>NW_027480423.1:19375000-20000000 GCF_051401765.1 Calliopsis andreniformis
AGCAACCTAGGCTTCACTCTAGGTCGTTGATCCAACAGATTGAATAGTTAGGGCCTTAGCAGTCAACGCCCGAAACATAAAATACAATATAAATACAACAGTCTTTCCATCATATAACAGGAATAATAGCAACCAGTTTGAAAGTGATGGTCATTTCTACGTTCCGGGCAGCCTAGGCTTCACTCTAGAGCGTTGCTCCACCAGATTGAATAGTTAGTGCCTTAGAAGTCGACGCCAGAAGCATAAAATACAATATAAATACAACAGTTTTTCCATCGTATAAAACGAATAATTGCAACCAGTATGAATGATATGGTCATTTCTACGTTCCGGGCAACCTAGGCTTCACTCTAGGGCGTTGCTCCACCAGATCAAACAGCTAGAGCCTTAGAAGTCAACGCCCGAAGCATAATATACAATATAAATATATCAGCTTTTCCATTGTATAGAACGAATAATAGCAACCAGTGTGAAAGTTAACGTCATTTCTACTTTCCGGGCAACCTAGGCTACACCCTAGGGCGTTGCTCCAACAGATTGAATAGTTAGGGCCTTAGAAGTCAACGCCCGATGGATAAAATACAAAATAAATAGAACAGTTTTTCCATCGTGTAAAACGAATAATTGCTACCGGTGTGAAAGTTATGGTCATTTCTACGTTCCGGTCAACCTAGGCTTCACCATAGGGCGTTGTTCCACCAGATCGAGTAGTTAGGGCCTAAGCAGTGAATGCCAGAAGCATAAAATACAATATAAATACAACAGTTTTTCCATCATACAAAACGAATAATTGCAACCATTATGAAAGCTATGGTCATTTCTACTTTACGGGCAACCTAGGCTACACAATAGGGCGTTGCTCTTACAGATTGAATAGTTAGGGCCTTAGAAGTCAACGCCAGAAGCATAAATCACAATATAAATACAACAGTTTTTCCATCGTATAAAACGAATAATTGCAACCAGTATGAAAGTTAACGTCACTTCTACTTTCCGGGCAACCTAGGCTTCACCCTAGGGCGTTGCTCCAACAGATTGAATAGTTAGGGCCTTAGAAGTCAACGCCCGAAGCATAAAATGCAATAAAAATGCAACAGTTCTTCCATCGTATAAAAGGAGTAATTGCAACCAGTTTGAAAGTTATGGTCATTTCTACGTTCCGGGCAACCTAGGCGTCACTCTAGTGCGTTGCTCCACCACATCTAATAGCTACGGTCTTAGACGTCAACGACAGAAGCATAAAATACAATAAAGATGCAACAGCTTTTCCTACGTATAAAACGAATAATTGCAACCAGTGTGAAAGTTATTGTCATTTCTACTTTCCGGGCAACCTAGGCTTCACCCTAGGGCGTTGCTCCACCAGATCGAATAGCTAGAGCCTTAGAGGTCAACGCCAGAAGCTAGAAATACAATATAAATACAACAGCTTTTCCACCGTATAAAACGAATAATTGCTACCGGTGTGAAAGTTATGGTCAATTCAACGTTCCGGGCAACCTAGGCTTCACTGTAGGGCGTTGATCCAACAGATTGAATAGTTAGGGCCTTAGAAGTCAGCGCCCGAAGCATAAAATACAATATAAATATAACAGTTTTTCCATCATATAGCAGGAATAATTGCAACCAGTTTGGAAGTGATGGTCATTTCTACGTTCCGGGCAACCTAGGCTTCACCCTAGGCCGTTACTCCACCAGATCGAATAGTTAGGGCCTAAGAAGTGAACGCCAGAAGCATAAAACGCAATAAAAATACAACTGTTTTTCCATCGTATAACAGGATTAATTGCAACCAGTATGAAAGTTAACGTCATTTCTACGTTCCGGGCAACGTAGGCTTCACTCTAGGGCGTTGCTCCACCAGATCGAATAGTTAGCGCCTTAGAAGTCAACGCCAGAATCATAAAATACAATAAAGATGCAACAGCTTTTCCATCGTATTAAACGAATAATTTCAACCAGTGTGAATGTTATGGTCATTTCTACATTCCGAGCAACCTAGGCTTCACTCTAGGGCGTTGATCCAACAGATTGAATAGTTAGGGCCTAAGCGGTCAACGCCCGAAGCATAAAATACAATATAAATACAACAGTCTTTCCATCATATAACAGGAATAATAGCAACCAGTTTGAAAGTGATGGTCATTTCTACGTTCCGGGCAACCTAGGCTTCACTCTAGGGCGTTGCTCCACCAGATGGAATAGTTAGTGCCTTAGAAGTCAACGCCAGAAGCATAAAATACAATGTAAATACAACTGTTTTTCCATCGTATAAAACGAATAATTGCTACCAGTATGGAAGTGATGGTCATTTCTACGCTCCGGGCAACCTAGGCTTCTCCCTAGGGCGTTGCTCCAGCAGATCGAATAGCTAGGGCCTTAGAAGTCAACGCCAGAAGCATGAAATACAATATAAATACAACAGTTTTTCCATCGTATAAAACGAATAATTGCAACCAGTATGAAAGTTATGGTCATTTCTACATTCCGGGCAACCTAGGCTTCACTCTATGGCGTTCTTCCACTACATCGAATAGCACCGGCCTCAGAAGTCAACGCCTGAAGCATAAAATACAATAAAAATACAACAGTCTTTCCGTCCTATAACAGGAATAGTTGCAACCCTTGTGAAAGTGATGGTCATTTGTACGTTCCAGGCAACCTAGGCTTCACTCTAGGGCGTTGCTCCAGCAGATCGAATAGCTAGGGCCTTAGAAGTCAACGCCAGAAGCATGAAATACAATATAAATACAACAGTTTTTCCATCGTATAAAACGAATAATTGCAACCAGTATGAAAGTTATGGTCATTTCTACATTCCGGGCAACCTAGGCTTCACTCTATGGCGTTCTTCCACTACATCGAATAGCACCGGCCTCAGAAGTCTACGCCTGAAGCATAAAATACAATAAAAATACAACAGTCTTTCCGTCCTATAACAGGAATAGTTGCAACCCTTGTGAAAGTGATGGTCATTTGTACGTTCCAGGCAACCTAGGCTTCACTCTAGGGCGTTGTTCCACCAGATCGAATTGTTAGGGCCTAAGAAGTCAACGCCAGAAGCATAAGATACAATATAAATATAACAGTTTTTCCATCGTATAGAACGAATAATAGCAACCAGTGTGAAAGTTATGGTCATTTCTACTTTCCGGGCAACCTAGGCTTCACGCCTAGGGCGTTGCTCCACCAGATCAAACAGTTAGGGCCTTAGAAGTCAACGCCCGAAGCATAAAATACAAAAAAATAGAACAGTTTTTCCATTGCATAAAACGAGTAATTGCAACCAGTATGAAAGTTGTGGTCATTTCTACTTTCCGGGCAACCCAGGCTACACCCTAGGGCGTTGCTCCAACAGATCGAATAGTTTGTGCCTTAGAAGTCCACGGCCGAAGCATAAAATACAAAATAAATTGAACTGTTTTTCCGTCGTATAAAACGAATAATTGCAACCAGTATGAAGTTAACGTCATTTCTACGTTCCGGGCAACCTAGGCTTCACTCTAGGGCGTTGCTCCACCAGATCGAATAGTTAGGGCCTTAGAAGTCAACGCCAGAATCATAAAATACAATAAAGATGCAACAGCTTTTCCATCGTATTAAACGAATAATTTCAACCAGTGTGAATGTTATGGTCATTTCTACGTTCCGGGCAACCTAGGCTTCACTCTAGAGCGTTGCTCCACCAGATGGAATAGTTAGGGCATAAGAAGTCAACGCCAGAAGCATAAAATACAATATAAATACAACAGTTTTTCAATCGTATAAAACGAGTAATTGGAACCAGTATGAAAGTTAACGTCATTTCTACGTTCCGTGCAACCAAGGCTTCACCCTACGGCGTTGCTCCAACAGATTGAATAGTTAGGGCCTTAGAAGTCAACGCTGGAAGCATTAAATGCAATAAAAATACAACGGTTTTTCCATCGTATAAAAGGATTAATTGCAACCTGTTTGAAAGTGATGGTCACTTCTACGTTCCGGGCAACGTAGGCTTCACTCTAGGGCGTTGTTCCACCAGATCGAACACTTAGGGCCTAAGAAGGCACCGCCAGAAGCATAAAATACAATATAAATATAACAGTTTTTCCATCGTATAAAACAAATAATTGCTACCGGTGTGAAGGTTATGGTCATTTCTACGTTCCGGGCAGCCTAGGCTTCACCCTAGGGCGTTGTTCCACCAGATGGAGTAGTTAGGGCATAAGAAGTCAACGCCAGAAGCATAAAATACAAAATAAATAGAACAGTTTTTCCACCGTATAAAACTAATAATTGCAACCAGTGTGAAAGTAATGGGCATTTCTACGTTCCGGGCAACCTAGGCTTCTCGCTACGGCGTTGGACCAACAGGTGGAATAGTTAGGTCCTTAGAAGTCAACGCCCGAAGCATAAAATGCAATAAAAATACAACAGCTTTTCCATCGTATAACAGGAATAATTGCAACCAGTGTGAAAGTCATGGTCATTTCTACGTTCCGGGCAACCTAGGCTTCACTCTGGGGCGTTGCCCCACCAGATCGAATAGATAGAGCCTTAGAAGTCAACGCCACAAGCATAAAATACAATAAAGATGCAACTGTTTATCCATCGTATAACAGGAATAATTGCAACCAGTGTGAAGGTAATGGTATGTCCTACGTTCCGAGCAAGCTTGGCTTCACCCTAGGGTGTTGCTAAACCAGATCGAATAGTTAGGGCCTTAGAAGTCAACGTCCGATGCATAAAATACAAAATAAATAGAACAGTTTTTCCATTGTATAAAACGAATAATTGCTACCAGTTTGAAAGTTATGGTAATTTCTACGTTCCGGGCAACCTTGGTTTCACTCTTTGGCGTTGCTCCACCAGATCGCATAGCTAGGGACTTAGAACTGAACGCCATAAGAATAAAATACAATATAAGTACAACAGTTTTTCAATCGTATAAAATGAATAATTGGAAACATTGTGAAAGTAATGGTCATTTCTACGTTCCAGGCAACCTAGGCGTCACTCTAGGGCGTTACTCCACCACATCTAATAGCTACGGCCTTAGAAGTCAACGCTAGAAGCATAAAATACAATAAAAATGCAACAGTTTTTCCATCGTATAGCATGAATAATTGCAACGGGTGTGAATGTTATGGTCATTTCTACGTTCCGGGCAACCTAGGCATGACTGTAGGGTGTTGCTCCACCAGATCGAATAGGTAGGGCCAAAGAAGTCAATGCACGAAGCATAAAATACAAAATAAGTAGAACAGTTTTTCCATTGTATATAACGAATAATTGCTACCAGTGTGAAAGTTATGGTCATTTCAACGTTCCGGCAACCTAGGCTTCACCCTAGGGCGTTGTTCCACCAGATCGAATAGTTAGGGCCCAAGAAGTTAACGCCAGAAGCATAAAATACAATATAAATACAACAGTTTTTCCATCCTATGAAACGAATAATGGCGACCAGTACGAAAGTTATGGTCATTTCAACTTTCCGGGCAACCTAGGCTTCTCGCTAGGACGTTGGCCCAACAGGTTGAATAGTTAGGGCCTTAGAAGTCAACGCCCAAAGCATAAAATGCAATAAAAATACAACAGCTTTACCATCGTATAAAACGTATAATTGCAACCTGTGTGAAAGTTATGGACATTTCTACATTCCGAGCAACCTGTGCTTCACTCTAGAGCGTTGCTCCACCAGATCGAATATTTAGGGACTTAGAAGTCAACGCCAGAAGCATAAAATACAATAAAGATGCAACAGTTTTTCCATCGTATAACAGGAATAATTGCAACCAGTGTGAAAGTGATGGTCATTTCTACGTTCTGGGCAACCTAGGCTTCACTCTAGGGCGTCGTTCCACCAGATCGAATAGCTAGGGCCTAAGAAGTCAACGCCAGAAGCATAAAATACAATATAAATATAACACATTTTCCATCGTATAAAACGAATAATTGCAACAAGTATGAAAGTTGTGGTTATTTCTACTTTCCGGGCAACCTAGGCTTCACCCTAGGGCGTTGCTCCAACAGATTTAATAGTTAGGGCCTTAGAAGTCGACGCCCGAAGCATAAAATACAAAACAAATAGAACAGTTTTTCCATCGTATAAAACGAATAATTGCTGCCGGTGTGAAAGTTATGGTCATTTCTACGTTCTGGGCAACCCAGGCTTCACCCTCGGTCGTTGTTCCACCAGATGGAATAGTTAGGGCATAAGAAGTCAACGCCAGAAGCATAAAATACGGTATAAATACAACACCTTGTCTATCGTATAAAACAAATAATTGCAACCAGTATGAACGGTATGGTCATTTCTACTTTCCGGGCAACCTAGGCTTCACCAGAGGGCGTTGCTCCAACAGATTGAATAGTTAGGGCCTTAGAAGTCAACGCCCGAAGCATAAAATACAAAATAAATAGAACAGTTTTTCCATTGTATAAAACGAATAATTGCTACCAGTGTGAAAGTTATGTTCATTTCTACGTTCCGGGCAACCTAGGCTTGACTGTAGGGCGTTGCTCCACCAGATCGAATAGGTAGGGCCATAGCAGTCAACGCCCGAAGCATAAAATACATTAAATCTACAAGAGCTTTTCCATCGTATAACAGGCATAATTGCAACCAGCGTGAAAGTGATGGTCATTTCTACGTTCGGGGCAACCTAGGCTTCACTCTAGGGCGTTGTTCCACCAGATCGAAAAGTTAGGGCCTAAGAAGTCAACGCCAGAAGCATAAAATACAATATAAATATAACAGTTTTTCCATCGTATAAAACGAATAATAGCGACCAGTGTGAAAGTTATGGTCATTTCTACGTTCCCGGCAACCTATACTTCACCCGAGGGCGTTGTTCCACCAGATGGAATAGTTAGGGACTAAGAAGTGAACGCCAGAAGCATAAAATACAATATAAATACAACAGTTTTTCCATCATATAAAACGAGTAATTGCAACCAGTATGAAAGCTGTGGTCATTTCTACTTTCCGGGCAACCTAGGCTTGACTGTAGGGTGTTGCTCCACCAGATCGAATAGGTAGGGACATAGAAGTAAACGCCCGAAGCATAAAATACAAGATAAATAGAACAGTTTTTCCATTGTATAAAACGAATAATTGCAACCAGTGTGAAAGTTATGTTCATTTCTACGTTCCGCGCAACCTAGGCTTGACTGTAGGGCGTTGCTCCTCCAGATCGAATAGGTAGGGCCATAGAAGTCAACGCCCGAAGCATAAAATACATTAAATATACAAGAGCTTTTCCATCGTATAACAGGAATAATTGCAACCAGTGTGAAAGTGATGGTCATTTCTACGTTCTGGGCAACCTAGGCTTCACTCTAGGGTGTTGTTCCACCAGATCGAAAAGTTAGGGCCTAAGAAGTCAACGCCAGAAGCATAAAATACAATATAAATATAACAGTTTTTCCATCGTATAAAACGAATAATAGCAACCAGTATGAAAGTAATGATCATTTCTACTTTCCGGGCAACCTAGGCTTCACCCTAGGGCGTTGCTCCACCACATCGAATAGCTACGGCCTTAGAAGTCAACGCTAGAAGCATAAATTACAATACAAATGCAACAGATTTTCCAACGTATAGCATGAATAATTGCAACCGGTGTGAATGTTATGGTCATTTCTACGTTCCGGGCAACCTAGGCTTCACTCTATGGCGTTCTTCCACCACATCGAATAGCTACGGCCTCAGAAGTCAACGCCAGAAGCATAAAATACGGTATAAATACAACAATTTTTCCATTGTATAGCATGACTAATTGCAACCAGTGCGAAAGTAACGATCATTCCGACGTTTCGGGCATCCTAGACTTAACTCTGAGGCGTTGCTCTACCAGATCGAAGAGTTAGGGTCTAAGAAGTCAACACCGGAAGCAAAAAATAAAATTTAAATACAACAGCTTTTCCATCGTAGAAAACGAATAATTGCAACCTGTGTGAAGGTTATGGTCATATCTACGTTCCGGGCAACCTAGGCTTGACTGTAGGGTGTTGTTCCACCAGATCGAATAGGTAGGGCCATAGAAGTCAACGCCTGAAGCATAAAATACAAAATAAATAGAACAGTTTTTCCATTGTATAAAACGAATAATTGCTACCAGTGTGAAAGTTATGTTCATTTCTACGTTCCGGGCAACCTAGGCTTGACTGTAGGGCGTTGCTCCACCAGATCGAATAGGTAGGGCCATAGAAGTCAACGCCCGAAGCATAAAATACATTAAATATACAAGAGCTTTTCCATCGTATAACAGGAATAATTGCAACCAGTGTGAAAGTGATGGTCATTTCTACGTTCCGGGCAACCTAGGCCTCACTCTAGGGCGTTGTTCCACCAGATCGAACAGTTAGGGCCTAAGAAGGCAACGCCAGAAGGATAAAGTACAATATAAATATAACAGTTTCTCCATCGTATAAAACGAATAATAGCGACCAGTGTGAAAGTTATGGTCATTTCTACGTTCCCGGCAACCTATACTTCACCCGAGGGCGTTGTTCCACCAGATCGAATAGCTAGGGCCTAAGAAGTCAACGCCAGAAGCATAAAATACAATATAAATATAACACATTTTCCATCGTATAAAACGAATAATTGCAACAAGTATGAAAGTTGTGGTTATTTCTACTTTCCGGGCAACCTAGGCTTCACCCTAGGGCGTTGCTCCAACAGATTTAATAGTTAGGGCCTTAGAAGTCGACGCCCGAATCATAAAATACAAAACAAATAGAACAGTTTTTCCATCGTATAAAACGAATAATTGCTGCCGGTGTGAAAGTTATGGTCATTTCTACGTTCTGGGCAACCCAGGCTTCACCCTCGGTCGTTGTTCCACCAGATGGAATAGTTAGGGCATAAGAAGTCAACGCCAGAAGCATAAAATACGGTATAAATACAACACCTTGTCTATCGTATAAAACAAATAATTGCAACCAGTATGAACGGTATGGTCATTTCTACTTTCCGGGCAACCTAGGCTTCACCAGTGGGCGTTGCTCCAAGAGATTGAATAGTTAGGGCCTTAGAAGTCAACGCCCGAAGCATAAAATACAAAATAAATAGAACAGTTTTTCCATCGTATAAAACGAATAATTGAAACCAGTGTAAAAGTAATGGTCATTTCTACGTTCCCGGCAACCTATACTTCACCCGAGGGCGTTGTTCCACCAGATGGAATAGTTAGGGTCTAAGAAGTGAACGCCAGAAGCATAAAATACAATATAAATACAACAGTTTTTCCTTCATATAAAACGAGTAATTGCAACCAGTATGAAAGCTGTGGTCATTTCTACTTTCCGGGCAACCTAGGCTTGACTGTAGGGTGTTGCTCCACCAGATCGAATAGGTAGGGACATAGAAGTAAACGCCCGAAGCATAAAATACAAGATAAATAGAACAGTTTTTCCATTGTATAAAACGAATAATTGCAACCAGTGTGAAAGTTATGTTCATTTCTACGTTCCGCGCAACCTAGGCTTGACTGTAGGGCGTTGCTCCTCCAGATCGAATAGGTAGGGCCATAGAAGTCAACGCCCGAAGCATAAAATACATTAAATATACAAGGGCTTTTCCATCGTATAACAGGAATAATTGCAACCAGTGTGAAAGTGATGGTCATTTCTACGTTCCGGGCAACCTAGGCTTCACTCTAGAGCGTTGTTCCACCAGATCGAACAGTTAGGGCCTAAGAAGGCAACGCCAGAAGCATAAAATACAATAAAGATGCAACAGCTTTTCCATCGTATAAAACGAATAATTTCAACCAGTGTGAATGTTATGGTCATTTCTACATTCCGAGCAACCTTGGCTTCACTCTAGGGCGTTGATCCAACACATTGAATAGTTAGGGCCTTAGAAGTCAACGCCCGAAGTATAAAATACAATATAAATACAACAGTTTTTCCATCGTATAAAACGAATAATTGCAAGCAGTATGAAAGTTTTGGACATTTCTACGTTCCGGGCAACCTAGGCTTCACTCTAGGGCGTTGCTCCACCAGATCGTATAGTTAGGGCCTTAGAAGTCAACGGCCGAAACATGAAATGCAATATTAATACAACAGCTTTTCCATCGTATAAAACGAATAATTGGGAGCAGTGTGAAAGTTAAAGTTATTTCAACGTTCCGAGCAACCTAGGTTTCACTCTAGGGCGTTGCTCCACCAGATCGAATAGCTAGGGACTTGGAATTCAACGCCAGAAGAATAAAACACAGTATAACTACAGCCGTTTTTCCATTGTATAAAATGAATAATTGCAAACATTGTGAAATTAATGGTCATTTCTACGTTCCGGGCAAACCTATGCGTCACTGTAGGGCGTTGCTCCACCATAGCTAATAGCTACGGCCTTAGAAGTCAACGCCAGAAGCATAAAATACAATATCAATACAACAGCTTTTCCACCGTATAAAATGAATAATTGCAAACAGTGTGATAGTACTGGTCATTTCAACGTTCCGGGTAACCTAGGCTTCACTCTAGGGCGTTGTTCCACCAGATCGAACAGTTAGGGCCTAAGATGGCAACGCCAGAAGCATAAAATACAATATGAATATAACAGTTTTTCCATCGTATAAAACGAATAATAGCAACCAGTGTGAAAGTTATGGTCATTTCTACGTTCCGGGCAACCTAGGCTTCACCCCAGGGCGTTGTTCCACCAGATGGAATAGTTAGTGGCTAAGAAGTGAACGCCAGAAGCATAAAATACAATATAAATACAACAGTTTTTCCATCATATAAAACGAGTAATTGCAACCAGTATCAAAGCTGTGGTCATTTCTACTTTCCGGGCAACCTAGGCTTGACTGTAGGGCGTTGCTCCACCAGATCGAATAGGTAGGGCCATAGAAGTCAACGCCCGAAGCATAAAATACATTAAATATACAAGAGCTTTTCCATCGTATAACAGGAATAATTGCAACCAGTGTGAAAGTGATGGTCATTTCTACGTTCCGGGCAACCTAGACTTCACTCTAGGGCGTTGTTCCACCGGATCGAACAGTTAGGGCCTAAGAAGGCAACGCCAGAAGCATAAAATACAATAAAGATGCAACAGCTTTTCCATCGTATAAAACGAATAATTTCAACCAGTGTGAATGTTATGGTCATTTCTACATTCCGAGCAACCTTGGCTTCACTCTAGGGCGTTGATCCAACACATTGAATAGTTAGGGCCTTAGAAGTCAACGCCCGAAGTATAAAATACAATATAAATACAACAGTTTTTCCATCGTATAAAACGAATAATTGCAAGCAGTATGAAAGTTATGGTCATTTCTACGTTCCGGGCAACCTAGGCTTCACTCTAGGGCGTTGCTCCACCAGATCGTATAGTTAGGGCCTTAGAAGTCAACGGCCGAAGCATGAAATGTAATATTAATACAACAGCTTTTCCATCGTACTAAACGAATAATTGCAACCGGTGTGAATGTTATGGTCATTTCTACGTTCCGGGCAACCTAGGTTTCACTCTAGGGAGTTGCTCTACCAGATCGAGTAGCTACGACCTTAGAAGTCGATGCCAGAAGCAGTAAATACAATAAAAATGCAACAGTTTTTCCATCGTATAGCGTGACTAATTGCAACCAGTGCGATAGTAATGATCATTTCGACGTTTCGGGCATCCCAGACTTAACTCTGAGGCGTTGCTCCACCAGATCGAAGAGTTAGGGCCTTAGAAGTCAACGCCAGAAGCATAAACTACAAAATAAATACAACAGCCTTTACATCGTATAAAACGAATAACTGCAACCTGTGTGAAGGTTAAGGTCATATCTACGTTCCCGGCAAACTAGGCTTCACTGTAGGGCGCTGCTCCACCAGATCAAATAGGTAGGGCCATGGAAGTCAACGCCCGAAGCATAAAATACAAAATAAGTAGAACAGTTTTTCCATTGTATATAACGAATAATTGCTACCAGTGTGAAAGTTATGGTTATTGCTACGTCCCGGCAACCTAGGCTTCACCCTAGGGCGTTGTTCCACCAGATCGAATAGTTAGGGCCTAACAAGTTAACGCCAGAAGCATAAAATACAATATAAATACAATAGTTTTTCCATCCTATGAAACGAATAATTGCGACCAGTACGAAAGTTATGGTCATTTCAACTTTCCGGGCAACCTAGGCTTCTCGCTAGGGCGTTGGCCCAACAGGTTGAATAGTTAGGGCCTTAGAAGTCAACGCCCAAAGCATAAAATGCAATAAAAATACAACAGCTTTTCCATCGTATAAAACGAATAATTGCTACCAGTGTGAAAGTTATAGTCATTTCTACTTTCCGGTCAACCTAGGCTTCACTCTAGGGCGTTGCTCCACCAGATCGAATAGTTAGGGCCTATGAAGTCAACGCCAGAAGCATAAAATACAATAAAGATGCAACAGTTTTTCCATCGTATATCAGGAATTATTGCAACCAGTGTGAAAGTAATGGCATAACATTGTTCCGGGCAACCTAGGCTTCTCTCTAGGGCGTTGCTCCACCAGATGGAATAGTTAGGGCCTTAGAAGTCAACGCCCGAAGCATAAAATACAATATAAATACAACAGTTTTTCCATCGTATAAAACGAATAATTGCAACCAGTATGAAAGTTATGGTCATTTCTACTTTCCGGGCAACCTAGGCTTCACCCTAGGGCGTTGCTCCACCACATCGAATAGCTACGGCCTTAAAAGTCAACGCTAGAAGCATAAATTACAATAAAAATGCAACAGATTTTCCAACGTATAGCATGAATAATTGCAACCGGTGTGAATGTTATGGTCATTTCTACGTTCCGGGCAACCTAGGCTTCACTCTATGGCGTTCTTCCACCACATCGAATAGCTACGGCCTCAGAAGTCAACGCCTGAAGCATAGAATACAAAAAAATACAACAGTCTTTCCATCCTATAACTGGAATAATTGCAACCCGTGTGAAAGTGATGGTCATTTGTACGTTCCAGGCAACCTAGGCTTCACTCTTGGGCGTTGTTCCACCAGATCGAATTGTTAGGGCCTAAGAAGTCAAGGCCAGAAGCATAAAATACAATATAAATATAACAGTTTTTCCATCGTATAGAACGAATAATAGCAACCAGTGTGAAAGTTATGGTCATTTCTACGTTCCGGGCAACCTAGGCTTGACTGTAGATTCCACCAGATCGAATAGCTAGGGCCATAGAAGTCAACGCCCGAAGCATAAAATACAAAATAAATAGAACAGTTTTTCCATTGTATGAAACGAATAATTGCTACCAGTGTGAAAGTTATGTTCATTTCTACGTTCCGGGCAACCTAGGCTTGACTGTAGGGCGTTGCTCCACCAGATCGAATAGGTAGGGCCATAGAAGTCAACGCCCGAAGCATAAAATACATTAAATATACAAGAGCTTTTCCATCGTATAACAGGAATAATTGCAACCAGTGTGAAAGTGATGGTCATTTCTACGTTCCGGGCAACCTAGGCTTCACTCTAGGGCGTTGTTCCACCAGATCGAAAAGTTAGGGCCTAAGAAGTCAACGCCAGAAGCATAAAATACAATATAAATATAACAGTTTTTCCATCGTATAAAACGAATAATAGCAACCAGTGTGAAAGTTCTGGTCATTTCTACGTTCCGGGCAACCTAGGTTTCACTCTAGGGCGCTGCTCCACCAGATCGTATAGTTAGTGCCCTAGAAGTCAGCGCCAGAAGCATAAAATAAAATATAAATACAACAGTTTTTCCATCGTATAAAACGAATAATTGCAACCAGTATGAAAGTTATGGTCATTTCTACTTTCCGGGCAACCTAGGCTTCACCCTAGGGCGTTGCTCCACCACATCGAATAGCTACGGCCTTAGAAGTCAACGCTAGAAGCATAAATTACAATACAAATGCAACAGATTTTCCAACGTATAGCATGAATAATTGCAACCGGTGTGAATGTTATGGTCATTTCTATGTTCCGGGCAACCTAGGCTTCACTCTATGGCGTTCTTCCACCACATCGAATAGCTACGGCCTCAGAAGTCAACGCCAGAAGCATAAAATACGGTATAAATACAACAATTTTTCCATTGTATAGCATGACTAATTGCAACCAGTGCGAAAGTAACGATCATTCCGACGTTTCGGGCATCCTAGACTTAACTCTGAGGCGTTGCTCCACCAGATCGAAGAGTTAGGGTCTAAGAAGTCAACACCGGAAGCAAAAAATAAAATTTAAATACAACAGCTTTTCCATCGTAGAAAACGAATAATTGCAACCTGTGTGAAGGTTATGGTCATATCTACGTTCCGGGCAACCTAGGCTTGACTGTAGGGTGTTGTTCCACCAGATCGAATAGGTAGGGCCATACAAGTCAACGCCTGAAGCATAAAATACAAAATAAATAGAACAGTTTTTCCATTGTATAAAACGAATAATTGCTACCAGTGTGAAAGTTATGTTCATTTCTACGTTCCGGGCAACCTAGGCTTGACTGTAGGGCGTTGCTCCACCAGATCGAATAGGTAGGGCCATAGAAGTCAACGCCCGAAGCATAAAATACATTAAATATACAAGAGCTTTTCCATCGTATAACAGGAATAATTGCAACCAGTGTGAAAGTTTTGGACATTTCTACGTTCCGGGCAACCTAGGCTTCACTCTAGGGCGTTGCTCCACCAGATCGTATAGTTAGGGCCTTAGAAGTCAACGGCCGAAACATGAAATGCAATATTAATACAACAGCTTTTCCATCGTATAAAACGAATAATTGGGAGCAGTGTGAAAGTTAAAGTTATTTCAACGTTCCGAGCAACCTAGGTTTCACTCTAGGGCGTTGCTCCACCAGATCGAATAGCTAGGGACTTGGAATTCAACGCCAGAAGAATAAAACACAGTATAACTACAGCCGTTTTTCCATTGTATAAAATGAATAATTGCAAACATTGTGAAATTAATGGTCATTTCTACGTTCCGGGCAAACCTATGCGTCACTGTAGGGCGTTGCTCCACCATAGCTAATAGCTACGGCCTTAGAAGTCAACGCCAGAAGCATAAAATACAATATCAATACAACAGCTTTTCCACCGTATAAAATGAATAATTGCAAACAGTGTGATAGTACTGGTCATTTCAACGTTCCGGGTAACCTAGGCTTCACTCTAGGGCGTTGTTCCACCAGATCGAACAGTTAGGGCCTAAGATGGCAACGCCAGAAGCATAAAATACAATATGAATATAACAGTTTTTCCATCGTATAAAACGAATAATAGCAACCAGTGTGAAAGTTATGGTCATTTCTACGTTCCGGGCAACCTAGGCTTCACCCCAGGGCGTTGTTCCACCAGATGGAATAGTTAGTGGCTAAGAAGTGAACGCCAGAAGCATAAAATACAATATAAATACAACAGTTTTTCCATCATATAAAACGAGTAATTGCAACCAGTATCAAAGCTGTGGTCATTTCTACTTTCCGGGCAACCTAGGCTTGACTGTAGGGCGTTGCTCCACCAGATCGAATAGGTAGGGCCATAGAAGTCAACGCCCGAAGCATAAAATACATTAAATATACAAGAGCTTTTCCATCGTATAACAGGAATAATTGCAACCAGTGTGAAAGTGATGGTCATTTCTACGTTCCGGGCAACCTAGACTTCACTCTAGGGCGTTGTTCCACCGGATCGAACAGTTAGGGCCTAAGAAGGCAACGCCAGAAGCATAAAATACAATAAAGATGCAACAGCTTTTCCATCGTATAAAACGAATAATTTCAACCAGTGTGAATGTTATGGTCATTTCTACATTCCGAGCAACCTTGGCTTCACTCTAGGGCGTTGATCCAACACATTGAATAGTTAGGGCCTTAGAAGTCAACGCCCGAAGTATAAAATACAATATAAATACAACAGTTTTTCCATCGTATAAAACGAATAATTGCAAGCAGTATGAAAGTTATGGTCATTTCTACGTTCCGGGCAACCTAGGCTTCACTCTAGGGCGTTGCTCCACCAGATCGTATAGTTAGGGCCTTAGAAGTCAACGGCCGAAGCATGAAATGTAATATTAATACAACAGCTTTTCCATCGTACTAAACGAATAATTGCAACCGGTGTGAATGTTATGGTCATTTCTACGTTCCGGGCAACCTAGGTTTCACTCTAGGGAGTTGCTCTACCAGATCGAGTAGCTACGACCTTAGAAGTCGATGCCAGAAGCAGTAAATACAATAAAAATGCAACAGTTTTTCCATCGTATAGCGTGACTAATTGCAACCAGTGCGATAGTAATGATCATTTCGACGTTTCGGGCATCCCAGACTTAACTCTGAGGCGTTGCTCCACCAGATCGAAGAGTTAGGGCCTTAGAAGTCAACGCCAGAAGCATAAACTACAAAATAAATACAACAGCCTTTACATCGTATAAAACGAATAACTGCAACCTGTGTGAAGGTTAAGGTCATATCTACGTTCCCGGCAAACTAGGCTTCACTGTAGGGCGCTGCTCCACCAGATCAAATAGGTAGGGCCATGGAAGTCAACGCCCGAAGCATAAAATACAAAATAAGTAGAACAGTTTTTCCATTGTATATAACGAATAATTGCTACCAGTGTGAAAGTTATGGTTATTGCTACGTCCCGGCAACCTAGGCTTCACCCTAGGGCGTTGTTCCACCAGATCGAATAGTTAGGGCCTAACAAGTTAACGCCAGAAGCATAAAATACAATATAAATACAATAGTTTTTCCATCCTATGAAACGAATAATTGCGACCAGTACGAAAGTTATGGTCATTTCAACTTTCCGGGCAACCTAGGCTTCTCGCTAGGGCGTTGGCCCAACAGGTTGAATAGTTAGGGCCTTAGAAGTCAACGCCCAAAGCATAAAATGCAATAAAAATACAACAGCTTTTCCATCGTATAAAACGAATAATTGCTACCAGTGTGAAAGTTATAGTCATTTCTACTTTCCGGTCAACCTAGGCTTCACTCTAGGGCGTTGCTCCACCAGATCGAATAGTTAGGGCCTATGAAGTCAACGCCAGAAGCATAAAATACAATAAAGATGCAACAGTTTTTCCATCGTATATCAGGAATTATTGCAACCAGTGTGAAAGTAATGGCATAACATTGTTCCGGGCAACCTAGGCTTCTCTCTAGGGCGTTGCTCCACCAGATGGAATAGTTAGGGCCTTAGAAGTCAACGCCCGAAGCATAAAATACAATATAAATACAACAGTTTTTCCATCGTATAAAACGAATAATTGCAACCAGTATGAAAGTTATGGTCATTTCTACTTTCCGGGCAACCTAGGCTTCACCCTAGGGCGTTGCTCCACCACATCGAATAGCTACGGCCTTAAAAGTCAACGCTAGAAGCATAAATTACAATAAAAATGCAACAGATTTTCCAACGTATAGCATGAATAATTGCAACCGGTGTGAATGTTATGGTCATTTCTACGTTCCGGGCAACCTAGGCTTCACTCTATGGCGTTCTTCCACCACATCGAATAGCTACGGCCTCAGAAGTCAACGCCTGAAGCATAGAATACAAAAAAATACAACAGTCTTTCCATCCTATAACTGGAATAATTGCAACCCGTGTGAAAGTGATGGTCATTTGTACGTTCCAGGCAACCTAGGCTTCACTCTTGGGCGTTGTTCCACCAGATCGAATTGTTAGGGCCTAAGAAGTCAAGGCCAGAAGCATAAAATACAATATAAATATAACAGTTTTTCCATCGTATAGAACGAATAATAGCAACCAGTGTGAAAGTTATGGTCATTTCTACGTTCCGGGCAACCTAGGCTTGACTGTAGATTCCACCAGATCGAATAGCTAGGGCCATAGAAGTCAACGCCCGAAGCATAAAATACAAAATAAATAGAACAGTTTTTCCATTGTATGAAACGAATAATTGCTACCAGTGTGAAAGTTATGTTCATTTCTACGTTCCGGGCAACCTAGGCTTGACTGTAGGGCGTTGCTCCACCAGATCGAATAGGTAGGGCCATAGAAGTCAACGCCCGAAGCATAAAATACATTAAATATACAAGAGCTTTTCCATCGTATAACAGGAATAATTGCAACCAGTGTGAAAGTGATGGTCATTTCTACGTTCCGGGCAACCTAGGCTTCACTCTAGGGCGTTGTTCCACCAGATCGAAAAGTTAGGGCCTAAGAAGTCAACGCCAGAAGCATAAAATACAATATAAATATAACAGTTTTTCCATCGTATAAAACGAATAATAGCAACCAGTGTGAAAGTGATGGTCATTTCTACGTTCCGGGCAACCTAGGCTTCACTCTAGGGCGTTGTTCCACCGGATCGAACAGTTAGGGCCTAAGAAGGCAACGCCAGAAGCATAAAATACAATAAAGATGCAACAGCTTTTCCATCGTATAAAACGAATAATTTCAACCAGTGTGAATGTTATGGTCATTTCTACGTTCCGGGCAACCTAGGTTTCACTCTAGGGAGTTGCTCCACCAGATCGAGTAGCTACGACCTTAGAAGTCGATGCCAGAAGCAGTAAATACAATAAAAATGCAACAGTTTTTCCATCGTATAGCGTGACTAATTGCAACCAGTGCGATAGTAATGATCATTTCGACGTTTCGGGCATCCCAGACTTAACTCTGAGGCGTTGCTCCACCAGATCGAAGAGTTAGGGCCTTAGAAGTCAACGCCAGAAGCATAAACTACAAAATAAATACAACAGCCTTTACATCGTATAAAACGAATAACTGCAACCTGTGTGAAGGTTAAGGTCATATCTACGTTCCCGGCAAACTAGGCTTCACTGTAGGGCGCTGCTCCACCAGATCAAATAGGTAGGGCCATGGAAGTCAACGCCCGAAGCATAAAATACAAAATAAGTAGAACAGTTTTTCCATTGTATATAACGAATAATTGCTACCAGTGTGAAAGTTATGGTTATTGCTACGTCCCGGCAACCTAGGCTTCACCCTAGGGCGTTGTTCCACCAGATCGAATTGTTAGGGCCTAACAAGTTAACGCCAGAAGCATAAAATACAATATAAATACAATAGTTTTTCCATCCTATGAAACGAATAATTGCGACCAGTACGAAAGTTATGGTCATTTCAACTTTCCGGGCAACCTAGGCTTCTCGCTAGGGCGTTGGCCCAACAGGTTGAATAGTTAGGGCCTTAGAAGTCAACGCCCAAAGCATAAAATGCAATAAAAATACAACAGCTTTTCCATCGTATAAAACGAATAATTGCTACCAGTGTGAAAGTTATAGTCATTTCTACTTTCCGGTCAACCTAGGCTTCACTCTAGGGCGTTGCTCCACCAGATCGAATAGTTAGGGCCTATGAAGTCAACGCCAGAAGCATAAAATACAATAAAGATGCAACAGTTTTTCCATCGTATATCAGGAATTATTGCAACCAGTGTGAAAGTAATGGCATATCATTGTTCCGGGCAACCTAGGCTTCTCTCTAGGGCGTTGCTCCACCAGATGGAATAGTTAGGGCCTTAGAAGTCAACGCCCGAAGCATAAAATACAATATAAATACAACAGTTTTTCCATCGTATAAAACGAATAATTGCAACCAGTATGAAAGTTATGGTCATTTCTACTTTCCGGGCAACCTAGGCTTCACCCTAGGGCGTTGCTCCACCACATCGAATAGCTACGGCCTTAAAAGTCAACGCTAGAAGCATAAATTACAATAAAAATGCAACAGATTTTCCAACGTATAGCATGAATAATTGCAACCGGTGTGAATGTTATGGTCATTTCTACGTTCCGGGCAACCTAGGCTTCACTCTATGGCGTTCTTCCACCACATCGAATAGCTACGGCCTCAGAAGTCAACGCCTGAAGCATAGAATACAAAAAAATACAACAGTCTTTCCATCCTATAACTGGAATAATTGCAACCCGTGTGAAAGTGATGGTCATTTGTACGTTCCAGGCAACCTAGGCTTCACTCTTGGGCGTTGTTCCACCAGATCGAATTGTTAGGGCCTAAGAAGTCAAGGCCAGAAGCATAAAATACAATATAAATATAACAGTTTTTCCATCGTATAGAACGAATAATAGCAACCAGTGTGAAAGTTATGGTCATTTCTACGTTCCGGGCAACCTAGGCTTGACTGTAGATTCCACCAGATCGAATAGCTAGGGCCATAGAAGTCAACGCCCGAAGCATAAAATACAAAATAAATAGAACAGTTTTTCCATTGTATGAAACGAATAATTGCTACCAGTGTGAAAGTTATGTTCATTTCTACGTTCCGGGCAACCTAGGCTTGACTGTAGGGCGTTGCTCCACCAGATCGAATAGGTAGGGCCATAGAAGTCAACGCCCGAAGCATAAAATACATTAAATATACAAGAGCTTTTCCATCGTATAACAGGAATAATTGCAACCAGTGTGAAAGTGATGGTCATTTCTACGTTCCGGGCAACCTAGGCTTCACTCTAGGGCGTTGTTCCACCAGATCGAAAAGTTAGGGCCTAAGAAGTCAACGCCAGAAGCATAAAATACAATATAAATATAACAGTTTTTCCATCGTATAAAACGAATAATAGCAACCAGTGTGAAAGTTCTGGTCATTTCTACGTTCCGGGCAACCTAGGTTTCACTCTAGGGCGCTGCTCCACCAGATCGTATAGTTAGTGCCCTAGAAGTCAGCGCCAGAAGCATAAAATAAAATATAAATACAACAGTTTTTCCATCGTATAAAACGAATAATTGCAACCAGTATGAAAGTTATGGTCATTTCTACTTTCCGGGCAACCTAGGCTTCACCCTAGGGCGTTGCTCCACCACATCGAATAGCTACGGCCTTAGAAGTCAACGCTAGAAGCATAAATTACAATACAAATGCAACAGATTTTCCAACGTATAGCATGAATAATTGCAACCGGTGTGAATGTTATGGTCATTTCTATGTTCCGGGCAACCTAGGCTTCACTCTATGGCGTTCTTCCACCACATCGAATAGCTACGGCCTCAGAAGTCAACGCCAGAAGCATAAAATACGGTATAAATACAACAATTTTTCCATTGTATAGCATGACTAATTGCAACCAGTGCGAAAGTAACGATCATTCCGACGTTTCGGGCATCCTAGACTTAACTCTGAGGCGTTGCTCCACCAGATCGAAGAGTTAGGGTCTAAGAAGTCAACACCGGAAGCAAAAAATAAAATTTAAATACAACAGCTTTTCCATCGTAGAAAACGAATAATTGCAACCTGTGTGAAGGTTATGGTCATATCTACGTTCCGGGCAACCTAGGCTTGACTGTAGGGTGTTGTTCCACCAGATCGAATAGGTAGGGCCATACAAGTCAACGCCTGAAGCATAAAATACAAAATAAATAGAACAGTTTTTCCATTGTATAAAACGAATAATTGCTACCAGTGTGAAAGTTATGTTCATTTCTACGTTCCGGGCAACCTAGGCTTGACTGTAGGGCGTTGCTCCACCAGATCGAATAGGTAGGGCCATAGAAGTCAACGCCCGAAGCATAAAATACATTAAATATACAAGAGCTTTTCCATCGTATAACAGGAATAATTGCAACCAGTGTGAAAGTGATGGTCATTTCTACGTTCCGGGCAACCTAGGCCTCACTCTAGGGCGTTGTTCCACCAGATCGAACAGTTAGGGCCTAAGAAGGCAACGCCAGAAGGATAAAGTACAATATAAATATAACAGTTTCTCCATCGTATAAAACGAATAATAGCGACCAGTGTGAAAGTTATGGTCATTTCTACGTTCCCGGCAACCTATACTTCACCCGAGGGCGTTGTTCCACCAGATGGAATAGTTAGGGTCTAAGAAGTGAACGCCAGAAGCATAAAATACAATATAAATACAACAGTTTTTCCATCATATAAAACGAGTAATTGCAACCAGTATGAAAGCTGTGGTCATTTCTACTTTCCGGGCAACCTAGGCTTGACTGTAGGGTGTTGCTCCACCAGATCGAATAGGTAGGGACATAGAAGTAAACGCCCGAAGCATAAAATACAAGATAAATAGAACAGTTTTTCCATTGTATAAAACGAATAATTGCAACCAGTGTGAAAGTTATGTTCATTTCTACGTTCCGCGCAACCTAGGCTTGACTGTAGGGCGTTGCTCCTCCAGATCGAATAGGTAGGGCCATAGAAGTCAACGCCCGAAGCATAAAATACATTAAATATACAAGAGCTTTTCCATCGTATAACAGGAATAATTGCAACCAGTGTGAAAGTGATGGTCATTTCTACGTTCCGGGCAACCTAGGCTTCACTCTAGGGCGTTGTTCCACCAGATCGAACAGTTAGGGCCTAAGAAGGCAACGCCAGAAGCATAAAATACAATGAAGATGCAACAGCTTTTCCATCGTATAAAACGAATAATTTCAACCAGTGTGAATGTTATGGTCATTTCTACATTCCGAGCAACCTTGGCTTCACTCTAGGGCGTTGATCCAACACATTGAATAGTTAGGGCCTTAGAAGTCAACGCCCGAAGTATAAAATACAATATAAATACAACAGTTTTTCCATCGTATAAAACGAATAATTGCAAGCAGTATGAAAGTTTTGGACATTTCTACGTTCCGAGCAACCTAGGCTTCACTCTAGGGCGTTGTTCCACCAGATCGAAAAGTTAGGGCCTAAGAAGTCAACGCCAGAAGCATAAAATACAATATAAATATAACAGTTTTTCCATCGTATAAAACGAATAATAGCAACCAGTGTGAAAGTTCTGGTCATTTCTACGTTCCGGGCAACCTAGGTTTCACTCTAGGGCGCTGCTCCACCAGATCGTATAGTTAGTGCCCTAGAAGTCAGCGCCAGAAGCATAAAATAAAATATAAATACAACAGTTTTTCCATCGTATAAAACGAATAATTGCAACCAGTGCGAAAGTAACGATCATTCCGACGTTTCGGGCATCCTAGACTTAACTCTGAGGCGTTGCTCCACCAGATCGAAGAGTTAGGGTCTAAGAAGTCAACACCGGAAGCAAAAAATAAAATTTAAATACAACAGCTTTTCCATCGTAGAAAACGAATAATTGCAACCTGTGTGAAGGTTATGGTCATATCTACGTTCCGGGCAACCTAGGCTTGACTGTAGGGTGTTGTTCCACCAGATCGAATAGGTAGGGCCATACAAGTCAACGCCTGAAGCATAAAATACAAAATAAATAGAACAGTTTTTCCATTGTATAAAACGAATAATTGCTACCAGTGTGAAAGTTATGTTCATTTCTACGTTCCGGGCAACCTAGGCTTGACTGTAGGGCGTTGCTCCACCAGATCGAATAGGTAGGGCCATAGAAGTCAACGCCCGAAGCATAAAATACATTAAATATACAAGAGCTTTTCCATCGTATAACAGGAATAATTGCAACCAGTGTGAAAGTGATGGTCATTTCTACGTTCCGGGCAACCTAGGCCTCACTCTAGGGCGTTGTTCCACCAGATCGAACAGTTAGGGCCTAAGAAGGCAACGCCAGAAGGATAAAGTACAATATAAATATAACAGTTTCTCCATCGTATAAAACGAATAATAGCGACCAGTGTGAAAGTTATGGTCATTTCTACGTTCCCGGCAACCTATACTTCACCCGAGGGCGTTGTTCCACCAGATGGAATAGTTAGGGTCTAAGAAGTGAACGCCAGAAGCATAAAATACAATATAAATACAACAGTTTTTCCATCATATAAAACGAGTAATTGCAACCAGTATGAAAGCTGTGGTCATTTCTACTTTCCGGGCAACCTAGGCTTGACTGTAGGGTGTTGCTCCACCAGATCGAATAGGTAGGGACATAGAAGTAAACGCCCGAAGCATAAAATACAAGATAAATAGAACGGTTTTTCCATTGTATAAAACGAATAATTGCAACCAGTGTGAAAGTTATGTTCATTTCTACGTTCCGCGCAACCTAGGCTTGACTGTAGGGCGTTGCTCCTCCAGATCGAATAGGTAGGGCCATAGAAGTCAACGCCCGAAGCATAAAATACATTAAATATACAAGAGCTTTTCCATCGTATAACAGGAATAATTGCAACCAGTGTGAAAGTGATGGTCATTTCTACGTTCCGGGCAACCTAGGCTTCACTCTAGGGCGTTGTTCCACCAGATCGAACAGTTAGGGCCTAAGAAGGCAACGCCAGAAGCATAAAATACAATAAAGATGCAACAGCTTTTCCATCGTATAAAACGAATAATTTCAACCAGTGTGAATGTTATGGTCATTTCTACATTCCGAGCAACCTTGGCTTCACTCTAGGGCGTTGATCCAACACATTGAATAGTTAGGGCCTTAGAAGTCAACGCCCGAAGTATAAAATACAATATAAATACATCAGTTTTTCCATCGTATAAAACGAATAATTGCAAGCAGTATGAAAGTTTTGGACATTTCTACGTTCCGGGCAACCTAGGCTTCACTCTAGGGCGTTGCTCCACCAGATCGTATAGTTAGGGCCTTAGAAGTCAACGGCCGAAACATGAAATGCAATATTAATACAACAGCTTTTCCATCGTACTAAACGAATAATTGCAACCGGTGTGAATGTTATGGTCATTTCTACGTTCCGGGCAACCTACGTTTCACTCTGGGGCGTTGCTCCACCAGATCGAATAGTGAGGGCCTTAGAAGTAAACGCCCGAAGCATAACATACGATACAAAATACAACAGCTTTTCCATCGTATAAAACGAATAATTGGGAGCAGTGTGAAAGTTTTATTTCAACGTTCCGAGCAACCTAGGTTTCACTCTAGGGCGTTGCTCCACCAGATCGAATAGCTAGGGACTTGGAATTCAACGCCAGAAGAATAAAACACAGTATAACTACAGCCGTTTTTCCATTGTATAAAATGAATAATTGCAAACATTGTGAAATTAATGGTCATTTCTACGTTCCGGGCAAACCTATGCGTCACTGTAGGGCGTTGCTCCACCATAGCTAATAGCTACGGCCTTAGAAGTCAACGCCAGAAGCATAAAATACAATATCAATACAACAGCTTTTCCACCGTATAAAATGAATAATTGCAAACAGTGTGATAGTACTGGTCATTTCAACGTTCCGGGTAACCTAGGCTTCACTCTAGGGCGTTGTTCCACCAGATCGAACAGTTAGGGCCTAAGATGGCAACGCCAGAAGCATAAAATACAATATGAATATAACAGTTTTTCCATCGTATAAAACGAATAATAGCAACCAGCGTGAAAGTTATGGTCATTTCTACGTTCCGGGCAACCTAGGCTTCACCCCAGGGCGTTGTTCCACCAGATGGAATAGTTAGTGGCTAAGAAGTGAACGCCAGAAGCATAAAATACAATATAAATACAACAATTTTTCCATCATATAAAACGAGTAATTGCAACCAGTATCAAAGCTGTGGTCATTTCTACTTTCCGGGCAACCTAGGCTTGACTGTAGGGCGTTGCTCCACCAGATCGAATAGGTAGGGCCATAGAAGTCAACGCCCGAAGCATAAAATACATTAAATATACAAGAGCTTTTCCATCGTATAACAGGAATAATTGCAACCAGTGTGAAAGTGATGGTCATTTCTACGTTCCGGGCAACCTAGGCTTCACTCTAGGGCGTTGTTCCACCGGATCGAACAGTTAGGGCCTAAGAAGGCAACGCCAGAAGCATAAAATACAATAAAGATGCAACAGCTTTTCCATCGTATAAAACGAATAATTTCAACCAGTGTGAATGTTATGGTCATTTCTACGTTCCGGGCAACCTAGGTTTCACTCTAGGGAGTTGCTCCACCAGATCGAGTAGCTACTACCTTAGAAGTCGATGCCAGAAGCAGTAAATACAATAAAAATGCAACAGTTTTTCCATCGTATAGCGTGACTAATTGCAACCAGTGCGATAGTAATGATCATTTCGACGTTTCGGGCATCCCAGACTTAACTCTGAGGCGTTGCTCCACCAGATCGAAGAGTTAGGGCCTTAGAAGTCAACGCCAGAAGCATAAACTACAAAATAAATACAACAGCCTTTACATCGTATAAAACGAATAACTGCAACCTGTGTGAAGGTTAAGGTCATATCTACGTTCCCGGCAGACTAGGCTTCACTGTAGGGCGCTGCTCCACCAGATCAAATAGGTAGGGCCATGGAAGTCAACGCCCGAAGCATAAAATACAAAATAAGTAGAACAGTTTTTCCATTGTATATAACGAATAATTGCTACCAGTGTGAAAGTTATGGTTATTGCTACGTCCCGGCAACCTAGGCTTCACCCTAGGGCGTTGTTCCACCAGATCGAATTGTTAGGGCCTAACAAGTTAACGCCAGAAGCATAAAATACAATATAAATACAATAGTTTTTCCATCCTATGAAACGAATAATTGCGACCAGTACGAAAGTTATGGTCATTTCAACTTTCCGGGCAACCTAGGCTTCTCGCTAGGGCGTTGGCCCAACAGGTTGAATAGTTAGGGCCTTAGAAGTCAACGCCCAAAGCATAAAATGCAATAAAAATACAACAGCTTTTCCATCGTATAAAACGAATAATTGCTACCAGTGTGAAAGTTATAGTCATTTCTACTTTCCGGTCAACCTAGGCTTCACTCTAGGGCGTTGCTCCACCAGATCGAATAGTTAGGGCCTATGAAGTCAACGCCAGAAGCATTAGATACAATAAAGATGCAACAGTTTTTCCATCGTATATCAGGAATTATTGCAACCAGTGTGAAAGTAATGGCATATCATTGTTCCGGGCAACCTAGGCTTCTCTCTAGGGCGTTGCTCCACCAGATGGAATAGTTAGGGCCTTAGAAGTCAACGCCCGAAGCATAAAATACAATATAAATACAACAGTTTTTCCATCGTATAAAACGAATAATTGCAACCAGTATGAAAGTTATGGTCATTTCTACTTTCCGGGCAACCTAGGCTTCACCCTAGGGCGTTGCTCCACCACATCGAATAGCTACGGCCTTAAAAGTCAACGCTAGAAGCATAAATTACAATAAAAATGCAACAGATTTTCCAACGTATAGCATGAATAATTGCAACCGGTGTGAATGTTATGGTCATTTCTACGTTCCGGGCAACCTAGGCTTCACTCTATGGCGTTCTTCCACCACATCGAATAGCTACGGCCTCAGAAGTCAACGCCTGAAGCATAGAATACAAAAAAATACAACAGTCTTTCCATCCTATAACTGGAATAATTGCAACCCGTGTGAAAGTGATGGTCATTTGTACGTTCCAGGCAACCTAGGCTTCACTCTTGGGCGTTGTTCCACCAGATCGAATTGTTAGGGCCTAAGAAGTCAAGGCCAGAAGCATAAAATACAATATAAATATAACAGTTTTTCCATCGTATAGAACGAATAATAGCAACCAGTGTGAAAGTTATGGTCATTTCTACGTTCCGGGCAACCTAGGCTTGACTGTAGATTCCACCAGATCGAATAGCTAGGGCCATAGAAGTCAACGCCCGAAGCATAAAATACAAAATAAATAGAACAGTTTTTCCATTGTATGAAACGAATAATTGCTACCAGTGTGAAAGTTATGTTCATTTCTACGTTCCGGGCAACCTAGGCTTGACTGTAGGGCGTTGCTCCACCAGATCGAATAGGTAGGGCCATAGAAGTCAACGCCCGAAGCATAAAATACATTAAATATACAAGAGCTTTTCCATCGTATAACAGGAATAATTGCAACCAGTGTGAAAGTGATGGTCATTTCTACGTTCCGGGCAACCTAGGCTTCACTCTAGGGCGTTGTTCCACCAGATCGAAAAGTTAGGGCCTAAGAAGTCAACGCCAGAAGCATAAAATACAATATAAATATAACAGTTTTTCCATCGTATAAAACGAATAATAGCAACCAGTGTGAAAGTTCTGGTCATTTCTACGTTCCGGGCAACCTAGGTTTCACTCTAGGGCGCTGCTCCACCAGATCGTATAGTTAGTGCCCTAGAAGTCAGCGCCAGAAGCATAAAATAAAATATAAATACAACAGTTTTTCCATCGTATAAAACGAATAATTGCAACCAGTATGAAAGTTATGGTCATTTCTACTTTCCGGGCAACCTAGGCTTCACTCTAGGGCGTTGCTCCACCACATCGAATAGCTACGGCCTTAAAAGTCAACGCTAGAAGCATAAATTACAATAAAAATGCAACAGATTTTCCAACGTATAGCATGAATAATTGAAACCGGTGTGAATGTTATGGTCATTTCTACGTTCCAGGCAACCTAGGCTTCACTCTATGGCGTTCTTCCACCACATCGAATAGCTACGGCCTCAGAAGTCAACGCCTGAAGCATAGAATACAATAAAAATACAACAGTCTTTCCATCCTATAACTAGAATAATTGCAACCCGTGTGAAAGTGATGGTCATTTGTACGTTCCAGGCAACCTAGGCTTCACTCTAGGGCGTTGCTCCACCAGATCGAATTGTTAGGGCCTAAGAAGTCAAGGCCAGAAGCATAAGATACAATATAAATATAACAGTTTTTCCATCGTATAGAACGAATAATAGCAACCTGTGTGAAAGTTATGGACATTTCTACATTCCGAGCAACCTGGGCTTCACTCTAGTGCGTTGCTCCACCAGATTGAATATTTAGGGACTTAGAAGTCAACGCCAGAAGCATAAAATACAATAAAGATGCAACAGTTTTTCCATCGTAGAACAGGAATAATTGCAACCAGTGTGAAAGTGATGGTCATTTCTACGTTCTGGGCAACCTAGGCTTCACTCTAGGGCGTCGTTGCACCAGATCGAATAGCTAGGGCATAAGAAGTCAACGCCAGAAGCATAAAATACAATATAAATATAACACCTTTTCCATCGTATAAAACGAATAATTGCAACAAGTATGAAAGTTGTGGTTATTTCTACTTTCCGGGCAACCTAGGCTTCACCCTAGGGCGTTGCTCCAACAGATTGAATAGTTAGGGCCTAAGAAGGCGCCGCCCGAAGCATAAAATGCAATATAAATACAACAGTTTTTCCATCGTATAAAAGGATTAATTGCAACCAGTTTGAAAGTGATGATCAATTCTACGTTCCGGGCAACTTCGGCTTCACTCTAGGGCGTTGCTCCACCAGATCGCATACTTAGGGCCTAAGAAGGCACCGCCCGAAGCATAAAATGCAATATAAATACAACAGTTTTTCCATCGTATAAAACGAATAATTGCTACCAGTGTGAAAGTTATGGTCATTTCTACGTTCCGGCAACCTAGGCATCACCCTAGGGTGTTGTTCCACCAGATGGAATAGTTAGGGCATAAGAAGTCAGCGCCAGAAGCATAAAATACGATAAAGATGCAACAGTTTGTCCATCGTATATCAGGAATTATTGCAACCAGTGTGAAAGTAATGGCATATCATTGTTCCGGGCAACCTAGGCTTCTCTCTAGGGCGTTGCTCCACCAGATGGAATAGTTAGGGCCTTAGAAGTCAACGCCCGAAGCATAAAATACAATAAAGATGCAACAGTTTTTCCATCGTCTAAAACGAATAATTGAAACCAGTGTAAAAGTAATGGTCATTTCTACGTTCCGGGCAACCTAGGCTTCACCCCAGGGCGCTGCTCCACCAGATCGTATAGTTAGTGCCCTAGAAGTCAGCGCCAGAAGCATAAAATACAATTAAATACAACAGTTTTTCCGTCGTATAAAACGAATAATTGCAACCAGTATGAAAGTTATGGTCATTTCTACTTTCCGGGCAACCTAGGCTTCACCCTAGGGCGTTGCTCCACCACATCGAAGAGATAGGGTCTAAGAAGTCAACACCGGAAGCATAAAATACAAAATAAATAGAACAGTTTTTCCATTGTATAAAACGAATAGTTGCTACCAGTGTGAAGATATGTTCATTTCTACGTTTCTGACAACCTGGGCTTCACTGCAGGGTGTTGGTCCACCAAATCGAATAGGCAGGGCCATAGAAGTCAACGCCAGAAGCATAAAATACAATATAAATATAACAGCTTTTCCATCGTGAAAAACGAATAATTGCAACCAGTATGAAAGTTATGGTCATTTCTACGTTCCGGGCAACCTAGGTTTCACTCTAGGGCGTTGCTCCACCGGATCGAATAGTTAGGGCCTTAGAAGTCAACGCCCGAAGCATAAAATACAATAAAAATACAACAGTCTTTCCATCCTATAACAGGAATAATTGCAACCCATGTGAAAGTGATGGTCATTTGTACGTTCCAGGCAACCTAGGCTTCACTCTAGGGCGTTGTTCCACCAGATCGAATTGTTAGGGCCTAAGAAGTCAACGCCAGAAGCATAAAATACAGTATAAATACAACAATTTTTCCATTGTATAGCATGACTAATTGCAACCAGTGCGAAAGTAACGATCATTTCGACGTTTCGGGCATCCTAGACTTAACTCTGAGGCGTTGCTCCACCAGATCGAAGAGATAGGGTCTAAGAAGTCAACACCGGAAGCATAAAATACAAAATAAATAGAACAGTTTTTCCACTGTATAAAACGAATAATTGCTACCAGTGTGAAAGTTATGTTCATTTCTACGTTTCTGACAACCTAGGCTTCACTGCAGGGTGTTGGTCCACCAAATCGAATAGGTAGGGCCATAGAAGTCAACGCCAGAAGCATAAAATACAATATAAATATAACAGCTTTTCCATCGTGAAAAACGAATAATTGCAACCAGTATGAAAGTTATGGTCATTTCTACGTTCCGGGCAACCTAGGTTTCACTCTAGGGCGTTGCTCCACCGGATCGAATGGTTAGGGCCTTAGAAGTCAACGCCCGAAGCATAAAATACAATAAAAATACAACAGTCTTTCCATCCTATAACAGGAATAATTGCAACCCGTGTGAAAGTGATGGTCATTTGTACGTTCCAGGCAACCTAGGCTTCACTCTAGGGCGTTGTTCCACCAGATCGAATTGTTAGGACCTAAGAAGTCAACGCCAGAAGCATAAAATGCAGTATAAATACAACAATTTTCCCATTGTATAGCATGACTAATTGCAACCAGTGCGAAAGTAACGATCATTTCGACGTTTCGGGCATCCTAGACTTAACTCTGAGGCGTTGCTCCACCAGATCGAAGAGATAGGGTCTAAGAAGTCAACACCGGAAGCATGAAATACAAAATAAATAGAACAGTTTTTCCACTGTATAAAACGAATAATTGCTACCAGTGTGAAATTTATGTTCATTTCTACGTTTCTGACAACCTAGGCTTCACTGCAGGGTGTTGGTCCACCAAATCGAATAGGTAGGGCCATAGAAGTCAACGCCAGAAGCATAAAATACAATATAAATATAACAGCTTTTCCATCGTGAAAAACGAATAATTGCAACCAGTATGAAAGTTATGGTCATTTCTACGTTCCGGGCAACCTAGGTTTCACTCTAGGGCGTTGCTCCACCGGATCGAATAGTTAGGGTCTAAGAAGTCAACACCGGAAGCATAAAATACAAAATAAATAGAACAGTTTTTCCATTGTATATAACGAATAATTGCTACCAGTGTGAAAGTTATGGTTATTGCTACGTCCCGGCAACCTAGGCTTCACCCTAGGGCGTTGTTCCACCAGATCGAATAGTTAGGGCCTAACAAGTTAACGCCAGAAGCATAAAATACAATATAAATACAATAGTTTTTCCATCCTATGAAACGAATAATTGCGACCAGTACGAAAGTTATGGTCATTTCAACTTTCCGGGCAACCTAGGCTTCTCGCTAGGGCGTTGGCCCAACAGGTTGAATAGTTAGGGCCTTAGAAGTCAACGCCCAAAGCATAAAATGCAATAAAAATACAACAGCTTTTCCATCGTATAAAACGAATAATTGCTACCAGTGTGAAAGTTATAGTCATTTCTACTTTCCGGTCAACCTAGGCTTCACTCTAGGGCGTTGCTCCACCAGATCGAATAGTTAGGGCCTATGAAGTCAACGCCAGAAGCATAAAATACAATAAAGATGCAACAGTTTTTCCATCGTATATCAGGAATTATTGCAACCAGTGTGAAAGTAATGGCATATCATTGTTCCGGGCAACCTAGGCTTCTCTCTAGGGCGTTGCTCCACCAGATGGAATAGTTAGGGCCTTAGAAGTCAACGCCCGAAGCATAAAATACAATATAAATACAACAGTTTTTCCATCGTATAAAACGAATAATTGCAACCAGTATGAAAGTTATGGTCATTTCTACTTTCCGGGCAACCTAGGCTTCACCCTAGGGCGTTGCTCCACCACATCGAATAGCTACGGCCTTAAAAGTCAACGCTAGAAGCATAAATTACAATAAAAATGCAACAGATTTTCCAACGTATAGCATGAATAATTGCAACCGGTGTGAATGTTATGGTCATTTCTACGTTCCGGGCAACCTAGGCTTCACTCTATGGCGTTCTTCCACCACATCGAATAGCTACGGCCTCAGAAGTCAACGCCTGAAGCATAGAATACAAAAAAATACAACAGTCTTTCCATCCTATAACTGGAATAATTGCAACCCGTGTGAAAGTGATGGTCATTTGTACGTTCCAGGCAACCTAGGCTTCACTCTTGGGCGTTGTTCCACCAGATCGAATTGTTAGGGCCTAAGAAGTCAAGGCCAGAAGCATAAAATACAATATAAATATAACAGTTTTTCCATCGTATAGAACGAATAATAGCAACCAGTGTGAAAGTTATGGTCATTTCTACGTTCCGGGCAACCTAGGCTTGACTGTAGATTCCACCAGATCGAATAGCTAGGGCCATAGAAGTCAACGCCCGAAGCATAAAATACAAAATAAATAGAACAGTTTTTCCATTGTATGAAACGAATAATTGCTACCAGTGTGAAAGTTATGTTCATTTCTACGTTCCGGGCAACCTAGGCTTGACTGTAGGGCGTTGCTCCACCAGATCGAATAGGTAGGGCCATAGAAGTCAACGCCCGAAGCATAAAATACATTAAATATACAAGAGCTTTTCCATCGTATAACAGGAATAATTGCAACCAGTGTGAAAGTGATGGTCATTTCTACGTTCCGGGCAACCTAGGCTTCACTCTAGGGCGTTGTTCCACCAGATCGAAAAGTTAGGGCCTAAGAAGTCAACGCCAGAAGCATAAAATACAATATAAATATAACAGTTTTTCCATCGTATAAAACGAATAATAGCAACCAGTGTGAAAGTTCTGGTCATTTCTACGTTCCGGGCAACCTAGGTTTCACTCTAGGGCGCTGCTCCACCAGATCGTATAGTTAGTGCCCTAGAAGTCAGCGCCAGAAGCATAAAATAAAATATAAATACAACAGTTTTTCCATCGTATAAAACGAATAATTGCAACCAGTATGAAAGTTATGGTCATTTCTACTTTCCGGGCAACCTAGGCTTCACTCTAGGGCGTTGCTCCACCACATCGAATAGCTACGGCCTTAAAAGTCAACGCTAGAAGCATAAATTACAATAAAAATGCAACAGATTTTCCAACGTATAGCATGAATAATTGAAACCGGTGTGAATGTTATGGTCATTTCTACGTTCCAGGCAACCTAGGCTTCACTCTATGGCGTTCTTCCACCACATCGAATAGCTACGGCCTCAGAAGTCAACGCCTGAAGCATAGAATACAATAAAAATACAACAGTCTTTCCATCCTATAACTAGAATAATTGCAACCCGTGTGAAAGTGATGGTCATTTGTACGTTCCAGGCAACCTAGGCTTCACTCTAGGGCGTTGTTCCACCAGATCGAATTGTTAGGGCCTAAGAAGTCAAGGCCAGAAGCATAAGATACAATATAAATATAACAGTTTTTCCATCGTATAGAACGAATAATAGCAACCTGTGTGAAAGTTATGGACATTTCTACATTCCGAGCAACCTGGGCTTCACTCTAGTGCGTTGCTCCACCAGATTGAATATTTAGGGACTTAGAAGTCAACGCCAGAAGCATAAAATACAATAAAGATGCAACAGTTTTTCCATCGTAAAACAGGAATAATTGCAACCAGTGTGAAAGTGATGGTCATTTCTACGTTCTGGGCAACCTAGGCTTCGCTCTAGGGCGTCGTTGCACCAGATCGAATAGCTAGGGCATAAGAAGTCAACGCCAGAAGCATAAAATACAATATAAATATAACACCTTTTCCATCGTATAAAACGAATAATTGCAACAAGTATGAAAGTTGTGGTTATTTCTACTTTCCGGGCAACCTAGGCTTCACCCTAGGGCGTTGCTCCAACAGATTGAATAGTTAGGGCCTAAGAAGGCGCCGCCCGAAGCATAAAATGCAATATAAATACAACAGTTTTTCCATCGTATAAAAGGATTAATTGCAACCAGTTTGAAAGTGATGATCAATTCTACGTTCCGGGCAACTTCGGCTTCACTCTAGGGCGTTGCTCCACCAGATCGCATACCTAGGGCCTAAGAAGGCACCGCCCGAAGCATAAAATGCAATATAAATACAACAGTTTTTCCATCGTATAAAACGAATAATTGCTACCGGTGTGAAAGTTATGGTCATTTCTACGTTCCGGGCAACCTAGGCATCACCCTAGGGTGTTGTTCCACCAGATGGAATAGTTAGGGCATAAGAAGTCAGCGCCAGAAGCATAAAATACGATAAAGATGCAACAGTTTGTCCATCGTATATCAGGAATTATTGCAACCAGTGTGAAAGTAATGGCATATCATTGTTCCGGGCAACCTAGGCTTCTCTCTAGGGCGTTGCTCCACCAGATGGAATAGTTAGGGCCTTAGAAGTCAACGCCCGAAGCATAAAATACAATAAAGATGCAACAGTTTTTCCATCGTCTAAAACGAATAATTGAAACCAGTGTAAAAGTAATGGTCATTTCTACGTTCCGGGCAACCTAGGCTTCACCCCAGGGCTCTGCTCCACCAGATCGTATAGTTAGTGCCCTAGAAGTCAGCGCCAGAAGCATAAAATACAATTAAATACAACAGTTTTTCCGTCGTATAAAACGAATAATTGCAACCAGTATGAAAGTTATGGTCATTTCTACTTTCCGGGCAACCTAGGCTTCACCCTAGGGCGTTGCTCCACCACATCGAAGAGATAGGGTCTAAGAAGTCAACACCGGAAGCATAAAATACAAAATAAATAGAACAGTTTTTCCATTGTATAAAACGAATAGTTGCTACCAGTGTGAAGATATGTTCATTTCTACGTTTCTGACAACCTGGGCTTCACTGCAGGGTGTTGGTCCACCAAATCGAATAGGCAGGGCCATAGAAGTCAACGCCAGAAGCATAAAATACAATATAAATATAACAGCTTTTCCATCGTGAAAAACGAATAATTGCAACCAGTATGAAAGTTATGGTCATTTCTACGTTCCGGGCAACCTAGGTTTCACTCTAGGGCGTTGCTCCACCGGATCGAATAGTTAGGGCCTTAGAAGTCAACGCCCGAAGCATAAAATACAATAAAAATACAACAGTCTTTCCATCCTATAACAGGAATAATTGCAACCCATGTGAAAGTGATGGTCATTTGTACGTTCCAGGCAACCTAGGCTTCACTCTAGGGCGTTGTTCCACCAGATCGAATTGTTAGGGCCTAAGAAGTCAACGCCAGAAGCATAAAATACAGTATAAATACAACAATTTTTCCATTGTATAGCATGACTAATTGCAACCAGTGCGAAAGTAACGATCATTTCGACGTTTCGGGCATCCTAGACTTAACTCTGAGGCGTTGCTCCACCAGATCGAAGAGATAGGGTCTAAGAAGTCAACACCGGAAGCATAAAATACAAAATAAATAGAACAGTTTTTCCACTGTATAAAACGAATAATTGCTACCAGTGTGAAAGTTATGTTCATTTCTACGTTTCTGACAACCTAGGCTTCACTGCAGGGTGTTGGTCCACCAAATCGAATAGGTAGGGCCATAGAAGTCAACGCCAGAAGCATAAAATGCAGTATAAATACAACAATTTTCCCATTGTATAGCATGACTAATTGCAACCAGTGCGATAGTAATGATCATTTCGACGTTTCGGGCATCCCAGACTTAACTCTGAGGCGTTGCTCCACCAGATCGAAGAGTTAGGGCCTTAGAAGTCAACGCCAGAAGCATAAACTACAAAATAAGTAGAACAGTTTTTCCATTGTATATAACGAATAATTGCTACCAGTGTGAAAGTTATGGTTATTGCTACGTCCCGGCAACCTAGGCTTCACCCTAGGGCGTTGTTCCACCAGATCGAATAGTTAGGGCCTAACAAGTTAACGCCAGAAGCATAAAATACAATATAAATGCAATAGTTTTTCCATCCTATGAAACGAATAATTGCGACCAGTACGAAAGTTATGGTCATTTCAACTTTCCGGGCAACCTAGGCTTCTCGCTAGGGCGTTGGCCCAACAGGTTGAATAGTTAGGGCCATACAAGTCAACGCCTGAAGCATAAAATACAAAATAAATAGAACAGTTTTTCCATTGTATAAAACGAATAATTGCTACCAGTGTGAAAGTTATGTTCATTTCTACGTTCCGGGCAACCTAGGCTTGACTGTAGGGCGTTGCTCCACCAGATCGAATAGGTAGGGCCATAGAAGTCAACGCCCGAAGCATAAAATACATTAAATATACAAGAGCTTTTCCATCGTATAACAGGAATAATTGCAACCAGTGTGAAAGTGATGGTCATTTCTACGTTCCGGGCAACCTAGGCCTCACTCTAGGGCGTTGTTCCACCAGATCGAACAGTTAGGGCCTAAGAAGGCAACGCCAGAAGGATAAAATACAATAAAGATGCAACAGTTTTTCCATCGTATATCAGGAATTATTGCAACCAGTGTGAAAGTAATGGCATATCATTGTTCCGGGCAACCTAGGCTTCTCTCTAGGGCGTTGCTCCACCAGATGGAATAGTTAGGGCCTTAGAAGTCAACGCCCGAAGCATAAAATACAATATAAATACAACAGTTTTTCCATCGTATAAAACGAATAATTGCAACCAGTATGAAAGTTATGGTCATTTCTACTTTCCGGGCAACCTAGGCTTCACCCTAGGGCGTTGCTCCACCACATCGAATAGCTACGGCCTTAAAAGTCAACGCTAGAAGCATAAATTACAATAAAAATGCAACAGATTTTCCAACGTATAGCATGAATAATTGCAACCGGTGTGAATGTTATGGTCATTTCTACGTTCCGGGCAACCTAGGCTTCACTCTATGGCGTTCTTCCACCACATCGAATAGCTACGGCCTCAGAAGTCAACGCCTGAAGCATAGAATACAAAAAAATACAACAGTCTTTCCATCCTATAACTGGAATAATTGCAACCCGTGTGAAAGTGATGGTCATTTGTACGTTCCAGGCAACCTAGGCTTCACTCTTGGGCGTTGTTCCACCAGATCGAATTGTTAGGGCCTAAGAAGTCAAGGCCAGAAGCATAAAATACAATATAAATATAACAGTTTTTCCATCGTATAGAACGAATAATAGCAACCAGTGTGAAAGTTATGGTCATTTCTACGTTCCGGGCAACCTAGGCTTGACTGTAGATTCCACCAGATCGAATAGCTAGGGCCATAGAAGTCAACGCCCGAAGCATAAAATACAAAATAAATAGAACAGTTTTTCCATTGTATGAAACGAATAATTGCTACCAGTGTGAAAGTTATGTTCATTTCTACGTTCCGGGCAACCTAGGCTTGACTGTAGGGCGTTGCTCCACCAGATCGAATAGGTAGGGCCATAGAAGTCAACGCCCGAAGCATAAAATACATTAAATATACAAGAGCTTTTCCATCGTATAACAGGAATAATTGCAACCAGTGTGAAAGTGATGGTCATTTCTACGTTCCGGGCAACCTAGGCTTCACTCTAGGGCGTTGTTCCACCAGATCGAAAAGTTAGGGCCTAAGAAGTCAACGCCAGAAGCATAAAATACAATATAAATATAACAGTTTTTCCATCGTATAAAACGAATAATAGCAACCAGTGTGAAAGTTCTGGTCATTTCTACGTTCCGGGCAACCTAGGTTTCACTCTAGGGCGCTGCTCCACCAGATCGTATAGTTAGTGCCCTAGAAGTCAGCGCCAGAAGCATAAAATAAAATATAAATACAACAGTTTTTCCATCGTATAAAACGAATAATTGCAACCAGTATGAAAGTTATGGTCATTTCTACTTTCCGGGCAACCTAGGCTTCACTCTAGGGCGTTGCTCCACCACATCGAATAGCTACGGCCTTAAAAGTCAACGCTAGAAGCATAAATTACAATAAAAATGCAACAGATTTTCCAACGTATAGCATGAATAATTGAAACCGGTGTGAATGTTATGGTCATTTCTACGTTCCAGGCAACCTAGGCTTCACTCTATGGCGTTCTTCCACCACATCGAATAGCTACGGCCTCAGAAGTCAACGCCTGAAGCATAGAATACAATAAAAATACAACAGTCTTTCCATCCTATAACTAGAATAATTGCAACCCGTGTGAAAGTGATGGTCATTTGTACGTTCCAGGCAACCTAGGCTTCACTCTAGGGCGTTGTTCCACCAGATCGAATTGTTAGGGCCTAAGAAGTCAAGGCCAGAAGCATAAGATACAATATAAATATAACAGTTTTTCCATCGTATAGAACGAATAATAGCAACCTGTGTGAAAGTTATGGACATTTCTACATTCCGAGCAACCTGGGCTTCACTCTAGTGCGTTGCTCCACCAGATTGAATATTTAGGGACTTAGAAGTCAACGCCAGAAGCATAAAATACAATAAAGATGCAACAGTTTTTCCATCGTAAAACAGGAATAATTGCAACCAGTGTGAAAGTGATGGTCATTTCTACGTTCTGGGCAACCGAGGCTTCGCTCTAGGGCGTCGTTGCACCAGATCGAATAGCTAGGGCATAAGAAGTCAACGCCAGAAGCATAAAATACAATATAAATATAACACCTTTTCCATCGTATAAAACGAATAATTGCAACAAGTATGAAAGTTGTGGTTATTTCTACTTTCCGGGCAACCTAGGCTTCACCCTAGGGCGTTGCTCCAACAGATTGAATAGTTAGGGCCTAAGAAGGCGCCGCCCGAAGCATAAAATGCAATATAAATACAACAGTTTTTCCATCGTATAAAAGGATTAATTGCAACCAGTTTGAAAGTGATGATCAATTCTACGTTCCGGGCAACTTCGGCTTCACTCTAGGGCGTTGCTCCACCAGATCGCATACCTAGGGCCTAAGAAGGCACCGCCCGAAGCATAAAATGCAATATAAATACAACAGTTTTTCCATCGTATAAAACGAATAATTGCTACTGGTGTGAAAGTTATGGTCATTTCTACGTTCGGGGCAACCTAGGCATCACCCTAGGGTGTTGTTCCACCAGATGGAATAGTTAGGGCATAAGAAGTCAGCGCCAGAAGCATAAAATACGATAAAGATGCAACAGTTTGTCCATCGTATATCAGGAATTATTGCAACCAGTGTGAAAGTAATGGCATATCATTGTTCCGGGCAACCTAGGCTTCTCTCTAGGGCGTTGCTCCACCAGATGGAATAGTTAGGGCCTTAGAAGTCAACGCCCGAAGCATAAAATACAATAAAGATGCAACAGTTTTTCCATCGTCTAAAACGAATAATTGAAACCAGTGTAAAAGTAATGGTCATTTCTACGTTCCGGGCAACCTAGGCTTCACCCCAGGGCTCTGCTCCACCAGATCGTATAGTTAGTGCCCTAGAAGTCAGCGCCAGAAGCATAAAATACAATTAAATACAACAGTTTTTCCGTCGTATAAAACGAATAATTGCAACCAGTATGAAAGTTATGGTCATTTCTACTTTCCGGGCAACCTAGGCTTCACCCTAGGGCGTTGCTCCACCACATCGAAGAGATAGGGTCTAAGAAGTCAACACCGGAAGCATAAAATACAAAATAAATAGAACAGTTTTTCCATTGTATAAAACGAATAGTTGCTACCAGTGTGAAGATATGTTCATTTCTACGTTTCTGACAACCTGGGCTTCACTGCAGGGTGTTGGTCCACCAAATCGAATAGGCAGGGCCATAGAAGTCAACGCCAGAAGCATAAAATACAATATAAATATAACAGCTTTTCCATCGTGAAAAACGAATAATTGCAACCAGTATGAAAGTTATGGTCATTTCTACGTTCCGGGCAACCTAGGTTTCACTCTAGGGCGTTGCTCCACCGGATCGAATAGTTAGGGCCTTAGAAGTCAACGCCCGAAGCATAAAATACAATAAAAATACAACAGTCTTTCCATCCTATAACAGGAATAATTGCAACCCATGTGAAAGTGATGGTCATTTGTACGTTCCAGGCAACCTAGGCTTCACTCTAGGGCGTTGTTCCACCAGATCGAATTGTTAGGGCCTAAGAAGTCAACGCCAGAAGCATAAAATACAGTATAAATACAACAATTTTTCCATTGTATAGCATGACTAATTGCAACCAGTGCGAAAGTAACGATCATTTCGACGTTTCGGGCATCCTAGACTTAACTCTGAGGCGTTGCTCCACCAGATCGAAGAGATAGGGTCTAAGAAGTCAACACCGGAAGCATAAAATACAAAATAAATAGAACAGTTTTTCCACTGTATAAAACGAATAATTGCTACCAGTGTGAAAGTTATGTTCATTTCTACGTTTCTGACAACCTAGGCTTCACTGCAGGGTGTTGGTCCACCAAATCGAATAGGTAGGGCCATAGAAGTCAACGCCAGAAGCATAAAATGCAGTATAAATACAACAATTTTCCCATTGTATAGCATGACTAATTGCAACCAGTGCGATAGTAATGATCATTTCGACGTTTCGGGCATCCCAGACTTAACTCTGAGGCGTTGCTCCACCAGATCGAAGAGTTAGGGCCTTAGAAGTCAACGCCAGAAGCATAAACTACAAAATAAATACAACAGCCTTTACATCGTATAAAACGAATAACTGCAACCTGTGTGAAGGTTAAGGTCATATCTACGTTCCCGGCAAACTAGGCTTCACTGTAGGGCGCTGCTCCACCAGATCAAATAGGTAGGGCCATGGAAGTCAACGCCCGAAGCATAAAATACAAAATAAGTAGAACAGTTTTTCCATTGTATATAACGAATAATTGCTACCAGTGTGAAAGTTATGGTTATTGCTACGTCCCGGCAACCTAGGCTTCACCCTAGGGCGTTGTTCCACCAGATCGAATAGTTAGGGCCTAACAAGTTAACGCCAGAAGCATAAAATACAATATAAATGCAATAGTTTTTCCATCCTATGAAACGAATAATTGCGACCAGTACGAAAGTTATGGTCATTTCAACTTTCCGGGCAACCTAGGCTTCTCGCTAGGGCGTTGGCCCAACAGGTTGAATAGTTAGGGCCTTAGAAGTCAACGCCCAAAGCATAAAATGCAATAAAAATACAACAGCTTTTCCATCGTATAAAACGAATAATTGCTACCAGTGTGAAAGTTATAGTCATTTCTACTTTCCGGTCAACCTAGGCTTCACTCTAGGGCGTTGCTCCACCAGATCGAATAGTTAGGGCCTATGAAGTCAACGCCAGAAGCATAAAATACAATAAAGATGCAACAGTTTTTCCATCGTATATCAGGAATTATTGCAACCAGTGTGAAAGTAATGGCATAACATTGTTCCGGGCAACCTAGGCTTCTCTCTAGGGCGTTGCTCCACCAGATGGAATAGTTAGGGCCTTAGAAGTCAACGCCCGAAGCATAAAATACAATATAAATACAACAGTTTTTCCATCGTATAAAACGAATAATTGCAACCAGTATGAAAGTTATGGTCATTTCTACTTTCCGGGCAACCTAGGCTTCACCCTAGGGCGTTGCTCCACCACATCGAATAGCTACGGCCTTAAAAGTCAACGCTAGAAGCATAAATTACAATAAAAATGCAACAGATTTTCCAACGTATAGCATGAATAATTGCAACCGGTGTGAATGTTATGGTCATTTCTACGTTCCGGGCAACCTAGGCTTCACTCTATGGCGTTCTTCCACCACATCGAATAGCTACGGCCTCAGAAGTCAACGCCTGAAGCATAGAATACAAAAAAATACAACAGTCTTTCCATCCTATAACTGGAATAATTGCAACCCGTGTGAAAGTGATGGTCATTTGTACGTTCCAGGCAACCTAGGCTTCACTCTTGGGCGTTGTTCCACCAGATCGAATTGTTAGGGCCTAAGAAGTCAAGGCCAGAAGCATAAAATACAATATAAATATAACAGTTTTTCCATCGTATAGAACGAATAATAGCAACCAGTGTGAAAGTTATGGTCATTTCTACGTTCCGGGCAACCTAGGCTTGACTGTAGATTCCACCAGATCGAATAGCTAGGGCCATAGAAGTCAACGCCCGAAGCATAAAATACAAAATAAATAGAACAGTTTTTCCATTGTATGAAACGAATAATTGCTACCAGTGTGAAAGTTATGTTCATTTCTACGTTCCGGGCAACCTAGGCTTGACTATAGGGCGTTGCTCCACCAGATCGAATAGGTAGGGCCATAGAAGTCAACGCCCGAAGCATAAAATACATTAAATATACAAGAGCTTTTCCATCGTATAACAGGAATAATTGCAACCAGTGTGAAAGTGATGGTCATTTCTACGTTCCGGGCAACCTAGGCTTCACTCTAGGGCGTTGTTCCACCAGATCGAAAAGTTAGGGCCTAAGAAGTCAACGCCAGAAGCATAAAATACAATATAAATATAACAGTTTTTCCATCGTATAAAACGAATAATAGCAACCAGTGTGAAAGTTCTGGTCATTTCTACGTTCCGGGCAACCTAGGTTTCACTCTAGGGCGCTGCTCCACCAGATCGTATAGTTAGTGCCCTAGAAGTCAGCGCCAGAAGCATAAAATAAAATATAAATACAACAGTTTTTCCATCGTATAAAACGAATAATTGCAACCAGTATGAAAGTTATGGTCATTTCTACTTTCCGGGCAACCTAGGCTTCACCCTAGGGCGTTGCTCCACCACATCGAATAGCTACGGCCTTAGAAGTCAACGCTAGAAGCATAAATTACAATACAGATGCAACAGATTTTCCAACGTATAGCATGAATAATTGCAACCGGTGTGAATGTTATGGTCATTTCTATGTTCCGGGCAACCTAGGCTTCACTCTATGGCGTTCTTCCACCACATCGAATAGCTACGGCCTCAGAAGTCAACGCCAGAAGCATAAAATACGGTATAAATACAACAATTTTTCCATTGTATAGCATGACTAATTGCAACCAGTGCGAAAGTAACGATCATTCCGACGTTTCGGGCATCCTAGACTTAACTCTGAGGCGTTGCTCCACCAGATCGAAGAGTTAGGGTCTAAGAAGTCAACACCGGAAACAAAAAATAAAATTTAAATACAACAGCTTTTCCATCGTAGAAAACGAATAATTGCAACCTGTGTGAAGGTTATGGTCATATCTACGTTCCGGGCAACCTAGGCTTGACTGTAGGGTGTTGTTCCACCAGATCGAATAGGTAGGGCCATACAAGTCAACGCCTGAAGCATAAAATACAAAATAAATAGAACAGTTTTTCCATTGTATAAAACGAATAATTGCTACCAGTGTGAAAGTTATGTTCATTTCTACGTTCCGGGCAACCTAGGCTTGACTGTAGGGCGTTGCTCCACCAGATCGAATAGGTAGGGCCATAGAAGTCAACGCCCGAAGCATAAAATACATTAAATATACAAGAGCTTTTCCATCGTATAACAGGAATAATTGCAACCAGTGTGAAAGTGATGGTCATTTCTACGTTCCGGGCAACCTAGGCCTCACTCTAGGGCGTTGTTCCACCAGATCGAACAGTTAGGGCCTAAGAAGGCAACGCCAGAAGGATAAAGTACAATATAAATATAACAGTTTCTCCATCGTATAAAACGAATAATAGCGACCAGTGTGAAAGTTATGGTCATTTCTACGTTCCCGGCAACCTATACTTCACCCGAGGGCGTTGTTCCACCAGATGGAATAGTTAGGGTCTAAGAAGTGAACGCCAGAAGCATAAAATACAATATAAATACAACAGTTTTTCCATCATATAAAACGAGTAATTGCAACCAGTATGAAAGCTGTGGTCATTTCTACTTTCCGGGCAACCTAGGCTTGACTGTAGGGTGTTGCTCCACCAGATCGAATAGGTAGGGACATAGAAGTAAACGCCCGAAGCATAAAATACAAGATAAATAGAACAGTTTTTCCATTGTATAAAACGAATAATTGCAACCAGTGTGAAAGTTATGTTCATTTCTACGTTCCGCGCAACCTAGGCTTGACTGTAGGGCGTTGCTCCTCCAGATCGAATAGGTAGGGCCATAGAAGTCAACGCCCGAAGCATAAAATACATTAAATATACAAGAGCTTTTCCATCGTATAACAGGAATAATTGCAACCAGTGTGAAAGTGATGGTCATTTCTACGTTCCGGGCAACCTAGGCTTCACTCTAGGGCGTTGTTCCACCAGATCGAACAGTTAGGGCCTAAGAAGGCAACGCCAGAAGCATAAAATACAATAAAGATGCAACAGCTTTTCCATCGTATAAAACGAATAATTTCAACCAGTGTGAATGTTATGGTCATTTCTACATTCCGAGCAACCTTGGCTTCACTCTAGGGCGTTGATCCAACACATTGAATAGTTAGGGCCTTAGAAGTCAACGCCCGAAGTATAAAATACAATATAAATACAACAGTTTTTCCATCGTATAAAACGAATAATTGCAAGCAGTATGAAAGTTTTGGACATTTCTACGTTCCGGGCAACCTAGGCTTCACTCTAGGGCGTTGTTCCACCAGATCGAAAAGTTAGGGCCTAAGAAGTCAACGCCAGAAGCATAAAATACAATATAAATATAACAGTTTTTCCATCGTATAAAACGAATAATAGCAACCAGTGTGAAAGTTCTGGTCATTTCTACGTTCCGGGCAACCTAGGTTTCACTCTAGGGCGCTGCTCCACCAGATCGTATAGTTAGTGCCCTAGAAGTCAGCGCCAGAAGCATAAAATAAAATATAAATACAACAGTTTTTCCATCGTATAAAACGAATAATTGCAACCAGTGCGAAAGTAACGATCATTCCGACGTTTCGGGCATCCTAGACTTAACTCTGAGGCGTTGCTCCACCAGATCGAAGAGTTAGGGTCTAAGAAGTCAACACCGGAAGCAAAAAATAAAATTTAAATACAACAGCTTTTCCATCGTAGAAAACGAATAATTGCAACCTGTGTGAAGGTTATGGTCATATCTACGTTCCGGGCAACCTAGGCTTGACTGTAGGGTGTTGTTCCACCAGATCGAATAGGTAGGGCCATACAAGTCAACGCCTGAAGCATAAAATACAAAATAAATAGAACAGTTTTTCCATTGTATAAAACGAATAATTGCTACCAGTGTGAAAGTTATGTTCATTTCTACGTTCCGGGCAACCTAGGCTTGACTGTAGGGCGTTGCTCCACCAGATCGAATAGGTAGGGCCATAGAAGTCAACGCCCGAAGCATAAAATACATTAAATATACAAGAGCTTTTCCATCGTATAACAGGAATAATTGCAACCAGTGTGAAAGTGATGGTCATTTCTACGTTCCGGGCAACCTAGGCCTCACTCTAGGGCGTTGTTCCACCAGATCGAACAGTTAGGGCCTAAGAAGGCAACGCCAGAAGGATAAAGTACAATATAAATATAACAGTTTCTCCATCGTATAAAACGAATAATAGCGACCAGTGTGAAAGTTATGGTCATTTCTACGTTCCCGGCAACCTATACTTCACCCGAGGGCGTTGTTCCACCAGATGGAATAGTTAGGGTCTAAGAAGTGAACGCCAGAAGCATAAAATACAATATAAATACAACAGTTTTTCCATCATATAAAACGAGTAATTGCAACCAGTATGAAAGCTGTGGTCATTTCTACTTTCCGGGCAACCTAGGCTTGACTGTAGGGTGTTGCTCCACCAGATCGAATAGGTAGGGACATAGAAGTAAACGCCCGAAGCATAAAATACAAGATAAATAGAACAGTTTTTCCATTGTATAAAACGAATAATTGCAACCAGTGTGAAAGTTATGTTCATTTCTACGTTCCGCGCAACCTAGGCTTGACTGTAGGGCGTTGCTCCTCCAGATCGAATAGGTAGGGCCATAGAAGTCAACGCCCGAAGCATAAAATACATTAAATATACAAGAGCTTTTCCATCGTATAACAGGAATAATTGCAACCAGTGTGAAAGTGATGGTCATTTCTACGTTCCGGGCAACCTAGGCTTCACTCTAGGGCGTTGTTCCACCAGATCGAACAGTTAGGGCCTAAGAAGGCAACGCCAGAAGCATAAAATACAATAAAGATGCAACAGCTTTTCCATCGTATAAAACGAATAATTTCAACCAGTGTGAATGTTATGGTCATTTCTACATTCCGAGCAACCTTGGCTTCACTCTAGGGCGTTGATCCAACACATTGAATAGTTAGGGCCTTAGAAGTCAACGCCCGAAGTATAAAATACAATATAAATACATCAGTTTTTCCATCGTATAAAACGAATAATTGCAAGCAGTATGAAAGTTTTGGACATTTCTACGTTCCGGGCAACCTAGGCTTCACTCTAGGGCGTTGCTCCACCAGATCGTATAGTTAGGGCCTTAGAAGTCAACGGCCGAAACATGAAATGCAATATTAATACAACAGCTTTTCCATCGTACTAAACGAATAATTGCAACCGGTGTGAATGTTATGGTCATTTCTACGTTCCGGGCAACCTACGTTTCACTCTGGGGCGTTGCTCCACCAGATCGAATAGTGAGGGCCTTAGAAGTAAACGCCCGAAGCATAACATACGATACAAAATACAACAGCTTTTCCATCGTATAAAACGAATAATTGGGAGCAGTGTGAAAGTTTTATTTCAACGTTCCGAGCAACCTAGGTTTCACTCTAGGGCGTTGCTCCACCAGATCGAATAGCTAGGGACTTGGAATTCAACGCCAGAAGAATAAAACACAGTATAACTACAGCCGTTTTTCCATTGTATAAAATGAATAATTGCAAACATTGTGAAATTAATGGTCATTTCTACGTTCCGGGCAAACCTATGCGTCACTGTAGGGCGTTGCTCCACCATAGCTAATAGCTACGGCCTTAGAAGTCAACGCCAGAAGCATAAAATACAATATCAATACAACAGCTTTTCCACCGTATAAAATGAATAATTGCAAACAGTGTGATAGTACTGGTCATTTCAACGTTCCGGGTAACCTAGGCTTCACTCTAGGGCGTTGTTCCACCAGATCGAACAGTTAGGGCCTAAGATGGCAACGCCAGAAGCATAAAATACAATATGAATATAACAGTTTTTCCATCGTATAAAACGAATAATAGCAACCAGCGTGAAAGTTATGGTCATTTCTACGTTCCGGGCAACCTAGGCTTCACCCCAGGGCGTTGTTCCACCAGATGGAATAGTTAGTGGCTAAGAAGTGAACGCCAGAAGCATAAAATACAATATAAATACAACAATTTTTCCATCATATAAAACGAGTAATTGCAACCAGTATCAAAGCTGTGGTCATTTCTACTTTCCGGGCAACCTAGGCTTGACTGTAGGGCGTTGCTCCACCAGATCGAATAGGTAGGGCCATAGAAGTCAACGCCCGAAGCATAAAATACATTAAATATACAAGAGCTTTTCCATCGTATAACAGGAATAATTGCAACCAGTGTGAAAGTGATGGTCATTTCTACGTTCCGGGCAACCTAGGCTTCACTCTAGGGCGTTGTTCCACCGGATCGAACAGTTAGGGCCTAAGAAGGCAACGCCAGAAGCATAAAATACAATAAAGATGCAACAGCTTTTCCATCGTATAAAACGAATAATTTCAACCAGTGTGAATGTTATGGTCATTTCTACGTTCCGGGCAACCTAGGTTTCACTCTAGGGAGTTGCTCCACCAGATCGAGTAGCTACGACCTTAGAAGTCGATGCCAGAAGCAGTAAATACAATAAAAATGCAACAGTTTTTCCATCGTATAGCGTGACTAATTGCAACCAGTGCGATAGTAATGATCATTTCGACGTTTCGGGCATCCCAGACTTAACTCTGAGGCGTTGCTCCACCAGATCGAAGAGTTAGGGCCTTAGAAGTCAACGCCAGAAGCATAAACTACAAAATAAATACAACAGCCTTTACATCGTATAAAACGAATAACTGCAACCTGTGTGAAGGTTAAGGTCATATCTACGTTCCCGGCAAACTAGGCTTCACTGTAGGGCGCTGCTCCACCAGATCAAATAGGTAGGGCCATGGAAGTCAACGCCCGAAGCATAAAATACAAAATAAGTAGAACAGTTTTTCCATTGTATATAACGAATAATTGCTACCAGTGTGAAAGTTATGGTTATTGCTACGTCCCGGCAACCTAGGCTTCACCCTAGGGCGTTGTTCCACCAGATCGAATTGTTAGGGCCTAACAAGTTAACGCCAGAAGCATAAAATACAATATAAATACAATAGTTTTTCCATCCTATGAAACGAATAATTGCGACCAGTACGAAAGTTATGGTCATTTCAACTTTCCGGGCAACCTAGGCTTCTCGCTAGGGCGTTGGCCCAACAGGTTGAATAGTCAGGGCCTTAGAAGTCAACGCCCAAAGCATAAAATGCAATAAAAATACAACAGCTTTTCCATCGTATAAAACGAATAATTGCTACCAGTGTGAAAGTTATAGTCATTTCTACTTTCCGGTCAACCTAGGCTTCACTCTAGGGCGTTGCTCCACCAGATGGAATAGTTAGGGCCTTAGAAGTCAACGCCAGAAGCATAAAATACAATAAAGATGCAACAGTTTTTCCATCGTATAAAACGAATAATTGCAACCAGTATGAAAGTTATGGTCATTTCTACTTTCCGGGCAACCTAGGCTTCACCCTAGGGCGTTGCTCCACCACATCGAATAGCTACGGCCTTAAAAGTCAACGCTAGAAGCATAAATTACAATAAAAATGCAACAGATTTTCCAACGTATAGCATGAATAATTGCAACCGGTGTGAATGTTATGGTCATTTCTACGTTCCGGGCAACCTAGGCTTCACTCTATGGCGTTCTTCCACCACATCGAATAGCTACGGCCTCAGAAGTCAACGCCTGAAGCATAGAATACAAAAAAATACAACAGTCTTTCCATCCTATAACTGGAATAATTGCAACCCGTGTGAAAGTGATGGTCATTTGTACGTTCCAGGCAACCTAGGCTTCACTCTTGGGCGTTGTTCCACCAGATCGAATTGTTAGGGCCTAAGAAGTCAAGGCCAGAAGCATAAAATACAATATAAATATAACAGTTTTTCCATCGTATAGAACGAATAATAGCAACCAGTGTGAAAGTTATGGTCATTTCTACGTTCCGGGCAACCTAGGCTTGACTGTAGATTCCACCAGATCGAATAGCTAGGGCCATAGAAGTCAACGCCCGAAGCATAAAATACAAAATAAATAGAACAGTTTTTCCATTGTATGAAACGAATAATTGCTACCAGTGTGAAAGTTATGTTCATTTCTACGTTCCGGGCAACCTAGGCTTGACTGTAGGGCGTTGCTCCACCAGATCGAATAGGTAGGGCCATAGAAGTCAACGCCCGAAGCATAAAATACATTAAATATACAAGAGCTTTTCCATCGTATAACAGGAATAATTGCAACCAGTGTGAAAGTGATGGTCATTTCTACGTTCCGGGCAACCTAGGCTTCACTCTAGGGCGTTGTTCCACCAGATCGAAAAGTTAGGGCCTAAGAAGTCAACGCCAGAAGCATAAAATACAATATAAATATAACAGTTTTTCCATCGTATAAAACGAATAATAGCAACCAGTGTGAAAGTTCTGGTCATTTCTACGTTCCGGGCAACCTAGGTTTCACTCTAGGGCGCTGCTCCACCAGATCGTATAGTTAGTGCCCTAGAAGTCAGCGCCAGAAGCATAAAATAAAATATAAATACAACAGTTTTTCCATCGTATAAAACGAATAATTGCAACCAGTATGAAAGTTATGGTCATTTCTACTTTCCGGGCAACCTAGGCTTCACTCTAGGGCGTTGCTCCACCACATCGAATAGCTACGGCCTTAAAAGTCAACGCTAGAAGCATAAATTACAATAAAAATGCAACAGATTTTCCAACGTATAGCATGAATAATTGAAACCGGTGTGAATGTTATGGTCATTTCTACGTTCCAGGCAACCTAGGCTTCACTCTATGGCGTTCTTCCACCACATCGAATAGCTACGGCCTCAGAAGTCAACGCCTGAAGCATAGAATACAATAAAAATACAACAGTCTTTCCATCCTATAACTAGAATAATTGCAACCCGTGTGAAAGTGATGGTCATTTGTACGTTCCAGGCAACCTAGGCTTCACTCTAGGGCGTTGTTCCACCAGATCGAATTGTTAGGGCCTAAGAAGTCAAGGCCAGAAGCATAAGATACAATATAAATATAACAGTTTTTCCATCGTATAGAACGAATAATAGCAACCTGTGTGAAAGTTATGGACATTTCTACATTCCGAGCAACCTGGGCTTCACTCTAGTGCGTTGCTCCACCAGATTGAATATTTAGGGACTTAGAAGTCAACGCCAGAAGCATAAAATACAATAAAGATGCAACAGTTTTTCCATCGTAGAACAGGAATAATTGCAACCAGTGTGAAAGTGATGGTCATTTCTACGTTCTGGGCAACCTAGGCTTCACTCTAGGGCGTCGTTGCACCAGATCGAATAGCTAGGGCATAAGAAGTCAACGCCAGAAGCATAAAATACAATATAAATATAACACCTTTTCCATCGTATAAAACGAATAATTGCAACAAGTATGAAAGTTGTGGTTATTTCTACTTTCCGGGCAACCTAGGCTTCACCCTAGGGCGTTGCTCCAACAGATTGAATAGTTAGGGCCTAAGAAGGCGCCGCCCGGAGCATAAAATGCAATATAAATACAACAGTTTTTCCATCGTATAAAAGGATTAATTGCAACCAGTTTGAAAGTGATGATCAATTCTACGTTCCGGGCAACTTCGGCTTCACTCTAGGGCGTTGCTCCACCAGATCGCATACTTAGGGCCTAAGAAGGCACCGCCCGAAGCATAAAATGCAATATAAATACAACAGTTTTTCCATCGTATAAAACGAATAATTGCTACCAGTGTGAAAGTTATGGTCATTTCTACGTTCCGGCAACCTAGGCATCACCCTAGGGTGTTGTTCCACCAGATGGAATAGTTAGGGCATAAGAAGTCAGCGCCAGAAGCATAAAATACGATAAAGATGCAACAGTTTGTCCATCGTATATCAGGAATTATTGCAACCAGTGTGAAAGTAATGGCATATCATTGTTCCGGGCAACCTAGGCTTCTCTCTAGGGCGTTGCTCCACCAGATGGAATAGTTAGGGCCTTAGAAGTCAACGCCCGAAGCATAAAATACAATAAAGATGCAACAGTTTTTCCATCGTCTAAAACGAATAATTGAAACCAGTGTAAAAGTAATGGTCATTTCTACGTTCCGGGCAACCTAGGCTTCACCCCAGGGCGCTGCTCCACCAGATCGTATAGTTAGTGCCCTAGAAGTCAGCGCCAGAAGCATAAAATACAATTAAATACAACAGTTTTTCCGTCGTATAAAACGAATAATTGCAACCAGTATGAAAGTTATGGTCATTTCTACTTTCCGGGCAACCTAGGCTTCACCCTAGGGCGTTGCTCCACCACATCGAAGAGATAGGGTCTAAGAAGTCAACACCGGAAGCATAAAATACAAAATAAATAGAACAGTTTTTCCATTGTATAAAACGAATAGTTGCTACCAGTGTGAAGATATGTTCATTTCTACGTTTCTGACAACCTGGGCTTCACTGCAGGGTGTTGGTCCACCAAATCGAATAGGCAGGGCCATAGAAGTCAACGCCAGAAGCATAAAATACAATATAAATATAACAGCTTTTCCATCGTGAAAAACGAATAATTGCAACCAGTATGAAAGTTATGGTCATTTCTACGTTCCGGGCAACCTAGGTTTCACTCTAGGGCGTTGCTCCACCGGATCGAATAGTTAGGGCCTTAGAAGTCAACGCCCGAAGCATAAAATACAATAAAAATACAACAGTCTTTCCATCCTATAACAGGAATAATTGCAACCCATGTGAAAGTGATGGTCATTTGTACGTTCCAGGCAACCTAGGCTTCACTCTAGGGCGTTGTTCCACCAGATCGAATTGTTAGGGCCTAAGAAGTCAACGCCAGAAGCATAAAATACAGTATAAATACAACAATTTTTCCATTGTATAGCATGACTAATTGCAACCAGTGCGAAAGTAACGATCATTTCGACGTTTCGGGCATCCTAGACTTAACTCTGAGGCGTTGCTCCACCAGATCGAAGAGATAGGGTCTAAGAAGTCAACACCGGAAGCATAAAATACAAAATAAATAGAACAGTTTTTCCACTGTATAAAACGAATAATTGCTACCAGTGTGAAAGTTATGTTCATTTCTACGTTTCTGACAACCTAGGCTTCACTGCAGGGTGTTGGTCCACCAAATCGAATAGGTAGGGCCATAGAAGTCAACGCCAGAAGCATAAAATGCAGTATAAATACAACAATTTTCCCATTGTATAGCATGACTAATTGCAACCAGTGCGAAAGTAACGATCATTTCGACGTTTCGGGCATCCTAGACTTAACTCTGAGGCGTTGCTCCACCAGATCGAAGAGATAGGGTCTAAGAAGTCAACACCGGAAGCATGAAATACAAAATAAATAGAACAGTTTTTCCACTGTATAAAACGAATAATTGCTACCAGTGTGAAATTTATGTTCATTTCTACGTTTCTGACAACCTAGGCTTCACTGCAGGGTGTTGGTCCACCAAATCGAATAGGTAGGGCCATAGAAGTCAACGCCAGAAGCATAAAATACAATATAAATATAACAGCTTTTCCATCGTGAAAAACGAATAATTGCAACCAGTATGAAAGTTATGGTCATTTCTACGTTCCGGGCAACCTAGGTTTCACTCTAGGGCGTTGCTCCACCGGATCGAATAGTTAGGGCCTTAGAAGTCAACGCCCGAAGCATAAAATACAATAAAAATACAACAGTCTTTCCATCCTATAACAGGAATAATTGCAACCCGTGTGAAAGTGATGGTCATTTGTACGTTCCAGGCAACCTAGGCTTCACTCTAGGGCGTTGTTCCACCAGATCGAATTGTTAGGGTCTAAGATGTCAACGCCAGAAGCATAAAATGCAGTATAAATACAACAATTTTCCCATTGTATAGCATGACTAATTGCAGCCAGTGCGAAAGTAACGATCATTTCGACGTTTCGGGCATCCTAGACTTAACTCTGAGGCGTTGCTCCACCAGATCGAAGAGATAGGGTCTAAGAAGTCAACACCGGAAGCATGAAATACAAAATAAGTAGAACAGTTTTTCCACTGTATAAAACGAATAATTGCTACCAGTGTGAAAGTTATGTTCATTTCTACGTTTCTGACAACCTAGGCTTCACTGCAGGGTGTTGGTCCACCAAATCGAATAGGTACGGCCATAGAAGTCAACGCCAGAAGCATAAAATACAATAAAAATATAACAGCTTTTCCATCGTGAAAAACGAATAATTGCAACCAGTATGAAAGTTATGGTCATTTCTACGTTCCGGGCAACCTAGGTTTCACTCTAGGGCGTTGCTCCACCGGATCGAATAGTTAGGGCCTTAGAAGTCAACGCCCGAAGCATAAAATACAATAAAAATACAACAGTCTTTCCATCCTATAACAGGAATAATTGCAACCCGTGTGAAAGTGATGGTCATTTGCACGTTCCAGGCAACCTAGGCTTCACTCTAGGGCGTTGTTCCACCAGACCGAATTGTTAGGGCCTAAGAAGTCAACGCCAGAAGCATAAAATACAGTATAAATACAACAATTTTCCCATTGTATAGCATGACTAATTGCAACCAGTGCGAAAGTAACGATCATTTCGACGTTTCGGGCATCCTAGACTTAACTCTGAGGCGTTGCTCCACCAGATCGAAGAGATAGGGTCTAAGAAGTCAACACCGGAAGCATGAAATACAAAATAAATAGAACAGTTTTTCCACTGTATAAAACGAATAATTGCTACCAGTGTGAAAGTTATGTTCATTTCTACGTTTCTGACAACCTAGGCTTCACTGCAGGGTGTTGGTCCACCAAATCGAATAGGTAGGGCCATAGAAGTCAACGCCAGAAGCATAAAATACAATATAAATATAACAGCTTTTCCATCGTGAAAAACGAATAATTGCAACCAGTATGAAAGTTATGGTCATTTCTACTTTCCGGGCAACCTAGGCTTCACCCTAGGGCGTTGTTCCAACAGATGGAATAGTTAGGGCCGTAGAAGTCAACGCCCGAAGCATGAAATACAAAATACATAGAACAGTTGTTCCATCGTATAAAACGAATAATTCCTACCAGTGTGAAGGTTATGGTAATTTCTACGTTCCGGGCAACCTAGGTTTCAGTCTAGGGCGTTGCTCCACCAGATCGCATAGCTAGGGACTTAGAATTCAACGCCATAAGAATAAAATACAATATAAGTTCAACAGTTTTTCCATCGTATAAAATGAATAATTGGAAACATTGTGAAAGTAATGGTCATTTCTACGTTCCAGGCATCGTAGACGTCACTGTAGGGCGTTACTCCACCACATGTAATAGCTACGGCCTTAGCAGTCAACGCTAGAAGCATAAAATACAATATAGATACAACACCTTTTCCATCGTATAAAATGAATAATAGCAATCAGTGTGAAAGTAATGGTCATTTCTACGTTCCGGACAACCTAGGCTTCACTCTAGGGCGTCGCACCACCACATCGAATAGCTACGGCCTTAGAAGTCAACGCCAGAAGCATAAAATACAGTATAAATACAACAATTTTTCCATTGTATAGCATGACTAATTGCAACCAGTGCGAAAGTAACGATCGTTTCGACGTTTCGGGCATCCTAGACTTAACTCTGAGGCGTTGCTCCACCAGATCGAAGAGTTAGGGTCTAAGAAGTCAACACCGGAAGCAAAAAATACAATTTAAATACAACAGCTTTTCCATCGTAGAAAACGTATAATTGCAACCTGTGTGAAGGTTATGGTCATATCTACGTTCCGGGCAACCTAGGCTTCACTGTAGGGTGTTGCTCCACCAGATCGAATAGGTAGGGCCACAGAAGTCTACGCCCGAAGCATAACATGCAATATAAATACAACAGTTTTTCCATCGTATAAAAGGATCAATTGCAACCAGTTTGAAAGTGATGATCATTTCTACGTTCCGGGCAACCTAGGCTTCACTCTAGGGCGTTGCTCTGCCACAACTAGTTGCTACGGCCTTAGAAGTCAACGACAGAAGCATAAAATACAATATAAATACAACAGCTTTTCAATCGTATAACAGGAATAATTGCAACCAGTGTGAAAGTAAAGGTCATTTCTACGTTCCGGGCAACCTATGCTTCACTCTAGGGCGTTGCTCCACCTGATCGAGTAGTTAGGGCCTTAGAAGTCCACGGCCGAAGCATAAAATACAAAATAAATAGAACAGTTTTTCCATTGTATCAAGCGAATAATTGCTGCTAGTGTGAAAGTTATGTTTATTTCTACGTTCCGGGCAACCTAGGCTTAACTGTAGGGTGTTGCTCCAACAGATCGAATAGGTAGGGCCATAGAAGTCAACGCCCGGAGCATAAAATACAATAAATATACAAGAGTTTTTCCATCGTATAACAGGAATAATTGCAACAAGTGTGAAAGTGATGATCATTTCTACGTTCCGGGCAACCTAGGCTTCACTCTAGGGCGTTGCTCCACCAAATCGTATAGTTAGGGCCTTAGATGTCAACGCCAGAAGCACAAAATGCAATAAATATACAAGAGTTTTTCCATCGTATAACAGGATTAATTGCAACCAGTGTGAATGTGGTGGTCATTTCTACGTTCCGGGCAACCTAGGCTTCACTCTAGGGCGTTGTTCCACAAGATAGAATAGTTAGGGCTTAAGAAGTCAACGCCATAAGCATAAAATACAATATAAATATAACAGGTTTTCCATCGTATAAAACGAATAATAGCAACCAGTGTGAAAGTTATGGTTATTTCTCCGTTCCAGGCAACCTAGGCTTCACTCTAGTGCGTTGCACCACCAGATCGTATAGTTAGGGCCTTAGATGTCAACGCCAGAAGCACAAAATGCAATAAATATACAAGAGTTTTTCCATCGTATAACAGGAATAATTGCAACCAGTGTGAATGTGGTGGTCATTTCTACGTTCCGGGCAACCTAGGCTTCACTCTAGGGCGTTGTTCCACCAGATAGAATAGTTAGGGCTTAAGAAGTCAACGCCAGAAGCATAAAATACAATATAAATATAACAGGTTTTCCATCGTATAAAACGAATAATAGCAACCAGTGTGAAAGTTATGGTCATTTCTACGTTCCGCGCAACCCGGGCTTTACTCTAGGGCGTTGTTCCACCAGATGGAATAGTTAGGGCCTAAGAAGTCAACGCCAGAAGCATAAAATACGATATAAATATAACAGCTTTTCCATTGTATAAAACAAATAATTGCAACCAGTGTGAACGTTATGGTCATTTCTACGTTGCGGGCAACCTAGGCTTCAGCCTAGGCCGTTGTACCACCATATCGAATAGTTAGGGCCTAAGAAGTGAACGAGAGAAGCATAAAATGCAATGAAAATGCAGCAGTTTTTCCATCGAATAGCAGGAATAACTTGCAAACAGTGTGATAGTAGTGGTCATTTCTACGTTCCGTGCAACCCAGGTTTCACTCCAGGGCGTCGCTCCACCAGATCGAAAAGTTACGGCCTAAGAAGTCAACGCCAGAAGCATAAAATACGATAAAGATGCAACAGTTTTTCCATCGTGTAAACCGAATAATTGCAACCGGTGTGTAAGTTACGGTCATTTCTACATTCCGAGCAACCTAGGCCTCACTCTAGGTAGTTGCTCCACCAGATCGAATAGTTGGGTCCTTAGAAGTCAACGCCAGAAGCATAAAATACGATATAAATACAACAGTTTTTCCACCATATAAAACGAATAATTGCAACCCGTGTGAAAGTGATGGTCATTTCTACGTTCCAGGCAACCTAGGCTCCACTCTAGGGCGTTGCTCCACCAGATCAAACAGTTAGGGCCTTAGAAGTCAACGTCAGAAGCATTAAATACAAAATAAATAGAACAGTTTTTCCATTGTATAAAACGAATATTTGCGACCAGTGTGAAAGTTATGGTCATTTCTACGTTCCGCGCAATCTGGGCTTTACCCTAGGGCGTTGATCCACCAGATGGAATAGTTAGGGCCTAAGAAGTCAACTCTACAAGCATAAAGAACGATATAAATACAACAGCTTTGCCATCGTATAAAATGAATAATTGCGAACAGTGTGAAAGATATGGACATTTCTACGTTCCGGGCTACCTAGGCTTCACTCTATGGCGTTCTTCCACCACATCGAATAGCTACGGCCTCAGAAGTCAACGCCTGAAGTATAAAGTACAATAAAAATACAACAGTCTTTCCATCCTATAACAGGAATAATTGCAACCCGTGTGAACGTGATGGTCATTTCTACGTTCCAGGCAACCTAGGCTTCACTCTAGGGCGTTGCTCCACCAGATCGAATAGTTACGGCCTAAGAAGTCAACGCCAGAAGCATAAAATACGATAAAGATGCAACAGTTCTTCCATCGTATAAAACGAATAATTGAAATCAGTTTGAAAGCTATGGTCATTTCTACATTCCGAGCAACCTAGGCTTCACTCTAGGGCGTTGCTCCACCAGATCGAATAGTTAGGTCCTTAGAAATCAACGCCAGAAGCATAAAATACGATATAAATACAACAGCCGTTCCATCGTATAAAATGAATAATTGCAAACAGTGTGAAAGTAATGGTCATTTCTACGTTCCGGGCAACCTAGGCTTCACTCTACGGCATTGTTCCACCAGATCGAATAGTTAGGGCCTAAGAAGTCAACACCAGAAGAATAAAATACAATAAAAATACAACAGTCTTTCCATCCTATAAGAGGAATAATTGCAACCCGTGTGAAAGTGATGGTCATTTCTACGTTCCAGGCAACCTAGGCTTCACTCTAGGGCGTTGCTCCACCAGATCGAATAGCTAGCGACTTAGAATTCAACGCCATTAGAATAAAATACAATACAAGTACCACAGTTTTTCCATCGTATAAAATGAATAATTGCAACGAGTGCGAAAGTTATGGTCATTTCTGCATTTCGAGCAACCTAGGCTTCACTCTAGGGCGTTGCTCCAGCTGACCGAATAGTTAGGGCCTTAGAAGTCAACGCCCGAAGCATTAAATACAATAAAAATACAACAGTCTTTCCATCCTATAACAGGAATAATTGCAACCCGTGTGAAAGTGATGGTCATTTCTACGTACCAGGCAACCTAGGCTTCACTCTAGGGCGTTGCTCCACCAGATCAAACAGTTAGGGCCTTAGAAGTCAACGCCAGAAGCATTAAATACAAAATAAATAGAACAGTTTTTCCATTGTATAAAACGAATAATTGCGACCAGTGTGAAAGTTATGGTCATTTCTACGTTCCGCGCAACCTGGGCTTTACTCTAGGGCGTTGTTCCACCAGATGGAATAGTTAGGGCCTAAGAAGTCAACGCCAGAAGCATAAAATACGATATAAATGCAACAGCTTTTCCATTGTATAAAATGAATAATTGCAAACAGTGTGAAAGATATGGACATTTCTACGTTCCAGGCTACCTAGGCTTCACTCTATGGCGTTCTTCCACCACATCGAACAGCTACGGCCTCAGAAGTCAACGCCTGAAGTATAAAGTACAATAAAAATACAACAGTCTTTCCATCCTATAACAGGAATAATAGCAACCCGTGTGAACGTGATGGTCATTTCTACGTTCCAGGCAACCTAGGCTTCACTCTAGGGCGTTGCTCCACCAGATCGAATAGCTAGCGACTTAGAATTCAACGCCATAAGAATAAAATACAATATAAGTACCACAGTTTTTCCATCGTATAAAATGAATAATTGCAACGAGTGTGAAAGTTATGGTCATTTCTGCATTTCGAGCAACCTAGGCTTCACTCTAGGGCGTTGCTCCACTTGATCGAATAGTTAGGGCCTTAGAAGTCAACGCCCGAAGCATTAAATACAATAAAAATACAACAGTCTTTCCTTCCTATAACAGGAATAATTGCAACCCGTGTGAAAGTGATGGTCATTTCTACGTTCCAGGCAACCTAGGCTCCACTCTAGGGCGTTGCTCCACCAGATCAAACAGTTAGGGCCTTAGAAGTCAACGTCAGAAGCATTAAATACAAAATAAATAGAACAGTTTTTCCATTGTATAAAACGAATAATTGCGACCAGTGTGAAAGTTATGGTCATTTCTACGTTCCGCGCAACCTGGGCTTTACTCTAGGGCGTTGTTCCACAAGATGGAATAGTTAGGGCCTAAGAAGTCAACGCCAGAAGCATAAAATACGATATAAATACAACAGCTTTTCCATTGTATAAAACAAATAATTGCAACCAGTGTGAACGTTATGGTCATTTCTACGTTGCGGGCAACCTAGGCTTCACCCTAGGCCGTTGTTCCACCAGATCGAATAGTTAGGGCCTAAGAAGTGAACGAGAGAAGCATAAAATGCAATAAAAATGCAGCAGTCTTTCCATCGAATAGCAGGAATGACTTGCAAACAGTGTGATAGTAGTGGTCATTTCTACGTTCCGTGCAACCCAGGTTTCACTCCAGGGCGTTGCTCCACCAGATCGAATAGTTACGGCCTAAGAAGTCAACGCCAGAGGCATAAAGTACGATAAAGATGCAACAGTTTTTCCACCGTGTAAAACGAATAATTGCAACCAGTGTGAAAGTTACGGTCATTTCTACATTCCGAGCAACCTAGGCCTCACTCTAGGGCGTTGCTCCACCAGATCGAATAGTTGGGTCCTTAGAAGTCAACGCCAGAAGCATAAAATACGATATAAATACAACAGCTTTTCCATCGTGTAAAAGGAATAATTGCAAACAGTGTGAAAGTAATGGTCATTTCTACGTTCCGGGCAACCTAGGCTTCACTGTATGGCGTTCTTCCACCACATCGAATAGCTACGGCCTCAGAAGTCAACGCCTGAAGTATAAAATACAATAAAAATACAACAGTCTTTCCATCCTATAACAGGAATAATTGCAACCCGTGTGAAAGTGATGGTCATTTCTACGTTCCAGGCAACCTAGGCTTCTCTCTAGGGCGTTGTTCCACAAGATCGAATAGTTAGGGCCTAAGAAGTCAACGCCAGAAGCATAAAATACAATATAAATATAATAGTTTTTCCACCGTATAAAACGAATAATTGCAACCAGTGTGGAAGATATGGTCATTTCTACGTTCCCGGCAACCTAGGCTTCACTCCAGGGCGGTGCTCCGCCAAATCGAATAGCTAGGGCCTTAGAAGTCAACGCCAGAAGCATAAAATACGATATAAATACAACAGCTTTTCCATCGTAGAAAAGGAATAATTGCAAACAGTGTGAAAGTAATGGTCATTTCTACGTTCCGGGCAACCTAGGCTTCACTCTACGGCGTTGTTCCACCAGATCGAATAGTTATGGCCTAAGAAGTCTACACCAGAAGAATAGAATACAAAACAAATACAACAGCCTTTACACCGTATAAAACGAATAATTGCAACCTGTGTGAAGGTTGTCGTCATATCTACGTTCCGGGAAACCTAATCTTCACTGTCGGGCGTTGCTCCACCAGATCGAAATGTTAGGGCCTAAGAAGTCAACGCCCGAAGTATAAAATACGATATAAATACAACAGCATTTCCAACGTATTAAATGAATAATTGCAAACAGTGTGAAAGTAGTGGTCATTTCTACGTTCCGAGCAACCTAGGCTTCACTCTAGGGCGGTGCTCCAACATATCGAATAGCTATGGCCTTAGAAGGCCGCACCTGAAGCATAAAATACAATAAAAATACAACATTCTTTTCATCGTATGACAGGAATAATTGCAACAAGCGTGAAAGTAATGATCATTTCGGCGTTTCGGGTATCCTAGACTTAACTCTGAGGCATTGCTCCACCAGATCGAATAGTTAGGGCCTAAGAAGTCAACGCCAGAAGCATAAAATAAAATATAAATACAACAGCTTTGCCATCGTATAAAATGAATAATTGCAAACAGTGTGAAAGATATGGACATTTCTACGTTCCGGGCTACCTAGGCTTCACTCTATGGCGTTCTTCCACCACATCGAATAGCTACGGCCTCAGAAGTCAACGCCTGAAGTATAAAGTACGATAAAAATACAACAGTCTTTCCATCCTATAACAGGAATAATTGCAACCCGTGTGAACGTGATGGTCATTTCTACGTTCCAGGCAACCTAGGCTTCACTCTAGGGCGTTGCTCCACCAGATCGAATAGTTACGGCCTAAGAAGTCAACACCAGAAGAATAAAATACAATAAAAATACAACAGTCTTTCCATCCTATAAGAGGAATAATTGCAACCCGTGTGAAAGTGATGGTCATTTCTACGTTCCGGGCAACCTATGCTTCACTCTAGGGCGTTGTTCCACCGGATCGAATAGTTAGGGCCTAAGAAGTGAACGCCAGAAGCATAAAATACGATATAAATACAACAGCTTTTACATCGTATAAAACGAATAATTGCAACCAGTGTGGAAGTTATGGTCATTTCTACGTTCCGGGCAACCTAGGCTTCACTCTAGGACGTTGCTCGACCAGATCGAATAGCTACGGCCTTAGAAGTCAATGCCCGAAGCATAAAATACAAAATAAATAGAACAGCTTTTCCGTCGTATAAAACGAATAATTGCTACCAGTGTGAAAGTTATGGTCATAGCTACGTTCCGCGCAACCTACCCTTCACCATAGGGCGTTGCTCCACCACATCTAAGAGCTACGGCCTTAGAAGTCAACGCCAGGGGCATAAAATACAATATAAATACAACAGCTTTTCCATCGTACAAAATGAATAATAGCAAACAGTGTGAAAGTAATTGTCATTTCTACGTTCCGGGCAACCTAGGTTTCACTCTACGTCGTTGCTCCACCTGATCAAATAGCTAGCGACATAGAATTAAACGCCAGAAGCATAGAATACAATAAAAATACATCAGTTTTTCCATCGTATAACAGGAATAATTGCAACCAGTGTGAATGTAATGGTCATTTCTACGTTCCGGGCAACCTAGGTTTCACTCTAGGGCGTTGCTCCACCAGGTCGAATAGTTAGGGCCTAAGAAGTCAACGCCAGAAGCATAAAATACGATATAAATAAAACAGATTTTACATCGTATAAAACGAATAATAGCAACCAGTGTGAAAGTTATGGTCATTTCAACGTTCCGGTCAATCTAGGCTTCACTCTAGGGCGTTGCTCCACCAGATCAATCAGTTAGGGCCTTAGAAGTCAACGCCAGAAGCATAAATTACAATATAAGTGCAACAGCTTTTCCATCGTATATAATGTATATTTGCAAACAGTGTGGAAGTAATGGACATATCTACGTTCCGGGAAATCTAGGCTTCACTGTAGGGCGTTGCTCCACCAAATCGAATAGTTAGGGCCTTAGAAGTCAACGCCCGAAGCATAAAATACAATATAAGTACAACAGTTTTTCCATCGTATAAAATGAATGATTGCGAACATTGTGAAAGTAATGGTCATTTCTACGTGCCTGGCAACCTACGCGTCACTCTAGGGCGTTGCTACTCCACATCTGATAGCTACGGCCTTAGACGCTAACGCCGGAAGCATAAAATACAATATAAATACAACAGCTTTGCCATCGTATAAAACGAATAATTGAAATCAGTGTGAAAGCTATGGTCATTTCTACATTCCGAGCAACCTAGGCTTCACTCTAGGGCGTTGCTCCACCAGATGGAATAGTTAGGTCCTTAGAAATCAACGCCAGAAGCATAAAATACGATATAAATACAACAGCCGTTCCATCGTATAAAATGAATAATTGCAAACAGTGTGAAAGTAATGGTCATTTCTACGTTCCGGGCAACCTAGGCTTCACTCTACGGCATTGTTCCACCAGATCGAATAGTTAGGGCCTAAGAAGTCAACACCAGAAGAATAAAATACAATAAAAATACAACAGTCTTTCCATCCTATAAGAGGAATAATTGCAACCCGTGTGAAAGTGATGGTCATTTCTACGTTCCAGGCAACCTAGGCTTCACTCTAGGGCGTTGCTCCACCAGATCGAATAGCTAGCGACTTAGAATTCAACGCCATTAGAATAAAATACAATACAAGTACCACAGTTTTTCCATCGTATAAAATGAATAATTGCAACGAGTGCGAAAGTTATGGTCATTTCTGCATTTCGAGCAACCTAGGCTTCACTCTAGGGCGTTGCTCCAGCTGACCGAATAGTTAGGGCCTTAGAAGTCAACGCCCGAAGCATTAAATACAATAAAAATACAACAGTCTTTCCATCCTATAACAGGAATAATTGCAACCCGTGTGAAAGTGATGGTCATTTCTACGTACCAGGCAACCTAGGCTTCACTCTAGGGCGTTGCTCCACCAGATCAAACAGTTAGGGCCTTAGAAGTCAACGCCAGAAGCATTAAATACAAAATAAATAGAACAGTTTTTCCATTGTATAAAACGAATAATTGCGACCAGTGTGAAAGTTATGGTCATTTCTACGTTCCGCGCAACCTGGGCTTTACTCTAGGGCGTTGTTCCACCAGATGGAATAGTTAGGGCCTAAGAAGTCAACGCCAGAAGCATAAAATACGATATAAATGCAACAGCTTTTCCATTGTATAAAATGAATAATTGCAAACAGTGTGAAAGATATGGACATTTCTACGTTCCAGGCTACCTAGGCTTCACTCTATGGCGTTCTTCCACCACATCGAACAGCTACGGCCTCAGAAGTCAACGCCTGAAGTATAAAGTACAATAAAAATGCAACAGTCTTTCCATCCTATAACAGGAATAATAGCAACCCGTGTGAACGTGATGGTCATTTCTACGTTCCAGGCAACCTAGGCTTCACTCTAGGGCGTTGCTCCACCAGATCGAATAGCTAGCGACTTAGAATTCAACGCCATAAGAATAAAATACAATATAAGTACCACAGTTTTTCCATCGTATAAAATGAATAATTGCAACGAGTGTGAAAGTTATGGTCATTTCTGCATTTCGAGCAACCTAGGCTTCACTCTAGGGCGTTGCTCCACTTGATCGAATAGTTAGGGCCTTAGAAGTCAACGCCCGAAGCATTAAATACAATAAAAATACAACAGTCTTTCCTTCCTATAACAGGAATAATTGCAACCCGTGTGAAAGTGATGGTCATTTCTACGTTCCAGGCAACCTAGGCTCCACTCTAGGGCGTTGCTCCACCAGATCAAATAGTTAGGGCCTTAGAAGTCAACGTCAGAAGCATTAAATACAAAATAAATAGAACAGTTTTTCCATTGTATAAAACGAATAATTGCGACCAGTGTGAAAGTTATGGTCATTTCTACGTTCCGCGCAACCTGGGCTTTACTCTAGGGCGTTGTTCCACCAGATGGAATAGTTAGGGCCTAAGAAGTCAACGCCAGAAGCATAAAATACGATATAAATACAACAGCTTTTCCATTGTATAAAACAAATAATTGCAACCAGTGTGAACGTTATGGTCATTTCTACGTTGCGGGCAACCTAGGCTTCACCCTAGGCCGTTGTTCCACCAGATCGAATAGTTAGGGCCTAAGAAGTGAACGAGAGAAGCATAAAATGCAATAAAAATGCAGCAGTCTTTCCATCGAATAGCAGGAATAACTTGCAAACAGTGTGATAGTAGTGGTCATTTCTACGTTCCGTGCAACCCAGGTTTCACTCCAGGGCGTTGCTCCACCAGATCGAATAGTTACGGCCTAAGAAGTCAACGCCAGAGGCATAAAGTACGATAAAGATGCAACAGTTTTTCCACCGTGTAAAACGAATAATTGCAACCAGTGTGAAAGTTACGGTCATTTCTACATTCCGAGCAACCTAGGCCTCACTCTAGGGCGTTGCTCCACCAGATCGAATAGTTGGGTCCTTAGAAGTCAACGCCAGAAGCATAAAATACGATATAAATACAACAGCTTTTCCATCGTGTAAAAGGAATAATTGCAAACAGTGTGAAAGTAATGGTCATTTCTACGTTCCGGGCAACCTAGGCTTCACTGTATGGCGTTCTTCCACCACATCGAATAGCTACGGCCTCAGAAGTCAACGCCTGAAGTATAAAATACAATAAAAATACAACAGTCTTTCCATCCTATAACAGGAATAATTGCAACCCGTGTGAAAGTGATGGTCATTTCTACGTTCCAGGCAACCTAGGCTTCTCTCTAGGGCGTTGTTCCACAAGATCGAATAGTTAGGGCCTAAGAAGTCAACGCCAGAAGCATAAAATACAATATAAATATAATAGTTTTTCCACCGTATAAAACGAATAATAGCAACCAGTGTGAAAGTTATGGTCATTTCTACGTTCCGGGCAACCCAGGCTTCACTCTAGGGCGTTGCTCCTCCAGATCAAACAGTTAGGGGCTTAGAAGTCGACGCCAGAAGCATAAAGAACGATATAAATACAACAGCTTTTCCATCGTATAATACGAATAATTGCAACCAGTGTGGAAGATATGGTCATTTCTACGTTCCCGGCAACCTAGGCTTCACTCCAGGGCGGTGCTCCGCCAAATCGAATAGCTAGGGCCTTAGAAGTCAACGCCAGAAGCATAAAATACGATATAAATACAACAGCTTTTCCATCGTAGAAAAGGAATAATTGCAAACAGTGTGAAAGTAATGGTCATTTCTACGTTCCGGGCAACCTAGGCTTCACTCTACGGCGTTGTTCCACCAGATCGAATAGTTATGGCCTAAGAAGTCAACACCAGAAGAATAGAATACAAAATAAATACAACAGCCTTTACACCGTATAAAACGAATAATTGCAACCTGTGTGAAGGTTGTCGTCATATCTACGTTCCGGGAAACCTAATCTTCACTGTCGGGCGTTGCTCCACCAGATCGAAATGTTAGGGCCTAAGAAGTCAACGCCCGAAGTATAAAATACGATATAAATACAACAGCATTTCCAACGTATTAAATGAATAATTGCAAACAGTGTGAAAGTAGTGGTCATTTCTACGTTCCGAGCAACCTAGGCTTCACTCTAGGGCGGTGCTCCAACATATCGAATAGCTATGGCCTTAGAAGGCCACACCTCAAGCATAAAATACAATAAAAATACAACAGTCTTTTCATCGTATGACAGGAATAATTGCAACAAGCGGGAAAGTAATGATCATTTCGGCGTTTCGGGTATCCTAGACTTAACTCTGAAGCATTGCTCCACCAGATCGAATAGTTAGGGCCTAAGAAGTCAACGCCAGAAGCATAAAATAAAATATAAATACAACAGCTTTGCCATCGTATAAAATGAATAATTGCAAACAGTGTGAAAGATATGGACATTTCTACGTTCCGGGCTACCTAGGCTTCACTCTATGGCGTTCTTCCACCACATCGAATAGCTACGGCCTCAGAAGTCAACGCCTGAAGTATAAAGTACGATAAAAATACAACAGTCTTTCCATCCTATAACAGGAATAATTGCAACCCGTGTGAACGTGATGGTCATTTCTACGTTCCAGGCAACCTAGGCTTCACTGTAGGGCGTTGCTCCACCAGATCGAATAGTTACGGCCTAAGAAGTCAACGCCAGGAGCATAAAATACGATAAAGATGCAACAGTTCTTCCATCGTATAAAACGAATAATTGCAATCAGTGCGAAAGTTATATTCATTCCTACATTCCGAGCAACCTATGCTTCACTCTAGGGCGTTACTCCACCAGATCGAATAGTTAGGTCCTTAGAAATCAACGCCAGAAGCATAAAATACGATATAAATACAACAGCTTTTCCATCGTATAAAAGGAATAATTGCAAACAGTGTGAAAGTAATGGTCATTTCTACGTTCCGGGCAACCTAGCCTTCACTCTACGGCGTTGTTCCACCAGATCGAATAGTTAGGGCCTAAGAAGTCAACACCAGAAGAATAAAATACAATAAAAATACAACAGTCTTTCCATCCTATAAGAGGAATAATTGCAACCCGTGTGAAAGTGATGGTCATTTCTACGTTCCGGGCAACCTATGCTTCACTCTAGGGCGTTGTTCCACCGGATCGAATAGTTAGGGCCTAAGAAGTGAACGCCAGAAGCATAAAATACGATATAAATACAACAGCTTTTACATCGTATAAAACGAATAATTGCAACCAGTGTGGAAGTTATGGTCATTTCTACGTTCCGGGCAACCTAGGCTTCACTCTAGGACGTTGCTCGACCAGATCGAATAGCTAGGGCCTTAGAAGTCAACGCCCGAAGCATAAAATACAAAATAAATAGTACAGCTTTTCCGTCGTATAAAACGAATAATTGCATACCAGTGTGAAAGTTATGGTCATTGCTACGTTCCGCGCAACCTACCCTTCACCATAGGGCGTTGCTCCACCAGATCGAATAGACACGGCCTTAGAAGTCAGCGCCAGAAGCATAAAATACAGTAAAGATGCAACAGCTTTCCATCGTTTAACAGGAATAACTGCAACCAGTGTGAATGTACTGGCCATTTCTACGTTCCGGATAACCTAGGTTTCACTCTAGGGCGTTGCTCTACCAGATCGAATAGCTAGGGACTTAGAATTCAACGCCAGAAGGTTAAAATACAATATAAGTACAACAGTTATTCCATCGTATAAAACGAATAGTTGCAAACATTTTAAAAGTAATGGTCACTTCTACGTTCCGGGCAACCTAGGCGTCACTATAGGGCGTTGCTCCACCACATCTAAGAGCTACGGCCTTAGAAGTCAACGCCAGGGGCATAAAATACAATATAAATACAACAGCTTTTCCATCGTACAAAATGAATAATAGCAAACAGTGTGAAAGTAATGGTCATTTCTACGTTCCGGGCAACCTAGGCTTCACTCTACGGCGTTGTTCCACCAGATCGAATAGTTATGGCCTAAGAAGTCAACACCAGAAGAATAGAATACAAAATAAATACAACAGCCTTTACACCGTATAAAACGAATAATTGCAACCTGTGTGAAGGTTGTCGTCATATCTACGTTCCGGGAAACCTAATCTTCACTGTCGGGCGTTGCTCCACCAGATCGAAATGTTAGGGCCTAAGAAGTCAACGCCCGAAGTATAAAATAAGATATAAATACAACAGCATTTCCAACGTATTAAATGAATAATTGCAAACAGTGTGAAAGTAGTGGTCATTTCTACGTTCCGGGCAACCTAGGCTTCACTCTACGGCGTTGTTGCACCAGATCGAATAGTTAGGGCCTAAGAAATCAACGCCAGAAGCATAAAATACAATATAAATACAACAGTTTTTCCACCATATAAAACGAATAATTGCAACCAGTATGAAAGTTATGGTCATTTCTACGTTCCGCGCAATCTTGGCTTTACCCTAGTGCGTTGTTCCACCAGATGGAATAGTTAGGGCCTAAGAAGTCAACGCCAGAAGCACAAAATACGATATAAATACAACAGCTTTTCCATTGTATAAAACGAATAATTGCAACCAATGTGAAAGTTATGGTCATTTCTACACTTCGAGCAACCTAGGCTTCACTCTAGGACGTTGCTCCACCTGATCGAATAGTTAGGGCCTTAGAAGTCAACGCCAGAAGCATAAAACACGATATAAATACAACAGCTTTTCCATCGTATACAAGGAATAATTGCAAACAGTGTGAAAGTAATAGTCATTTCTACGTTCCGGGCAACCTAGGCTTCACTCTACGGCGTTGTTCCACCAGATCGAATAGTTAGGGCCTAAGAAATCAACACCAGAAGAATAAAATACAAAATAAGTACAACAGCCTTTACACCGTATAAAACGAATAATTGCAACCTGTGTGAAGGTTATGGTCATATCTACGTTCCGGGCAACCTAGGCTTCGCCCTAGGGCGTTGTTCCACCAGATCGAATAGTTAGGGCCTAAGAAGTGAACGCCAGAAGCATAAAATACAATATAAATACAACAGTTTGTCCATCGTATAAAACGAATAATTGCAACCAGTGTGAAAGTTATGGTCATTTCTACATTCCGAGCAACCTAGGCTTCACTCTAGGGCGTTGCTCCAACAGATTGAATAGTTAGGGCCTTAGAAGTCAACGCCCGAAGCATAAAATGCAATAAAAATACAACAGTTTTTCCATCGTAAAAAACGAATAATTGCAACCAGTGTGAAAGTTATGGTTATTTCTACATTCCGAGCAACCTAGGCTTCACTCTAGGGCGCTGCTCCACCAGATCGAATAGTTAGGTCCTCAGAAGTCAACGCCAGAAGCATAAAGTACGATATAAATACAACAGCTTTTGCATCGTATAAAAGGAATAATTGCAAACAGTGTGAAAGCAATTGTCATTTCTACGTTCCGGGCAACCTAGACTTCACTCTAGGGCGTTGCTCCACCAGATCAGACGGTTAGGGCCTTAGAAGTCAACGCCCGAAGCATAAAATACAAAATAAAAAGAACAGTTTTTCCATTGTATAAAACGAATAATTGCTACCAGTGTAAAAGTTATGGTCATTTCTACGTTCCGGGCAACCTAGGCATCACTGTAGGGCGTTGCTCCACCAGATCGAATAGTTAGGTCCTTAGAAGTCAACGCCAGAAGCATAAAATACGATATAAATACAACAGCTTTTCCATCGTATAAAAGGAATAATTGCATACAGTGTGAAAGTAATGGTCATTTCTACGTTCCGGGCAACATAGGCTTCACTCTACGGCGTTGTTCCACCAGATCGAATAGTTAGGGCCTAAGAAATCAGCGCCTGAAGCATAAAATACAATATAAATACAACAGTTTTTCCACCATATAAAACTAATAATTGCAACCAGCATGAAAGTTATGGTCATTTCTACGTTCCGCGCAATCTTGGCTTTACCCTAGTGCGTTGTTCCACCAGATGGAATAGTTAGGGCCTAAGAAGTCAACGCCAGAAGCATAAAATACGATATAAATACAACAGCTTTTCCATCGTATAAAACGAATAATTGCAACCAATGTGAAGGTTATGGTCATTTCTACACTTCGAGCAACCTAGGCTTCACTCTAGGGCGTTGCTCCACCTGATCGAATAGTTAGGGCCTTAGAAGTCAACGCCAGAAGCATAAAATACAATATAAATACAACAGTTTTTCCATCGTATACAAGGAATAATTGCAAACAGTGTGAAAGTAATGGTCATTTCTACGTTCCGGGCAACCTAGGCTTCATTCTACGGCGTTGTTCCGAAAGATCGAATAGTTAGGCCCTAAGAAGTGAACGCCAGAAGCATAAATTAAAATATAAGTACAACAGCTTTTCCATCGTATGTAATGTATATTTGCAAACAGTGTGGAAGTCATGGTCATTTCTACGTTCCGGGCAACCTAGGCTTCACGCTAGGGTGTTGCTCCACCAGTTGGACTAGCTAGGGACTTAGAATTCAATGCCAGAAATATAATATGCAATATAAATATAACAGCTTTTCCATCGTATAAAAGGACTAATAGCAACCAGTGTGAAAGTTATGGTCATTTCAACGTTCCGGGCAACCTAGGCTTCACTCTAGGGCGCTGCTCCACCAGATCAAATAGTTAGGGCTTAAGAAGTCAACGCCAGAAGCATAAATTACAATATAAGTACAACAGCTTTCCCATCGTATGTTATGTATATTTGCAAACAGTGTGGAACTAATGGTCATTTCTACGTTCCGCGCAATCTTGGCTTTACCCTAGGGCGTTGTTCCACCAGATGGAATAGTTAGGGCCTTAGAAGTCAATGCCCGAAGCATAAAATGCAATAAAAATACAACAGTTTTTCCATCATATAACAGGAATAATTGCAACCAGTTTGAAAGTGATGGTCATTTCTACGTACAGGGCAACCTAGGCTTCACTCTAGGGCGTTGCTCCACCAGATCGAATAGTTAGGGCGTTAGAAGTCAACGCCCGAAGCATAAAATACAAAATAAATAGAACAGTTTTTCCATCGTATAAAACGAATAATTGCTACGAGTGTGAAAGTTATGGTCATTTCTACTCTCCCGGCTACCTACGCTTCCCCCTAGGGCGTTGATCCACCAGATGGAATAGTTAGGGCCTAAGAAGTCAACGCCAGAAGCATAAAATACGATATAAATACAACAGCTTTTCCATCGTATAAAACGAATAATTGCAACCAATGTGAAAGTTATGGTCATTTCTACACTTCGAGCAACCTAGGCTTCACTCTAGGGCGTTGCTCCACCTGATCGAATAGTTAGGGCCTTAGAAGTCAACGCCAGCAGCATAAAATACGATATAAATACAACAGCTTTTCCATCGTATAAAAGGAATAATTGCAAACAGTGTGAAAGTAATGGTCATTTCTACGTTCCGTGCAACCTAGGCTTCACTCTACGGCGTTGTTCCACCAGATCGAATAGTTAGGGCCTAAGAAATCAACACCAGAAGAATAAAATACAAAATAAGTACAACAGCCTTTACACCGTATAAAACGAATAATTGCAACCTGTGTGAAGGTTATGGTCATATCTACGTTCCGGGCAACCTATGGCGTTGTACCACCAGATCGAATAGTTAGGGCCTAAGAAGTGATCGCCAGAAGCATAAAATACAATATAAATACAACAGTTTTTCCATCGTATAAAACGAATAATTGCAACCAGTGTGAAAGTTGTGGTCATTTCTACATTTCGAGCAACCTAGGCTTCACTCTAGGGCGCTGCTCCACCTGATCGAATAGTTAGGGCCTTAGAAGTCAACGCCAGAAGCATAAAATACGATATAAATTCAACAGCTTTTCCATCGTATAAAACGAATAATTGCAACCAGTTAGAAAGTTATGGTCATTTCTACGTTCCGGGCAACCTAGGCTTCCCCCTAGGGCGTTGCTCCAACAGATTGCATAGTTAGGGCCTTAGAAGTCAATGCCCGAAGCATAAAATGCAGTAAAAATACAATAGTTTTTCCATCGTATAGCAGGAATAATTTGCAACCAGTGTGAAGGTTATGGTCGTATCTACGTTCCGGGCAACCTAGGCATCACTGTAGGGCGTTGCTCCACCAGATCGAATAGTTAGGTCCTTAGAAGTCAACGCCAGAAGCATAAAATACGATATAAATACAACAGCTTTTCCATCGTATAAAAGGAATAATTGCAAACAGTGTGAAAGTAATGGTCATTTCTACGTTCCGGGCAACCTAGGCTTCACTCTACGGCGTTGCTCCACCAGATCGAATAGTTAGGGCCTAAGAAATCAACGCCAGAAGCATAAAATACAATATAAATACAACAGTTTTTCCACCATATAAAACGAATAATTGCAACCAGTATGAAAGTTATGGTCATTTCTACGTTCCGCGCAATCTTGGCTTTACCCTAGTGCGTTGTTCCACCAGATGGAATAGTTAGGGCCTAAGAAGTCAACGCCAGAAGCATAAAATACGATATAAATACAACAGCTTTTCCATCGTATAAAACGAATAATTGCAACCAATGTGAAAGTTATGGTCATTTCTATACTTCGAGCAACCTAGGCTTCACTCTAGGGCGTTGCTCCACCTGATCGAATAGTTAGGGCCTTAGAAGTCAACGCCAGAAGCATAAAATACGATATAAATACAACAGCTTTTCCATCGTATACAAGGAATAATTGCAAACAGTGTGAAAGTAATGGTCATTTCTACGTTCCGGCCAACCTAGGCTTCACTCTACGGCGTTGTTCCACCAGATCGAATAGTTAGGGCCTAAGAAATCAACACCAGAAGAATAAAATACAAAATAAGTACAACAGCCTTTACACCGTATAAAACGAATAATTGCAACCTGTGTGAAGGTTATGGTCATATCTACGTTCCGGGCAACCTATGCTTCACCCTATGGCGTTGTACCACCAGATCGAATAGTTAGGGCCTAAGAAGTCAACGCCAGAAGCATAAATTACAATATAAGTACAACAGCTTTTCCATCGTATATAATGTATATTTGCAAACAGTGTGGAATAATGGTCACTTCTACGTTCCGGGCAACCTAGGCTTCACTCCAGGGTGTTGCTCCACCAGGTGGAATTGCTAGGGACTTAGAATTCAATGCCAGAAGCATAAAATGCAATATAAATTTAACAGCTTTTCCATCGTATAAAAGGAATAATAGCAACCAGTGTGAAAGTTATGTTCATTTCAACGTTCCGGGCAACCTAGGCTTGACTCTAGGGCGTTGCTCCACCAGATCAAATAGTTAGGGCCTAAGAAGTCAACGCCAGAAGCATAAATTAAAATATAAGTACAACAGCTTTTCCATCGTATGTAATGTGTATTTGCAATCAGTGTGGAAGTCATGGTCATTTCTACGTTCCGGGCAACCTAGGCTTCACGCTAGGGTGTTGCTCCACCAGATGGACTAGCTAGGGACTTAGAATTCAATGCCAGAAATATAATATGCAATATAAATATAACAGCTTTTCCATCGTATAAAAGGACTAATAGCAACCAGTGTGAAAGTTATGGTCATTTCAACGTTCCGGGCAACCTAGGCTTCACTCTAGGGCGTTGCTCCACCAGATCAAATAGTTAGGGCATAAGAAGTCAACGCCAGAAGCATAAATTACAATATAAGTACAACAGCTTTCCCATCGTATGTTATGTATATTTGCAAACAGTGTGGAACTAATGGTCATTTCTACGTTCCGGTCAACCTAGGCTTCAGTCTAGGACGTTGCTCCACCAGATGGAATAGTTAGGGCCTTAGAAGTCAACGCCAGAAGCATAAACTACAAAATAAATACAACAGTCTTTCCATCGTATAAAACGAATAATTGCAACCTGTGTGATGGTTATGGTCATTTCTACGTTCCGGTCAACCTAGGCGTCACTCTAATGCGTTGCTCCACCACATCTAATAGCTACGGCCTTAGAAGCTAACGCCGGAAGCATAAAATACAATATAATTACAACAGTTTTTCCATCGTATAAAATGAATAATTGCAGACATTGTGAAAGTAATGGTCATTTCTACGTTCCGGTCAACCTAGGCGTCACTCTAATGCGTTGCTCCACCACATCTAATAGCTACGGCCTTAGAAGTCAACGCCAGGAGCATAAAATACAATATAAATACAACAGCATTTCCATGGTATAAAATGAATAATTGCAAACAGTGAGAAAGTAATGGTCATGTCTACGTTCCGGGTAACCTAGGTTTCACTCTAGGGCGTTGCTCCACTAGATAGAATAGCTAGGGACTTAGAATTCAACGCCAGAAGAATAAAATACAATATAAGTACAACAGTTTTTCCATCGTATAAAATGAATATTTGCAAACATTGTGAAAGTAATGGTCATTTCTACGTTCCGGGCAACCCATGCGACACTCATAGGCGTTGCTCCACCACATCTAATTGCTACGGCCATCAAAGTCAACGCCAGAAGCATAAAATACGATATAAATACAACAGCTTTTCCATCGTATAAAACGAATAATGGTAACCAGTATGAAAGTTATGGTCATTTCTACGTTCCTGGCAACCTAGGCTTCACCCTAGGGCGTTGTTCCACCAGATGGAATAGTTAGGGCCTAAGAAGTCAACGCCAGAATAATAAAATACAATATAAATACAACAGTTTTTCCACCATATAAAACGAATAATTGAAACCAGTATGAAAGTTACGGTCATTTCTACGTACAGGGCAACCTAGGCTTCACTCTAGGGCGTTGCTCCACCAGATCGAATAGTTAGGGCGTTAGAAGTCAACGCCCGAAGCATAAAATACAAAATAAATAGAACAGTTTTTCCATCATATAAAACGAATAATGGTAACCAGTGTGAAAGTTAAGGTCATTTCTACGTTCCGGTCAACCTAGGCTTCACTCTAGGACGTTGATCCACCAGATCGAATAGTATGGGCCTATGAAGTCAACGCCAGAAGTATAAAATACAATAAACGTGCAACAGTTTTTCCATCGTATAGCAGGAATAATTGCAACCAGTGTGAAGGTAATGGAATGTTCTACGTTCCGGGCAACCTAGGCTTCACTCTAGGGCGGTGCTCCACCAGATCAAATAGTTAGGGCCTAAGAAGTCAACGCCAGAAGCATAAATTACAATATAAGTACAACAGCTTTTACATCGTATATAATGTATATTTGCAAACAGTGTGGAAGTAATGGTCACTTCTACGTTCCGGGCAACCTAGCCTTCACTCTAGGGTGTTGCTCCACCAGATGGAATTGCTAGGGACTTAGAATCCAATGCCAGAAGCATAAAATGCAATATAAATTTAACAGCTTTTCCATCGTATAAAAGGAATAATAGCAACCAGTGTGAAAGTTATGGTCATTTCAACGTTCCGGGCAACCTAGGCTCCACCCTAGGGCGTTGTTCCATCAGATGGAATAGTTAGGGCCTAAGAAGGCAACGCCAGAAGCATAAAATACGATATAAATACAACAGCTTTTCCATCGTATAAAACGAATAATTGCAACCAGTGTGAAAGTTATGGTCATTTCTACGTTCCGGGCAACCTAGGCTTCACCCTAGGGCGTTGCACCAACAGATTGAATAGTTAGGGCCTAAGAAGTCAACGCCAGAAGCATAAAATACGATATAAATACAACAGCTTTTCCATCGTATAAAACGAATAATTGCAACCTGTGTGAAAGTTATGGTAATTTCTACGTTCCGGGCAACCTAGGCTTCACCCTAGGACGTTCCTCAAACAGATTGAATAGTTAGGGCCTTAGAAGTCAATGCCCGAAGCATAAAATGCAATAAAAATACAACAGTTTTTCCATCGTAGAGCAGGAATAACTTGCAACCAGTCTGATAGTAGTGGTCATTTCTACGTTGCGGGCAACCTAGGTTTCACTCCAGGGCGTTGCTCCACCAGATCCTATAGTTACGGCCTAAGAAGTGAACGCCAGAAGCATAAAATACGATAAAGATACAACAGTTTTTCCATCGTATAAAACGAATAATTGCAACCAGTGTGGAAGTTATGGTCATTTCTACGTTCCGGGCAACCTAGGCTTCCCCCTAGGGCGTTGCTCCAACAGAGTGAATAGTTGGGGCCTTAGAAGTCCATGCCCGAAGCATAAAATGCAATAAAAATACAACGGTTTATCCATCATATAACAGGAGTAATTGCAACCAGTTTGAAAGTAATGGTCATTTCTACGTTCGGGGAACCTAGGCTTCACCCTAGGGCGTTGCTCCACCAGATCAAACAGTTAGGGCCTTAGAAGTCAACGCCCGAAGCATAAAATACAAAATAAATAGAACAGTTTTTCAATTGTATAAAACGAATAATTGCTACCAGTGTAAAAGTTATGGTCATTTCTACGTTCCGGTCAACCTAGGCGACACTCTAATGCGTTGCTCCACCTCATCTAATAGCTACGGCCTTAGAAGTCAACGCCAGGAGCATAAAATACAATATAAATACGACAGCATTTCCATCGTATAAAATGAATAATTGCAAACAGTGTGGAAGTAATGGTCATGTCTACGTTCCGGGTAACCTAGGTTTCACTCTAGGGCGTTGCTCCACCAGATAGAATAGCTAGGGACTTAGAATTCAACGCCAGAAGAATAAAATACAATATAAGTACAACAGTTTTTCCATCGTATAAAATGAATATTTGCAAACATTGTGAAAGTAATGGTCATTTCTACGTTCCGGGCAACCCATGCGACACTCATAGGCGTTGCTCCACCACATCTAATTGCTACGGCCTTCAAAGTCAACGCCAGAAGCATAAAATACGATATAAATACAACAGCTTTTCCATCGTATAAAACGAATAATGGTAACCAGTGTGAAAGTTATGGTCATTTCTACGTTCCTGGCAACCTAGGCTTCACCCTAGGGCGTTGTTCCACCAGATGGAATAGTTAGGGCCGAAGAAGTCAACGCCAGAATAATAAAATACAATATAAATACAACAGTTTTTCCACCATATAAAACGAATAATTGCAACCAGTATGAAAGTTACGGTCATTTCTACTTTCCGGGCAACCTAGGCTTCACCCTAGGGCGTTGCTCCAACAGAGTGAATTGTTAGGGCCTTAGAAGTCAATGCCCGAAGCATAAAATGCAATAAAAATACAACAGTTTTTCCATCATATAACAGGAATAATTGCAATCAGTTTCAAAGTGATGGTCATTTCTACGTACAGGGCAACCTAGGCTTCACTCTAGGGCGTTGCTCCACCAGATCGAATAGTTAGGGCGTTAGAAGTCAACGCCCGAAGCATAAAATACAAAATAAATAGAACAGTTTTTCCATCATATAAAACGAATAATGGTAACCAGTGTGAAAGTTAAGGTCATTTCTACGTTCCGGTCATCCTAGGCTTCACTCTAGGACGTTGATCCACCAGATCGAATAGTATGGGCCTATGACGTCAACGCCAGAAGCATAAAGTACAATAAACGTGCAACAGTTTTTCCATCGTATAGCAGGAATAATTGCAACCAGTGTGAAGGTAATGGTATGTTCTACGTTCCGGGCAACCTAGGCTTCACTCTAGGGCGGTGCTCCACCAGATCAAATAGTTAGGGCCTAAGAAGTCAACGCCAGAAGCATAAATTACAATATAAGTACAACAGCTTTTACATCGTATATAATGTATATTTGCAAACAGTGTGGAAGTAATGGTCACTTCTACGTTCCGGGCAACCTAGGCTTCACTCTAGGGTGTTGCTCCACCAGATGGAATTGCTAGGGACTTAGAATCCAATGCCAGAAGCATAAAATGCAATATAAATTTAACAGCTTTTCCATCGTATAAAAGGAATAATAGCAACCAGTGTGAAAGTTATGGTCATTTCAACGTTCCGGGCAACCTAGGCTCCACCCTAGGGCGTTGTTCCATCAGATGGAATAGTTAGGGCCTAAGAAGGCAACGCCAGAAGCATAAAATACGATATAAATACAACAGCTTTTCCATCGTATAAAACGAATAATTGCAACCAGTGTGAAAGTTATGGTCATTTCTACGTTCCGGGCAACCTAGGCTTCACCCTAGGGCGTTGCTCCAACAGATTGAATAGTTAGGGCCTAAGAAGTCAACGCCAGAAGCATAAAATACGATATAAATACAACAGCTTTTCCATCTTATAAAACGAATAATTGCAACCTGTGTGAAAGTTATGGTAATTTCTACGTTCCGGGCAACCTAGGCTTCACCCTAGGACGTTCCTCCAACAGATTGAATAGTTAGGGCCTTAGAAGTCAATGCCCGAAGCATAAAATGCAATAAAAATACTACAGTTTTTCCATCGTAGAGCAGGAATAACTTGCAACCAGTCTGATAGTAGTGGTCATTTCTACGTTCCGGGCAACCTAGGTTTCACTCCAGGGCGTTGCTCCACCAGATCCTATAGTTACGGCCTAAGAAGTGAACGCCAGAAGCATAAAATACGATAAAGATGCAACAGTTTTTCCATCGTATAAAACGAATAATTGCAACCAGTGTGAAGGTTATGGTCATTTCTACATTCCGAGCAATCTAGGCTTCACTCTAGGGCGTTGCTCCACCAGATCGAATAGCTAGGTCCTTAGAAGTCAACGCCAGAAGCATAAAATACGATATAAATACAACAGCTTTTCCATCGTATAAAAGGAATAATAGCAACCAGTGTGATAGTTATGGTCATTTCTACGTTCCGGGCAACCTAGGCTTCACTCTAGGGCGTTGCTCCACCAGATCAAATAGTTAGGGCATAAGAAGTCAACGCCAGAAGCATAAATCACAATATAAGTACAACAGCTTTCCCATCGTATGTTATGTATATTTGCAAACAGTGTGGAACTAATGGTCATTTCTACGTTCCGGTCAACCTAGGCTTCAGTCTAGGACGTTGCTCCACCAGATGGAATAGTTAGGGCCTTAGAAGTCAACGCCAGAAGCATAAACTACAAAATAAATACAACAGTCTTTCCATCGTATAAAACGAATAATTGCAACCTGTGTGATGGTTATGGTCATTTCTACGTTCCGGTCAACCTAGGCGTCACTCTAATGCGTTGCTCCACCACATCTAATAGCTACGGCCTTAGAAGCTAACGCCGGAAGCATAAAATACAATATAATTACAACAGTTTTTCCATCGTATAAAATGAATAATTGCAGACATTGTGAAAGTAATGGTCACTTCTACGTTCCGGTCAACCTAGGCGTCACCCTAATGCGTTGCTCCACCACATCTAATAGCTACGGCCTTAGAAGTCAACGCCAGGAGCATCAAATACAATATAAATACGACAGCATTTCCATCGTATAAAATGAATAATTGCAAACAGTGTGAAAGTAATGGTCATGTCTACGTTCCGGGTAACCTAGGTTTCACTCTAGGGCGTTGCTCCACCAGATAGAATAGCTAGGGACTTAGAATTCAACGCCAGAAGAATAAAATACAATATAAGTACAACAGTTTTTCCATCGTATAAAATGAATATTTGCAAACATTGTGAAAGTAATGGTCATTTCTACGTTCCGGGCAACCCATGCGACACTCATAGGCGTTGCTCCACCACATCTAATTGCTACGGCCTTCAAAGTCAACGCCAGAAGCATAAAATACGATATAAATACAACAGCTTTTCCATCGTATAAAACGAATAATGGTAACCAGTGTGAAAGTTATGGTCATTTCTACGTTCCTGGCAACCTAGGCTTCACCCTAGGGCGTTGTTCCACCAGATGGAATAGCTAGGGCCTAAGAAGTCAACGCCAGAATAATAAAATACAATATAAATACAACAGTTTTTCCACCATATAAAACGAATAATTGCAACCAGTATGAAAGTTACGGTCATTTCTACTTTCCGGGCAACCTAGGCTTCACTCTAGGGCGTTGCTCCACCAGATCAAACAGTTAGGGCCTTAGATGTCAACGCCAGAAGCATAAAATGCAATATAAATACAACAGCTTTTCCATCGTATAAAATGAATAATTGCAAACAGTGTGAAAGTAATGGTCATTTGTACGTTCCGGGCAACCTAGGCTTCACTCCAGGGCGTTGCTCCACCAGATCGAATAGTTGAGGGCCTTAGAAGTCAACGCCAGAAGCATAAAGTACGATATAAATACAACAGCTTTTCCATCGTATAAAACGAATAATAGCAACCAGTGTGAAAGTTATGGTCATTTCTACGTTCCGGGCAACCTAGGCTTCACTCCAGGGCGTTGCTCCACCAGATCAAACAGTTAGGGCCTTAGAAGTCAACTCCCGAAGCATAAAATACAAAAGAAATAGAACGGTTTTTCCATTGTATAAAACGAAAAAATGCTACCAGTGTAAAAGTTATGGTCTTTTCTACGTTCCGGGCAACCTAGGCTTCACCCTAGGGCGTTGTTCCACCAGATCGAATAGTTAGGGCCTAAGAAGTGAACGCCAGAAGGATAAAATACAATATAAATACAACAGTTTTTCCATCGTATAAAACGAATAATTGCAACCAGTATGAAACTTATGGTCATTTCTACGTTCCGGGCAACCTAGGTTTCACTCTATGGCGTTCTGCCACCATATCGAATAGCTACGGCCACAGAAGTCAATGCCTGAAGTATAAAATACAATAAAAATACAACATTCTTTCCATCCTATAACAGAAATAATTGCAACCCGTGCGAAAGTGATGGTCATATCTACGTGCCGGGCAACCTAGGCTTCACTCTAGGGCGTCGCTCCACCAGGTCGAATAGTTAGGGCCTTAGAAGTCAACGACCGAAGCATAAAATACAAAATAAATAAAACAGTTTTTCCATCGTATAACAGGATTTATTGCAACCAGTTTGAAAGTGATGGTCATTTCTACGTTCCGGGTAACCTATGTTTCACTCTAGGGCGTTGCTCCACGAGATCGAAAAGCTAGGGACTTAGCATTCAACGCCAGAAGAATAAAATACAATATAAGTACAAGAGTTTTTCCATCGTATAAATTGAATATTTGCAAACATTGTGAAAGTAATGGTCATTTCTACGTTCCGGGCAACCTATGCGACACTATAGAGCGTTGCTCCACCACATCTAATAGCTACGGCCTTAAAAGTCGTCGCCAGAAGAATAAAATGCAATATAAATACAACAGCTTTTCCATCGTATAAAATGAATAATTGCAAACAGTGTGATAGTAATGGTCTTTTCTACGTTCCGGGCAACCTAGGCTTCACTCTAGGGCGTTGCTCCACCAGATCGAATAGTTAGGGCCTAAGAAGTGAACGCCAGAAGCATAAAATACAATATAAATACAACAGCTTTTCCATCGTATAAAACGAATAATTGCAACCAGTATGAAACTTATGTTCATTTCTACGTTCCGGGCAACCTAGGCTTCACTCTGTGGCGTTCGGCCACCACATCGAATAGCTACGGCCACAGAAGTCAATGCCTGAATAATAAAATACAATAAAAATACAACAGTCTTTCCATCCTATAACAGGAATAATTGCAACCCGTGTGAAAGTGATGGTCATTTCTACGTTCCGGGAAACCTATGCTTCGCTCTATGGCGTTGCTCCTCCAGATCGAATAGTTGAGGGCCTTAGAAGTGAACGCCAGAAGCATAAAATACGATATAAATACAACAGCTTTTGAATCGTATAAAACGAATAATAGCAACCAGTGTGAAAGTTATGGTCATTTCTGCGTTCCGGGCAACCTAGGCTTCAATCTAGGGCGTTGCTCCACCAGATCAAACAGTTAGGGCCTTAGACGTCAACGCCCGAAGCATAAAATACAAAATAAATAGAACGGTTTTTCCATTGTATAAAACGAATAATTGCTACCAGTGTAAAAGTTATGGTCTTTTCTACGTTCCGGGAAACCTAGGCTTCACTCGAGGGCGTTGCTCCGCCAGATCGGATAGGTAGGGCCTTAGAAGTCAACGCCGAAAGCATAAAATACAAAATAAATAGAACAGTTTTTCCATGTACAAAACGAATAATTGCTACCAGTGTGAAAGTTATGGCCATTTCTACGTTCCGCGCAACCTAGGCTTCACCCTAGTGCGTTGTTCCACCAGATGGAACAGTTAGGGCCTAAGAAGTCAACGCCAGAAGCATAAAATACGACGTAAATACAACAGCTTTTCCATGGTATAAAACGAATAATGGTAACCAGTGTGAAAGTTATGGTCATTTCTACGTTCCGGGCAACCTAGGCTTCACTCTAGGGCCTTGCTCCACCAGATCGAATGGTTAGGTCCTAAGAAGTCAACGCCAGAAGCATAAAATACAATAAAGATGCAACAGTTTTTCCATCGTATAACAGGAATAATTGCAACCAGTGTGAAGGTAATGGTACGTTCGACGTTCCGGGCAACCTAGGCTTCACTCTAGGGCGTTGCTCCACCAGATCGAATAGCTAGGGACTTAGAATTCAACGCCAGAAGGATAAAGTACAATATAAGTACAACAGTTTTTCCATCGTATAAAATGAGTAACTGCAGACATTGTGAAAGTAATGGTCATTTCTACGTTCCGATCAACCTAGGCGTCACTCTAGGGCGTTGGCCCACCACATCTAATAGCTACGGCCTTAGAAGTCAACGCCAGGAGCATAAGATACAATATAAATACAACAGCTTTTCCATCGTATAAAATGAATAATTGCAAACAGTGTGAAAGTAATGGTCATTTCTACGTTCCGGGGAACCTAAGCGTCACTCTAGGGCGTTGCTCCACCATATCTAGTAGCGACGGCCTTAGAAGTCAACGCCAGAAGCACAAAATACAACAAAAATGCAGCAGTTTTTCCATCGTATAGCATGACTAATTGCAACCAGTGCGAAAGTAATGCTCATATCGACATTTCGGGCATCCTAGACTTAACTCTGAGGCGTTGCTCCATCAGATCGAAGAGTTAGGGCCTTAGAAGTCAACGCCAGGAGCATAAACTACAAAATAAATACAACAGTCTTTCCATCGTATAAAACGAATAATTGCAACCTGTGTGATGGTTATGGACATATCTACGTTCCGGGCAACCTAGGCTTCACTGTAGGGCGTTGCTCCACCAAATCGAATAGTTAGGGCCTTAGAAGCCAACGCCCGAAGCGTAACATACAATATAAGTACAACAGTTTTTCCATCGTATAAAATGAATGATTGCGAACATTGTGAAAGTAATGGTCATTTCTACGTTCCGGGCAACCTAGGCTTGACCCTAGGGCGTTGTTCCACCAGATAGAATAGTTAGGGCCTAAGAAGTCAACGCCAGAAGCATAAAATACGATACAAATACAACAGCTTTTCCATCGTAGAAAACGAATAATTGCAGGCATTGTGAAAGTAATTTTCGTTTCTACGTTCCGAGCAACCTAGGCTTCACTCTAGGGCGTTGCTCTACCAGATCGAATAGTTAGGGCCTTAGAAGTGAACGCCCGAAGCATAAAATGCAAAATAAATAGAACAGTTCTTCCACTGTATAAAACGAATAACTGCAACCAGTGTGAAAGTACTGGTCATTTCTACGTTCCGGGTAATCTAGGCTTCACTCTAGTGCGTTGCTCCACCAGATCGAATAGCTAGGGACTTAGAATTCAACGCCAGAAGGATAAAATACAATATAAGTACAACAGTTTTTCATCGTATAAAATGAATAATTGCAGACATTGTGAAAGTAATGGTCATTTCTACGTTCCGGTCAACCTAGGCGTCACTCTAGGGCGTTGCTCCACCACATCTAATAGCTACGGCCTTAGAAGTCAACGCCAGGAGCATAAAATACAATATAAATACAACAGCTTTTCCATCGTATAAAATGAATGATTGCGAACATTGTGAATGTAATGGTCATTTCTACGTTCCGTGCAACCTAGGCTTGACCGTAGGGCGTTGTTCCACCAGATGGAATAGTTAGGGCCTAAGAAGTCAACGCCAGAAGCATAAAATACGATACAAATACAACAGCTTTTGCATCGTAGAAAACGAATAATTGCAAACAGTGTGAAAGTAATGGACATTTCTACGTTCCGGGGAACCTAGGCGTCACTCTAGGGCGTTGCTCTACCATATCTAGTAGCTACGGCCTTAGAAGTCAACGCCAGAAGCACAAAATACAATAAAAATGCAGCAGTTTTTCCATCGTATAGCACGACTAATTGCAACCAGTGCGAAAGTAATGCTCATATCGACATTTCGGGCATCCTAGACTTAACTCTGAGGCGTTGCGCCACCAGATCGAACAGTTAGGGCCTTAGATGTCGACGCCAGAAGCATAAAATACAATAAAGATGCAACAGTTTTTCCGTCATACAACAGGAATAACTGCAAACAGTGTGAAAGTACTGGTCATTTCTACTTCCCGGGAAACCTAGGCTTCACTCTAGGGCGTTGCTCCACCAGATCGAATAGTTAGGGCCTTAGAAGTCAACGCCCGAAGCATAAAATGCAAAATAAATAGAACAGTTTTTCCACTGTATAAAACGAATAACTGCAACCAGTGTGAAAGTACTGGTCATTTCTACGTTCCGGCAAACCTAGGCTTCACTCTAGGGCGTTGCTCCACCAGATCGAATAGTTAGGGCCATAGAAGTAAACGCCCGAAGCATAAAATATAAAATAAATAGAACAGTTTTTCTATCGTATAAAACGAAAAATTGCTACCAGTGTGAAAGTTATGGTCATTTCTACGTTCCGCGCAATCTGGGCTTTACCCTAGTGCGTTGTTCCACCAGATGGAATAGTTAGGGCCTAAGAAGTCAACGCCAGGAGCATAAAAAACGATATAAATACAACAGCTTTTCCATCGTATAAAACGAATAATTGCAACCAGTGTGAAAGTTATGGTTATTTCTCCGTTCCAGGCAACCTAGGCTTCACTCTAGGGCGTTGCTCTACCAGATCGAATAGTTAGGGCCTTAGAAGTGAACGCCCGAAGCATAAAATGCAAAATAAATAGAACAGTTCTTCCACTGTATAAAACGAATAACTGCAACCAGTGTGAAAGTACTGGTCATTTCTACGTTCCGGGTAATCTAGGCTTCACTCTAGTGCGTTGCTCCACCAGATCGAATAGCTAGGGACTTAGAATTCAACGCCAGAAGGATAAAATACAATATAAGTACAACAGTTTTTCATCGTATAAAATGAATAATTGCAGACATTGTGAAAGTAATGGTCATTTCTACGTTCCGGTCAACCTAGGCGTCACTCTAGGGCGTTGCTCCACCACATCTAATAGCTACGGCCTTAGAAGTCAACGCCAGGAGCATAAAATACAATATAAATACAACAGCTTTTCCATCGTATAAAATGAATGATTGCGAACATTGTGAATGTAATGGTCATTTCTACGTTCCGTGCAACCTAGGCTTGACCGTAGGGCGTTGTTCCACCAGATGGAATAGTTAGGGCCTAAGAAGTCAACGCCAGAAGCATAAAATACGATACAAATACAACAGCTTTTGCATCGTAGAAAACGAATAATTGCAAACAGTGTGAAAGTAATGGACATTTCTACGTTCCGGGGAACCTAGGCGTCACTCTAGGGCGTTGCTCTACCATATCTAGTAGCTACGGCCTTAGAAGTCAACGCCAGAAGCACAAAATACAAAAAAAATGCAGCAGTTTTTTCATCGTATAGCACGACTAATTGCAACCAGTGCGAAAGTAATGCTCATATCGACATTTCGGGCATCCTAGGCTTAACTCTGAGGCGTTGCTCCACCAGATCGAACAGTTAGGGCCTTAGAAGTCGACGCCAGAAGCATAAAATACAATAAAGATGCAACAGTTTTTCCGTCATACAACAGGAATAACTGCAAACAGTGTGAAAGTACTGGTCATTTCTACTTCCCGGGAAACCTAGGCTTCACTCTAGGGCGTTGCTCCACCAGATCGAATAGTTAGGGCCTTAGAAGTCAGCGCCCGAAGCATAAAATGCAAAATAAATAGAACAGTTTTTCCACTGTATAAAACGAATAACTGCAACCAGTGTGAAAGTACTGGTCATTTCTACGTTCCGGCAAACCTAGGCTTCACTCTAGGGCGTTGCTCCACCAGATCGAATAGTTGTGGGCCTTAGAAGTCAATGCCAGAAGCATAAAGTACGATATAAATACAACAGCTTTTCCATCGTATAAAACGAATAATAGCAACCAGTGTCAAAGTTATGGTCATTTCTACGTTCCGGGCAACCTAGGCTTCACTCCAGGGCGTTGCTCCACCAGATCAAACAGTTAGGGCCTTAGAAGTCAACGCCCGAAGCATAAAATACAAAAGAAATAGAACGGTTTTTCCATTGTATAAAACGAATAAATGCTACCAGTGTAAAAGTTATGGTCTTTTCTACGTTCCGGGCAACCTAGGCTTCACCCTAGGGCGTTGTTCCACCAGATCGAATAGTTAGGGCCTAAGAAGTGAACGCCAGAAGCATAAAATACAATATAAATACAACAGTTTTTCCATCGTATAAAACGAATAATTGCAACCAGTATGAAACTTATGGTCATTTCTACGTCCCGGGCAATCTAGGTTTCACTCTATGGCGTTCTGCGGCCACATCGAATAGCTACGGCCACAGAAGTCAATGCCTGAAGTATAAAATACAATAAAAATACAACATTCTTTCCATCCTATAACAGGAATGATTGCAACACGTGTGAAAGTGATGGTCATTTCTACGTTCCAGGCAACCTAGGCTTCACTCTGGGGCGCTGTCGCACCGGATCGAATAGTTCGGGCCTAAGAAGTCAACGCCTGAAGCATAAAATACAATATAAATATAACAGTTTTTCCATCGTATAAAACGAATAATAGCAACCAGTGTGAAAGTTATGGTCATTTCTACGTTCCGAGCGGCCCAGGCTGCCCTCTAGGGCGGTGCTCCACCAGATCAAACAGTTAGGGCCTTAGAAGTCAACGCCCGAAGCATTAAATACAAAATAAATAGAACAGATTTTCCATTGTATAAAACGAATAATTGCTACCAGTTTAAAAGTTATGGTCATTTCTACGTATCGGGCAACCTAGGCTTCACTCTAGGCCGTTGTTCCACCAGATCGAACAGTTAGGGCCTAAGAAGTGAACGCCAGAAGCATAAAATACAATATAAATACAGTTTTTCCATCATATAAAACGAATGATAGCTACCAGTGTGTAAGTTGTGGTCATTTCTACGTTCCGGTCAACGTAGGCTTCACTCTAGGGCGTTGCCCCACCAGATCGTATAGTTAGGGCCTTAGATGTCAGCGCCCGAAGCATAAAATACAAAATAAATAAAACAGTTTTTCCATCGTATAAAACGAATAATTGCTACCAGTGTGAAAGTTATGGTCATTTCTACGTTCCGCGCAACCTAGGCTTCACTCTAGGGCGTTGCTCCACCATATCGAATAGTTAGGGCCTTAGATGTCAACGCTAGAAGCATAAAATACAATAAAGGTGCAACACTTTTTCCATCGTATAACAGGAATGACTGCAACCAGTGTGAAAGTACTGGTCATTTCTACGTTCCGGGTAACCTAGGTTTCACTCTAGGGCGTTGCTCCACGAGATCGAAAAGCTAAGTACTTAGAATTCAACGCCAGAAGAATAAAATACAATATAAGTACAACAGTTTCTCCATCGTATAAATTGAATATTTGCAAACATTGTGAAAGTAATGGTCATTTCTACGTTCCGGGCAACCTATGCGACACTATAGAGCGTTGCTCCACCACATCTAATAGCTACGGCCTTAATAGTCGTCGCCAGAAGAATAAAATGCAATATAAATACAACAGTTTTTCCATCGTATAAAATGAATGATTGCGAACATTGTGAAAGTAATGGTCATTTCTACGTTCCGGGCAACCTAGGCTTGACCCTAGGGCGTTGTTCCACCAGATAGAATAGTTAGGGCCTAAGAAGTCAACGCCAGAAGCATAAAATACGATACAAATACAACAGCTTTTCCATCGTAGAAAACGAATAATTGCAGGCATTGTGAAAGTAATTTTCGTTTCTACGTTCCGAGCAACCTAGGCTTCACTCTAGGGCGTTGCTCTACCAGATCGAATAGTTAGGGCCTTAGAAGTGAACGCCCGAAGCATAAAATGCAAAATAAATAGAACAGTTCTTCCACTGTATAAAACGAATAACTGCAACCAGTGTGAAAGTACTGGTCATTTCTACGTTCCGGGTAATCTAGGCTTCACTCTAGTGCGTTGCTCCACCAGATCGAATAGCTAGGGACTTAGAATTCAACGCCAGAAGGATAAAATACAATATAAGTACAACAGTTTTTAATCGTATAAAATGAATAATTGCAGACATTGTGAAAGTAATGGTCATTTCTACGTTCCGGTCAACCTAGGCGTCACTCTAGGGCGTTGCTCCACCACATCTAATAGCTACGGCCTTAGAAGTCAACGCCAGGAGCATAAAATACAATATAAATACAACAGCTTTTCCATCGTATAAAATGAATGATTGCGAACATTGTGAATGTAATGGTCATTTCTACGTTCCGTGCAACCTAGGCTTGACCGTAGGGCGTTGTTCCACCAGATGGAATAGTTAGGGCCTAAGAAGTCAACGCCAGAAGCATAAAATACGATACAAATACAACAGCTTTTGCATCGTAGAAAACGAATAATTGCAAACAGTGTGAAAGTAATGGACATTTCTACGTTCCGGGGAACCTAGGCGTCACTCTAGGGCGTTGCTCTACCATATCTAGTAGCTACGGCCTTAGAAGTCAACGCCAGAAGCACAAAATACAAAAAAAATGCAGCAGTTTTTTCATCGTATAGCACGACTAATTGCAACCAGTGCGAAAGTAATGCTCATATCGACATTTCGGGCATCCTAGACTTAACTCTGAGGCGTTGCTCCACCAGATCGAACAGTTAGGGCCTTAGAAGTCGACACCAGAAGCATAAAATACAATAAAGATGCAACAGTTTTTCCGTCATACAACAGGAATAACTGCAAACAGTGTGAAAGTACTGGTCATTTCTACTTCCCGGGAAACCTAGGCTTCACTCTAGGGCGTTGCTCCACCAGATCGAATAGTTAGGGCCTTAGAAGTCAGCGCCCGAAGCATAAAATGCAAAATAAATAGAACAGTTCTTCCACTGTATAAAACGAATAACTGCAACCAGTGTGAAAGTACTGGTCATTTCTACGTTCCGGGTAATCTAGGCTTCACTCTAGTGCGTTGCTCCACCAGATCGAATAGCTAGGGACTTAGAATTCAACGCCAGAAGGATAAAATACAATATAAGTACAACAGTTTTTCATCGTATAAAATGAATAATTGCAGACATTGTGAAAGTAATGGTCATTTCTACGTTCCGGTCAACCTAGGCGTCACTCTAGGGCGTTGCTCCACCACATGTAATAGCTACGGCCTTAGAAGTCAACGCCAGGAGCATAAAATACAATATAAATACAACAGCTTTTCCATCGTATAAAATGAATGATTGCGAACATTGTGAATGTAATGGTCATTTCTACGTTCCGTGCAACCTAGGCTTGACCGTAGGGCGTTGTTCCACCAGATGGAATAGTTAGGGCCTAAGAAGTCAACGCCAGAAGCATAAAATACGATACAAATACAACAGCTTTTGCATCGTAGAAAACGAATAATTGCAAACAGTGTGAAAGTAATGGACATTTCTACGTTCCGGGGAACCTAGGCGTCACTCTAGGGCGTTGCTCTACCATATCTAGTAGCTACGGCCTTAGAAGTCAACGCCAGAAGCACAAAATACAAAAAAAATGCAGCAGTTTTTTCATCGTATAGCACGACTAATTGCAACCAGTGCGAAAGTAATGCTCATATCGACATTTCGGGCATCCTAGACTTAACTCTGAGGCGTTGCTCCACCAGATCGAACAGTTAGGGCCTTAGAAGTCGACACCAGAAGCATAAAATACAATAAAGATGCAACAGTTTTTCCGTCATACAACAGGAATAACTGCAAACAGTGTGAAAGTACTGGTCATTTCTACTTCCCGGGAAACCTAGGCTTCACTCTAGGGCGTTGCTCCACCAGATCGAATAGTTAGGGCCTTAGAAGTCAGCGCCCGAAGCATAAAATGCAAAATAAATAGAACAGTTTTTCCACTGTATAAAACGAATAACTGCAACCAGTGTGAAAGTACTGGTCATTTCTACGTTCCGGCAAACCTAGGCTTCACTCTAGGGCGTTGCTCCACCAGATCGAATAGTTGTGGGCCTTAGAAGTCAATGCCAGAAGCATAAAGTACGATATAAATACAACAGCTTTTCCATCGTATAAAACGAATAATAGCAACCAGTGTCAAAGTTATGGTCATTTCTACGTTCCGGGCAACCTAGGCTTCACTCCAGGGCGTTGCTCCACCAGATCAAACAGTTAGGGCCTTAGAAGTCAACGCCCGAAGCATAAAATACAAAAGAAATAGAACGGTTTTTCCATTGTATAAAACGAATAAATGCTACCAGTATGAAACTTATGGTCATTTCTACGTCCCGGGCAATCTAGGTTTCACTCTATGGCGTTCTGCGGCCACATCGAATAGCTACGGCCACAGAAGTCAATGCCTGAAGTATAAAATACAATAAAAATACAACATTCTTTCCATCCTATAACAGGAATAATTGCAACACGTGTGAAAGTGATGGTCATTTCTACGTTCCAGGCAACCTAGGCTTCACTCTGGGGCGCTGTCGCACCGGATCGAATAGTTCGGGCCTAAGAAGTCAACGCCTGAAGCATAAAATACAATATAAATATAACAGTTTTTCCATCGTATAAAACGAATAATAGCAACCAGTGCGAAAGTTATGGTCATTTCTACGTTCCGAGCGGCCCAGGCTGCCCTCTAGGGCGGTGCTCCACCAGATCAAACAGTTAGGGCCTTAGAAGTCAACGCCCGAATCATTAAATACAAAATAAATAGAACAGATTTTCCATTGTATAAAACGAATAATTGCTACCAGTTTAAAAGTTATGGTCATTTCTACGTATCGGGCAACCTAGGCTTCACTCTAGGCCGTTGTTCCACCAGATCGAACAGTTAGGGCCTAAGAAGTGAACGCCAGAAGCATAAAATACAATATAAATACAACAGTTTTTCCATCATATAAAACGAATGATAGCTACCAGTGTGAAAGTTGTGGTCATTTCTACGTTCCGGTCAACGTAGGCTTCACTCTAGGGCGTTGCCCCACCAGATCGTATAGTTAGGGCCTTAGATGTCAGCGCCCGAAGCATAAAATACAAAATAAATAAAACAGTTTTTCCATCGTATAAAACGAATAATTGCTACCAGTGTGAAAGTTATGGTCATTTCTACGTTCCGCGCAACCTAGGCTTCACTCTAGGGCGTTGCTCCACCATATCGAATAGTTAGGGCCTTAGATGTCAACGCTAGAAGCATAAAATACAATAAAGGTGCAACACTTTTTCCATCGTATAACAGGAATAACTGCAACCAGTGTGAAAGTACTGGTCATTTCTACGTTCCGGGTAACCTAGGTTTCACTCTAGGGCGTTGCTCCACGAGATCGAAAAGCTAAGTACTTAGAATTCAACGCCAGAAGAATAAAATACAATATAAGTACAACAGTTTCTCCATCGTATAAATTGAATATTTGCAAACATTGTGAAAGTAATGGTCATTTCTACGTTCCGGGCAACCTATGCGACACTATAGAGCGTTGCTCCACCACATCTAATAGCTACGGCCTTAATAGTCGTCGCCAGAAGAATAAAATGCAATATAAATACAACAGCTTTTCCATCGTATAAAATGAATAATTGCAAACAGTGTGATAGTAATGGTCATTTGTACTTTCCGGGCAACCTAGGCTTCACTCCAGGGCGTTGCTCCACCAGATCGAATAGTTGAGGGCCTTAGAAGTCAACGCCAGAAGCATAAAGTACGATATAAATACAACAGCTTTTCCACCGTATAAAACGAATAATAGCAACCAGTGTGAAAGTTGTGGTCATTTCTACGTTCCTGGCAACCTAGGCTTCACTCTAGGGCGTTGTTCCACCAGATCGAATAGTTAGGGCCTAAGAAGTGAACGCCAGAAGCATAAAATACAATATAAATACAACAGTTTTTCCATCGTATAAAACGAATAATTGCAACCAGTATGAAACTTATGGTCATTTCTACGTCCCGGGCAATCTAGGTTTCACTCTATGGCGTTCTGCGGCCACATCGAATAGCTACGGCCACAGAAGTCAATGCCTGAAGTATAAAATACAATAAAAATACAACATTCTTTCCATCCTATAACAGGAATAATTGCAACACGTGTGAAAGTGATGGTCATTTCTACGTTCCAGGCAACCTAGGCTTCACTCTGGGGCGCTGTCGCACCGGATCGAATAGTTCGGGCCTAAGAAGTCAACGCCTGAAGCATAAAATACAATATAAATATAACAGTTTTTCCATCGTATAAAACGAATAATAGCAACCAGTGTGAAAGTTATGGTCATTTCTACGTTCCGAGCGGCCCAGGCTGCCCTCTAGGGCGGTGCTCCACCAGATCAAACAGTTAGGGCCTTAGAAGTCAACGCCCGAATCATTAAATACAAAATAAATAGAACAGATTTTCCATTGTATAAAACGAATAATTGCTACCAGTTTAAAAGTTATGGTCATTTCTACGTATCGGGCAACCTAGGCTTCACTCTAGGCCGTTGTTCCACCAGATCGAACAGTTAGGGCCTAAGAAGTGAACGCCAGAAGCATAAAATACAATATAAATACAACAGTTTTTCCATCATATAAAACGAATGATAGCTACCAGTGTGAAAGTTGTGGTCATTTCTACGTTCCGGTCAACGTAGGCTTCACTCTAGGGCGTTGCCCCACCAGATCGTATAGTTAGGGCCTTAGATGTCAGCGCCCGAAGCATAAAATACAAAATAAATAAAACAGTTTTTCCATCGTATAAAACGAATAATTGCTACCAGTGTGAAAGTTATGGTCATTTCTACGTTCCGCGCAACCTAGGCTTCACTCTAGGGCGTTGCTCCACCATATCGAATAGTTAGGGCCTTAGATGTCAACGCCAGAAGCATAAAATACAATAAAGGTGCAACACTTTTTCCATCGTATAACAGGAATAACTGCAACCAGTGTGAAAGTACTGGTCATTTCTACGTTCCGGGTAACCTAGGTTTCACTCTAGGGCGTTGCTCCACGAGATCGAAAAGCTAAGTACTTAGAATTCAACGCCAGAAGAATAAAATACAATATAAGTACAACAGTTTCTCCATCGTATAAATTGAATATTTGCAAACATTGTGAAAGTAATGGTCATTTCTACGTTCCGGGCAACCTATGCGACACTATAGAGCGTTGCTCCACCACATCTAATAGCTACGGCCTTAATAGTCGTCGCCAGAAGAATAAAATGCAATATAAATACAACAGCTTTTCCATCGTATAAAATGAATAATTGCAAACAGTGTGATAGTAATGGTCATTTGTACTTTCCGGGCAACCTAGGCTTCACTCCAGGGCGTTGCTCCACCAGATCGAATAGTTGAGGGCCTTAGAAGTCAACGCCAGAAGCATAAAGTACGATATAAATACAACAGCTTTTCCACCGTATAAAACGAATAATAGCAACCAGTGTGAAAGTTATGGTCATTTCTACGTTCCTGGCAACCTAGGCTTCACTCTAGGGCGTTGTTCCACCAGATCGAATAGTTAGGGCTTAAGAAGTGAACGCCAGAAGCATAAAATACAATATGAATACAACAGCTTTTCCATCGTATAAAACGAATAATTGCAACCAGTATGAAACTTATGGTCATTTCTACGTTCCGGGCAACCTAGGCTTCACTCTATGGCGTTCTGCCACCACATCGAATAGCTACGGCCACAGAAGTCAATGCCTGAATAATAAAATACAATAAAAATACAACAGTCTTTCCATCCTATAACAGGAATAATTGCAACCCGTGTGAAAGTGATGGTCATTTCTACGTTCCGGGAAACCTATGCTTCGCTCTATGGCGTTGCTCCTCCAGATCGAATAGTTGAGGGCCTTAGAAGTCAACGCCAGAAGCATAAAATACGATATAAATACAACATCTTTTGAATCGTATAAAACGATTAATAGCAACCAGTGTGAAAGTTATGGTCATTTCTGCGTTCCGGGCAACCTAGGCTTCACTCTAGGGCGTTGCTCCACCAGATCGAACAGGTAGGGCCATAGACGTCAACGCCCGAAGCATAAAATACAAAATAAATAGAACGGTTTTTCCATTGTATAAAACGAATAATTGCTACCAGTGTAAAAGTTATGGTCTTTTCTACGTTCCGGGCAACCTAGGCTTCACTCTAGGGCGTTGCTCCACCAGATCGAATAGTTAGGGCCTTAGAAGTCAACGCCCGAAGCATAAAATACAAAATAAATAAAACAGTTTTTCCATCGTATAAAACGAATAATTGCTACCAGTGTGAAAGTTATGGCCATTTCTGCGTTCCGCGCAACCTAGGCTTCACTCTAGGGCGTTGCTCCACCACATCGAATAGTTAGGGCCTTATAAGTCAACGCCCGAAGCATAAAATACAAAATAAATAGAACAGTTTTTCCATGGTATAAAACGAATAATTGCTGCCAGTATGAAAGTTATGGTCATTTCTACGTTCCGGGCAACCTAGGCTTCACCCTAGGGCGTTGTTCCACCAGATGGAACAGGTATGGCCTAAGAAGTCAACGCCAGAAGCATAAAATACGACGTAAATACAACAGCTTTTCCATGGTATAAAACGAATAATGGTAACCAGTGTGAAAGTTATGGTCATTTCTACGTTCCGGGCAACCTAGGCTTCACTCTAGGGCCTTGCTCCACCAGATCGAATGGTTAGGTCCTAAGAAGTCAACGCCAGAAGCATAAAATACAATAAAGATGCAACAGTTTTTCCATCGTATAACAGGAATAATTGCAACCAGTGTGAAGGTAATGGTACGTTCGACGTTCCGGGCAACCTAGGCTTCACTCTAGGGCGTTGCTCCACCAGATCGTATAGTTAGGGCCATAGAAGTCAGCGCCCGCAGCATAAAATGCAAAATAAATAGAACAGTTTTTCCACTGTATAAAACGAATAACTGCAACCAGTGTGAAAGTACTGGTCATTTCTACGTTCCGGGTAACCTAGGCTTCACTCTAGGGCGTTGCTCCACCAGATCGAATAGCTAGGGACTTAGAATTCAACGCCAGAAGGATAAAATACAATACAAGTACAACAGTTTTTCCATCGTATAAAATGAGTAATTGCAGACATTGTGAAAGTAATGGTCATTTCTACGTTCCGATCAACCTAGGCATCACTCTAGGGCGTTGGTCCACCACATCTAATAGCTACGGCCTTAGAAGTCAACGCCAGGAGCATAAAATACAATATAAGTACAACAGTTTTTCCATCGTATAAAATGGATGATTGCGATCATTGTGAAAGTAATGGTCATTTCTACGTTCCGGGCAACCTAGGCTTGACCCTAGGGCGTTGTTCCACCGGATGGAATAGTTAGGGCCTAAGAAGTCAACGCCAGATGCATAAAATACGATACAAATACAACAGCTTTTCCATCGTAGAAAACGAATAATGGCAACCAGTGTGAAAGTTATGGTCATTTCTACGTTCCGGGCAACCTAGGCTTCACTCTATGGCGTTCTGCCACCACATCGAATAGCTACGGCCACAGAAGTCAATGCCTGAATAATAAAATACAATAAAAATACAACAGTCTTTCCATCCTATAACAGGAATAATTGCAACCCGTGTGAAAGTGATGGTCATTTCTACGTTCCGGGAAACCTATGCTTTGCTCTATGGCGTTGCTCCTCCAGATCGAATAGTTGAGGGCCTTAGAAGTCAACGCCAGAAGCATAAAATACGATATAAATACAACAGCTTTTGAATCGTATAAAACGAATAATAGCCACCAGTGTGAAAGTTATGGTCATTTCTGCGTTCCGGGCAACCTAGGCTTCAATCTGGGGCGTTGCTCCACCAGATCAAACAGTCAGGCCCTTAGACGTCAACGCCCGAAGCATAAAATACAAAATAAATAGAACGGTTTTTCCATTGTATAAAACGAATAATTGCTACCAGTGTAAAAGTTATGGTCTTTTCTACGTTCCGGGCAACCTAGGCTTCACTCTAGGGCGTTGCTCCACCAGATCGAATAGTTAGGGCCTAAGAAGTGAACGCCAGAAGCATAAAATACAATATAAATACAACAGCTTTTCCATCGTATAAAACGAATAATTGCAACCAGTATGAAACTTATGTTCATTTCTACGTTCCGGGCAACCTAGGCTTGACCCTAGGGCGTTGTTGCACCAGATGGAATAGTTAGGGCCTAAGAAGTCAACGCCAGAAGCATAAAATACGATACAAATACAACAGCTTTTCCATCGTAGAAAACGGATAATGGCAACCAGTGTGAAAGTTATGGTCATTTCTACGTTCCGAGCAACCTAGGCTTTACTCTAGGGCCTTGCTCCACCAGATCGAACAGTTAGGGCCTTAGATGTCAACGCCACATGCATAAAATACAATGAAGGTGCAACAGTTTTTCCATCGTATAACAGAAATAACTGCAACCAGTGTGAAAGTACTGGCCATTTCTACGTTCCGGGTAACCTAGGTTTCACTCTAGGGCGTTGGTCCACCAGATAGAATAGCTAGGGACTTATAATTCAACGCCAGAAGAATAAAATACAATACAAGTACAACAGTTTTTCCATCGTATAAGATGTATACTTGCAAAAATTGTGAAAGTAATGGTCATTTCTACGTTCCGGTCAACCTAGGCGTCACTCTAGGGCGTTGCTCCACAACATCTAATATCTACTGCCTTAGAAGTCAACGCCAGGAGCATAAAATACAATATAAATACAACAGCTTTTCCATCGCATAAAATGAACGATTGCGAACATTGTGAAAGTAATGGTCATTTCTACGTTCCTGGCAACCTACGCTAGACCCTAGGGCGTTGTTCCACCAGATGGAATAGTTAGGGCCTAAGAAGTCAACGCCAGAAGCATAAAATACGATACAAATACAACAGCTTTTCCATCGTAGAAAATGAATAATTGCAAACAGTGTGAAAGTAATGGTCATTTCTACGTTCCGGGGAACCTAGGCGTCACTCTAGGGCGTTGCTCCACCATATCTAGTAGCTACGGCCTTAGAAGTCAGCGCCTGAAGCACAAAATGCAATAAAAATGCAGCATTTTTTCCATCTTATAGCGTGACTAATTGCAACCAGTGCGAAAGTAATGCTCATATCGATATTTCGGGCATCCTAGACTTAACTCTGAGGCGTTGCTCCACCAGATCGAAGAGTTCGGGCCTTAGAAGTCAACGCCAGGAGAATAAACTACAAAATAAATACAACAGTCTTTCCATCGTACAAAACGAATAATTGCAACCTGTGCGATGGTTATGGACATACCTACGTTCCGGGCAACCTAGGCTTCACTGTAGGGCGTTGCTCCACCAAATCGAATAGTTAGGGCCTTAGAAGCCAACGCCCGAAGCATAAAATACAATATAAGTACTACAGCATTTCCATCGTATAAAATGAATGATTGCGAACATTGTGAAGGTAACGGTCATTTCTACGTTCCGGGCAACCTAGGTTTGACCCTACGGCGTTGTTCCACCAGATCGAATAGTTAGGGCCTCAGAAGTCAACGCCCGAAGCATAAAATACAAAAAAATAGAACAGTTTTTCCATGTGTAAAACGAATTATTGCTACCAGTGTGAACGTTATGGTCATTTCTACGTTCCGGGCAACCTAGGCTTGACCCTAGGGCGTTGTTCCACCAGATGGAATAGTTAGGGCCTAAGAAGTCAACGCCAGAAGCATAAAATACGATACAAATACAACAGCTTTTCCATCGTAGAAAACGAATAATGGCAACCAGTGTGAAAGTTATGGTCATTTCTACGTTCCGAGCAACCTAGGCTTTACTCTAGGGCCTTGCTCCACCAGATCGAACAGTTAGGGCCTTAGATGTCAACGCCACATGCATAAAATACAATGAAGGTGCAACAGTTTTTCCATCGTATAACAGAAATAACTGCAACCAGTGTGAAAGTACTGGCCATTTCTACGTTCCGGGTAACCTAGGTTTCACTCTAGGGCGTTGGTTCACCAGATAGAATAGCTAGGGACTTATAATTCAACGCCAGAAGAATAAAATACAATACAAGTACAACAGTTTTTCCATCGTATAAGATGTATACTTGCAAAAATTGTGAAAGTAATGGTCATTTCTACGTTCCGGGCAACCTATGCGACACTCAAGGGCGTTGCTCCACCACATCTAATAGCTACGGCCTTAGGAGTCAACGCCAGATGCATAAAATACGATATAAATACAACAGTTTTTCCACTGTATAAAACGAATAACTGCAACCAGTGTGAAAGTAATGGTCATTTCTACGTTCCGGTCAACCTAGGCGTCACTCTAGGGCGTTGCTCCACAACATCTAATATCTACTGTCTTAGAAGTCAACGCCAGGAGCATAAAATACAATATAAATACAACAGCTTTTCCATCGCATAAAATGAACGATTGCGAACATTGTGAAAGCAATGGTCATTTCTACGTTCCGGGCAACCTACGCTTGACCCTAGAGCGTTGTTCCACCAGATGGAATAGTTAGGGCCTAAGAAGTCAACGCCAGAAGCATAAAATTCGATACAAATACAACAGCTTTTCCATCGTAGAAAATGAATAATTGCAAACAGTGTGAAAGTAATGGTCATTTCTACGTTCCGGGGAACCTAGGCGTCACTGTAGGGCGTTGCTCCACCACATCTAGTAGCTACGGCCTTAGAAGTCAGCGCCTGAAGCACAAAATGCAATCAAAATGCAGCATTTTTTCCATCTTATAGCATGACTAATTGCAACCAGTGCGAAAGTAATGCTCATATCGATATTTCGGGCATCCTAGACTTAAGTCTGAGGCGTTGCTCCACCAGATCGAAGAGTTAGGGCCTTAGAAGTCAACGCCAGGAGAATAAACTACAAAATAAATACAACAGTCTTTCCATCGTACAAAACGAATAATTGCAACCTGTGCGATGGTTATGGACATACCTACGTTCCGGGCAACCTAGGCTTCACTGTAGGGCGTTGCTCCACCAAATCGAATAGTTAGGGCCTTAGAAGCCAGCGCCCGAAGCATAAAATACAATATATGTACAACAGCATTTCCATCGTATAAAATGAATGATTGCGAACATTGTGAAGGTAATGGTCATTTCTACTTTCCGGGCAACCTAGGTTTGACCCTACGGCGTTGTTCCACCGGATGGAATAGTTAGGGCCTAAGAAGTCAACGCCAGAAGCATAAAATACGATACAAATACAACAGCTTTTCCATCGTAGAAAACGAATAATTGCAGGCATTGTGAAAGTAATGGTCGTTTCTACGTTCCGAGCAACCTAGGCTACACTCAAGGGCGTTGCTCCACCAGATCGAATAGTTAGGGCCTTAGAAGTCAACGCCAGAAGCATAAAATACAATAAAGATGCAACAGTTTTTCCATCATACAACAGGAATAACTGCAAACAGTGTGAAAGTACTGGTCACTTCTACTTCCCGGGAAATCTAGGCTTCACTCTAGGGCGTTGCTCCACCAGATCGAATAGTTAGGGCCTTAGAAGTCAGCTCCCGAAGCATAAAATGCAAAATAAATAGAACAGTTTTTCATTGTATAGAACGAATAACTGCAACCAGTGTGAAAGTATTGGTCATTTCTACGTTCCGGGCAACCTAGGCTTCACTGAAGGGCGTTGCTCCACCAGATCGAATAATTAGGGCCTTAGAAGTCAGCGCCAGAAGCATAAAATACAATAAAGATGCAACAGTTTTTCCGTTATACAACAGGAATAACTGCAAACAGTGTGAAAGTACTGGTCATTTCTACTTCCTGGGAAACCTAGGCTTCACTCTAGGGCGTTGCTCCACCAGATCGAATAGTTAGGGCCTTAGAAGTCAGCGCCCGAAGCATAAAATGCAAAATATATAGAACAGTTTTTCATTGTATAAAACGAATAACTGCAACCAGTGTGAAAGTACTGGTCATTTCTACGTTCCGGGCAACCTAGGCTTCACTCTAGGGCGTTGCTCCACCAAATCGAATAGTCAGGGCCTTAGAAGTCAACGCCCGAAGCATAAAATACAAAATAAATAAAACAGTTTTTCCATCGTATAAAACGAATAATTGCAACCAGTATGAAAGTTAACGTCATTTCTACTTTCGGGGCAACATAGGCTTCACCCTTGGGCGTTGCACCAACAGACTGAATAGTTAGGGCCACAGCAGTCAACGCCCGAAGCATATAATACAAAATAAATAGAACAGTTTTTCCATCGTATAAAAAGAATTGCTACCGGTGTGAAAGTTATGGTCATTTCGCCGTTCCGGGCAGCCTAGGCTTCACTCTAGGGCATTGCTCCACCAGATCGAATAGTTCGGGCCTTAGAAGTCAACGCCAGAAGCATAAAATACAATAAAGATGCAAAGGTTTTTCCATCGTATAACAGGAATAACTGCAAACAGTGTTAAAGTAATGGTCATTTCCATGTTCCGGGCAACCAAGTCTTCACTCTAGGGCGTTGTTCCGCCAGATCGAATAGTTAGGGCCTAAGAAGTCAACAGCAGAAGAATAAAATACAATATAAGTACAAAAGCTTTTCCATCGTATAAAATGAATAATTGCAAACATTGTGAAAGTAATGGTCATTTCTACGTTCCGCGCAACCTAGGCTTCACCCAAGGGCGTTGTTCCACCAGATGGAATAGTTAGGGCCTAAGAAGTCAACGCCAGAAGCATAAAATACGATATAAATACAACAGTTTCTCCATCGTATAAAACGAATGATAGTAACCAGTGTGAAAGTTATGGTCATTTCTACGTTCCGGGCAACCTAGGCTTCACTCTAGGGCGTTGTTCCACCAGATGCAATTTTTAGGGCCTAAGAAGTCAACGCCAGAAGCATAAAACACTATATAAATACAACAGTTTTTCCATCATATAAAACGAATAATTGCAACCAGGATGAAAGTTATTGTCATTTCTACTTTCCGGGCAACCTAGGCTTCACCCTAGGGCGTTGCTCCAACAGATCGAATAGTTAGGGCCTTAGAAATCAACGCCCCAAGCATAAAATACAAAATAAATAGAACAGTTTTTCCATCGTATAAAACGAATAATTGCAACCAGTGTGGAAGTTATGGTCATTTCTACGTTCCGGGCAACCTAGGCTTCACTCTAGGGCGTTGCTCCACCAATTCGAATAGTTAGGGCCTTAGAAGTCAACGCCCGAAGCATAAAATACAAAATAAATAAAACAGTTTTTCCATCGTATAAAACGAATAATTGCAACCAGTATGAAAGTTAACGTCATTTCTACTTTCGGGGCAACATAGGCTTCACCCTTGGGCGTTGCACCAACAGATTGAATAGTTAGGCCCTTAGAAGTCAACGCCCGAAGCATAAAATACAAAATAAATAGAACAGTTTTTCCATCGTATAAAACGAATAATTGCAACCAGTGTGATGGTAATGGTTTTTCCTACGTTCCGGGCAACCTAGGCTTCAATCTAGGGCGGTGCTCCACCAGATCGAATAGCTAGGGCCTTAGAAGTCAACGCCTGAAGTATAAAATACAATAAAAATGCAACAGTCTTTCCATCCTATAACAGGAATAACTGCAACCCGTTTGAAAGTGATGGTCATTTCTACGTTCCAGGCAACCTAGGATTCACCCTAGGGCGTTGTTACACCAGATGGAATAGTTAGGGCCTAAGAAGTCAACGCCAGAAGCATAAAACACTATATAAATACAACAGCTTTTCCAACATATAAAACGGATAATTGCAACCAGGATGAAAGTTATGGTCATTTCTACTTTCCGGGCAACCTAGGTTTCACACTGGGGCGTTGCTCCAACAGATTGAATAGTTAGGGCCTTAGAAGTCAATGCCCGAAGCATAAAATACAATATAAATACAACAGTTTTTCCATCGTATAAAACGAATAATTGCAACCAGTAAGAAAGTTAACGTCGTTCCTACTTTCCGGGAAACCTTAGGCTTCACCCTAGGGCGTTGCACCAACAGATTGAATAGTTAGGGCCTTAGAAATCAACGCCCCAAGCATAAAATACAAAATAAATAGAACAGTTTTTCCATCGTATAAAACGAATAATTGCAACCAGTGTGGAAGTTATGGTCATTTCTACGTTCCGGGCAACCTAGGCTTCACTCTAGGGCGCTGCTCCACCAAATCGAATAGTTAGGGCCTTAGAAGTCAACGCCCGAAGCATAAAATACAAAATAAATAAAACAGTTTTTCCATCGTATAAAACGAATAATTGCAACCAGTATGAAAGTTAACGTCATTTCTACTTTCGGGGCAACATAGGCTTCACCCTTGGGCGTTGCACCAACAGATTGAATTGTTAGGCCCTTAGAAGTCAACGCCCGAAGCATAAAATACAAAATAAACAGAACAGTTTTTCCATCGTATAAAACTAATAATTGCTACCGGTGTGAAAGTTATGGTGATTTCTCCGTTCCGGGCAGCCTAGGCTTCACTCTAGGGCATTGCTCCACCAGATCGAATAGTTCGGGCCTTAGAAGTCAACGCCAGAAGCATAAAATACAATAAAGATGCAAAGGTTTTTCTATCGTATAACAGGAATAACTGCAAACAGTGTTAAAGTAATGGTCATTTCCATGTTCCGGGCAACCAAGTCTTCACTCTAGGGCGTTGTTCCACCAGATCGAATAGTTAGGGCCTAAGAAGTCAACGGCAGAAGAATAAAATACAATATAAGTACAAAAGCTTTTCCATCGTATAAAATGAATAATTGCAAACATTGTGAAAGTAATGGTCATTTCTACGTTCCGAGCAACCTAGGCTTCACCCAAGGGCGTTGTTCCACCAATTGGAATAGTTAGGGCCTAAGAAGTCAACGCCAGAAGCATAAAATACGATATAAATACAACAGTTTTTCCATCGTATAAAACGAATGATAGTAACCAGTGAGAAAGTTATGGTCATTTCTACGTTCCGGGCAACCTAGGCTTCACTCTAGGGCGTTGCACCAACAGATTGAATAGTTAGGGCCTTAGAAGTCAACGCCCGAAGCGTAAAATACAAAATAAATAGAACAGCTTTTCCATCGTATAAAACGAATAATTGCTACCGGTGTGAAAATTATGGTCATTTCTCCGTTCCGGGCAACCCAGGCTTCACTCTAGGGCGTTGCTCCACCAGATCGAATAGTTAGGGCCTTAGAAGTCAACGCCAGAAGCATAAAATACAGAATAAATAAAACAGTTTTTCCATCGTACAAAACGAATAATTGCTACCAGTGTGAACGTTATGGTCATTTCTACGTTCCGCGCAACCTAGGCTTCACTCTAGGGCGTTGCTCCACCAGATAGAATGGCTAGGTCCTTAGAAGTCAACGCCAGAAGCATAAAATACGATATAAATACAACAGCTTTTCCATCGTATAAAACGAAAAATTGCAACCAGTGTGGAAGTTATGGTCATTTCTACGTTCCCGGCAACCTAGGCTTCACTCTAGGGCGTTGCTCGACCAGATCGAATAGCTAGGGCCTTAGAAGTCAACGCCCGAAGCATAAAATACAAAATAAATAGAACAGTTTTTCCATCGTATAAAAAGAATTGCTACCGGTGTGAAAGTTATGGTCATTTCGCCGTTCCGGGCAGCCTAGGCTTCACTCTAGGGCATTGCTCCACCAGATCGAATAGTTCGGGCCTTAGAAGTCAACGCCAGAAGCATAAAATACAATAAAGATGCAAAGGTTTTTCCATCGTATAACAGGAATAACTGCAAACAGTGTTAAAGTAATGGTCATTTCCATGTTCCGGGCAACCAAGTCTTCACTCTAGGGCGTTGTTCCGCCAGATCGAATAGTTAGGGCCTAAGAAGTCAACGGCAGAAGAATAAAATACAATATAAGTACAAAAGCTTTTCCATCGTATAAAATGAATAATTGCAAACATTGTGAAAGTAATGGTCATTTCTACGTTTCGTGCAACCTAGGCTTCACCCAAGGGCGTTGTTCCACCAGATGGAATAGTTAGGGCCTAAGAAGTCAACGCCAGAAGCATAAAATACGATATAAATACAACAGTTTCTCCATCGTATAAAACGAATGATAGTAACCAGTGTGAAAGTTATGGTCATTTCTACGTTCCGGGCAACCTAGGCTTCACTCTAGGGCGTTGTTCCACCAGATGCAATTTTTAGGGCCTAAGAAGTCAACGCCAGAAGCATAAAACACTATATAAATACAACAGTTTTTCCATCATATAAAACGAATAATTGCAACCAGGATGAAAGTTATTGTCATTTCTACTTTCCGGGCAACCTAGGCTTCACCCTAGGGCGTTGCTCCAACAGATCGAATAGTTAGGGCCTTAGAAATCAACGCCCCAAGCATAAAATACAAAATAAATAGAACAGTTTTTCCATCGTATAAAACGAATAATTGCAACCAGTGTGGAAGTTATGGTCATTTCTACGTTCCGGGCAACCTAGGCTTCACTCTAGGGCGCTGCTCCACCAAATCGAATAGTTAGGGCCTTAGAAGTCAACGCCCGAAGCATAAAATACAAAATAAATAAAACAGTTTTTCCATCGTATAAAACGAATAATTGCAACCAGTATGAAAGTTAACGTCATTTCTACTTTCGGGGCAACATAGGCTTCACCCTTGGGCGTTGCACCAACAGATTGAATTGTTAGGCCCTTAGAAGTCAACGCCCGAAGCATAAAATACAAAATAAACAGAACAGTTTTTCCATCGTATAAAACTAATAATTGCTACCGGTGTGAAAGTTATGGTGATTTCTCCGTTCCGGGCAGCCTAGGCTTCACTCTAGGGCATTGCTCCACCAGATCGAATAGTTCGGGCCTTAGAAGTCAACGCCAGAAGCATAAAATACAATAAAGATGCAAAGGTTTTTCTATCGTATAACAGGAATAACTGCAAACAGTGTTAAAGTAATGGTCATTTCCATGTTCCGGGCAACCAAGTCTTCACTCTAGGGCGTTGTTCCACCAGATCGAATAGTTAGGGCCTAAGAAGTCAACGGCAGAAGAATATAATACAATATAAGTACAGAAGCTTTTCCATCGTATAAAATGAATAATTGCAAACATTGTGAAAGTAATGGTCATTTCTACGTTCCGAGCAACCTAGGCTTCACCCAAGGGCGTTGTTCCACCAGATGGAATAGTTAGGGCCTTAGAAGTCAACGCCCGAAGCATAAAATACAAAATAAATAAAACAGTTTTTCCATCGTATAAAACGAATAATTGCAACCAGTATGAAAGTTAACGTCATTTCTACTTTCGGGGCAACATAGGCTTCACCCTTGGGCGTTGCACCAACAGATTGAATAGTTAGGCCCTTAGAAGTCAACGCCCGAAGCATAAAATACAAAATAAATAGAACAGTTTTTCCATCGTATAAAACGAATAATTGCAACCAGTGTGATGGTAATGGTTTTTCCTACGTTCCGGGCAACCTAGGCTTCAATCTAGGGCGGTGCTCCACCAGATCGAATAGCTAGGGCCTTAGAAGTCAACGCCTGAAGTATAAAATACAATAAAAATGCAACAGTCTTTCCATCCTATAACAGGAATAACTGCAACCCGTTTGAAGGTGATGGTCATTTCTACGTTCCAGGCAACCTAGGATTCACCCTAGGGCGTTGCTCCACCAGATCGAATAGTTCGGGCCTAAGAAGTCAACGCCAGAAGCATAAAATACAATAAAGATGCAAAGGTTTTTCCATCGTATAACAGGAATAACTGCAAACAGTGTTAAAGTAATGGTCATTTCCATGTTCCGGGCAACCAAGTCTTCACTCAAGGGCGTTGTTCCGCCAGATCGAATAGTTAGGGCCTAAGAAGTCAACGCCAGAAGCATAAAATACGATATAAATACAACAGTTTCTCCATCGTATAAAACGAATGATAGTAACCAGTGTGAAAGTTATGGTCATTTCTACGTTCCGGGCAACCTAGGCTTCACTCTAGGGCGTTGTTCCACCAGATGCAATTTTTAGGGCCTAAGAAGTCAACGCCAGAAGCATAAAACACTATATAAATACAACAGTTTTTCCATCATATAAAACGAATAATTGCAACCAGGATGAAAGTTATTGTCATTTCTACTTTCCGGGCAACCTAGGCTTCACCCTAGGGCGTTGCTCCAACAGATCGAATAGTTAGGGCCTTAGAAATCAACGCCCCAAGCATAAAATACAAAATAAATAGAACAGTTTTTCCATCGTATAAAACGAATAATTGCAACCAGTGTGGAAGTTATGGTCATTTCTACGTTCCGGGCATCCTAGGCTTCACTCTAGGGCGTTGCTCCACCAAATCGAATAGTTAGGGCCTTAGAAGTCAACGCCCGAAGCATAAAATACAAAATAAATAAAACAGTTTTTCCATCGTATAAAACGAATAATTGCAACCAGTATGAAAGTTAACGTCATTTCTACTTTCGGGGCAACATAGGCTTCACCCTTGGGCGTCGCACCAACAGATTGAATAGTTAGGCCCTTAGAAGTCAACGCCCGAAGCATAAAATACAAAATAAATAGAACAGTTTTTCCATCGTATAAAACGAATAATTGCAACCAGTGTGATGGTAATGGTTTTTCCTATGTTCCGGGCAACCTAGGCTTCAATCTAGGGCGGTGCTCCACCAGATCGAATAGCTAGGGCCTTAGAAGTCAACGCCTGAAGTATAAAATACAATAAAAATGCAACAGTCTTTCCATCCTATAACAGGAATAACTGCAACCCGTTTGAAAGTGATGGTCATTTCTACGTTCCAGGCAACCTAGGATTCACCCTAGGGCGTTGTTACACCAGATGGAATAGTTAGGGCCTAAGAAGTCAACGCCAGAAGCATAAAACACTATATAAATACAACAGCTTTTCCAACATATAAAACGGATAATTGCAACCAGGATGAAAGTTATGGTCATTTCTACTTTCCGGGCAACCTAGGTTTCACACTGGGGCGTTGCTCCAACAGATTGAATAGTTAGGGCCTTAGAAGTCAATGCCCGAAGCATAAAATACAATATAAATACAACAGTTTTTCCATCGTATAAAACGAATAATTGCAACCAGTGTGGAAGTTATGGTCATTTCTACGTTCCGGGCAACCTAGGCTTCACTCTAGGGCGCTGCTCCACCAAATGGAATAGTTAGGGCCTTAGAAGTCAACGCCCGAAGCATAAAATACAAAATAAATGAAACAGTTTTTCCATCGTATAAAACGAATAATTGCAACCAGTATGAAAGTTAACGTCATTTCTACTTTCGGGGCAACATAGGCTTCACCCTTGGGCGTTGCACCAACAGACTGAATAGTTAGGGCCACAGCAGTCAACGCCCGAAGCATAAAATACAAAATAAATAGAACAGTTTTTCCATCGTATAAAAAGAATTGCTACCGGTGTGAAAGTTATGGTCATTTCGCCGTTCCGGGCAGCCTAGGCTTCACTCTAGGGCATTGCTCCACCAGATCGAATAGTTCGGGCCTTAGAAGTCAACGCCAGAAGCATAAAATACAATAAAGATGCAAAGGTTTTTCCATCGTATAACAGGAATAACTGCAAACAGTGTTAAAGTAATGGTCATTTCCATGTTCCGGGCAACCAAGTCTTCACTCTAGGGCGTTGTTCCGCCAGATCGAATAGTTAGGGCCTAAGAAGTCAACGGCAGAAGAATAAAATACAATATAAGTACAAAAGCTTTTCCATCGTATAAAATGAATAATTGCAAACATTGTGAAAGTAATGGTCATTTCTACGTTCCGTGCAACCTAGGCTTCACCCAAGGGCGTTGTTCCACCAGATGGAATAGTTAGGGCCTAAGAAGTCAACGCCAGAAGCATAAAATACGATATAAATACAACAGTTTCTCCATCGTATAAAACGAATGATAGTAACCAGTGTGAAAGTTATGGTCATTTCTACGTTCCGGGCAACCTAGGCTTCACTCTAGGGCGTTGTTCCACCAGATGCAATTTTTAGGGCCTAAGAAGTCAACGCCAGAAGCATAAAACACTATATAAATACAACAGTTTTTCCATCATATAAAACGAATAATTGCAACCAGGATGAAAGTTATTGTCATTTCTACTTTCCGGGCAACCTAGGCTTCACCCTAGGGCGTTGCTCCAACAGATCGAATAGTTAGGGCCTTAGAAATCAACGCCCCAAGCATAAAATACAAAATAAATAGAACAGTTTTTCCATCGTATAAAACGAATATTTGCAACCAGTGTGGAAGTTATGGTCATTTCTACGTTCCGGGCAACCTAGGCTTCACTCTAGGGCGCTGCTCCACCAAATCGAATAGTTAGGGCCTTAGAAGTCAACGCCCGAAGCATAAAATACAAAATAAATAAAACAGTTTTTCCATCGTATAAAACGAATAATTGCAACCAGTATGAAAGTTAACGTCATTTCTACTTTCGGGGCAACATAGGCTTCACCCTTGGGCGTTGCACCAACAGATTGAATTGTTAGGCCCTTAGAAGTCAACGCCCGAAGCATAAAATACAAAATAAACAGAACAGTTTTTCCATCGTATAAAACTAATAATTGCTACCGGTGTGAAAGTTATGGTGATTTCTCCGTTCCGGGCAGCCTAGGCTTCACTCTAGGGCATTGCTCCACCAGATCGAATAGTTCGGGCCTTAGAAGTCAACGCCAGAAGCATAAAATACAATAAAGATGCAAAGGTTTTTCTATCGTATAACAGGAATAACTGCAAACAGTGTTAAAGTAATGGTCATTTCCATGTTCCGGGCAACCAAGTCTTCACTCTAGGGCGTTGTTCCACCAGATCGAATAGTTAGGGCCTAAGAAGTCAACGGCAGAAGAATAAAATACAATATAAGTACAGAAGCTTTTCCATCGTATAAAATGAATAATTGCAAACATTGTGAAAGTAATGGTCATTTCTACGTTCCGAGCAACCTAGGCTTCACCCAAGGGCGTTGTTCCACCAGATGGAATAGTTAGGGCCTTAGAAGTCAACGCCCGAAGCATAAAATACAAAATAAATAGAACAGTTTTTCCATCGTATAAAACGAATAATTGCAACCAGTGTGGAAGTTATGGTCATTTCTACGTTCCGGGCAACCTAGGCTTCACTCTAGGGCGCTGCTCCACCAAATCGAATAGTTAGGGCCTTAGAAGTCAACGCCCGAAGCATAAAATACAAAATAAATAAAACAGTTTTTCCATCGTATAAAACGAATAATTGCAACCAGTATGAAAGTTAACGTCATTTCTACTTTCGGGGCAACATAGGCTTCACCCTTGGGCGTTGCACCAACAGATTGAATTGTTAGGCCCTTAGAAGTCAACGCCCGAAGCATAAAATACAAAATAAACAGAACAGTTTTTCCATCGTATAAAACTAATAATTGCTACCGGTGTGAAAGTTATGGTGATTTCTCCGTTCCGGGCAGCCTAGGCTTCACTCTAGGGCATTGCTCCACCAGATCGAATAGTTCGGGCCTTAGAAGTCAACGCCAGAAGCATAAAATACAATAAAGATGCAAAGGTTTTTCTATCGTATAACAGGAATAACTGCAAACAGTGTTAAAGTAATGGTCATTTCCATGTTCCGGGCAACCAAGTCTTCACTCTAGGGCGTTGTTCCACCAGATCGAATAGTTAGGGCCTAAGAAGTCAACGGCAGAAGAATAAAATACAATATAAGTACAGAAGCTTTTCCATCGTATAAAATGAATAATTGCAAACATTGTGAAAGTAATGGTCATTTCTACGTTCCGAGCAACCTAGGCTTCACCCAAGGGCGTTGTTCCACCAGATGGAATAGTTAGGGCCTTAGAAGTCAACGCCCGAAGCATAAAATACAAAATAAATAAAACAGTTTTTCCATCGTATAAAACGAATAATTGCAACCAGTATGAAAGTTAACGTCATTTCTACTTTCGGGGCAACATAGGCTTCACCCTTGGGCGTTGCACCAACAGATTGAATAGTTAGGCCCTTAGAAGTCAACGCCCGAAGCATAAAATACAAAATAAATAGAACAGTTTTTCCATCGTATAAAACGAATAATTGCAACCAGTGTGATGGTAATGGTTTTTCCTACGTTCCGGGCAACCTAGGCTTCAATCTAGGGCGGTGCTCCACCAGACCGAATAGCTAGGGCCTTAGAAGTCAACGCCTGAAGTATAAAATACAATAAAAATGCAACAGTCTTTCCATCCTATAACAGGAATAACTGCAACCCGTTTGAAAGTGATGGTCATTTCTACGTTCCAGGCAACCTAGGATTCACCCTAGGGCGTTGCTCCACCAGATCGAATAGTTCGGGCCTAAGAAGTCAACGCCAGAAGCATAAAATACAATAAAGATGCAAAGGTTTTTCCATCGTATAACAGGAATAACTGCAAACAGTGTTAAAGTAATGGTCATTTCCATGTTCCGGGCAACCAAGTCTTCACTCAAGGGCGTTGTTCCGCCAGATCGAATAGTTAGGGCCTAAGAAGTCAACGCCAGAAGCATAAAATACGATATAAATACAACAGTTTCTCCATCGTATAAAACGAATGATAGTAACCAGTGTGAAAGTTATGGTCATTTCTACGTTCCGGGCAACCTAGGCTTCACCCTAGGGCGTTGCTCCAACAGATCGAATAGTTAGGGCCTTAGAAATCAACGCCCCAAGCATAAAATACAAAATAAATAGAACAGTTTTTCCATCGTATAAAACGAATAATTGCAACCAGTGTGGAAGTTATGGTCATTTCTACGTTCCGGGCAACCTAGGCTTCACTCTAGGGCGTTGCTCCACCAAATCGAATAGTTAGGGCCTTAGAAGTCAACGCCCGAAGCATAAAATACAAAATAAATAAAACAGTTTTTCCATCGTATAAAACGAATAATTGCAACCAGTATGAAAGTTAACGTCATTTCTACTTTCGGGGCAACATAGGCTTCACCCTTGGGCGTTGCACCAACAGATTGAATAGTTAGGCCCTTAGAAGTCAACGCCCGAAGCATAAAATACAAAATAAATAGAACAGCTTTTCCAACATATAAAACGGATAATTGCAACCAGGATGAAAGTTATGGTCATTTCTACTTTCCGGGCAACCTAGGTTTCACACTGGGGCGTTGCTCCAACAGATTGAATAGTTAGGGCCTTAGAAGTCAATGCCCGAAGCATAAAATACAATATAAATACAACAGTTTTTCCATCGTATAAAACGAATAATTGCAACCAGTGTGGAAGTTATGGTCATTTCTACGTTCCGGGCAACCTAGGCTTCACTCTAGGGCGCTGCTCCACCAAATCGAATAGTTAGGGCCTTAGAAGTCAACGCCCGAAGCATAAAATACAAAATAAATAAAACAGTTTTTCCATCGTATAAAACGAATAATTGCAACCAGTATGAAAGTTAACGTCATTTCTACTTTCGGGGCAACATAGGCTTCACCCTTGGGCGTTGCACCAACAGATTGAATTGTTAGGCCCTTAGAAGTCAACGCCCGAAGCATAAAATACAAAATAAACAGAACAGTTTTTCCATCGTATAAAACTAATAATTGCTACCGGTGTGAAAGTTATGGTGATTTCTCCGTTCCGGGCAGCCTAGGCTTCACTCTAGGGCATTGCTCCACCAGATCGAATAGTTCGGGCCTTAGAAGTCAACGCCAGAAGCATAAAATACAATAAAGATGCAAAGGTTTTTCTATCGTATAACAGGAATAACTGCAAACAGTGTTAAAGTAATGGTCATTTCCATGTTCCGGGCAACCAAGTCTTCACTCTAGGGCGTTGTTCCACCAGATCGAATAGTTAGGGCCTAAGAAGTCAACGGCAGAAGAATAAAATACAATATAAGTACAAAAGCTTTTCCATCGTATAAAATGAATAATTACAAACATTGTGAAAGTAATGGTCATTTCTACGTTCCGAGCAACCTAGGCTTCACCCAAGGGCGTTGTTCCACCAGATGGAATAGTTAGGGCCTAAGAAGTCAACGCCAGAAGCATAAAATACGATATAAATACAACAGTTTTTCCATCGTATAAAACGAATGATAGTAACCAGTGTGAAAGTTATGGTCATTTCTACGTTCCGGGCAACCTAGGCTTCACTCTAGGGCGTTGCACCAACAGATTGAATAGTTAGGGCCTTAGAAGTCAATGCCCGAAGCATAAAATACAATATAAATACAACAGTTTTTCCATCGTATAAAACGAATAATTGCAACCAGTATGAAAGTTATCGTCATTTCTACTTTCCGGGCAACCTAGGCTTCACTCTAGGGCATTGCTCCACCAGATCGAATAGTTAGGGCCGTAGAAGTTAACGCCAGAAGCATAAAATACAAAATAAATAAAACAGTTTTTCCATCGTATAAAACGAATAATTGCTACCAGAGTGAAATTTATGGTCACTTCTACGTTCCGCGCAACCTAGGCTTCACCCTAGGACGCTGTTTCACCAGATGGAATAGTTAGGGCCTAAGAAGTCAACGCCAGAAGCATAAAATACGATATATATACAACAGCCTTTCCATCCTATAACAGGAATAATTGCAACCCGTGTGAAAGTGATGGTCATTTCTACGTTCCAGGCAACCTAGGCTTCACCCTAGGGCGTTGTTCCACCAGATGAAATAGTTAGGGCCTAAGAAGTCAACGCCAGAAGCATAAAACACTATATAAATACAACAGTTTTTCCATCATATAAAACGAATAATTGCAACCAGTATGAAAGTTATTGTCATTTCTACTTTCCGGGCTACCTAGGCTTCACCCTAGAGCGTTGCACCAACAGATTGAATAGTTCGGGCCTTAGAAGCCAACGCCAGAAGCATAAAGTACAATAAAGATGCAAAAGTTTTTCCATCGTATAACAGGAATAACTGCAAACAGTGTGAAAGTTATGGTCATTTCTACGTTCCGGGCAACCTCGGCTTCACTCTAGGGCGTTGCGGAACCAGATCGAATAGTTAGGGCCTTAGAAATCGACGACCGAAGCATAAAATACAAAATAAATAATACAGTTTTTCCATCGTATAAAACGAATAATTGCAACCAGTGTGGAAGTTATGGTCATTTCTACGTTCCGGGCAACCTAGGCTTCACTCTAGGGCGTTGCTCCACCAGATCGAATAGTTAGGGCCTTAGAAGTCTACGCCCGAAGCATAAAATACAAAATAAATGAAACAGTTTTTCCATCGTATAAAAAGAATAATTGCAACCAGTATGAAAGTTAACGTCATTTCTACTTTCGGGGCAACATAGGCTTCACCCTTGGGCGTTGCACCAACAGATTGAATAGTTAGGCCCTTAGAAGTCAACGCCAGAAGCATAAAATACGATATAAATAGAACAGCTTTTCCATCGTATAAAACGAATAATTGCAACCAGTGTGGAAGTTATGGTCATGTCTACGTTCCGGGCAACCTAGGCTTCACTCTAGGGCGTTGCTCGACCAGATAGAATAGCTAGGGCCTTAGAAGTCAACGCCTGAAGTATAAAATACAATAAAAATACAACAGCCTTTCCATCCTATAACAGGAATAATTGCAACCCGTGTGAAAGTGATGGTCATTTCTACGTTCCAGGCAACCTAGGCTTCACGATAGGGCGTTGTTCCACCAGACGGAATAGTTAGGACCTAAGAAGTCAACGCCAGAAGCATAAAACACTATATAAATGCAACAGTTTTTCCATCATATAAAACGAATAATTGCAACCAGGATGAAAGTTATGGTCATTTCTACTTTCCGGGCAACCTAGGCTTCACTCTAGGGCGTTGCCCCACCAGATCGAATAGTTAGGGCCTTAGAAGTCAAAGCCCGAAGCATAAAACACAAAATAAATAAAACAGTTTTTCCATCACATAAAACGGATAATTGCAACCAGTATGAAAGTTAACGTCATTTCTACCTTCCGGGCAACATAGGCTTCACCCTTGGGCGTTGCACCAACAGATTGAATAGTTAGGGCCTTAGAAGTCAACGCCCGAAGCATAAAATACAAAATAAATAGAACAGTTTTTCCATCGTATAAAACGAATAATTGCAACCAGTGTGAAGGTAATGGTCATTTCTACGTTCCGCGCAACCTAGGCTTCACCCTAGGACGCTGTTTCACCAGATGGAATAGTTAGGGCCTAAGAAGTCAACGCCAGAAGCATAAAATACGATATATATGCAACAGCTTTTCCATCGTATAAAACGAATAATTGCAACCAGTGTGGAAGTTATGGTCATTTCTACGTTCCGGGCAACCTAGGCTTCACCCTAGGGCGTTGCACCAACAGATTGAATAGTTAGGGCCTTAGAAGTCAACGCCCGAAGCATAAAATACAAAATAAACAGAACAGTTTTTCCATCGTATGAAACGAATAATTGCTACCAGTGTGAAAGTTATGGTCATTGCTACGTTCCGCGCAACCTAGGCTTCACCCAAGGGCGTTGTTCCACCAGATGGAATAGTTAGGGCCTAAGAAGTCAACGCCAGAAGCATAAAATACGATATAAATACAACAGTTTTTCCATCGTATAAAACGAATGATAGTAACCAGTGTGAAAGTTATGGTCATTTCTACGTTCCAGGCAACCTAGGATTCACCCTAGGGCGTTGTTCCACCAGATGGAATAGTTGGGGCCTAAGAAGTCAACGCCAGAAGCATAAAACACTATATAAATACAACAGCTTTTCCAACATATAAAACGGATAATTGCAACCAGGATGAAAGTTATGGTCATTTCTACTTTCCGGGCAACCTAGGTTTCACACTGGGGCGTTGCTCCAACAGATTGAATAGTTAGGGCCTTAGAAGTCAATGCCCGAAGCATAAAATACAATATAAATACAACAGTTTTTCCATCGTATAAAACTAATAATTGCAACCAGTAAGAAAGTTAACGTCGTTCCTACTTTCCGGGCAACCTAGGCTTCACCCTAGGGCGTTGCACCAACAGATTGAATAGTTAGGGCCTTAGAAGTCAACGCCCGAAGCATAAAATACAAAATAAACAGAACAGTTTTTCCATCGCATAAAACGAATAATTGGTACCGGTGTGAAAGTTATGGTCATTTCTCCGTTCCGGGCAACCCAGGCTTCACTGTAGGGCGTTGCTCCACCAGATCGAATAGTTAGGGCCTTAGAAGTCAACGCCAGAAGCATAAAATACAGAATAAATAAAACAGTTTTTCCATCGTACAAAACGAATAGTTGCTACCAGTGTGAACGTTATGGTCATTTCTACGTTCCGCGCAACCTAGGCTTCACTCTAGGGCGTTGCTCCACCAGATCGAATGGCTAGGTCCTTAGAAGTCAACGCCAGAAGCATAAAATACGATATAAATACAACAGCTTTTCCATCGTATAAAACGAATAATTGCAACCAGTGTGGAAGTTATGGTCATTTCTACTTTCCGGGCAACCTAGGCTTCACCCTAGGGCGTTGCACCAACAGATTGAATAGTTAGGGCCTTAGAAGTCAACGCCCGAAGCATAAAATACAAAATAAACAGAACAGTTTTTCCATCGTATAAAACGAATAATTGCTACCAGAGTGAAATTTATGGTCACTTCTACGTTCCGCGCAACCTAGGCTTCACCCTAGGACGCTGTTTCACCAGATGGAATAGTTAGGGCCTAAGAAGTCAACGCCAGAAGCATAAAATACGATATATATACAACAGCTTTTCCATCGTATAAAACGAATAATTGCAAGCAGTGTGGAAGTTATGGTCACTTCTACGTTCCGTGCAACCTAGGCTTCACTCTAGGGCGTTGCTCGACCAGATCGAATAGCTAGGGCCTTAGAAGTCAACGCCCGAAGCATAAAATACAAAATAAATAGAACAGTTTTTCCATCGTATGAAACGAATAATTGCTACCAGTGTGAAAGTTATGGTCATTTCTACGTTCCGGGCAACCTAGGCTTCACTCTAGGGCGTTCTTCCACCAGATGGAATAGTTAGGGCCTAAGAAGTCAACGCCAGAAGCATAAAACACTATATAAATACAACAGTTTTTCCATCATATAAAACGAATGATAGCAACCAGTGTGAAAGTTATGGTCATTTCTACGTTCCGGGCAACATAGGCTTCACTCTAGGGCGTCGCGCCACCAGATCGAATAGTTAGGGCCTTAGAAGTCAACGCCCGAAGCATAAAACACAAAATAAATAAAACAGCTTTTCCATCGCATAAAACGAATAATTGCAACCAGTATGAAAGTTAACGTCATTTCTACCTTCCGGGTAACATAGGCTTCACCTTGGGCGTTGCACCAACAGATTTAATAGTTAGGGCCTTAGAAGTCAACGCCCGAAGCATGAAATACAAAAACATAGAACAGTTTTTCCATCGTATAAAACGAATAATTGCAACCAGTGTGAAGGTAATGGTCATTTCTACGTTCCGGGGAACTTAGGCGTCACCCTAGGGCGTTGCTCCACCACATCTAATAGCAACGGCCTTAGAAGTCAACCCCAGATGAATAAAATACATAAAGGATGCCACAGCTTTTCCATCGTATAAAACTAATAACTGCAACCAGTGTGAAAGTTATGGTCATTTCTACGTTCCGGGCAACCTAGGCTTCACTCTAGGGCGTTGCGCCACCAGATCGAATAGTTAGGGCCTTAGAAGTCAACGCCAGAAGCATAAAATACGATATAAATACAACAGTTTTTCCATCGTATAAAACGAATAATTGCTACCAGTGTGAAAGTTATGGTCATTTCTACGTTACGCGCAACCTAGGCTTCACCCGAGGGCGTTGATCCACCAGATGGAATAGTTAGGGCCTAAGAGTTCAACGCCAGAATCATAAAATACGATATAAATACAACAGCTTTTCCATCGTATAAAACGAATAATTGCAACCAGTGTGGAAGTTATGGTCATTTCTACGTTCCGGACAACCTAGGCTTCACTCTAGGGCGTTGTTCCACCAGATGCAATAGTTAGGGCCTAAGAAGTCAACGCCAGAAGCATAAAACACTATATAAATACAACAGTTTTTCCATCATATAAAACGAATAATTGCAACCAGTATGAAAGTTATTGTCATTTCTACTTTCCGGGCAACCTAGGCTTCACCCTAGGGCGTTGCTCCAACAGATTGAGTAGCTAGGGCCTTAGAAGTCAATGCCCGAAGCATAAAATACAATATAAATACAACAGTTTTTCCATCGTATAAAACGAATAATTGAAACCAGTATGAAAGTTAACGTCATTTCTACTTTCCGGGCTACCTAGGCTTCACCCTAGAGCGTTGCACCAACAGATTGAATAGTTCGGGCCTTAGAAGCCAACGCCAGAAGCATAAAGTACAATAAAGATGCAAAAGTTTTTCCATCGTATAACAGGAATAACTGCAAACAGTGTGAAAGTTATGGTCATTTCTACGTTCCGGGCAACCTCGGCTTCACTCTAGGGCGTTGCGGCACCAGATCGAATAGTTAGGGCCTTAGAAATCGACGACCGAAGCATAAAATACAAAATAAATGAAACAGTTTTTCCATCGTATAAAAAGAATAATTGCAACCAGTATGAAAGTTAACGTCATTTCTACTTTCGGGGCAACATAGGCTTCACCCTTGGGCGTTGCACCAACAGATTGAATAGTTAGGCCCTTAGAAGTCAACGCCAGAAGCATAAAATACGATATAAATAGAACAGCTTTTCCATCGTATAAAACGAATAATTGCAACCAGTGTGGAAGTTATGGTCATGTCTACGTTCCGGGCAACCTAGGCTTCACTCTAGGGCGTTGCTCGACCAGATCGAATAGCTAGGGCCTTAGAAGTCAACGCCTGAAGTATAAAATACAATAAAAATACAACAGCCTTTCCATCCTATAACAGGAATAATTGCAACCCGTGTGAAAGTGATGGTCATTTCTACGTTCCAGGCAACCTAGGCTTCACGATAGGGCGTTGTTCCACCAGACGGAATAGTTAGGACCTAAGAAGTCAACGCCAGAAGCATAAAACACTATATAAATGCAACAGTTTTTCCATCATATAAAACGAATAATTGCAACCAGGATGAAAGTTATGGTCATTTCTACTTTCCGGGCAACCTAGGCTTCACTCTAGGGCGTTGCCCCACCAGATCGAATAGTTAGGGCCTTAGAAGTCAAAGCCCGAAGCATAAAACACAAAATAAATAAAACAGTTTTTCCATCACATAAAACGGATAATTGCAACCAGTATGAAAGTTAACGTCATTTCTACCTTCCGGGCAACATAGGCTTCACCCTTGGGCGTTGCACCAACAGATTGAATAGTTAGGGCCTTAGAAGTCAACGCCCGAAGCATAAAATACAAAATAAATAGAACAGTTTTTCCATCGTATAAAACGAATAATTGCAACCAGTGTGAAGGTAATGGTCATTTCTACGTTCCGGGCAACTTAGGCGTCACCCTAGGGCGTTGTTCCACCAGATGCAATAGTTAGGGCCTAAGAAGTCAACGCCAGAAGCATAAAACACTATATAAATACAACAGTTTTTCCATCATATAAAACGAGTAATTGCAACCAGGATGAAAGTTATTGTCATTTCTACTTTCCGGGCAACCTAGGCTTCACCCTAGGGCGTTGCTCCAACAGATTGAATAGCTAGGGCCTTAGAAGTCAATGCCCGAAGCATAAAATACAATAAAGATGCAAAAGTTTTTCCATCGTATAACAGGAATAACTGCAAACAGTGTGAAAGTTATGGTCATTTCTACGTTCCGGGCTACCTAGGCTTCACTCTATGGCGTTCTCCCACCACATCGAATAGCAACGGCCTCAGAAGTCAACGCCCGAAGCATAAAATACAAAATAAATAGAACAGTTTTTCCACCGTATAATACGAATAATTGCAACCAGTGTGGAAGTTATGGTCATTTCTACGTTCCGGGCAACCTAGGCTTCACTCTAGGGCGTTGCTCCACCAGATCGAATAGTTAGGGCCTTAGAAGTCAACGCCCGAAGCATAAAATACAAAATAAATAAAACACTTTTTCCATCGTATAAAACGAATAATTGCAACCAGTATGAAAGTTAACGTCATTTCTACTTTCGGGGCAACATAGGCTTCACCCTTGGGCGTTGCACCAACAGATTGAATAGTTAGGTCCTTAGAAGTCAACGCCCGAAGCATAAAATACAAAATAAATAGAACAGTTTTTCCATCGTATAAAACGAATAATTGCAACCAGTGTGAAGGTAATGGTTTTTTCTACGTTCCGGGCAACCTAGGCTTCACTCTAGGGCGTTGCGCCACCAGATCGAATAGTTAGGGCCTTAGAAGTCAACGCCAGAAGCATAAAATACGATATAAATACAACAGTTTTTCCATCGTATAAAACGAATAATTGCTACCAGTGTGAAAGTTATGGTCATTTCTACGTTACGCGCAACCTAGGCTTCACCCGAGGGCGTTGATCCACCAGATGGAATAGTTAGGGCCTAAGAGTTCAACGCCAGAATCATAAAATACGATATAAATACAACAGCTTTTCCATCGTATAAAACGAATAATTGCAACCAGTGTGGAAGTTATGGTCATTTCTACGTTCCGGACAACCTAGGCTTCACTCTAGGGCGTTGTTCCACCAGATGCAATAGTTAGGGCCTAAGAAGTCAACGCCAGAAGCATAAAACACTATATAAATACAACAGTTTTTCCACCATATAAAACGAATAATTGCAACCAGTATGAAAGTTATTGTCATTTCTACTTTCCGGGCAACCTAGGCTTCACTCTAGGGCGTTGCCCCACCAGATCGAATAGTTAGGGCCTTAGAAGTCAAAGCCCGAAGCATAAAACACAAAATAAATAAAACAGTTTTTCCATCACATAAAACGGATAATTGCAACCAGTATGAAAGTTAACGTCATTTCTACCTTCCGGGCAACATAGGCTTCACCCTTGGGCGTTGCACCAACAGATTGAATAGTTAGGGCCTTAGAAGTCAACGCCCGAAGCATAAAATACAAAATAAATAGAACAGTTTTTCCATCGTATAAAACGAATAATTGCAACCAGTGTGAAGGTAATGGTCATTTCTACGTTCCGGGCAACTTAGGCGTCACCCTAGGGCGTTGTTCCACCAGATGCAATAGTTAGGGCCTAAGAAGTCAACGCCAGAAGCATAAAACACTATATAAATACAACAGTTTTTCCATCATATAAAACGAATAATTGCAACCAGGATGAAAGTTATTGTCATTTCTACTTTCCGGGCAACCTAGGCTTCACCCTAGGGCGTTGCTCCAACAGATTGAATAGCTAGGGCCTTAGAAGTCAATGCCCGAAGCATAAAATACAATAAAGATGCAAAAGTTTTTCCATCGTATAACAGGAATAACTGCAAACAGTGTGAAAGTTATGGTCATTTCTACGTTCCGGGCTACCTAGGCTTCACTCTATGGCGTTCTCCCACCACATCGAATAGCAACGGCCTCAGAAGTCAACGCCCGAAGCATAAAATACAAAATAAATAGAACAGTTTTTCCACCGTATAATACGAATAATTGCAACCAGTGTGGAAGTTATGGTCATTTCTACGTTCCGGGCAACCAAGGCTTCACTCTAGGGCGTTGCTCCACCAGATCGAATAGTTAGGGCCTTAGAAGTCAACGCCCGAAGCATAAAATACAAAATAAACAGAACAGTTTTTCCATCGCATAAAACGAATAATTGGTACCGGTGTGAAAGTTATGGTCATTTCTCCGTTCCGGGCAACCCAGGCTTCACTGTAGGGCGTTGCTCCACCAGATCGAATAGTTAGGGCCTTAGAAGTCAACGCCAGAAGCATAAAATACAGAATAAATAAAACAGTTTTTCCATCGTACAAAACGAATAATTGCTACCAGTGTGAACGTTATGGTCATTTCTACGTTCCGCGCAACCTAGGCTTCACTCTACGGCGTTGCTCCACCAGATCGAATGGCTAGGTCCTTAGAAGTCAACGCCAGAAGCATAAAATACGATATAAATACAACAGCTTTTCCATCGTATAAAACGAATAATTGCAACCAGTGTGGAAGTTATGGTCATTTCTACTTTCCGGGCAACCTAGGCTTCACCCTAGGGCGTTGCACCAACAGATTGAATAGTTAGGGCCTTAGAAGTCAACGCCCGAAGCATAAAATACAAAATAAACAGAACAGTTTTTCCATCGTATAAAACGAATAATTGCTACCAGAGTGAAATTTATGGTCACTTCTACGTTCCGCGCAACCTAGGCTTCACCCTAGGACGCTGTTTCACCAGATGGAATAGTTAGGGCCTAAGAAGTCAACGCCAGAAGCATAAAATACGATATATATACAACAGCTTTTCCATCGTATAAAACGAATAATTGCAAGCAGTGTGGAAGTTATGGTCATTTCTACGTTCCGAGCAACCTAGGCTTCACTCTAGGGCGTTGCTCGACCAGATCGAATAGCTAGGGCCTTAGAAGTCAACGCCCGAAGCATAAAATACAAAATAAATAGAACAGTTTTTCCATCGTATGAAACGAATAATTGCTACCAGTGTGAAAGTTATGGTCATTGCTACGTTCCGCGCAACCTAGGCTTCACCCAAGGGCGTTGTTCCACCAGATGGAATAGTTAGGGCCTAAGAAGTCAACGCCAGAAGCATAAAATACGATATAAATACAACAGTTTTTCCATCGTATAAAACGAATGATAGTAACCAGTGTGAAAGTTATGGTCATTTCTACGTTCCGGGCAACCTAGGATTCACCCTAGGGCGTTATTCCACCAGATGGAATAGTTGGGGCCTAAGAAGTCAACGCCAGAAGCATAAAACACTATATAAATACAACAGCTTTTCCAACATATAAAACGGATAATTGCAACCAGGATGAAAGTTATGGTCATTTCTACTTTCCGGGCAACCTAGGTTTCACACTGGGGCGTTGCTCCAACAGATTGAATAGTTAGGGCCTTAGAAGTCAATGCCCGAAGCATAAAATACAATATAAATACAACAGTTTTTCCATCGTATAAAACTAATAATTGCAACCAGTAAGAAAGTTAACGTCGTTCCTACTTTCCGGGCAACCTAGGCTTCACCCTAGGGCGTTGCACCAACAGATTGAATAGTTAGGGCCTTAGAAGTCAACGCCCGAAGCATAAAATACAAAATAAACAGAACAGTTTTTCCATCGCATAAAACGAATAATTGGTACCGGTGTGAAAGTTATGGTCATTTCTCCGTTCCGGGCAACCCAGGCTTCACTGTAGGGCGTTGCTCCACCAGATCGAATAGTTAGGGCCTTAGAAGTCAACGCCAGAAGCATAAAATACAGAATAAATAAAACAGTTTTTCCATCGTACAAAACGAATAATTGCTACCAGTGTGAACGTTATGGTCATTTCTACGTTCCGCGCAACCTAGGCTTCACTCTAGGGCGTTGCTCCACCAGATCGAATGGCTAGGTCCTTAGAAGTCAACGCCAGAAGCATAAAATACGATATAAATACAACAGCTTTTCCATCGTATAAAACGAATAATTGCAACCAGTGTGGAAGTTATGGTCATTTCTACTTTCCGGGCAACCTAGGCTTCACCCTAGGGCGTTGCACCAACAGATTGAATAGTTAGGGCCTTAGAAGTCAACGCCCGAAGCATAAAATACAAAATAAACAGAACAGTTTTTCCATCGTATAAAACGAATAATTGCTACCAGAGTGAAATTTATGGTCACTTCTACGTTCCGCGCAACCTAGGCTTCACCCTAGGACGCTGTTTCACCAGATGGAATAGTTAGGGCCTAAGAAGTCAACGCCAGAAGCATAAAATACGATATATATACAACAGCTTTTCCATCGTATAAAACGAATAATTGCAAGCAGTGTGGAAGTTATGGTCATTTCTACGTTCCGTGCAACCTAGGCTTCACTCTAGGGCGTTGCTCGACCAGATCGAATAGCTAGGGCCTTAGAAGTCAACGCCCGAAGCATAAAATACAAAATAAATAGAACAGTTTTTCCATCGTATGAAACGAATAATTGCTACCAGTGTGAAAGTTATGGTCATTGCTACGTTCCGCGCAACCTAGGCTTCACCCAAGGGCGTTGTTCCACCAGATGGAATAGTTAGGGCCTAAGAAGTCAACGCCAGAAGCATAAAATACGATATAAATACAACAGTTTTTCCATCGTATAAAACGAATGATAGTAACCAGTGTGAAAGTTATGGTCATTTCTACGTTCCGGGCAACCTAGGCTTCACTCTAGGGCGTTGTTCCACCAGATGCAATAGTTAGGGCCTAAGAAGTCAACGCCAGAAGCATAAAACACTATATAAATACAACAGTTTTTCCATCATATAAAACGTATAATTGCAACCAGGATGAAAGTTATTCTCATTTCTACTTTCCGGGCAACCTAGGCTTCAGCCTAGGGCGTTGCTCCAACAGATCGAATAGTTAGGGCCTTAGAAATCAACGCCCCAAGCATAAAATACAAAATACATAAAACAGCTTTTCCATCGTATAAAACGAATAATTGCAACCAGTATGAAAGTTAACGTCAGTTCTACTTTCCGGGCAACATAGGCTTCTCCCTTGGGCGTTGCACCAACAGATTGAATAGTTAGGGCCTTAGCAATCAACGCCCGAAGCATGAAATACAAAATAAATAGAACAGTTTTTCCATCACATAAAACGAATAATTGCAACCAGTATGAAAGTTAACGTCATTTCTACCTTCCGGGCAACATAGGCTTCACCTTGAGCGTTGCACCAACAGATTTAAAAGTTAGGGCCTTAGAAGTCAACGCCCGAAGCATGAAATACAAAATAAATAGAACAGTTTTTCCATCGTATAAAACGAATAATTGCAACCAGTGTGAAGGTAATGGTCATTTCTACGTTCCGGGGAACTTAGGCGTCACCCTAGGGCGTTGCTCCACCACATCTAATAGCAACGGCCTTAGAAGTCAACCCCAGATGAATAAAATACATAAAAGATGCCACAGCTTTTCCATCGTATAAAACTAATAATTGCAACCACTGTGAAAGTTATGGTCATTTCTACGTTCCGGGCAACCTAGGCTTCACTCTAGGGCGTTGCGCCACCAGATCGAATAGTTAGGGCCTTAGAAGTCAACGCCAGAAACATAAAATACGATATAAATACAACAGTTTTTCCATCGTATAAAGCGAATAATTGCTACCAGTGTGAAAGTTATGGTCATTTCTACGTTCCGCGCAACCTAGGCTTCACCCAAGGGCGTTGTTCCACCAGATGGAATAGTTAGGGCATAAGAAGTCAACGCCAGAAGCATAAAATACGATATAAATACAACAGTTTTTCCATCGTATAAAACGAATGATAGTAACCAGTGTGAAGGTTATGGTCATTTCTACGTTCCGGGCAACCTAGGCTTCACTCTAGGGCGTTGCACCAACAGATTGAATAGTTAGGGCCTTAGAAGTCAACGCCCAAAGCATAAAATACAAAATAAATGGAACAGCTTTTCCATCGTATAAAACGAATAATTGAAACCAGTATGAAAGTTAACGTCATTTCTACTTTCCGGGCTACCTAGGCTTCACCCTAGAGCGTTGCACCAACAGATTGAATAGTTAGGGCCTTAGAAGCCAATGCCAGAAGCATAAAGTACAATAAAGATGCAAAAGTTTTTCCATCGTATAACAGGAATAACTGCAAACAGTGTGAAGGTTATGGTCATTTCTACGTTCCGGGCAACCTCGGCTTCACTCTAGGGCGTTGCGGCACCAGATCGAATAGTTAGAGCCTTAGAAATCAACGCCCGAAGCATAAAATACAAAATAAATAATACAGTTTTTCCATCGTATAAAACGAATAATTGCAACCAGTGTGGAAGTTATTGTCATTTCTACGTTCCGGGCAACCTAGGCTTCACTCTAGGGCGTTCCTCCACCAGATCGAATAGTTAGGGCCTTAGAAGTCTACGCCCGAAGCATAAAATACAAAATAAATAAAACAGTTTTTCCATCGTATAAAAAGAATAATTGCAACCAGTATGAAAGTTAACGTCATTTCTACTTTCGGGGCAACATAGGCTTCACCCTTGGGCGTTGCACCAACAGATTGAACAGTTAGGCCCTTAGAAGTCAACGCCAGAAGCATAAAATACGATATAAATAGAACAGCTTTTCCATCGTATAAAACGAATAATTGCAACCAGTGTGGAAGTTATGGTCATGTCTACGTTCCGGGCAACCTAGGCTTCACTCTAGGGCGTTGCTCGACCAGATCGGATAGCTAGGGCCTTAGAAGTCAACGCCTGAAGTGTAAAATACAATAAAAATACAACAGCCTTTCCATCCTATAACAGGAATAATTGCAACCCGTGTGAAAGTGATGGTCATTTCTACGTTCCAGGCAACCTAGGCTTCACCCTAGGGCGTTGTTCCACCAGATGAAATAGTTAGGGCCTAAGAAGTCAACGCCAGAAGCATAAAACACTATATAAATACAACAGTTTTTCCATCATATAAAACGAATAATTGCAACCAGGATGAAAGTTATGGTCATTTCTACTTTCCGGGCAACCTAGGCTTCACCCTAGGGCGTTGCGCCACCAGATCGAATAGTTAGGGCCTTAGAAGTCAACGCCCGAAGCATAAAATACAAAATAAATAAAACTGTTTTTCCATCGTATAAAACGAATAATTGCAACCAGTATGATAGTTAACGTCATTTCTACTTTCCGGGTAACATAGGCTTCACCCTTGGGCGTTGCACCAACAGATTGAATAGTTAGGCCCTTAGAAGTCAACGCCAGAAGCATAAAATACGATATAAATAGAACAGCTTTTCCATCGTATAAAACGAATAATTGCAACCAGTGTGAAGGTAATGGTCATTTCTACGTTCCAGGCAACTTAGGCGTCACCCTAGGGCGTTGCTCCTCCACATCTAATAGCAACGGCCTTAGAAGTCAGCCCCAGATGAATAAAATACATAAAAGATGCAACAGCTTTTCCATCGTATAAAAAGAATAATTGCAACCCGTGTGAAAGTGATGGTCATTTCTACGTTCCAGGCAACCTAGGCTTCACTCTAGGGCGTTGTTCCACCAGATCGAATAGTTAGGGCCTAAGAAGCGAACGCCAGAAGCATAAAATACGATATAAATACAACAGCTTTTCCATCGTATAAAAGGAATAATTGACATCAGTACGAAGCTTATGGTCATTTCTACGTTCCGGGCAACCTAGGCTTCACTGTATGGCGTTCTTCCACCACATCGAATAGCTACGGCCTCAGAAGTCAACGCCTGAAGCATAAAATACAATAAAAATGCAACAGCCTTTCCATCCTATAACAGCAATAATTGCAACCCGTGTGAAAGTGATGGTCATTTCTACGTTCCGGGCAACCTAGGCTTCACCATAGGGCGTTGTTCCACCAGATCGAATAGTTAGCGCCTAACAAGTGAACGACGGAAGCATAAAAAACGATATAAATACAACAGCTTTTCCATCGTATAAAACGAATAATTGCAACCAGTGTGGAAGTTATGGTCATTTCTACGTACCGGGCAACCTAGGCTTCACACTAGGGCGTTGCTCTACCAGATCGAATAGTTAGGGCCTATGAAGTGAGCGCCAGAAGCATAAAATGCAATAAAAATACAACAGTTTTTCCATCGTGTAGCAGGAATAATATGCAACCAGTGTGATAGTAGTGGTCATTTCTACGTTCCGGGCAACCTAGGCTTCACTCTAGGGCGTTGTTCCACCAGATCGAATAGTTAGGGCCTAAGAAGTGAACGCCAGAAGCATAAAATACGATCTAAATGCAACAGCTTTTCCATCGTATAAAAGGAATAATTGCAAACAGTGTGAAAGTTATGGTCACTCCTACGTTCCGGGCAACCTAGGCTTCACTGTGTGGCGTTCTTCCACCACATCGAATAGCTGCGGCCTCAGAAGTCAACGCCTGAAGTATAAAATACAATAAAAATACAACAGCCTTTCCATCCTATAACAGGAATAATTGCAACCCGTGTGAAAGTGATGGTCATTTCTACGTTCCAGGCAACCTAGGCTTCACCCTAGGGCGTTGTTCCACCAGATCGAATAGTTAGGGCCTAAGAAGTGAACGCCAGAAGCATAAAATGCAATAAAAATACAACAGTTTTTCCATCGTATACCAATAATAATTTGCAACCAGTGTGATAGTACTGGTCATTTCTACGTTCCGGGCAACCCAGGTTTCACTCCAGGGCGTTGCTCCACCAGATCGAATAGTTACGGCCTAAGAAGTCAACGCCTGAAGCATAAAATACGATAAAGATGCAACTGTTTTTCCATCGTATAAAACGAATAATTGCAACCAGTGTGAAAGTTATGGTCATTTCTACATTCCGAGCAACCTAGGCTTCACTCTAGGGCGTTGTTCCACCAGATCGAATAGTTAGGGCCTAAGAAGCGAACGCCAGAAGCATAAAATACGATATAAATACAACAGCTTTTCCATCGTATAAAAGGAATAATTGACATCAGTACGAAGCTTATGGTCATTTCTACGTTCCGGGCAACCTAGGCTTCACTGTATGGCGTTCTTCCACCACATCGAATAGCTACGGCCTCAGAAGTCAACGCCTGAAGCATAAAATACAATAAAAATGCAACAGTCTTTCCATCCTATAACAGCAATAATTGCAACCCGTGTGAAAGTGATGGTCATTTCTACGTTCCGGGCAACCTAGGCTTCACCATAGGGCGTTGTTCCACCAGATCGAATTGTTAGCGCCTAACAAGTGAACGACGGAAGCATAAAAAACGATATAAATACAACAGCTTTTCCATCGTATAAAACGAATAATTGCAACCAGTGTGGAAGTTAAGGTCATTTCTACGTACCGGGCAACCTAGGCTTCACACTAGGGCGTTGCTCTACCAGATCGAATAGTTAGGGCCTATGAAGTGAGCGCCAGAAGCATAAAATGCAATAAAAATACAACAGTTTTTCCATCGTGTAGCAGGAATAATATGCAACCAGTGTGATAGTAGTGGTCATTTCTACGTTCCGGGCAACCTAGGCTTCACTCTAGGGCGTTGTTCCACCAGATCGAATAGTTAGGGCCTAAGAAGTGAACGCCAGAAGCATAAAATGCAATAAAAATACAACAGTTTTTCCATCGTATAGCAGGAATAATTTGCAACCAGTGTGATAGTAGTGGTCATTTCTACGTTCCGGGCAACCCAGGTTTCACTCCAGGGCGTTGCTCCACCAGATCGAATAGTTACGGCCTAAGAAGTCATCACCAGAAGAATAAAATACAAAATAAATGCAACAGCCTTTACACGGTACAAAACGAATAATTGCAACCTGTGTGAAGGTTATGGTCATATCTACGTTCCGGGCAACCTAGGCTTCACTGTCGGGCGTGGCTCCACCAGATCGAAATGTTAGGGCCCAAGAAGTCAATGACCGAAGCATAAAATACGATATAAATACAACAGCATTTCCATCGTATTAAAAGAATAATTGCAAACAGTGTGAAAGTAGTGGTCATTTCTACGTTCCGGGCAACCTAGGCTTCACTGTATGGCGTTCTTCCACCACATCGAATAGCTACGGCCTCAGAAGTCCACGCCTGAAGCATAAAATACAATAAAAATACAACAGTCTTTTCATCGTATAACAGGAATAATTGCAACAAGCGTGAAAGTAATGATCATTTCGGCGTTTCGGGCATCCTAGACTTAACTCTGAGGCATTGCTCCCCAGATCGAATAGTTAGGGCCTAAGAAGTCAATGCCAGAAGCATAAAATACAATATAAATACAGCAGTTTTTCCATCGTATAAGACGAATAATTGGAACCAGTATGAAACTTATGGTCATTTCTACTTTCCGAGCAACCTAGGCTTCACCCTAGGGCGTTGCTCCAACAGATTGAATAGTTACGGCCTTAGAAGTCAACGCCCGAAGCATAAAATACAAAATAAATAGAACGGTTTTTCCATTGTATAAAACGAATAATTGCTACCAGTGTAAAAGCTATGGTCATTTCTACGTTCCGGGCAACCTAGGTTTCACTCTAGGGCGGTGCTCCACCAAATCGAATAGCTAGGGCCTTAGAAGTCAGTGCCCGAAGCATAAAATACAAAATAAATAGAACAGTTTTTCCACCGTATGGAACGAATAATTGCTACCAGTGTGAAAGTTATGGTCATTTCTACGTAGCGGGCAACCTAGGCTTCACTCTAGGGCGTTGCTCTACCAGATCGAATAGCTAGGGCCTATGAAGTGAACGCCAGAAGCATAAAATGCAATAAAAATACAACAGTTTTTCCATCGAGTTGCAGGAATAATATGCAACCAGTGTGATAGTAGTGGTCATTTCTACGTTCCGGGCAATCTAGGTTTCACTCCAGGGCGTTGCTCCACCAGATCGAATAGTTACGGCCTAAGAAGTCAACGCCAGCAGCATAAAATACGATAAAGATGCAACAGTTTTTCCATCGTATAAAACGAATAATTGCAACCAGTGTGAAAGTTATGGTCATTTCTACATTCCGAGCAACCTAGGCTTCACTCTAGGGCGTTGCTCCACCAGATTGAACAGTTAGGTCCTTAGAAGTCAACGCCAGGAGCATAGAATACGATATAAATACAACAGCTTTTCCATCGTATAAAAGGAATAATTGCAAACAGTGTGAAAGTAATGGTCATTTCTACGTTCCGGGCAACCTAGGCTTCACTGTGTGGCGTTCTTCCACCACATCGAATAGCTGCGGCCTCAGAAGTGATCGCCTGAAGTATAAAATACAATAAAAAAACAACAGCCTTTCCATCCTATAACAGGAATAATTGCAACCCGTGTGAAAGTGATGGTCATTTCTACGTTCCAGGCAACCTAGGCTTCACCCTAGGGCGTTGTTCCACCAGATCGAATAGTTAGGGCCTAAGAAGTGAACGCCAGAAGCATAAAATGCAATAAAAATACAACAGTTTTTCCATCGTATAGCAGGAATAATTTGCAACCAGTGTGATAGTAGTGGTCATTTCTACGTTCCGGGCAACCCAGGTTTCACTCCAGGGCGTTGCTCCACCAGATCGAATAGTTACGGCCTAAGAAGTCAACGCCAGAAGCATAAAATACGATAAATGTGCAAAAGTTTTTCCATCGTATAGAACGAATAATTGCAATCAGTTTGAATGTTATGGTCATTTCTACATTCCGAGCAACCTAGGCTTCACTCTACGGCGTTGTTTCACCAGATCGGATAGTTAGGGCCTAAGAAGTCATCACCAGAAGGATAAAATACAAAATAAATGCAACAGCCTTTACACGGTACAAAACGAATAATTGCAACCTGTGTGAAGGTTATGGTCATATCTACGTTCCGGGCAACCTAGGCTTCACTGTCGGGCGTGGCTCCACCAGATCGAAATGTTAGGGCCCAAGAAGTCAACGACGGAAGCATAAAATACGATATAAATACAACAGCATTTCCATCGTATTAAATGAATAATTGCAAACAGTGTGAAAGTAGTGGTCATTTCTACGTTCCGGGCAACCTAGGCTTCACTGTATGGCGTTCTTCCACCACATCGAATAGCTACGGCCTCAGAAGTCCACGCCTGAAGCATAAAATACAATAAAAATACAACAGTCTTTTCATCGTATAACAGGAATAATTGCAACAAGCGTGAAAGTAATGATCATTTCGGCGTTTCGGGCATCCTAGACTTAACTCTGAGGCATTGCTCCCCAGATCGAATAGTTAGGGCCTAAGAAGTCAATGCCAGAAGCATAAAATACAATATAAATACAGCAGTTTTTCCATCGTATAAGACGAATAATTGGAACCAGTATGAAACTTATGGTCATTTCTACTTTCCGAGCAACCTAGGCTTCACCCTAGGGCGTTGCTCCAACAGATTGAATAGTTACGGCCTTAGAAGTCAACGCCCGAAGCATAAAATACAAAATAAATAGAACGGTTTTTCCATTGTATAAAACGAATAATTGCTACCAGTGTAAAAGCTATGGTCATTTCTACGTTCCGGGCAACCTAGGTTTCACTCTAGGGCGGTGCTCCACCAAATCGAATAGCTAGGGCCTTAGAAGTCAGTGCCCGAAGCATAAAATACAAAATAAATAGAACAGTTTTTCCACCGTATGGAACGAATAATTGCTACCAGTGTGAAAGTTATGGTCATTTCTACGTAGCGGGCAACCTAGGCTTCACTCTAGGGCGTTGCTCTACCAGATCGAATAGCTAGGGCCTATGAAGTGAACGCCAGAAGCATAAAATGCAATAAAAATACAACAGTTTTTCCATCGTGTTGCAGGAATAATATGCAACCAGTGTGATAGTAGTGGTCATTTCTACGTTCCGGGCAATCTAGGTTTCACTCCAGGGCGTTGTTCCACCAGATCGAATAGTTACGGCCTAAGAAGTCAACGCCAGCAGCATAAAATACGATAAAGATGCAACAGTTTTTCCATCGTATAAAACGAATAATTGCAACCAGTGTGAAAGTTATGGTCATTTCTACATTCCGAGCAACCTAGGCTTCACTCTAGGGCGTTGCTCCACCAGATTGAACAGTTAGGTCCTTAGAAGTCAACGCCAGGAGCATAGAATACGATATAAATACAACAGCTTTTCCATCGTATAAAAGGAATAATTGCAAACAGTGTGAAAGTAATGGTCATTTCTACGTTCCGGGCAACCTAGGCTTCACTGTGTGGCGTTCTTCCACCACATCGAATAGCTGCGGCCTCAGAAGTGCTCGCCTGAAGTATAAAATACAATAAAAAAACAACAGCCTTTCCATCCTATAACAGGAATAATTGCAACCCGTGTGAAAGTGATGGTAATTTCTACGTTCCAGGCAACCTAGGCTTCACTGTCGGGCGTTGCTCCACGAGATCGAAATGTTAGGGCCCAAGAAGTCAACGACCGAAGCATAAAATACGGTATAAATACAACAGCATTTCCATCGTATTAAATGAATAATTGCAAACAGTGTGAAAGTAGTGGTCATTTCTACGTTCCGGGCAACCTAGGCTTCACTGTATGGCGTTCTTCCACTACATCGAATAGCTACGGCCTGAGAAGCCTACGCCTGAAGCATAAGATACAATAAAAATACAACGGTCTTTTCATCGTATAACAGGAATAATTGCAACAAGCGTGAAAGTAATGATCATTTCGGCGTTTCGGGCATCCTAGACTTAACTCTGAGGCATTGCTCCACCAGATCGAATAGTTACGGCCTAAGAAGTCAACGCCAGAAGCATAAAATACAATATAAATATAACAGTTTTTCCATCGTATAAGACAAATAATTGCAACCAGTATGAAACTTATGGTCATTTCTACTTTCCGAGCAACCTAGGATTAACCCTAGGGCGTTGCTCCAACAGATTGAATAGTTACGGCCTTAGAAGTCAACGCCCGAAGCATAAAATACAAAATAAATAGAACGGTTTTTCCATTGTATAAAACGAATAATTGCTACCACTGTAAAAGCTATGGTCATTTCTACGTTCCGGGCAACCTAGGCTGCACCCTAGGGCGTTGTTCCACCAGATCGAATAGTTAGGGCCTAAGAAGTGAACGCAAGAAGCATAAAATACAGCATAAATACAACAGTTTTTCCATCGTATAAACCGAATAATTGCAACCAGTATGAAACTTATTGTCATTTCTACGTGCCGGGCAACCTAGGCTTCACTGTATGGCGTTCTTCCACCACATCGAATAGCTACGGCCACAGAAGTCAACGCCTGAAGTATAAAATACAATAAAAATACTACAGTATTTCCATTCTATAACAGGAATAATTGCAACCCGTGTGAAAGTGATGGTCATTTCTACGTTCGAGGCAACCTAGGCTTCACTCTAGGGCATTGTTCCACACGATCGAATAGTTAGGGCCTAAGAAGTCAACGCCAGAAGCATAAAATCCAATATAAATCCAACAGTTTTTCCATCGTATAAAACGAATAATTGCAACCAGTATGAAACTTATGGTCATTTCTACTTTCCGAGCAACCTAGGCTTCACCCTAGGGCGTTGCTCCAACAGATTGAATAGTTAGGGCCTTAGAAGGTAACGCCCAAAGAATAAAATACAAAATAAATAAAACGGTTTTTCCATTGTATAAAACGAATAATTGCTACCAGTGTGGAAGTTATGGTCATTTCTACGTTCCGGGCAATCTAGGCTTCACTCTAGGGCGGTGCTCCACCAAATCGAATAGCTAGGGCCTTCGAAGTCAATGCCCGAAGCATAAAATACAAAATAAATAGAACAGTGTTTCCACAGTATGAAACGAATAATTGCTACCAGTGTGAAAGTTATGGTCATTTCTACGTACCGGGCAACCTAGGCTTCACTCCAGGGAGTTGCTCCACCAGATCGAATAGTTACGGCCTAAGAAGTCAACGCCAGAAGCATAAAATACGATAAAGATGCAACAGTTTTTCCATCGTATAAAACGAATAATTGCAACCAGTGTGAAGGTTATGGTCAGCTCTACATTCCGAGCAACCTAGGCTTCACTCTAGGGCGCTGTTCCACCAGATCGAATAGTTAGGGCCTAAGAAGTGAACGCCAGAAGCATAAAATACGATATAAATACAACAGCTTTTCCATCGTATAAAAGGAATAACTGACATCAGTACGAAACTTATGGTCATTTCTACGTTCCGCGCAACCTAGGCTTCACTGTATGGCGTTCTTCCACCACATCGAATAGCTACGGCCTCAGAAGTCAACGCCTGAAGTATAAAATACAATAAAAATACAACAGTCTTTCCATCCTATAACAGGAATGATTGCAACCCGTGAGAAAGTGATGGTCATTTCTACGTTTCAGGCAACCTAGGCTTCACTCCAGGGCGTTGTTCCACAAGATCGACTAGCTACGGCCTCAGAAGTCAACGCCTGAAGTATAAAATACAATAAAAATACAACAGTCTTTTCATCGTATAACAGGAATAATTGCAACAAGCGTGAATGTAATGCTCATTTCGGCGTTTCGGGCATCCTAGACTTAACTCTGAGGCATTGCTCCACCAGATCGAATAGTTAGGGCCTAAGAAGTCAACGCAAGAAGCATAAAATACGATATAAATACAACTGCTTTTCCATCGTATAAAAGGAATAATTGACACCAGTATGAAACTTATGGTCATTTCTACGTTCCGGGCAACCTAGGCTTCACTGTATGGCGCTCTTCCGTCACATCGAATAGCTACGGCCTCAGAAGTCAACACCAGAAGCTTAAAATACAATGTAAATATAACAGTTTTTCCATCGTATAAAACGAATAATTGCCACCAGTGTTAAAGTTATGGTGATTTCTACGTTCCGGGCAACCTAGGCTTCACCCTAGGCCGTTGTTCCACCAGATCGAATAGTTAGGGCCTAAGAAGTGAACGCCAGAAACTTAAAATACAGTATAAATACAACAGTTTTTCCATCATATAAAACGAATGATAGCAACCAGTGTGAAAGTTATGGTCATTTCTACGTTCCGGTCAACCTAGGCTTCACTCTAGGGCGTTGCTCCACCAGATCGAATAGTTAGGGCCTTAGAATTCAACGCCCGAAGCTTAAAATACAAAATAAATAAAACAGTTTTTCCATCGTATAAAACGAAAAATTGCTACCAGTGTGAAAGTTATGGTCATTTCTACGTTCCGCGCAATCTGGGCTTTACCCTAGGGCGTTGTTCCACCAGATGGAATAGTTAGGGTCTAAGAAGTCAACGCCAGAAGCATAAAAAACGATATAAATACAACAGCTTTTCCATCGTATAAAACGAATAATTGCAACCAGTGTGGAAGTTATGGTCATTTCTACTTTCCGGGCAACCTAGGCTTCACTCTAGGGCGGTGCTCCACCAAATCGAATAGCTAGGGCCTTAGAAGTCAACGCCAGAAGCATAAAATACAATAAAGATGCAAAAGTTTTTCCATCGTATAACAGGAATAACTGCAAACAGTATGAAAGTACTGGTCATTTCTATGTTCCGGGTAACCTAGGTTTCACTCTAGGCCGTTGCTCCACCAGATCGAATAGTTAGGGCCTAAGAAGTGAACGCCAGAAGCATAAAATGCAATAAAAATACAACAGTTTTTCCATCGTATAGCAGGAATAATTTGCAAACTGTGTGAAAGATATGGACATTTCTACGTTCCGGGCTACCTAGGCTTCACTCTATGGCGTTCTTCCACCACATCGAATAGCAACGGCCTCAGAAGTCAACGCCAGAAGCATAAAATACAATATAAATATAACAGTTTTTCCATCGTATAAAACGAATAATAGCAACCAGTGTGAAAGTTATGGTCATTTCTACGTTCCGGGCAACCTAGGCTTCACTCTACGGCGTTGCTCCACCAGATCAAACAGTTTGGGCCTTAGAAGTCAACGCCCGAAGCATAAAAAACAAAATAAACAGAACGGCTTTTCCTTTGTATAAAACGAATAATTGCAACCAGTGTGGAAGTTATGGTCATTTCTACGTTCCGGGCAACCTAGGCTTCACTCTAGGGCGGTGCTCCACCAAATCGAATAGCTAGGGCCTTAGAAGTCAATGCCCGAAGCATAAAATACAAAATAAATAGAACAGTTTTTCCATCGTATGAAACGAATAATATGCAACCAGTGTGATAGTAGTGGTCATTTCTACGTTCCGGGCGATCTAGGTTTCACTCCAGGGCGTTGCTCCACCAGATCGAATAGTTACGGCCTAAGAAGTCAACGCCAGAAGCATAAAATACGATAAAGATGCAACAGTTTTTCCATCGTATAAAACGAATAATTGCAACCAGTGTGAAAGTTATGGTCATTTCTACATTCCGAGCAACCTAGGCTTCACTGTAGGGCGTTGTTGCACCAGATCGAATGGTTAGGGCCTAAAAAGTGAACGCCAGGAGCATAAAATACGATATAAATGCAAAAGCTTTTCCATCGTATAAAAGGAATAATTGACATCAGTACGAAACTTATGGTCATTTCTACGTTCCGCGCAACCTCGGCTTTACTCTAGGGCGTTGTTCCACCAGATGGAATAGTTAGGGCCTAAGAAGTCAACGCCAGAAGCATAAAATACGATATAAATACAACAGCTATTCCATCATATAAAACAAGTAATTGCAACCAGTGGCGAAGTTATGGTCATTTCTAAGTTCCGGGCAACCTAGGCTTCCCTCTAGGGTGTTACTCCACCAGATCAAACAGTTAGGGCCTTAGAAGTCAACGCCCGAAGCATTAAATACAAAATAAATAGACCAGTTTTTCCATTGTATAAAACGAATATTTGCTACCAGTGTAAAAGTTATGGTCATTTCTACGTTCCGGGCAACCTAGGCTTCACCATAGGCCGTTGTTCCACCAGATCAAATAGTTAGGACCTAAGAGGTGAAAGCCAGAAGCATAAAATGCAATAAAAATACAACAGTTTTTCCATCATATAGCAGGAATAATTTGCAACCAGTGTGATAGTAGTGGTCATTTCTACGTTCCGGGCTACCTAGGTTTCACTCCAGGGCGTTGCTCCACCAGGTCGAATAGTTACGGCCTGAGAAGTCAACGCCAGAAGCACAAAGTACGATAAAGATGCAACAGTTTTTCCATCGTATAAAACGAATAATTGCAACCAGTGTGAAAGTGATGGTCATTTCTACATTTCGAGCAACCTAGGCTTCACGCTAGGGCGTTGTTCCACCAGATCGAATAGTTAGCGCCTAAGAAGTGAACGCCAGAAGCATAAAATACGATATAAATACAACAGCTTTTCCATCGTACAAAAGGAATAATTGACACCAGTATCAAACTTATGGTCATTTCTACGTTCCGGGCAACCTAGGCTTCACTGTATGGCGCTCTTCCGCCGCATCGAATAGCTACGGCCTCAGAAGTCAACGCCAGAAGCTTAAAATACAATATAAATATAACAGTTTTTCCATCGTATAAAACGAATAATTGCTACCAGTGTAAAAGTTATGGTCATTTCTACGTTCCGGGCAACCTAGGCTTCACCCTAGGCCGTTGTTCCACCAGATCGAATAGTTAGGGCCTAAGAAGTGAACGCCAGAAACATAAAATACAATATAAATACAACAGGTTTTCCATCATATAAAACGAATGATAGCAACCAGTGTGAAAGTTATGGTCATTTCTACGTTCCGGTCAACCTAGGCTTCACTCTAGGGCGTTGCTCCACCAGAACGAATAGTTAGGGCCTTAGAATTCAACGCCCGAAGCTTAAAATACAAAATAAATAAAACAGTTTTTCCATCGTATAAAACGAATAATTGCAACCAGTGTGAAAGATATGGTCATTTCTACATTCCGAGCAACCTAGGCTTCACTCTAGGGCGTTGCTCCAACGGATTGAATAGTTAGGTCCTTAGCAGTCAACGCCCGAAGCATAAAATGCAATAAAAATACAACAGTTTTTCCATCGTATAACAGGATTAATTGCATCCAGTTTGAAAGTGATGGTCATTTCTACGTTCCGGGCAACCTAGGCTTCACTCTAGGGCGTTGCTCCACTAGATCGAATAGCTAGGGCCTTAGAAGTCAACGCCAGAAGCATAAAATACGATATAAATACAACAGCTTTTCCATCGTATAAAAGGAATAATTGCAAACAGTGTGAAAGTTATGGCCACTTCTACGTTCCCGGCAACCTAGGCTTCACTGCGTGGCGTTCTTCCACCACATCGAATAGCTGCGGCCTCAGAAGTCAACGCCTGAAGTATAAAATACAATAAAAATACAACAGCCTTTCCATCCTATATCAGGAATAATTGCAACCCGTGTGAAAGTGATGGTCATTTCTACGTTCCAGGCAACCTAGGCTTCACCCTAGGGCGTTGTTCCACCAGATCGAATAGTTAGGGCCTAAGAAGTGAACGCCAGAAGCATAAAATGCAATAAAAATACAACAGTTTTTCCATCGTATACCAGGAACAATTTGCAACCAGTGTGATAGTACTGGTCATTTCTACGTTCCGGGCAACCCAGGTTTCACTCCAGGGCGTTGCTCCACCAGATCGAATAGTTACGGCCTAAGAAGTCAACGCCTGAAGCATAAAATACGATAAAGATGCAACAGTTTCTCCATCGGATAAAACGAATAATTGCAACCAGTGTGAAAGTTATGGTCATTTCTACATTCCGAGCAACCTAGGCTTCACTCTAGGGCGTTGCTCCACCAGATCGAATAGTTAGGGCCTAAGAAGCGAACGCCAGAAGCATAAAATACGATCTAAATACAACAGCTTTTCCATCGTATAAAAGGAATAATTGACATCATTACGAAACTTATGGTCATTTCTACGTTCCGGGCAACCTAGGCATCACTGTATGGCGTTCTTCCACCACATCGAATAGCTACGGCCTCAGAAGTCAACGCCTGAAGCATAAAATACAATAAAAATGCAACAGTCTTTCCATCCTATAACAGGAATAATTGCAACCCGTGTGAAAGTGATGGTCATTTCTACGTTCCGGGCAACCTAGGCTTCACCATAGGGCGTTGCTCCACCAGATCGAATAGTTAGCGCCTAACAAGTGAACGACGGAAGCATAAAAAACGATATAAATACAACAGCTTTTCCATCGTATAAAACGAATAATTGCAACCAGTGTGGAAGTTATCGTCATTTCTACGTACCGGGCAACCTAGGCTTCACACTAGGGCGTTGCTCTACCAGATCGAATAGTTAGGGCCTATGAAGTGAACGCCAGAAGCATAAAATGCAGTAAAAATACAACAGTTTTTCCATCGTGTAGCAGGAATAATATGCAACCAGTGTGATAGTAGTAGTCATTTCTACGTTCCGGGCAATCTAGGTTTCAATCCAGGGCGTTGCTCCACCAGATCGAATAGTTACGGCCTAAGAAGTCAACGCCAGAAGCATAAAATACGATAAAGATGCAACAGTTTTTCCAACGTATAAAACGAATAATTGCAACCAGTGTGAAAGTTATGGTCATTTCTACATTCCGAGCAACCTAGGCTTCACTCTAGGGCGTTGTTCCACCAGATCGAATAGTTAGGGCCTAAGAAGTGAACGCCAGAAGCATAAAATACGATCTAAATACAACAGCTTTTCCATCGTATAAAAGGAATAATTGCAAACAGTGTGAAAGTTATGGTCACTCCTACGTTCCGGGCAACCTAGGCTTCACTGTGTGGCGTTCTTCCACCACATCGAATAGCTGCGGCCTCAGAAGTCAAAGCCTGAAGTATAAAATACAATAAAAATACAACAGACTTTCCATCCTATAACAGGAATAATTGCAACCCGTGTGAAAGTGATGGTCATTTCTACGTTCCAGGCAACCTAGGCTTCACCCTAGGGCGTTGTTCCACCAGATCGAATAGTTAGGGCCTAAGAAGTGAACGCCAGAAGCATAAAATGCAATAAAAATACAACAGTTTTTCCATCGTATAGCAGGAATAATTTGCAACCAGTGTGATAGTAGTGGTCATTTCTACGTTCCGGGCAACCCAGGTTTCACTCCAGGGCGTTGCTCCACCAGATCGAATAGTTACGGCCTAAGAAGTCAACGCCAGAAGCATAAAATACGATAAAGATGCAAAAGTTTTTCCATCGTATAAAACGAATAATTGCAGTCAGTGTAAAAGTTATGGTCATTTCTACATTCCGAGCAGCCTAGGCTTCACTCTACGGCGTTGTTCCACCAGATCGGATAGTTAGGGCCTAAGAAGTCAACACCAGAAGAATAAAATACAAAATAAATAGAACAGTTTTTCCATCGTATCAAACGAATAATTGCTACCAGTGTGAAAGTTATGGTCATTTCTACGTACCGGGCAACCTAGGCTTCACTCTAGGGCGCTGCTCTACCAGATCGAATAGTTAGTGCCTATGAAGTGAACGCCAGAAGCATAAAATGCAATAAAAATACAACAGTTTTTCCATCGTGTAGCAGGAATAATATGCAACCAGGGCGATAGTAGTGGTCATTTCTACGTTCCGGGCAATCTGGCTTTCACACCAGGGCGTTGCTCCACCAGATCGAATAGTTACGGCCTAAGAAGTCAACGCCAGAAGCATAAAATACGATAAAGATGCAACAGTTTTTCCATCGTATAAAACGAATAATTGCAACCAGTGTGAATGTTATGGTCATTTCTACATTCCGAGCAACCTAGGCTTCACTGTATGGCGTTCTTCCACCACATCGAATAGCTACGGCCTCAGAAGCCAACGCCTGAAGTATAAAATACAATAAAAATACAACAGTCTTTCCATCCTATAACAGGAATGATTGCAACCCGTGTGAAAGTGATGGTCATTTCTACGTTTCAGGCAACCTAGGCTTCACTCCAGGGCGTTGTTCCACAAGATCGAACAGCTACGGCCTCAGAAGTCAACGCCTGAAGTATAAAATACAATAAAAATACAACAGTCTTTTCATCGTATAACAGGAATAATTGCAACAAGCGTGAAAGTAATGATCATTTCGGCGTTTTGGGCATCCTAGACTTAACTCTGAGGCATTGCTCCACCAGATCGAATAGTTAGGGCCTAAGAACTCAACGCCAGAAGCATAAAATACAATATAAATACAACAGCTTTGCCATCGTATAAAATGAATAATTGCAAACAGTGTGAAAGATATGGACATTTCTACGTTCCGGGCTACCTAGGCTTCACTCTATGGCGTTCTTCCACCACATCGAATAGCAACGGCCTCAGAAGTCAACGCCAGAAGCATAAAATACAATATAAATATAACAGTTTTTCCATCGTATAAAACGAATAATAGCAACCAGTGTGAAAGTTATGGTCATTTCTACGTTCCGGGGAACCTAGGCTTCACTCTAGGGCGGTGCTCCACCAAATCGAATAGTTAGGGCCTAAGAAGTGAGGGACAGAAGCATAAAATACGATATAAATACAACAGCCTTTACACTGTATAAAACGAATAATTGCAACCTGTGTGAAGGTTATGGTCATATCTACGTTCCGGGCAACATGGGCTTCACTCTAGGACGTTGCTCCACCAGATCGAATAGTTAGGGCCTGTGAAGTCAACGCCAGAAGCACAAAATACAATAAAGGTGCAACAGTTTTTCCATCGTATAACAGGAATGATAGCAACCAGTGTGAAGGTAATGGTATGTTCTATGTTCCGGGCAACCTAGGCTTCACTCTAGGGCGGTGCTCCACCAGATCAAATAGTTACGGCCTAAGAAGTCAACGCCAGAAGCATAAATTACAATATAAGTACAACAGCTTTTCCATCGTGTATAATGTATATTTGCAAACACTGTGGAAGTAATGGTCATTTCTACGTTCCGTGCAACCTAGGCTTCTCGCTAGGGTGTTGTTCCACCAGATTGAATAGTTGGGCCAAAGAAATCAACGCCAGAAGCATAAAATACAATATAAGTATAACAGTTTTTCCATTATATAAAACGAATAATTGCAACCAGTATGAAAGTCCTGGTCATTTCTACGTACCGGGCAACCTAGGCGTCACCCTAGGGCGTTGTTCCACCAGATCGAATAGTTATGGCCTAAGAAGTGAACGCCAGAAGCATAAAGTACAATATAAATACAACAGTTTTTCCATCATATAAAACGAGTAATTGCAACCAGTATGAAAGTTATGGTCATTTCTACTTTCCCGGCAACCTAGGCTACACCCTAGGGCGTTGCTCCAGCAAATTGAATAGTTAGGGCCTTAGAAGTCAATGCCCGAGGCATAAAATGCCATAAAAATACAACAGTTTTTCCATCATATAACAGGAATAATTGCAACCAGTTCGAAAGTGATGGTCATTTCTACGTTCCGGGCAATCTCGGCTTCACTCTAGGGCGTTGCTCCACCAGATCGAATAGTTAGTGCCTTAGAAGGCAACGCAAGAAGCATAATATACAATATAAATATAACAGTTCTTCGATCGTATAAAACGAATAATAGCATTCATTGTGAAAGTGATGGTCATTTCTACGTTCCGGGATACCTAGGCTGCACTCTAGGGCGTTGCTCCACCAGATCGTATAGGTAGGGCCTAAGAAGTCAACGCCCGAGGCATAAAATACGATATAAATACAACAGCATTTCCATCGTATTAAATGAATAATTGCAACCTGTGTGAAGGTCATGGTCATATCTACGTTCCGGGCAAACTAGGCTTCACTGCCGGGCTTTGCTCCACCAGATCGAGATGTTAGGGCCTAAGATGTCAACGCCCGAAGCATAAAATACGATATAAATACAACAGCATTTCCATCGTATGAAATGAATAATTGCAAACAGTGTGAAAGTAGTGGTCATTTCTACGTTCCGGGCAACCTAGGCTTCACTGTATGGCGTTCTTCCACCACATCGAATAGCTACGGCCTCAGAAGTCTACGCCTGAAGCATAAAATACAATATAAATACAACAGTCTTTTCATCGTATAACAGGAATAATTGCAACAAGCGTGAAAGTAATGATCATTTCGGTGTTTCGGGCATCCTAGATATAACTCTGAGGCATTGCTCCACCAGATCGAATAATTTGGGCCTTAGAAGTCAACGCCAGAAGCATAAAATACAATATAAATACAACAGTTCTTCCATCGTATAAAACGAATAATTGCAACCAGTATGAAACCTATGGTCATTTCTACTTTCCGAGCAACCTAGGCTTCACCCTAGGGCATTGCTCCAACAGATTGAATAGTTAGGGCCTTAGAAGTCGACGCCCGAAGCATAAAATACAAAATAAATAGAACGGTTTTTCCATTGTATAAAACGAATAATTGCTACGAGTGTAAAAGCTATGGTCATTTCTACGTTCCGGGCAACCTATGATTCACCCTAGGGCGTTGTTCCACCAGATCGAATAGTTAGGCCCTAAGAAGTGAACGCCAGAAGCATAAAATGCAATAAAAATACAACAGTTTTTCCTTCGTATAGCAGGAATAATTTGCAACCAGTGTGATAGCAGTGGTCATTTCTACGTTCCGGGCAACCCAGGTTTCACTGCAGGTCGTTGCTCCACCAGATCGAATAGTTACGGCCTAAGAAGTCAACGCCAGAAGCATGAAATACGATAAAGATGCAACAGTTTTTCCATCGTATAAAACGAATAATTGCAATCAGTGTGTAAGTTATGGTCGTTTCTACATTCCGTGCAACCAAGGCTTCACTCCTGGGCGTTGCTCCACCAGATCGAATAGTTAGGTCCTTAGAAGTCAACGCCAGAAGCATAAAATACGACATAAATACAGCAGCTGTTCCATCGTATAAAAGGAATAATTGCAAACAGTGTGAAAGTAATGGTCATTTCTACGTTCCGGGCAACCTAGGCTTCACTCTACGGCGTTGTTCCACCAGATCGAATAGTTAGGGCCTAAGAAGTCAACACCAGAAGAATAAAATACAATAAAAATGCAACAGTCTTTCCATCCTATAACAGGAATAATTGCAACCCGTGTGAAAGTGATGGTCATTTCTACGTTTCAGGCAACCTAGGCTTCACTCCAGGGCGTTGTTCCACAAGATCGAACAGCTACGGCCTCAGAAGTCAACGCCTGAAGTATAAAATACAATAAAAATACAACAGTCTTTTCATCGTATAACAGGAATAATTGCAACAAGCGTGAAAGTAATGATCATTTCGGCGTTTTGGGCATCCTAGACTTAACTCTGAGGCATTGCTCCACCAGATCGAATAGTTAGGGCCTAAGAACTCAACGCCAGAAGCATAAAATACAATATAAATACAACAGCTTTGCCATCGTATAAAATGAATAATTGCAAACAGTGTGAAAGATATGGACATTTCTACGTTCCGGGCTACCTAGGCTTCACTCTATGGCGTTCTTGCACCACATCGAATAGCAACGGCCTCAGAAGTCAACGCCAGAAGCATAAAATACAATATAAATATAACAGTTTTTCCATCGTATAAAACGAATAATAGCAACCAGTGTGAAAGTTATGGTCATTTCTACGTTCCGGGCAACCTAGGCTTCACTCTAGGGCGGTGCTCCACCAAATCGAATAGTTAGGGCCTAAGAAGTGAAGGACAGAAGCATAAAATACGATATAAATACAACAGCCTTTACACTGTATAAAACGAATAATTGCAACCTGTGTGAAGGTTATGGTCATATCTACGTTCCGGGCAACATGGGCTTCACTCTAGGACGTTGCTCCACCAGATCGAATAGATAGGGCCTGTGAAGTCAACCCCAGAGGCACAAAATACAATAAAGGTGCAACAGTTCTTCCATCGTATAACAGGAATAATAGCAACCAGTGTGAAGGTAATGGTATGTTCTACGTTCCGGGCAACCTAGGCTTCACTCTAGGGCGGTGCTCCACCAGATCAAATAGTTACGGCCTAAGAAGTCAACGCCAGAAGCATAAATTACAATATAAGTACAACAGCTTTTCCATCGTGTATAATGTATATTTGCAAACAGTGTGGAAGTAATGGTCATTTCTACGTTCCGTGCAACCTAGGCTTCTCGCTAGGGTGTTGCTCCACCAGATGGAATAGCTAGGGCCTTAGAAGTCAACGCCCGAAGCATAAAATGCAAAATAAATAGAACAGTTTTTCCATTGTATAAAACGAATAACTGCAACCAGTCTTAAAGTACTGGTTATTTCTACGTTCCGGGTAACCTAGGTTTCACACTAGGGCGTTGCTCCACCAGATCGAATAGCTAGGGACTTAGAATTCAACGCCAGAAGCATAAATTTCAATATAAGTACAACAGCTTTTCCATCGTGTATAATGTATATTTGCAAACAGTGTGGAAGTAATTGTCATTTCTACGTTCCGTGCAACCTAGGCTTCTCGCTAGGGTGTTGTTCCACCAGATTGAATAGTTGGGCCAAAGAAATCAGCGCCAGAAGCATAAAATACAATATAAATATAACAGTTTTTCCATCGTATAAAACGAATAATAGCAACCAGTGTGAAAGTTCTGGTCATTTCTACGTTCCGGGCAACCTAGGCTTCACCCTAGGGCGTTGTTCCACCAGATCGAATAGTTAGGGCCTAAGAAGTGAACGCCAGAAGCATAAAATACAATATAAATACAACAGTTTTTCCATCATATAAAACGAGTAATTGCAACCAGTATGAAAGTTATGGTCATTTCTACTTTCCGGGCAACCTAGGCTGCACCCTAGGGCGTTGCTCCAGCAGATTGAATAGTTAGGGCCTTAGAAGTCAATGCCCGAGGCATAAAATGCGATAAAAATACAACAGTTTTTCCATGATATAACAGGAATAATTGCAACCAGTTCGAAAGTGATGGTCATTTCTACGTTCCGGGCAATCTCGGCTTCACTCTAGGGCGTTGCTCCACCAGATCGAATAGTTAGTGCCTTAGAAGGCAACGCAAGAAGCATAATATACAATATAAATATAACAGTTCTTCCATCGTATAAAACGAATAATAGCATTCATTGTGAAAGTGATGGTCATTTCTACGTTCCGGGCTACCTAGGCTGCACTCTAGGGCGTTGCTCCACCAGATCGAATAGGTAGGGCCATAGAAGTCAACGCCAGAAGCATAAAATACAATAATAATGCAATAGTTTTTCCATCGTATAGCATGACTGATTGCAAACAGTGCGAAAGTAATGATCATTTCTACGTTCCGGGCAACCTAGGCTTCACTCTAGGGCGTAGCTCCACCAGATCAAACAGTTAGGGCCTTAGAAGTCAACGCCCGAAGCATAAAATACAAAATAAATAGAACAGTTTTTCCATCGTATAAAACGAATAATAGCAACCAGTGTGAAAGTTATGGTCATTTCTACGTTTCGGGCAACCTAGGCTTCACCCCAGGGCGTTGTTCCACCAGATCGAATAGTTAGGGCCTAAGAAGTGAACACCAGCAGCTTAAAATACAATATAAATACAACAGCTTTTCCATCGTATAAAAGGAATAATGGTAACCAGTGTGAAAGTTATGGTCATTTCTACGTTCCGGTCAACCTAGGCTTCACTCTAGGACGTTGCTCCGCCAGATCGAGTAGTGAGGGCCTGTGAAGTCAACGCCAGAAGCACAAAATACAATAAAGGTGCCAACAGTTTTTCCATCGTATAACAGGAATAATAGCAACCAGTGTGAAGGTAATGGTATGTTCTTCGTTCCGGGCAACCTAGGCTTCACTCTAGGGCGGTGCTCCACCAGATCAAATAGTTACGGCCTAAGAAGTCAACGCCAGAAGCATAAAATACGATATAAATACAACAGCATTTCCATCGTATTAAATGAATAATTGCAAACAGTGTGAAAGTAGTGGTCATTTCTACGTTCCGGGCAACCTAGGCTTCACTGTATGGCGTTCTTCCACCACATCGAATAGCTACGGCCTCAGAAGTCTACGCCTGAAGCATAAAATACAATATAAATACAACAGTCTTTTCATCGTATAACAGGAATAATTGCAACAAGCGTGAAAGTAATGATCATTTCGGTGTTTCGGGCATCCTAGATATAACTCTGAGGCATTGCTCCACCAGATCGAATATTTTGGGCCTTAGAAGTCAACGCCAGAAGCATAAAATACAATATAAATACAACAGTTCTTCCATCGTATAAAACGAATAATTGCAACCAGTATGAAACTTATGGTCATTTCTACTTTCCGAGCAACCTAGGCTTCACCCTAGGGCATTGCTCCAACAGATTGAATAGTTAGGGCCTTAGAAGTCGACGCCCGAAGCATAAAACACAAAATAAATAGAACGGTTTTTCCATTGTATAAAACGAATAATTGCTACGAGTGTAAAAGCTATGGTCATTTCTACGTTCCGGGCAACCTATGATTCACCCTAGGGCGTTGTTCCACCAGATCGAATAGTTAGGCCCTAAGAAGTGAACGCCAGAAGCATAAAATGCAATAAAAATACAACAGTTTTTCCTTCGTATAGCAGGAATAATTTGCAACCAGTGTGATAGTAGTGGTCATTTCTACGTTCCGGGCAACCCAGGTTTCACTCCAGGTTGTTGCTCCACCAGATCGAATAGTTACGGCCTAAGAAGTCAACGCCAGAAGCATGAAATACGATAAAGATGCAACAGTTTTTCCATCGTATAAAACGAATAATTGCAATCAGTGTGAAAGTTATGGTCATTTCTACATTCCGTGCAACCAAGGCTTCACTCCTGGGAGTTGCTCCACCAGATCGAATAGTTAGGTCCTTAGAAGTCAACGCCAGAAGCATAAAATACGACATAAATACAGCAGCTGTTCCATCGTATAAAAGGAATAATTGGAAACAGTGTGAAAGTAATGGTCATTTCTACGTTCCGGGCAACCTAGGCTTCACTCTACGGCGTTGTTCCACCAGATCGAATAGTTAGGGCCTAAGAAGTCAACACCAGAAGAATAAAATACAATAAAAATGCAACAGTCTTTCCATCCTATAACAGGAATAATTGCAACCCGTGTGAAAGTGATGGTCATTTCTACGTTCCGGGCAACCTAGGCTTCACCCTACCCCGTTGTTCCACCAGATCGAATAGTTAGGGCCTAAGAAGTGAACGCCTGAAGCATAAAATGCAATATAAATACAACAGTTTTTCCATCGTATAGCAGGAATAATTTGCAACCAGTGTGATAGTAGTGGTCATTTCTACGTTCCGGGCAACCCAGGTTTCACTCCAGGGCGTTGCTCCACCAGATCGAATAGTTACGGCCTAAGAAGTCAATGCCAGAAGCATAAAATACGATAAAGATGCAACAGTTTCTCTATCGTATAAAACGAATAATTGCAATCAGTGTGAAAGTTATGGTCATTTCTACATTGCGAGCAACCTAGGCTTCACTCTAGGCGATGCTCCACCAGATCGAATAGTTAGATCCTTAGAAGTCAACGCCAGAAGCATAAAATACGATATAAATACAACAGCTTTTCCATCGTATAAAAGGAATAATTGCAAACAGTGTGAAAGTAATGGTCATTTCTACGTTCCGGGCAACCTAGGCTTCACTCTACGGCGTTGTTCCACCAGATCGAATAGTTAGGGCCTAAGAAGTGAACACCAGCAGCATAAAATACAATATAAATACAACAGCTTTTCCATCGTATAAAAGGAATAATGGTAACCAGTGTGAAAGTTATGGTCATTTCTACGTTCCGGTCAACCTAGGCTTCACTCTAGGACGTTGCTCCGCCAGATGGAACAGCTAGGGCCTTAGAAGTCAACGCCCGAAGCATAAAATGCAAAATAAATAGAACAGTTTTTCCATCATATAAAACGAGTAATTGCAACCAGTATGAAAGTTATGGTCATTTCTACTTTCCGGGCAACCTAGGCTACACCCTAGGGCGTTGCTCCAGCAGATTGAATAGTTAGGGCCTTAGAAGTCAATGCCCGAGGCATAAAATGCGATAAAAATACAACAGTTTTTCCATCATATAACAGGAATAATTGCAACCAGTTCGAAAGTGATGGTCATTTCTACGTTCCGGGCAATCTCGGCTTCACTCTAGGGCGTTGCTCCACCAGATCGAATAGTTAGTGCCTTAGAAGGCAACGCAAGCAGCATAATATACAATATAAATATAACAGTTCTTCCATCGTATAAAACGAATAATAGCATTCATTGTGAAAGTGATGGTCATTTCTACGTTCCAGGCTACCTAGGCTGCACTCTAGGGCGTTGCTCCACCAGATCGAATAGGTAGGGCCATAGAAGTCAACGCCAGAAGCATAAAATGCAAAATAAATAGAACAGTTTTTCCATTGTATAAAACGAATAACTGCAACCAGTCTTAAAGTACTGGTCATTTCTACGTTCCGGGTAACCTAGGTTTCACACTAGGGCGTTGCTCCACCAGACCGAATAGCTAGGGACTTAGAATTCAACGCCAGAAGGATAAAATACAATATAAAAACAAAAGTTTTTCCATTGTATAAAATGAATAATTGCAGACATTGTGAAAGTAATGGTCATTTCTACGTTCCGGTCAACCTAGATGTCACTCTAGGGCGTTGCTCCACCACATCTAATAGCTACAGATTTAGAAGTCAACGCCAGGAGCATAAAATACAATATAAATACAACAGCTTTTCCATCGTATAAAATGAATAATTGCAAACAGTGTGAAAGTAATGGTCACTTCTACGTTCCGGGCAACCTAGGCTGCACTCTAGGGTGTTGCTCCACCAGATGGAATAGCTAGGGCCTTAGAGGTCAACGCCCGAAGCATAAAATGCAAAATAAATATAACAGCTTTTCCATCGTATGAAACGAATAACAGCAACCAGTCTGAAAGTACTGGTCATTTCTACGTTCCGGGTAACCTAGGTTTCACACTAGGGCGTTGCTCCTCCACATCTAATAGCTACGGCTTTAGAATTCAACGCCAGAAGCATAAAATACGATATAAATACAACAGCTTTTCCATCGTAGAAAACGATTAATGGCAACCAGTGTGAATGTTATGGTCATTTCTACGTTCCGGGCAACCTAGGCTCCAGTCTAGCGCCTTGCTCCACCAGATCGAATAGTTAGGGCCTTAGAAGTCAACGCCAGAAGCATAAAATACGATAAAGATGCAACAGTTTTACCATTGTATAAAACGAATAATTGCAACCAGTGTGAAAGTTATGGTCATTTCTACGTTCCGGGCAAACTAGGCTTCACTGCCGGGCTTTGCTCCACCAGATCGAGATGTTAGGGCCTAAGAAGTCAACGCCCGAAGCATAAAATACGATATAAATACAACAGCATTTCCATCGTATTAAATGAATAATTGCAAACAGTGTGAAAGTAGTGGTCATTTCTACGTTCCGGGCAACCTAGGCTTCACTGTATGGCGTTCTTCCACCACATCGAATAGCTACGGCCTCAGAAGTCCACGCCTGAAGCATAAAAGACAATAAAAATACAACAGTCTTTTCATCGTATAACAGGAATAATTGCAACAAGCGTGAAAGTAATGATCATTTCGGTGTTTCGGGCATCCTAGATTTAACTCTGAGGCATTGCTCCACCAGATCGAATAATTAGGGCCTTAGAAGTCAACGCCAGAAGCATAAAATACAATATAAATACAACAGATCTTCCATCGTATAGAACGAATAATTGCAACCAGTATGAAACTTATGGTCATTTCTACTTTCCGAGCAACCTAGGCTTCACCCTAGGGCATTGCTCCAACGGATTGAATAGTTAGGGCCTTAGACGTCAACACCCGAAGCATAAAATACAAAATAAATAGAACGGTTTTTCCATTGTATAAAACGAATAATTGCTACGAGTGTAAAAGCTATGGTCATTTCTACGTTCCGGGCAACCTAGGATTCACCCTAGGGCGTTGTTCCACCATATCGAATAGTTAGGGCCTAAGAAGTGAACGCCAGAAGCATAAAATGCAGTAAAAATACAACAGTTTTTCCATTGTATAGCAGGAATAATTCTCAACCAGTGTGATAGTAGTGGTCATTTCTACGTTCCGGGCAACCCAGGTTTCACTCCAGGTCGTTGCTCCACCAGATCGAATAGTTACGGCCTAAGAAGTCAACGCCAGAAGCATGAAATACGATAAAGATGCAACAGTTTTTCCATCGTATAAAACGAATAATTGCAATCAGTGTGAAAGTTATGGTCATTACTACATTCCGTGCAACCTAGGCTTCACTCCTGGGCGTTGCTCCACCAGATCGAATAGTTAGGTCCTTAGAAGTCAACGCCAGAAGCATAAAATACGACATAAATACAGCAGCTGTTCCATCGTATAAAAGGAATAATTGCAAACAGTGTGAAAGTAATGGTCATTTCTACGTTCCGGGCAACCTAGGCTTCACTCGACGGCGTTGTTCCACCAGATCGAATAGTTAGGGCCTAAGAAGTCAACACCAGAAGAATAAGATACAATAAAAATGCAACAGTCTTTCCATCCTATAACAGGAATAATTGCAACCCGTGTGAAAGTGATGGTCATTTCTACGTTCCAGGCAACCTAGGCTTCACTCTAGGGCGTTGTTCCACAAGATCGAATAGTTAGGGCCTCAGAAGTTAACGCCAGAAGCATAAAGTACAATATAAATAGAACAGTTTTTCCATTGTATAAAACGAGTAATTGCTACCAGTGTGAAAGTAATGGTCATTTCTACGTTCCGCTCAACCTGGGCTTTACTCTAGGACGTTGTTCCACCAGGTGGAATAGTTCGGGCCTAAGAAGTCAACGCCAGAAGAATAAAATACGATATAAATACAACAGCTTTTCCATCGTATAAAACAAATAATTGCAACCAGTGTGAAAGTTATGGTCATTTCTACGTTCCGGGCAACCTAGGCTTCACCCTACCCCGTTGTTCCACCAGATCGAATAGTTAGGGCCTAAGAAGTGAACGCCAGAAGCATAAAATGCAATATAAATACAACAGTTTTTCCTTCGTATAGCAGGAATAATTTGCAACCAGTGTGATAGTAGTGGTCATTTCTACGTTCCGGGCAACCCAGGTTTCACTCCAGGGCGTTGCTCCACCAGATCGAATAGTTACTGCCTAAGAAGTCAATGCCAGAAGCATAAAATACGATAAAGATGCAACAGTTTCTCCATCGTATAAAACGAATAATTGCAATCAGTGTGAAAGTTATGGTCATTTCTACATTGCGAGCAACCTAGGCTTCACTCTAGGGCGATGCTCCACCAGATCGAATAGTTAGATCCTTAGAAGTCAACGCCAAAAGCATAAAATACGATATAAATACAACAGCTTTTCCATCGTATAAAAGGAATAATTGCAAACAGTGTGAAAGTAATGGTCATTTCTACGTTCCGGGCAACCTAGGCTTCACTCTACGGCGTTGTTCCACCAGATCGAATAGTTAGGGCCTATGAAGTCAACACCAGAATAATAAAATACAAAATAAATACAACAGCCTTTACACTGTATAAAACGAATAATTGCAACCTGTGTGAAGGTTATGGTCATATCTACGTTCCGGGCAACATAGGCTTCACTGTCGGGCGTTGCTCCACCAGATCGAATAGCTAGGGCCTTAGTAGTCAACGCCCGAAGCATAAAATACAATATAAGTACAACAGGTTTTGCATCGTATAAAATGAATAATTGCAAACGGCGTGAAAGTAATGGTCATTTCTACGTTCCGGTCAACCTAGGTGTCACTCTATGGCGTTGCTCCACCACATCTAATAGCTACGGCTTTAGAAGTCAATGCCAGAAGCATAAAATACGATATAAATACAACAGCTTTTCCATCGTAGAAAACGATTAATGGCAACCAGTGTGAATGTTATAGTCATTACTACGTTCCGGGCAGCCTAGGCTTCAGTATAGGGCCTTGCTCCACCAGATCGAATAGTTAGGGCCTTAAAAGTCAACGCCAGAAGCATACAATACGATAAAGATGCAACCGCTTTCCATCGTATAACAGGAATAACTGCAAACAGTGTGATAGTACTGGTCATTACTAAGTTCCGGGTAATCTAGGCTTCACTCTAGGGCGTTGCTCCACCAGGTCGAATAGTTAGTGCCTTAGAAGTCAACGCCAGAAGCATAAAATACAATATAAATACAACAGTTTTTCCATCGTATAAAACGAATAGTTGCTACCCGTATGGAAGTGATGGTCATTTCTACGTTCCGGGCAACCTAGGCCTCACTCTAGGGTGTTGTTCCACCAGATTCAATAGTTGGGCCAAAGAAATCAACGCCAGAAGCATAAAATACAATATAAATATAACAGTTTTTCCATCGTATGAAACGAATAATAGCAACCAGTGTGAAAGTTATGGTCATTTCTACGTTTCGGGAAACCTAGGCTTCACCCCAGGGCGTTGTTCCACCAGATCGAATAGTTAGGGCCTAAGAAGTGAACACCAGCAGCATAAAATACAATATAAATACAACAGCTTTTCCATCGTATAAAACGAATAATGGTAACCAGTGTGAAAGTTATGGTCATTTCTACGTTCCGGTCAACCTAGGCTTCACTCTTGGACGTTGCTCCACCAGATCGAATAGTTAGGGCCTGTGAAGTCAACGCCAGCAGCACAAAATACAATAAAGGTGCAACAGTTTTTCCATCGTATAACAGGAATAATAGCAACCAGTGTGAAGGTAATGGTATGTTCTACGTTCCGGGCAACCTAGGCTTCACTCTAGGGCGGTGCTCCACCAGATCAAATAGTTACGGCCTAAGAAGTCAACGCCAGAAGCATAAATTACAATATAAGCACAAGAGCTTTTCCATCGTGTATAATGTATATTTGCAAACAGTGTGGAAGTACTGGTCATTTCTATGTTCCGGGTAACCTAGGTTTCACACTAGGGCGTTGCTCCACCAGATCGAATAGTTAGTGCCTTAGAAGGCAACGCCAGAGGCATAATATACAATATAAATATAACAGTTTTTCCATCGTATAAAACGAATAATAGCAACCAGTGTGAATGTTATGGTCATTTCTACGTTCCGGGCAACCTAGTCTTCAGTCTAGGGCATCGCTCCACCAGATCGAATAGTTAGGGCCTTAGAAGTCAACGCCAGAAGCATAAAATACGATAAAGATGCAACACTTTTACCATTGTATAAAACGAATAATTGCAACCAGTGTGAATGTTATGGTCATTTCTACATTCCGAGCAACCTAGGATTCACTCTAGGGTGTTGCTCCACCAGATCGAATAGGTAGGGCCATAGAAGTCAATGCCCGAAGCATAAAATACAATATAAATACAACAGTTTTTCCATCGAATAAAACGAATAATTGCAACCAGTGTGAAAGTTAACGTCATTTCTACTTTCCGGGCAACCTGGGACTCATTCTAGGGCGTTGCTCCAACAGATTGAACAGTTAGCGCCTTAAAAGTCAATGCCCGAAGCATAAAATGCAATAAAAATACAACAGTTTTTCCATCGTATAACAGGAATAATTGCAACCAGTGTGAAAGTAATGGTCATTTCTACGTACCGGACAACCTAGGTTTCACTCCATGGCGTTGCTCCACCAGATCGAATAGTTAGGTCCTAAGAAGTCAACGCCAGAAGCATAAAATACGAAATAAATACAACAGCTTTTCCATCGCATAAAACGAATAATTGCAACCAGTGTGAAAGTAATGGTCATTTCTACGTTCCGAGAAACCTTGGCGTCACTCTAGGGCGTTGCTGCACCAGATCGAATAGATAGGGACTTAGAATTCATCGCTAAAAGCATAAAACACAATTGAAATACAACATTTTTTCCATCGTATAACAGGAATAATTGCAACCAGTGTGAAATTTATGGTCATTCCTACATTCCGAGCAACCTAGGCTTCACCCTAGAGCGTTGTCCCACAAGATCGAATAGTTAGGTCCTTAGACGTCAACGCCAGAAGCATAAAATACGATATAAATACAACAGTTTGTCCATCGTAGAACAGGAATAATTGCAACCAGTGTGAAAGTTATGGTCATTTCTACGTTCCGGGCAACCTAGGCTTCACTCTTGGGCGTTGATCCACCAGAGCGAATAGTTAGGGCCTAAGAATTCAACGCCAGAAGGATAAAATACAATATAAGTTCAACAGTTATTCCATCGTATAAAATGAGTAGTTGCAAACATTGTGAAAGTACTGGTCATTTCTACGTTCCGGGTAACCTAGGCTTCACTCTAGGGCGTTGTTCCACCAGATCGAATAGTTAGGGCCTAAGATGTGAACGCCAGAAGCTTAAAATACAATATAAATACAACAGTTTTTCCATCATATAAAACGAATAATTGCAACCAGTATGAAAGTTATGGTCATTTCTACTTTCCGGGCAACCTAGGATTCACCGTAGGGCGTTGCTCAAACCGATGGAATAGCTAGGGCCTTAGAAATCAATGCCCGACGCATAAAATGTAATAAAAATACAACAGTTTTTACATCCTGTAAAAGGAATAGTTGCAACCTGTTTGAAAGTGGTGGTCATTTCCACGTACCGGGCAGCCTAGGCTTCACACTAGGGAGTGGCTCCACCAGATCGAATAGTTAGGGCCTTACAAGTCAACGCCAGAAGCATAAAATGCAATAAAAATGCAACAGTTTTTCCATCGTATAACAGGAATAACTGCAACCAGTGTGAAAGTACTGGTCATATCTACGTTCCGGGTAACCTAGCTGTCACTATAGGGCGTTGCTCCACCATATGTAATAGCTACGGCCTTAGAAGTCAACGCCAGAAGCATAAAATACAATAAAAATGCAACCGTTTTTCCATCGTATATCATGACTAATTGCAACCAGTGCGAAAGTAATGATCATATCGACGTTTCGGGCATCCTAGACTTAACTCTGAGGCGTTGCTCCACCAGATCGAATAGTTAGGGCCTTAGAAGCCATCGCCAGAAGCATAAACTACAAAATAAATACAACGGTCTTTCCATCATATAAAATGAATAATTGCCTCCTGTGTGAAAGTAATGGTATTTCTACGATCCGGGCAACCTAGGATTCGCTCTAGGGCGTTGCTCCGCCAGAGGGAATAGCTAGGGTCTTAGAATTAATCGCCAGAATCATGAAATACAAGATAAATACAACAGATTTTCCATCGTATAAAATGAATAATTGCAAGCAGTGTGAAAGTAATGGTCATTTCTACGTTCCGGACAACCTAGGCTTCACTACAGAGCGTTGCTCCTCCAGGTGGAATAGCTAGGGACTTAGAATTAATCGCCAGAATCATAAAGTACGATAAACATACAACCGTTTTTCCATCGTATAACAGGACTAATTGCAACCAGTGTGAAAGTTATGGTCATTTCTACATTCCGAGCAACCTAGGATTCACTCTAGGGCGTTTTTCCACCAGACCGAATAGTTAGGGCCTAAGAAGTCAACGCCAGAAGAATAAAATCAATATAAGTACAACAGTTTTTCCATCGTATAAAATGAATAATTGCAAACATTGTGAAAGTAATGGTCATTTCTACGATCCGGGCAACCTAGGTGTCACTCTAGGGCGTTGCTCCACCACATCTAATAGCTACTGCCTTAGAAGTCAACGTCAGAAGCATAAAATACAATATAAATATAACAGTTTTTCCATCGTATAAAACGAATAATAGCAACCAGTGTGAAAGTTATGGTCATTTCTACGTACCGGCCAACCTAGGTTTCACTCCATGGCGTTGCTCCACCAGATCGAATAGCTAGGTCCTAAGAAGTCAACGCCAGAAGCATAAAATATGAAATAAATACAACAGCTTTTCCATCGTATAAAACGAATAATTGCAACCAGTGTGAAAGTAATGGTCATTTCTACGTTCCGAGAAACCTTGGCGTCACTCTAGGGCGTTGCTGCACCAGATCGAATAGATAGGGACTTAGAATTCATCGCTAAAAGCATAAAACGCAATTAAAATACAACAGTTTGTCCATCGTAGAACAGGAATAATTGCAACCAGTGTGAAAGTTATGGTCATTTCTACGTTCCGGGCAACCTAGGCTTCACCCTAGGGCGTTGCTCCAACAGATCGAATAGTTAGGGCTTTCGAAGTCACGCCAGAAGCGTAAAATACGATAAAGATGCAACAGTTTTTCCATCGTATAAAACGAATGATTGCGACCAGTGTGAAATTTATGGTCATTCCTACATTCCGAGCAGCCTAGGCTTCACTCTAGAGCGTTGCTCCACAAGATCGAATAGTTAGGTCCTTAGACGTCAACGCCAGAAGCATAAAATACGATATAAATAAAACAGTTTGTCCATCGTAGAACAGGAATAATTGCAACCAGTGTGAAAGTTATGGTCACTTCTGCGTTCCGGGCAACCTAGGCTTCACCCTAGGGCGTTGCTCCAACAGATTGAATAGTTAGGGCCTTAAAAGTCAATGGCCGTAGCATAAAATGCAATAAAAGTACAACAGTTTTTCCATCGTATAACAGGAATAATTGCAACCAGTGTGAAAGTAATGGTCATTTCAACGTACCGGGCAACCTAGGTTTCACTCCATGGCGTTGCTCCACCAGATCGAATAGCTAGGTCCTAAGAAGTCAAAGCCAGAAGGATAAAATACAATATAAGTTCAACAGTTATTCCATCGTATAAAATGAGTAGTTGCAAACATTGTGAAAGTACTGGTCATTTCTACGTTCCGGGTAACCTAGGCTTCACTCTATGGCGTTGTTCCACCAGATCGAATAGTTAGGGCCTAAGAAGTCAACGCCATAAGAATAAAATACAATATAAACATAACAGTTTTTCTATCGAATAACACGAATAATAGCAACCAGTGTGAAAGTTATGGTCATTTCTATGTTCCGGGCAACCTAGGCTTCACCCTAGGGCGTTGCTCCAACAGATTGAATAGTTAGGGCCTTAGAAGTCAATGCCCGAAGAATAAAATGCAATAAAAATACAACAGCTTTTCCATCATATAACAGGAATAATTGCAGCCAGTTTGAAAGTGATGGTCATTTCTACGTTCCGAGCAACCTAGGCTTCACTCTAGGCCGTTGCTGCACCAGATTGAATTGCTAGGGCCTTAGAAGTCAACACCCGAAGCATAAAATACAAAATAAATAGTACAGTTCTTCCATCGTATAAAACGAATAATTGCTACCAATGTTGACGTTATGGTCATTTCTACTTTCCGGGCAACCTAGGCTTCACCCTAGGGCGTTGTTCCGCCAGATGGAATAGTTAGGGCCTATGAAGTCAACGCCAGAAGCATAAAACACGATATAAATACAACAGTTTTTCCACCGTATAAAACGAATAATCGCAACCAGTGTGATAGTTATGCTCATTTCTACGTTCCGGGCAACCTAGGCTTCACCCTAGGGCGTTGCTCCAACAGATTGAATAGTTAGGGCCTTAAAAGTCAATGGCCGTAGCATAAAATGCAATAAAAATACAACAGTTTTTCCATTGTATAACAGGAATAATTGCTACCAGTGTGAAAGTAATGGTCATTTCTACGTTCCGGGCAACATAGGTTTCACTCTAGGGCGTTGTCCCACCAGATCGAATAGTTAGGGCCTAAGAAGTCAACGTCAGAAGCATAAAATACAATATAAACATAACAGTTTTTCCATCGTATAAAGCGAATAAAAGCAAGCAGTGTGAAAGTTATGGTCATTTCTATGTTCCGGGCAACCTAGGCTTCACCCTAGGGAGTTGTTCCACCAGATCGAATAGTTAGGGCCTAAGAAGTGAGCGCCAGAAGCATAAAATACAATATAAATACAACAGTTTTTCCATCATATAAAACGAATAATTGCAACCAGTATGAAAGTTATGGTCATTTCTACTTTCCGGGAAACCTAGGCTTCACCCTAGGGCGTTGCTCGAACCGATGGAATAGCTAGGGCCTTAGAAGTCAATGCCCGACGCATAAAATGCAATAAAAATACAACAGTTTTTACATCCTATAACAGGAATAGTTGCAACCAGTTTGAAAGTGGTGGTCATTTCTACGTACCGGGCAACCTAGGCTTCACTCTAGGGCGTGGCTCCACCAGATCGAATAGTTAGGTCCTTAGAAGTTAACGCCCGAAGCATAAAATACAAAATAAATAGAACAGTTTTTCCATCGTATAAAACGAATAATTGCTACCAGTGTGAAAGTCATGGTCATTTCTACTTTCCTGGCAACCTAGGCTTCACCCTAGGGCGTTGTTCCACCAGATGGAATAGTTAGGGCCTAGGAAGTCAACGCCAGAAGCTTAAAGTACAATAAAGATGCAACAGTTTTTCCATCGTATAAAACGAATAATTGCAACCAGTGTGAAATTTATGGTCATTCCTACATTCCGAGCAACCTAGACTTCACTCTAGAGCGTTTCTCCACCAGATCGAATGGTTAGGTCCTTAGAAGTCAACGCCAGAAGCATAAAATACGATATAAATACAACAGTTTTTCCATCGTAGAACAGGAATAATTGCAACCAGTGTGAAAGTTATGGTCATTTCTGCGTTCCGGGCAACCTAGGCTTCCCTCTAGGTCGTTGCTCCACCAGATCAAACAGTTAGGGCCTTAGAAGTAAACGCCCGAAGCATAAAATACAAAATAAATGGAACAGTTTTTCCATTGTATAAAACGGATAATTGCTACCAATGTGAAAGTTATGGTCATTTCTACGTTCGGGCAACCTAGGTGTCACTCTAGGGCGTTGCTCCACCACATCTAGTAGCTACGGCCTTAGGAGTCAACGCCAGAAGAATAAAATACAATAAAGATGCAACAGCTTTTCCATCGTATAAAACGAATAATTGCAACCAATGTGAAAGTTATGGTCATTTCTACTTTCCGGGCAACCTAGGCTTCACCCTAGGGCGTTGCTCCAACAGATCGAATAGTTAGGACCTTAGAAGTCAACGCCAGAAGCATAAAATAGAAAATAAATAAAACAGTTTTTCCATCGTAGAAAACGAATAATAGCAACCAGTGTGAAAGTTATGGTCATTTCTACGTTCAGGGCAACCTAGGCTTCACTCTAGGGCGTTGCTCCACCTGATCAAACAGTTAGGGCCTTAGAAGTCAACGCCCGAAGCATTAAATACAAAATAAATAGAACAGTTTTTTCATTGTATAAAACGAATAATTGCTACCAGTGTAATAGTTATGGTCATTTCTACGTTCCGGGTAACCTAGGCTCCACCCTAGGCCGTTGTTCCACCTGATCGAATAGTTAGGGCCTAAGAAGTGAACGCCAGAAGCATAAAATACAATATAAATAAAACAGTTTTTCCATCATATATAACGAATAATTGCAACCAGTATGAAAGTTATGGTCATTTTTACTTTCCGGGCAACCTAGGCTTCACCCTAGGGCGTTGCTCCAACAGATTGAATAGTTAGGGCCTTAGAAGTCAATGCTCGAAGCATAAAATGCAATAAAAATACAACAGTTTTTCCATCATATAACAGGAATAATTGCAACCAGTTTGAAAGTGATGGTCATTTCCACGTTCCGGGCAACATAGGCTTCACTCTAGGCCGTTGCTCCACTAGATGGAATAGTTAGTACCTTAGAAGTCAACGCCAGATGTATAAAATACAATATAAATACAACAGTTTTTCCATCGTATAAAACGAATAATTGCAACCAGTATGAAAGTTAACGTCATTTCTACTTTCCGGGCTACCTAGGCTTCACCCTAGGGCGTTGCTCCAACAGATTGAGTTGTTAGGGCCTTAGAAGTCAACGCCCGAAGCATAAAATGCAATAAAAATACAACAGTTTTTCCATCGTATAACAGGATTAATTGCAACCAGTTTGAAAGTGATGGTCATTTCTACGTTCCGGGCAACCTAGGCTTCACCCTAGGGCGTTGCTCCAACAGATTGAATAGTCAGGGCCTTAGAAGTCGACGCCCGAAGCATAAAATGCAATAAAAATACATCAGTGTTTCCATCATATAACAGGAATAATTGCAACCAGTTTGAAAGTGATGGCCAATTCTACGTTCCGGGCAACCTCGGCTTCACCCTAGGGCGTTGCTCCAACAGATTGAATAGTTAGGGCCTTAGAAGTCAACGCCCGAACCCTATAATATAAAAAAAATACAACAGTGTTTCCATCATATAACAGGAATAATTGCAACCAGTTTGAAAGTGATGGCCAATTCTACGTTCCGGGCAACCTAGGTTTCACTCCAGGGCGTTCCTCCACCAGACCCAATAGTGACGGCCTAAGCAGTCAACGCCAGAAGCATAAAAAACGATATAAATACAACAGCTTTTCCACCGTATAAAACGAATAATTGCAACCAGTGTGAAGGTAATGGTCATTTCTACGTTCCGAGCACCCTAGGCGTCACTCTAGGGCGTGGCTCCACCACATCTAATAGCTACGGCCTTAGAAGTCAACGCCAGGGGCATAAAATACAATATAAATACAACAGCGTTTCCATCGTATAAAACGAATAATTGCAAGCAGTGTGAAAGTTATGGTTATTTCTACATTCCGAGCAACCTAGGCTTCACTCTAGGGCGTTGCTCCACCAGATCGAATAGTTAGGTCCTTAGAAGTAAACGCCAGAAGCATAAAATACGATATAAATACAACAGCTTTTCCATCGTATAAAAGGATTAATTGCAACCAGTTTGAACGTGATGGTCATTTCTACTTTCCGAGCAACCTAGGCTCACCCTAGGGCGTTGCTCCAACAGATTGAATAGTTAGGGTCTTAGAGGTCAACGCCCGAAGCATAAAATGCAATAAAAATACAACAGTGTTTCCATCATATAACAGGAATAATTGCAACCAGTTTGAAAGTGATGGCCAATTCTACGTTCCGGGCAAGCTAGGCTTCACTCTAGGGCATTGCTCCACCAGATCGAATAGTTAGTGCCTTAGAAGTCAACGCCAGAAGCATAAAATACAATATAAATACAACAGCTTTTCCATCGTATAAAACGAATAATTGCAACCAGTATGAAACTTATGGTCATTTCTACTTTCCGAGCAACCTAGGCTTCACCCTAGGGCGTTGCTCCAACAGATTGAATAGTTAGGGCCTTAGAAGTCAACGAACGAAGCATAAAATGCAATAAAGATGCAACAGTGTTTCCATCATATAACAGGAATAATTGCGACCAGTTTGAAAGTGATGGCCAATTCTACGTTCCGGGCAACCTAGGCTTCACTCTAGGGCGTTGCTCCACCAGATCGAATAGTTAGTGCCTTAGAAGTCAACGCCAGAAGCATAAGATACAATATAAATACAACAGTTTTTCCATCGTATGAAACAAATAATTGCAACCAGTATGAAACTTATGGTCATTTCTACATTCCGAGCAACCTAGGCTTTCACCCTAGGGCGTCGCTCCAACAGATTGAATAGTTAGGGTCTTAGAAGTCAACGCCCGAACCATAAAATGCAAAAAAAATACAACAGTGCTTCCATCATATAACAGGAATAATTGCAACTAGTTTGATAGTGATGGCCAATACTACGTTCCGGGCAGCCTAGGCTTCACTCTAGGGCGTTGCTCCACCAGATCGAATAGCTAGTGCCTTAGAAGTTAACGCCAGAAGCATAAAAAACACTATAAATGCAACAGCTTTTCCATCGTATAAAACGAATAATTGCAACCAGTATGAAACTTATGGTCATTTCTACTTTCCGAGCAACCTAGGCTTCACCCTAGGGCGTTGCTCCAACGGATTGAATAGTTAGGGCCTTAGAAGTCAACGCCCGAACTATAAAATTCAAAAAAAATACAGCAGTGTTTCCATCATATAACAGGTATAATTGCAGCCAGTTTGAAATTGATGGCCAATTCTACGTTCCGGCCAACCTAGGCATCACTCTCTTGCGTTGCTGCACCAGATCGAATAGTTAGTGCCTAAGAGGTCAACGCCAGAAGCTTAAAATACGATATAAATACAACAGTTTTTCCATCGTATAAAACGAATAATTGCAACCAGTATGAAACTTATGGTCATTTCTACGTTCCGGGCAACCTAGGCTTCACTCTAGGGCGTTGCTCCACCAGATCGAATAGCTAGTGCCTTAGAAGTTAACGCCAGAAGCATAAAAAACACTATAAATGCAACGGCTTTTCCATCGTATAAAACGAATAATTGCAACCAGTATGAAACTTATGGTCATTTCTACTTTCCGAGCAACCTAGGCTTCGCCCTAGGGCGTTGCTCCAACGGATTGAATAGTTAGGGCCTTAGAAGTCAACGCCCGAACTATAAAATTCAAAAAAAATACAGCAGTGTTTCCATCATATATCAGGATTAATTGCAACCAGTTTGAAAGTGATGGTCATTTCTCCTTTCCGGGCAACCTCGGCTTCACTCTAGGGCGTTGCTCCACCAGATCGAATAGTTAGTGCCTTAGAAGTCAACGCCAGATGTATAAAATACAATATAAGTACAACAGTTTTTCCATCGTATAAAACGAATAATTGTAACCAGTTTGAAGGTGATGGCCAATTCTACCTTCCGGGCAACCTAGGCTTCACTCTAGGGCGTTGCTCCACCAGATCGAATAGATAGTGCCTTAGAAGTCAACGCCAGAAGCATAAAATACAATATAAATACAACAGTTTTTCCATCGTATAAAACGAATAATTGCAACCAGTATGAAACTTATGGTCATTTCTACTTTCGGAGCAACCTAGGCTTCACCCTAGGGCGTTGCTCCAACAGATTGAATAGTTAGGGCCTTAGAAGTCAACGCCCGAAGCATAAAATGCAATTAAAATACAACAGTGTTTCCATCATATAACAGGAATAATTGCAACCAGTTTGAAAGTGATGGCCAATTCTACGTTCCGGGCAACCTAGGCTTCACTCTAGGGCGTTGCTCCACCAGATCGAATAGTTAGTGCCTTAGAAGTCAACGCCAGAAGCATAAAATACGATATGAATACAACAGCTTTTCCATCGTATAAAAGGATTAATTGCAACCAGTATGAAACTTATGGTCATTTCTACTTTCCGAGCAACCTAGGCTTCACCCTAGGGCGTTGCTCCAACAGATTGAATAGTTAGGGCCTTAGAAGTCAACGAACGAAGCATAAAATGCAATAAAGATGCAACAGTGTTTCCATCATATAACAGGAATAATTGCGACCAGTTTGAAAGTGATGGCCAATTCTACGTTCCGGGCAACCTAGGCTTCACTCTAGGGCGTTGCTCCACCAGATCGAATAGTTAGTGCCTTAGAAGTCAACGCCAGAAGCATAAGATACAATATAAATACAACAGTTTTTCCATCGTATGAAACAAATAATTGCAACCAGTATGAAACTTATGGTCATTTCTACATTCCGAGCAACCTAGGCTTTCACCCTAGGGCGTCGCTCCAACAGATTGAATAGTTAGGGTCTTAGAAGTCAACGCCCGAACCATAAAATGCAAAAAAAATACAACAGTGCTTCCATCATATAACAGGAATAATTGCAACTAGTTTGATAGTGATGGCCAATACTACGTTCCGGGCAGCCTAGGCTTCACTCTAGGGCGTTACTCCACCAGATCGAATAGCTAGTGCCTTAGAAGTTAACGCCAGAAGCATAAAAAACACTATAAATGCAACAGCTTTTCCATCGTATAAAACGAATAATTGCAACCAGTATGAAACTTATGGTCATTTCTACTTTCCGAGCAACCTAGGCTTCACCCTAGGGCGTTGCTCCAACGGATTGAATAGTTAGGGCCTTAGAAGTCAACGCCCGAACTATAAAATTCAAAAAAAATACAGCAGTGTTTCCATCATATAACAGGTATAATTGCAGCCAGTTTGAAATTGATGGCCAATTCTACGTTCCGGCCAACCTAGGCATCACTCTCTTGCGTTGCTGCACCAGATCGAATAGTTAGTGCCTAAGAGGTCAACGCCAGAAGCTTAAAATACGATATAAATACAACAGTTTTTCCATCGTATAAAACGAATAATTGCAACCAGTATGAAACTTATGGTCATTTCTACGTTCCGGGCAACCTAGGCTTCACTCTAGGGCGTTGCTCCACCAGATCGAATAGCTAGTGCCTTAGAAGTTAACGCCAGAAGCATAAAAAACACTATAAATGCAACGGCTTTTCCATCGTATAAAACGAATAATTGCAACCAGTATGAAACTTATGGTCATTTCTACTTTCCGAGCAACCTAGGCTTCGCCCTAGGGCGTTGCTCCAACGGATTGAATAGTTAGGGCCTTAGAAGTCAACGCCCGAACTATAAAATTCAAAAAAAATACAGCAGTGTTTCCATCATATAACAGGTATAATTGCAGCCAGTTTGAAATTGATGGCCAATTCTACGTTCCGGGCAACCTAGGCATCACTGTCTTGCGTTGCTGCACCAGATCGAATAGTTAGTGCCTAAGAGGTCAACGCCAGAAGCATAAAATACGATATAAATACAACAGTTTTTCCATCGTATAAAACGAATAATTGCAACCAGTATGAAACTTATGGTCATTTCTACTTTCCGAGCAACCTAGGCTTCACCCTAGGGCGTTGCTCCAGCAGATTGAATAGTTAGGGCCTTAGAAGTCAACGCCCGAACCATAAAAAGCAATAAAAATACAACAGTGTATCCATCATATATCAGGATTAATTGCAACCAGTTTGAAAGTGATGGTCATTTCTCCTTTCCGGGCAACCTCGGCTTCACTCTAGGGCGTTGCTCCACCAGATCGAATAGTTAGTGCCTTAGAAGTCAACGCCAGATGTATAAAATACAATATAAGTACAACAGTTTTTCCATCGTATAAAACGAATAATTGTAACCAGTTTGAAGGTGATGGCCAATTCTACCTTCCGGGCAACCTAGGCTTCACTCTAGGGCGTTGCTCCACCAGATCGAATAGATAGTGCCTTAGAAGTCAACGCCAGAAGCATAAAATACAATATAAATACAACAGTTTTTCCATCGTATAAAACGAATAATTGCAACCAGTATGAAACTTATGGTCATTTCTACTTTCGGAGCAACCTAGGCTTCACCCTAGGGCGTTGCTCCAACAGATTGAATAGTTAGGGCCTTAGAAGTCAACGCCCGAAGCATAAAATGCAATTAAAATACAACAGTGTTTCCATCATATAACAGGAATAATTGCAACCAGTTTGAAAGTGATGGCCAATTCTACGTTCCGGGCAACCTAGGCTTCACTCTAGGGCGTTGCTCCACCAGATCGAATAGTTAGTGCCTTAGAAGTCAACGCCAGAAGCATAAAATACGATATGAATACAACAGCTTTTCCATCGTATAAAAGGATTAATTGCAACCAGTATGAAACTTATGGTCATTTCTACTTTCCGAGCAACCTAGGCTTCACCCTAGGGCGTTGCTCCACCAGACCGAATAGTTACGGCCTAAGAAGTCAACGCCAGAAGCATAAAAAACGATATAAATACAACAGCTTTTCCATCATATAAAACGAATAATTGCAACCGGTGTGAAAGTAATTGTCATTTCTACGTTCCGAGCACCCTAGGCGTCACTCTAGGGCGTTGCTCCACCACATCTAATAGCTACGGCCTTAGAAGTCAACGCCAGAGGCATAAAATACAATATAAATACAACTGCGTTTCCATCGTATAAAACGAATAATTGCAACCAGTGTGAAAGTTATGGTCATTTCTACATTCCGAGCAACCTAGGCTTCACTCTAGGGCGATGCTCCACCAGATCGAATTGTTAGTGCCTTAGAAGTCAACGCCAGATGTATAAAATACAATATAAGTACAACAGTTTTTCCATCGTATAAAACGAATAATTGTAACCAGTTTGAAGGTGATGGCCAATTCTACCTTCCGGGCAACCTAGGCTTCACTCTAGGGCGTTGCTCCACCAGATCGAATAGATAGTGCCTTAGAAGTCAACGCCAGAAGCATAAAATACAATATAAATACAACAATTTTTCCATCGTATAAAACGAATAATTGCAACCAGTATGAAACTTATGGTCATTTCTACTTTCGGAGCAACCTAGGCTTCACCCTAGGGCGTTGCTCCAACAGATTGAATAGTTAGGGCCTTAGAAGTCAACGAACGAAGCATAAAATGCAATAAAGATGCAACAGTGTTTCCATCATATAACAGGAATAATTGCGACCAGTTTGAAAGTAATGGCCAATTCTACGTTCCGGGCAACCTAGGCTTCACTCTAGGGCGTTGCTCCACCAGATCGAATAGTTAGTGCCTTAGAAGTCAACGCCCGAAGCATAAAATACGAAATAAATAGAACAGTTTTTCCATTGTATAAAACGAATAATTGCTACCAGTGTAAAAGTTATGGTCATTTCTACGTTCCGGGCAACCTCGGCTTCACTCTAGGGCGTTGTTCCGCCAGATCGAATGGTTAGGGCCTAAGAAGTCAACGCCAGAAGCATAAAATACGATATAAATACAACAGCTTTTCCACCGTATAAAACGAATAATTGCAACCAGTGTGAAAGTTATGGCCATTTCTACGTTCCGGGCAACCTAGGTTTCACTCTATGGCGTTCTTCCATCACATCGAATAGCTACGGCCTCAGAAGTCAACGCCTGAAGTATAAAATACAATAAAAATACAACAGTCTTTCCATTCTATAACAGGAATAATTGCAACCCGTGTGAAAGTGATGGTCATTTCTACGTTCCGGGCAACCTCGGCTTCACTCTAGGGCGTTGTTCCGCCAGATCGAATAGTTAGGGCCTAAGAAGTCAACGCCAGAAGCATAAAATACAATACAAATATAACAGTTTTTCCATCGTAGAAAACGAATAATAGCAACCAGTGTGAAAGTTATGGTCATTTCTACGTTCAGGGCAACCTAGGCTTCACTCTAGGGCGTTGCTCCACCTGATCAAACAGTTAGGGCCTTAGAAGTCAACGCCCGAAGCATTAAATACAAAATAAATAGAACAGTTTTTTCATTGTATAAAACGAATAATTGCTACCAGTGTAATAGTTATGGTCATTTCTACGTTCCGGGCAACCTAGGCTCCACCCTAGGCCGTTGTTCCACCTGATCGAATAGTTAGGGCCTAAGAAGTGAACGCCAGAAGCATAAAATACAATATAAATACAACAGTTTTTCCATCATATATAACGAATAATTGCAACCAGTATGAAAGTTATGGTCATTTTTACTTTCCGGGCAACCTAGGCTTCACCCTAGGGCATTGCTCCAACAGATTGAATAGTTAGGGCCTTAGAAGTCAATGCTCGAAGCATAAAATGCAATAAAAATACAACAGTTTTTCCATCATATAACAGGAATAATTGCAACCAGTTTGAAAGTGATGGTCATTTCCACGTTCCGGGCAACATAGGCTTCACTCTAGGCCGTTGCTCCACTAGATCGAATAGTTAGTACCTTAGAAGTCAACGCCAGATGTATAAAATACAATATAAATACAACAGTTTTTCCATCGGATAAAACGAATAATTGCAACCAGTGTGAAAGTTAACGTCATTTCTACTTTCCGGGCTACCTAGGCTTCACCCTAGGGCGTTGCTCCAACAGATTGAGTTGTTAGGGCCTTAGAAGTCAACGCCCGAAGCATAAAATGCCATAAAAATACAACAGCTTTTCCATCGTATAACAGGATTAATTGCAACCAGTTTGAAAGTGATGGTCATTTCTACGTTCCGGGCTACCTAGGCTTCACTCTAGGGCGTTGCTCCACTAGATCGAATAGCTAGGGCCTTAGAAGTCAACGCCAGAAGCATAAAATACAATATAAATACAACAGTTTTTCCATCGTATAAAACGAATAATTGCAACCAGTATGAAACTTATGGTCATTTCTACTTTCCGAGCAAGGTAGGCTTCACCCTAGGGCGTTGCTCCAACAGATTGAATAGTTAGGGCCTTAGAAGTCAACGCCCGAAGCATAAAATGCAATTAAAATACAACAGTGTTTCCATCATATAACAGGAATAATTGCAACCAGTTTGAAAGTGATGGCCAATTCTACGTTCCGGGCAACCTAGGCTTCACTCTAGGGCGTTGCTCCACCAGATCGAATAGTTAGTGCCTTAGAAGTCAACGCCAGAAGCATAAAATACGATATGAATACAACAGCTTTTCCATCGTATAAAAGGATTAATTGCAACCAGTTTGAAAGTGATGGTCATTTCTCCTTTCCGGGCAACCTCGGCTTCACTCTAGGGCGTTGCTCCGCTAGATCGAACAGCTGGGGCCTTAGAAGTCAACGCCAGAAGCATAAAATACAATATAAATACAACAGTTTTTCCATCGTATAAAACGAATAATTGCAACCAGTATGAAACTTATGGTCATTTCTACATTCCGAGCAACCTAGGCTTTCACCCTAGGGCGTCGCTCCAACAGATTGAATAGTTAGGGTCTTAGAAGTCAACGCCCGAACCATAAAATGCAAAAAAAATACAACAGTGCTTCCATCATATAACAGGAATAATTGCAACTAGCTTGATAGTGATGGCCAATACTACGTTCCGGGCAGCCTAGGCTTCACTCTAGGGCGTTGCTCCACCAGATCGAATAGCTAGTGCCTTAGAAGTTAACGCCAGAAGCATAAAAAACACTATAAATGCAACAGCTTTTCCATCGTATAAAACGAATAATTGCAACCAGTATGAAACTTATGGTCATTTCTACTTTCCGAGCAACCTAGGCTTCACCCTAGGGCGTTGCTCCAACGGATTGAATAGTTAGGGCCTTAGAAGTCAACGCCCGAACTATAAAATTCAAAAAAAATACAGCAGTGTTTCCATCATATAACAGGTATAATTGCAGCCAGTTTGAAATTGATGGCCAATTCTACGTTCCGGCCAACCTAGGCATCACTCTCTTGCGTTGCTGCACCAGATCGAATAGTTAGTGCCTAAGAGGTCAACGCCAGAAGCATAAAATACGATATAAATACAACAGTTTTTCCATCGTATAAAACGAATAATTGCAACCAGTGTGAAATTTATGGTCATTTCTACATTCCGAGCAACCTAGGATTCACTCTAGGGCGTTGCTCCACCAGATCGAATAGTTAGGGCCTTAGAAGTCAACGCTAGAAGCATAAAATACAATATAAATACAACAGTTTTTCCATCGTATAAAACGAATAATTGCAACCAGTATGAAACTTATGGTCATTTCTACTTTCCGAGCAACCTAGGCTTCACCCTAGGGCGTTGCTCCAGCAGATTGAATAGTTAGGGCCTTAGAAGTCAACGCCCGAACCATAAAAAGCAATAAAAATACAACAGTGTATCCATCATATAACAGGAATAATTGCAACCAGTTTGAAAGTGATGGCCAATTCTACGTTCCGGGCAACCTAGGCTTCACTCTAGGGCGTTGCTCCACCAGATCGAATAGTTACGGCCTAAGAAGTCAACGCCAGAAGCATAAAAAACGATATAAATACAACAGCGTTTCCATCGTATAAAACGAATAATTGCAACCAGTGTGAAATTTATGGTCATTTCTACATTCCGAGCAACCTAGGATTCACTCTAGGGCGTTGCTCCACCAGATCGAATAGTTAGGTCCTTAGAAGTAAACGCCAGAAGCATAAAATACGATTTAATACAACAGCTTTTCCATCGTATAAAAGGATTAATTGCAACCAGTTTGAAAGTGATGGTCATTTCTCCTTTCCGGGCAACCTCGGCTTCACTCTAGGGCGTTGCTCCACTAGATCGAACTGTTAGGGCCTTAGAAGTCAACGCTAGAAGCATAAAATACAATATAAATACAACAGCTTTTTCCATCGTATAAAACGAATAATTGCAACCAGTATGAAACTTATGGTCATTTCTACGTTCCGAGCAACCTAGGCTTCGCCCTAGGGCGTTGCTCCAACGGATTGAATAGTTAGGGCCTTAGAAGTCAACGCCCGAACTATAAAATTCAAAAAAAATACAGCAGTGTTTCCATCATATAACAGGTATAATTGCAGCCAGTTTGAAATTGATGGCCAATTCTACGTTCCGGGCAACCTAGGCATCACTGTCTTGCGTTGCTGCACCAGATCGAATAGTTAGTGCCTAAGAGGTCAACGCCAGAAGCATAAAATACGATATAAATACAACAGTTTTTCCATCGTATAAAACGAATAATTGCAACCAGTATGAAACTTATGGTCATTTCTACTTTCCGAGCAACCTAGGCTTCACCCTAGGGCGTTGCTCCAGCAGATTGAATAGTTAGGGCCTTAGAAGTCAACGCCCGAACCATAAAAAGCAATAAAAATACAACAGTGTATCCATCATATATCAGGATTAATTGCAACCAGTTTGAAAGTGATGGTCATTTCTCCTTTCCGGGCAACCTCGGCTTCACTCTAGGGCGTTGCTCCACCAGATCGAATAGTTAGTGCCTTAGAAGTCAACGCCAGATGTATAAAATACAATATAAGTACAACAGTTTTTCCATCGTATAAAACGAATAATTGTAACCAGTTTGAAGGTGATGGCCAATTCTACCTTCCGGGCAACCTAGGCTTCACTCTAGGGCGTTGCTCCACCAGATCGAATAGATAGTGCCTTAGAAGTCAACGCCAGAAGCATAAAATACAATATAAATACAACAGTTTTTCCATCGTATAAAACGAATAATTGCAACCAGTATGAAACTTATGGTCATTTCTACTTTCGGAGCAACCTAGGCTTCACCCTAGGGCGTTGCTCCAACAGATTGGATAGTTAGGGCCTTAGAAGTCAACGCCCGAAGCATAAAATGCAATTAAAATACAACAGTGTTTCCATCATATAACAGGAATAATTGCAACCAGTTTGAAAGTGATGGCCAATTCTACGTTCCGGGCAACCTAGGCTTCACTCTAGGGCGTTGCTCCACCAGATCGAATAGTTAGTGCCTTAGAAGTCAACGCCAGAAGCATAAAATACGATATGAATACAACAGCTTTTCCATCGTATAAAAGGATTAATTGCAACCAGTTTGAAAGTGATGGTCATTTCTCCTTTCCGGGCAACCTCGGCTTCACTCTAGGGCGTTGCTCCGCTAGATCGAACAGCTAGGGCCTTAGAAGTCAACGCCAGAAGCATAAAATACAATATAAATACAACAGTTTTTCCATCGTATAAAACGAATAATTGCAACCAGTATGAAACTTATGGTCATTTCTACATTCCGAGCAACCTAGGCTTTCACCCTAGGGCGTTGCTCCAACAGATTGAATAGTTAGGGTCTTAGAAGTCAACGCCCGAACCATAAAATGCAAAAAAAATACAACAGTGCTTCCATCATATAACAGGAATAATTGCAACTAGTTTGAAAGTGATGGCCAATACTACGTTCCGGGCAACCTAGGCTTCACTCTAGGGCGTTGCTCCACCAGATCAAATAGCTAGTGCCTTAGAAGTTAACGCCAGAAGCATAAAAAACACTATAAATGCAACAGCTTTTCCATCGTATAAAACGAATAATTGCAACCAGTATGAAACTTATGGTCATTTCTACTTTCCGAGCAACCTAGGCTTCACCCTAGGGCGTTGCTCCAACGGATTGAATAGTTAGGGCCTTAGAAGTCAACGCCCGAACTATAAAATTCAAAAAATATACAGCAGTGTTTCCATCATATAACAGGTATAATTGCAGCCAGTTTGAAATTGATGGCCAATTCTACGTTCCGGGCAACCTAGGCATCACTGTCTTGCGTTGCTGCACCAGATCGAATAGTTAGTGCCTAAGAGGTCAACGCCAGAAGCATAAAATACGATATAAATACAACAGTTTTTCCATCGTATAAAACGAATAATTGCAACCAGTATGAAACTTATGGTCATTTCTACATTCCGAGCAACCTAGGATTCACCCTAGGGCGTTGCTCCAGCAGATTGAATAGTTAGGGCCTTAGAAGTCAACGCCCGAACCATAAAAAGCAATAAAAATACAACAGTGTATCCATCATATAACAGGAATAATTGCAACCAGTTTGAAAGTGATGGCCAATTCTACGTTCCGGGCAACCTAGGCTTCACTCTAGGGCGTTGCTCCACCAGATCGAATAGTTACGGCCTAAGAAGTCAACGCCAGAAGCATAAAAAACGATATAAATACAACAGCGTTTCCATCGTATAAAACGAATAATTGCAACCAGTGTGAAATTTATGGTCATTTCTACATTCCGAGCAACCTAGGATTCACTCTAGGGCGTTGCTCCACCAGATCGAATAGTTAGGTCCTTAGAAGTAAACGCCAGAAGCATAAAATACGATTTAATACAACAGCTTTTCCATCGTATAAAAGGATTAATTGCAACCAGTTTGAAAGTGATGGTCATTTCTCCTTTCCGGGCAACCTCGGCTTCACTCTAGGGCGTTGCTCCACTAGATCGAACTGTTAGGGCCTTAGAAGTCAACGCTAGAAGCATAAAATACAATATAAATACAACAGCTTTTTCCATCGTATAAAACGAGTAATTGCAACCAGTATGAAACTTATGGTCATTTCTACTTTCCGAGCAACCTAGGCTTCACCCTAGGACGTTGCTCCAACAGATTGAATAGTCAGGGCCTTAGAAGTCAACGCCCGAAGCATAAAATGCAATAAAAATACATCAGTGTTTCCATCATATAACAGGAATAATTGCAACCAGTTTGAAAGTGATGGCCAATTCTACGTTCCGGGCAACCTAGGCTTCACTCTAGGGCGTTGCTCCACCAGATCGAATAGTTAGTGCCTTAGAAGTCAACGCCAGACGCATAAAATACAATATAAATACAACAGCATTTTCCATCGTATGAAACGAGTAATTGCAACCAGTATGAAACTTATGGTCATTTCTACTTTCCGAGCAACCTAGGCTTCGCCCTAGGGCGTTGCTCCAACAGATTGAATAGTCAGGGCCTTAGAAGTCAACGCCAGAAGCATAAAATACGATATAAATACAACAGCTTTTCCATCGTATAAAACGAATAATTGCAACCAGTATGAAACTTATGGTCATTTCTACTTTCCGAGCAAGCTAGGCTTCACCCTAGAGCGTTGGTCCAACAGATTGAATAGTTAGGGCCTTAGAAGTCAACGCCCGAGGCATAAAATGCAATAAAAATACAACAGTGTATCCATCATATAACAGGAATAATTGCAACCAGTTTGAAAGTGATGGCCAATTCTACGTTCCGGGCAACCTAGGCTTCACTCTAGGGCGTTGCTCCACCAGATCGAATAGTTAGTGCCTTAGAAGTCAACGCCAGAAGCATAAAAAGCAATAAAAATACAACAGTGTATCCATCATATAACAGGAATAATTGCAACCAGTTTGAAAGTGATGGCCAATTCTACGTTCCGGGCAACCTAGGCTTCACTCTAGGGCGTTGCTCCACCAGATCGAATAGTTACGGCCTAAGAAGTCAACGCCAGAAGCATAAAAAACGATATAAATACAACAGCTTTTCCATCGTATAAAACGGATAATTGCAACCAGTGTGAAAGTAATGGTTCTTTCTACGTTCCGAGCACCATAGGCATCACTCTAGGGCGTTGCTCCACCACATCTAATAGCTACGGCCTTAGAAGTCAACGCCAGAGGCATAAAATACAATATAAATACAACAGCGTTTCCATCGTATAAAACGAATAATTGCAAGCAGTGTGATAGTTATGGTCATTTCTACATTCCGAGCAACCTAGGCTTCACTCTAGGGCGTTGCTCCACCAGATCGAATAGTTAGGTCCTTAGAAGTAAACGCCAGAAGCATAAAATACGATATAAATACAACAGCTTTTCCATCGTATAAAAGGATTAATTGCAACCAGTTTGAAAGTGAAGGTCATTTCTCCTTTCTGGGCAACCTCGGCTTCACACTAGGGCGTTGCTCCAACAGATTGAATAGTTAGGGTCTTAGAAGTCAACGCCCGCACCATAAAATGCAAAAAAAATACAACAGTGTTTCCATCATATAACAGGAATAATTGCAACCAGTTTGAAGGTGATGGCCAATTCTACGTTCCGGGCAACCTAGGCTTCACTCTAGGGCGTTGCTCCACCAGATCGCATAGTTACGGCCTAAGAAGTCAACGCCAGAAGCATAAAAAACGATATAAATACAACAGCTTTTCCATCGTATAAAACGGATAATTGCAACCAGTGTGGAAGTAATGGTTATTTCTACGTTCCGAGCACCATAGGCATCACTCTAAGGCGTTGCTCCACCACATCTAATAGCTACGGCCTTAGAAGTCAACGCCAGAGGCATAAAATACAATATAAATACAACAGCGTTTCCATCGTATAAAACGAATAATTGCAAGCAGTGTGATAGTTATGGTCATTTCTACATTCCGAGCAACCTAGGCTTCACTCTAGGGCGTTGCTCCACCAGATCGAATAGTTAGGTCCTTAGAAGTAAACGCCAGAAGCATAAAATACGATATAAATACAACAGCTTTTCCATCGTATAAAAGGATTAATTGCAACCAGTTTGAAAGTGATGTTCATCTCTCCTTTCTGGGCAACCTCGGCTTCACACTAGGGCGTTGCTCCAACAGATTGAATAGTTAGGGTCTTAGAAGTCAACGCCCGCACCATAAAATGCAAAAAAAATACATCAGTGTTTCCATCATATAACAGGAATAATTGCAACCAGTTTGAAAGTGATGGCCAATTCTACGTTCCGGGCAACCTAGGCTTCACTCTAGGGCGTTGCTCCACCAGATCGAATAGTTAGTGCCTTAGAAGTCAACGCCAGAAGCATAAAATACAATACATATACAACAGCTATTTCCATCGTATGAAACGAGTAATTGCAACCAGTATGAAACTTATGGTCATTTCTACTTTCCGAGCAACCTAGGCTTCGCCCTAGGGCGTTGCTCCAACAGATTGTATAGTCAGGGCCTTAGAAGTCAACGCCAGAAGCATAAAATACGACATAAATACAACAGCTTTTCCATCGTATAAAACGAATAATTGCAACCAGTATGAAACTTATGGTCATTTCTACTTTCCGAGCAAGCTAGGCTTCACCCTAGGGCGTTGGTCCAACAGATTGAATAGTTAGGGCCTTAGAAGTCAACGCCCGAATCATAAAATGCAATAAAAATACAACAGTGTATCCATCATATAACAGGAATAATTGCAACCAGTTTGAAAGTGATGGCCAATTCTACGTTCCGGGCAACCTAGGCTTCACTCTAGGGCGTTGCTCCACCAGATCGAATAGTTAGTGCCTTAGAAGTCAACGCCAGAAGCATAAAATACAATATAAATACAACAGTTTTTCCATCGTATAAAACGAATAATTGCAACCAGTATGAAACTTATGGTCATTTCTATATTCAGAGCAACCTAGGCTTCACCCTAGGGCGTTGCTCCAACAGATTGAATAGTTAGGACCTTAGAAGTCAACGCCCGAACCGTAAAATGCAAAAAAAATACAACAGTGTTTCCATCATATAACAGGAATAATTGCAAACAGTTTGAAAGTGATGGCCAATTCTACCTTCCGGGCAACCTAGGCTTCACTCTAGGGCGTTTCTCCACCAGATCGAATAGTGACGGCCTAAGCAGTCAACGCCAGAAGCATAAAATACAATATGAATACAACAGTTTTTCCATCGTATAAAACGAATAATTGCAACCAGTATGAAACTTATGGTCATTTCTACTTTCCGAGCAACCTAGGCTTCACCCTAGGGCGTTGCTCCAACAGATTGAATAGTTAGGGCCTTAGAAGTCAACGCCCGGACCCTAAAATATAAAAAAAATACAACAGTGTTTCCATCATATAACAGGAATAATTGTAACCAGTTTGAAAGTGATGGCCAATTCTACGTTCCGGGCAACCTAGGTTTCACTCCAGGGCGTTCCTCCACGAGACCGAATAGTGACGGCCTAAGCAGTCAACGCCAGAAGCATAAAAAACGATATAAATACAACAGCTTTTCCATCGTATAAAACGAATAATTGCAACCTGTGTGAAGGTAATGGTCATTTCTACGTTCCGAGCACCCTAGGCGTCACCTTAGGGCGTTGCTCCACCACATCTAATAGCTACCGCCTTAGAAGTCAACGCCAGAGGCATAAAATACAATATAAATACAACTGCGTTTCCATCGTATAAAACGAATAATTGCAAGCAGTGTGATAGTTATGGTCATTTCTACATTCCGAGCAACCTAGGCTTCACTCTAGGGCGTTGCTCCACCAGATCGAATAGTTAGGTCCTTAGAAGTAAACGCCAGAAGCATAAAATACGATATAAATACAACAGCTTTTCCATCGTATAAAAGGATTAATTGCAACCAGTTTGAAAGTGAAGGTCATTTCTCCTTTCTGGGCAACCTCGGCTTCACACTAGGGCGTTGCTCCAACAGATTGAATAGTTAGGGTCTTAGAAGTCAACGCCCGCACCATAAAATGCAAAAAAAATACAACAGTGTTTCCATCATATAACAGGAATAATTGCAACCAGTTTGAAGGTGATGGCCAATTCTACGTTCCGGGCAACCTAGGCTTCACTCTAGGGCGTTGCTCCACCAGATCGCATAGTTACGGCCTAAGAAGTCAACGCCAGAAGCATAAAAAACGATATAAATACAACAGCTTTTCCATCGTATAAAACGGATAATTGCAACCAGTGTGGAAGTAATGGTTATTTCTACGTTCCGAGCACCATAGGCATCACTCTAAGGCGTTGCTCCACCACATCTAATAGCTACGGCCTTAGAAGTCAACGCCAGAGGCATAAAATACAATATAAATACAACAGCGTTTCCATCGTATAAAACGAATAATTGCAAGCAGTGTGATAGTTATGGTCATTCCTACATTCCGAGCAACCTAGGCTTCACTCTAGGGCGTTGCTCCACCAGATCGAATAGTTAGGTCCTTAGAAGTAAACGCCAGAAGCATAAAATACGATATAAATACAACAGCTTTTCCATCGTATAAAAGGATTAATTGCAACCAGTTTGAAAGTGATGTTCATTTCTCCTTTCTGGGCAACCTCGGCTTCACACTAGGGCGTTGCTCCAACAGATTGAATAGTTAGGGTCTTAGAAGTCAACGCCCGCACCATAAAATGCAAAAAAAATACATCAGTGTTTCCATCATATAACAGGAATAATTGCAACCAGTTTGAAAGTGATGGCCAATTCTACGTTCCGGGCAACCTAGGCTTCACTCTAGGGCGTTGCTCCACCAGATCGAATAGTTAGTGCCTTAGAAGTCAACGCCAGAAGCATAAAATACAATACAAATACAACAGCTATTTCCATCGTATGAAACGAGTAATTGCAACCAGTATGAAACTTATGGTCATTTCTACTTTCCGAGCAACCTAGGCTTCGCCCTAGGGCGTTGCTCCAACAGATTGAATAGTCAGGGCCTTAGAAGTCAACGCCAGAAGCATAAAATACGACATAAATACAACAGCTTTTCCATCGTATAAAACGAATAATTGCAACCAGTATGAAACTTATGGTCATTTCTACTTTCCGAGCAAGCTAGGCTTCACCCTAGGGCGTTGGTCCAACAGATTGAATAGTTAGGGCCTTAGAAGTCAACGCCCGAATCATAAAATGCAATAAAAATACAACAGTGTATCCATCATATAACAGGAATAATTGCAACCAGTTTGAAAGTGATGGCCAATTCTACGTTCCGGGCAACCTAGGCTTCACTCTAGGGCGTTGCTCCACCAGATCGAATAGTTAGTGCCTTAGAAGTCAACGCCAGAAGCATAAAATACAATATAAATACAACAGTTTTTCCATCGTATAAAACGAATAATTGCAACCAGTATGAAACTTATGGTCATTTCTACATTCAGAGCAACCTAGGCTTCACCCTAGGGCGTTGCTCCAACAGATTGAATAGTTAGGACCTTAGAAGTCAACGCCCGAACCGTAAAATGCAAAAAAAATACAACAGTGTTTCCATCATATAACAGGAATAATTGCAACCAGTTTGAAAGTGATGGCCAATTCTACCTTCCGGGCAACCTAGGCTTCACTCTAGGGCGTTTCTCCACCAGATCGAATAGTTACTGCCTTAGAAGTCAACGCCGGAAGCATAAAATACAATATCAATACAACAGTTTTTCCATCGTATAAAACGAATAATTGCAACCAGTATGAAACTTATGGTCATTTCTACTTTCCGAGCAACCTAGGCTTCACCCTAGGGCGTTGCTCCAACAGATTGAATAGTTAGGGCCTTAGAAGTCAACGCCCGAACCCTAAAATATAAAAAAAATACAACAGTGTTTCCATCATATAACAGGAATAATTGTAACCAGTTTGAAAGTGATGGCCAATTCTACGTTCCGGGCAACCTAGGTTTCACTCCAGGGCGTTCCTCCACCAGACCGAATAGTGACGGCCTAAGCAGTCAACGCCAGAAGCATAAAAAACGATATAAATACAACAGCTTTTCCATCGTATAAAACGAATAATTGCAACCAGTATGAAACTTATGGTCATTTCTACTTTCCGAGCAACCTAGTACTCACCCTAGGGCGTTGCTCCAACAGATTGAATAGTTAGGGCCTTAGAAGTCAACGCCCGAACCCTAAAATATAAAAAAAATACAACAGTGTTTCCATCATATAACAGGAATAATTGTAACCAGTTTGAAAGTGATGGCCAATTCTACGTTCCGGGCAACCTAGGTTTCACTCCAGGGCGTTCCTCCACCAGACCGAATAGTGACGGCCTAAGCAGTCAACGCCAGAAGCATAAAAAACGATATAAATACAACAGCTTTTCCATCGTATAAAACGAATAATTGCAACCAGTGTGAAGGTAATGGTCATTTCTACGTTCCGAGCACCCTAGGCGTCACCTTAGGGCGTTGCTCCACCACATCTAATAGCTACGGCCTTAGAAGTCAACGCCAGAGGCATAAAATACAATATAAATACAACTGCGTTTCCATCGTATAAAACGAATAATTGCAACCAGTGTGAAAGTTATGGTCATTTCTACATTCCGAGCAACCTAGGCTTCACTCTAGGGCGATGCTCCACCAGATCGAATTGTTAGGTCCTTAGAAGTAAACGCCAGAAGCATAAAATACGATATGAATACAACAGCTTTTCCATCGTATAAAAGGATTAATTGCAACCAGTTTGAAAGTGATGGTCATTTCTCCTTTCCGGGCAACCTCGGCTTCACTCTAGGGCGTTGCTCCACCAGATCGAATAGTTAGTGCCTTAGAAGTCAACGCCAGATGTATAAAATACAATATAAGTACAACAGTTTTTCCATCGTATAAAACGAATAATTGCAACCAGTTTGAAGGTGATGGCCAATTCTACCTTCCGGGCAACCTAGGCTTTCACCCTAGGGCGTTGCTCCAACAGATTGAATAGTTAGGGTCTTAGAAGTCAACGCCCGAACCATAAAATGCAAAAAAAATACAACAGTGCTTCCATCATATAACAGGAATAATTGCAACTAGTTTGAAAGTGATGGCCAATACTACGTTCCGGGCAACCTAGGCTTCACTCTAGGGCGTTGCTCCACCAGATCGAATAGCTAGTGCCTTAGAAGTTAACTCCAGAAGCATAAAAAACACTATAAATGCAACAGCTTTTCCATCGAATAAAACGAATAATTGCAACCAGTATGAAACTTATGGTCATTTCTACTTTCCGAGCAACCTAGGCTTCACCCTAGGGCGTTGCTCCAGCGGATTGAATAGTTAGGGCCTTAGAAGTCAACGCCCGAACTATAAAATACAAAAAAAATACAGCAGTGTTTCCATCATATAACAGGTATAATTGCAGCCAGTTTCAAATTGATGGCCAATTCTACGTTCCGGGCAACCTAGGCATCACTCTCTTGCGTTGCTGCACCAGATCGAATAGTTAGTGCCTAAGAAGTCAACGCCAGAAGCATAAAATACGATATAAATACAACAGTTTTTCCATCGTATAAAACGAATAATTGCAACCAGTATGAAACTTATGGTCATTTCTACTTTCCGAGCAACCTAGGCTTCACCCTAGGGCGTTGCTCCAGCAGATTGAATAGTTAGGGCCTTAGAAGTCAACGCCCGAACCATAAAAAGCAATAAAAATACAACAGTGTATCCATCATATAACAGGAATAATTGCAACCAGTTTGAAAGTGATGGCCAATTCTACGTTCCGGGCAACCTAGGCTTCACTCTAGGGCGTTGCTCCACCAGATCGCATAGTTACGGCCTAAGAAGTCAACGCCAGAAGCATAAAAAACGATATAAATACAACAGCTTTTCCATCGTATAAAACGGATAATTGCAACCAGTGTGGAAGCAATGGTTATTTCTACGTTCCGAGCACCATAGGCATCACTCTAAGGCGTTGCTCCACCACATCTAATAGCTACGGCCTTAGAAGTCAACGCCAGAGGCATAAAATACAATATAAATACAACAGCGTTTCCATCGTATAAAACGAATAATTGCAAGCAGTGTGATAGTTATGGTCATTTCTCCATTCCGAGCAACCTAGGCTTCACTCTAGGGCGTTGCTCCACCAGATCGAATAGTTAGGTCCTTAGAAGTAAACGCCAGAAGCATAAAATACGATATAAATACAACAGCTTTTCCATCGTATAAAAGGATTAATTGCAACCAGTTTGAAAGTGATGTTCATTTCTCCTTTCTGGGCAACCTCGGCTTCACACTAGGGCGTTGCTCCAACAGATTGAATAGTTAGGGTCTTAGAAGTCAACGCCCGCACCATAAAATGCAAAAAAAATACATCAGTGTTTCCATCATATAACAGGAATAATTGCAACCAGTTTGAAAGTGATGGCCAATTCTACGTTCCGGGCAACCTAGGCTTCACTCTAGGGCGTTGCTCCACCAGATCGAATAGTTAGTGCCTTAGAAGTCAACGCCAGAAACATAAAATACAATATAAATACAACAGCTTTTTCCATCGTATGAAACGAGTAATTGCAACCAGTATGAAACTTATGGTCATTTCTACTTTCCGAGCAACCTAGGCTTCGTCCTAGGGCGTTGCTCCAACAGATTGAATAGTCAGGGCCTTAGAAGTCAACGCCAGAAGCATAAAATACGATATAAATACAACAGCTTTTCCATCGTATAAAACGAATAATTGCAACCAGTATGAAACTTATGGTCATTTCTACTTTCAGAGCAACCTAGGCTTCACCCTAGGGCGTTGCTCCAACAGATTGAATAGTTAGGACCTTAGAAGTCAACGCCCGAACCGTAAAATGCAAAAAAAATACAACAGTGTTTCCATCATATAACAGGAATAATTGCAACCAGTTTGAAAGTGATGGCCAATTCTACGTTCCGGGCAACCTAGGCTTCACTCTAGGGCGTTGCTCCACCAGATCGAATAGTTAGTGCCTTAGAAGTCAACGCCAGAAGCATAAAATACAATATAAATACAACAGCTTTTCCATCGTATAAAACGAATAATTGCAACCAGTATGAAACTTACGGTCATTTCTACTTTCCGAGCAACCTAGGCTTCACCCTAGGGCGTTGCTCCACCAGACCGAATAGTTACGGCCTAAGAAGTCAACGCCAGAAGCATAAAAAACGATATAGATACAACAGCTTTTCCATCGTATAAAACGAATAATTGCAACCAGTGTGAAAGTAATTGTCATTTCTACGTTCCGAGCACCCTAGGCGTCACTCTAGGGCGTTGCTCCGCCACATCTAATAGCTACGGCCTTAGAAGTCAACGCCAGAGGCATAAAATACAATATAAATACAACTGCGTTTCCATCGTATAAAACGAATAATTGCAACCAGTTTGAAGGTGATGGCCAATTCTACCTTCCGGGCAACCTAGGCTTCACTCTAGGGCGTTGCTCCACCAGATCGAATAGATAGTGCCTTAGAAGTCAACGCCAGAAGCATAAAATACAATATAAATACAACAGTTTTTCCATCGTATAAAACGAATAATTGCAACCAGTATGAAACTTATGGTCATTTCTACTTTCCGAGCAACCTAGGCTTCACCCTAGGGCGCTGCTCCAACAGATTGAATAGTTAGGGCCTTAGAAGTCAACGAACGAAGCATAAAATGCAATAAAAATGCAACAGTGTTTCCATCATATAACAGGAATAATTGCGACCAGTTTGAAAGTGATGGCCAATTCTACGTTCCGGGCAACCTAGGCTTCACTCTAGGGAGTTGCTCCACCAGATCGAATAGTTAGTGCCTTAGAAGTCAACACCAGAAGCATAAAATACAATATAAATACAACAGTTTTTCCATCGTATGAAACAAATAATTGCAACCAGTATGAAACTTATGGTCATTTCTACTTTCCGAGCAACCTAGGCTTCACCCTAGCGCGTAGCTCCAACGGATTGAATAGTTAGGGCCTTAGAAGTCAACGCCCGAGCCATAAAATGCAAAAAAAATACAACAGTGTTTCCATCATATAACAGGAATAATTGCAACCAGTTTGAAAGTGATGGCCAATTCTACGTTCCTGGCAACCTAGGTTTCACTCCAGGGTGTTGCTCCATCAGACCGAATAGTTACGGCCTAAGAAGTGAACGCTAGAAGCATAAAATACGATACAAATACAACAGCTTTTCCATCGTATAAAACGAATAATTGCAACCAGTGTGAAAGTAATGGTCATTTCTACGTTCCGAGCACCCTAGGCGTCACTATAGGGCGTTGCTGCACCACATCTAATAGCTACGGCCTTAGAAGTCAACGCCAGAGGCATAAAGTACAATACATATACAACAGCGTTTCCATCGTATAAAACGAATAATTGCAACCAGTGTGAAAGGTATGGTCATTTCTACATTCCGAGCAACCTAGGCTTCACTCTAGGGCGTTGCTCCACCAGATCGAATAGTTAGGTCCTTAGAAGTAAACGCCAGAAGCATAAAATACGATATAAATACAACAGCTTTTCCATCGTATAAAAGGATTAATTGCAACCAGTTTGAAAGTGATGGTCATTTCTACTTTCCGAGCAACCTAGGCTTCACCCTAGGGCGTTGCTTCAACAGATTGAATAGTTAGGGTCTTAGAGGTCAACGCTCGAAGCATAAAATGCAATAAAAATACAACAGTGTTTCCATCATATAACAGGAATAATTGCAACCAGTTTGAAAGTGATGGCCAATTCTACGTTCCGGGCAAGCTAGGCTTCACTCTAGGGCGTTGCTCCACCAGATCGAATAGTTAGTGCCTTAGAAGTCAACGCCAGAAGCATAAAATACAATATAAATACAACAGATTTTCCATCGTATGAAACGAGTAATTGCAACCAGTATGAAACTTATGGTCATTTCTACTTTCCGAGCAACCTAGGCTTCGCCCTAGGGCGTTGCTCCAACAGATTGAATAGTCAGGGCCTTAGAAGTAAACGCCAGAAGCATAAAATACGATATAAATACAACAGCTTTTCCATCGTATAAAACGAATAATTGCAACCAGTATGAAACTTATGGTCATTTCTACTTTCCGAGCAAGCTAGGCTTCACCCTAGGGCGTTGGTCCAACAGATTGAATAGTTAGGGCCTTAGAAGTCAACGCCCGAAGCATAAAATGCAATAAAAATACAACAGTGTATCCATCATATAACAGGAATAATTGCAACAAGTTTGAAAGTGATGGCCAATTCTACGTTCCGGGCAACCTAGGCTTCACTCTAGGGCGTTGCTCCACCAGATCGAATAGTTAGTGCCTTAGAAGTCAACATCAGAAGAATAAAATACAATATAAATACAACAGTTTTTCCATCGTATAAAACGAATAATTGCAACCAGTATGAAACTTATGGTCATTTCTACTTTCAGAGCAACCTAGGCTTCACCCTAGGGCGTTGCTCCAACAGATTGAATAGTTAGGACCTTAGAAGTCAACGCCCGAACCGTAAAATGCAAAAAAAAATACAACAGTGTTTCCATCATATAACAGGAATAATTGCAACCAGTTTGAAAGTGATGGCCAATTCTACGTTCCGGGCAACCTAGGCTTCACTCTAGGGCGTTGCTCCACCAGATCGAATAGTTAGTGCCTTAGAAGTCAGCGCCAGAAGCATAAAATACAATATAAATACAACAGCTTTTCCATCGTATAAAACGAATAATTGCAACCAGTATGAAACTTACGGTCATTTCTACTTTCCGAGCAACCTAGGCTTCACCCTAGGGCGTTGCTCCACCAGACCGAATAGTTACGGCCTAAGAAGTCAACGCCAGAAGCATAAAAAACGATATAAATACAACAGCTTTTCCATCGTATAAACCGAATAATTGCAACCAGTGTGAAAGTAATTGTCACTTCTACGTTCCGAGCACCCTAGGCGTCACTCTAGGGCGTTGCTCCACCACATCTAATAGCTACGGCCTTAGAAGTCAACGCCAGAGGCATAAAATACAATATAAATACAACTGCGTTTCCATCGTATAAAACGAATAATTGCAACCAGTGTGAAAGTTATGGTCATTTCTACATTCCGAGCAACCTAGGCTTCACTCTAGGGCGATGCTCCACCAGATCGAATTGTTAGGTCCTTAGAAGTAAACGCCAGAAGCATAAAATACGATATAAATACAACAGCTTTTCCATCGTGTAAAAGGATTAATTGCAACCAGTTTGAAAGTGATGGTCATTTCTCCTTTCCGGGCAACCTCGGCTTCACTCTAGGGCGTTGCTCCACCAGATCGAATAGTTAGTGCCTTAGAAGTCAACGCCAGATGTATAAAATACAATATAAGTACAACAGTTTTTCCATCGTATAAAACGAATAATTGCAACCAGTTTGAAGGTGATGGCCAATTCTACCTTCCGGGCAACCTAGGCTTCACTCTAGGGCGTTGCTCCACCAGATCGAATAGATAGTGCCTTAGAAGTCAACGCCAGAAGCATAAAATACAATATAAATACAACAGTTTTTCCATCGTATAAAACGAATAATTGCAACCAGTATGAAACTTATGGTCGTTTCTACTTTCCGAGCAACCTAGGCTTCACCCTAGGGCGCTGCTCCAACAGATTGAATAGTTAGGGCCTTAGAAGTCAACGAACGAAGCATAAAATGCAATAAAAATGCAACAGTGTTTCCATCATATAACAGGAATAATTGCGACCAGTTTGAAAGTGATGGCCAATTCTACGTTCCGGGCAACCTAGGCTTCACTCTAGGGCGTTGCTCCACCAGATCGAATAGTTAGTGCCTTAGAAGTCAACGCCAGAAGCATAAAATACAATATAAATACAACAGTTTTTCCATCGTATGAAACAAATAATTGCAACCAGTATGAAACTTATGGTCATTTCTACTTTCCGAGCAACCTAGGCTTCACCCTAGCGCGTAGCTCCAACGGATTGAATAGTTAGGGCCTTAGAAGTCAACGCCCGAGCCCTAAAATGCAAAAAAAATACAACAGTGTTTCCATCATATAACAGGAATAATTGCAACCAGTTTGAAAGTGATGGCCAATTCTACGTTCCTGGCAACCTAGGTTTCACTCCAGGGCGTTGCTCCACCAGACCGAATAGTTACGGCCTAAGAAGTCAACGCCAGAAGCATAAAATACGATACAAATACAACAGCTTTTCCATCGTATAAAACGAATAATTGCAACCAGTGTGAAAGTAATGGTCATTTCTACGTTCCGAGCACCCTAGGCGTCACTATAGGGCGTTGCTGCACCACATCTAATAGCTACGGCCTTAGAAGTCAACGCCAGAGGCATAAAGTGCAATACATATACAACAGCGTTTCCATCGTATAAAACGAATAATTGCAACCAGTGTGAAAGTTATGGTCATTTCTACATTCCGAGCAACCTAGGATTCACTCTAGGGCGTTGCTCCACCAGATCGAATAGTTAGGTCCTTAGAAGTAAACGCCAGAAACATAAAATACGATATAAATACAACAGCGTTTCCATCGTATAAAACGAATAATTGCAGTCAGTGTGAAAGTTATGGTCATTTCTACATTCCGTGCAACCTAGGATTCACTCTAGGGTGTTGCTCCACCAGATCGAATAGTTAGGTCCTTAGAAGTAAACGCCAGAAGCATAAAATACGATATATATACAACAGCGTTTCCATCGTATAAAACGAATAATTGCAACCAGTGTGAAAGTTATGGTCATTTCTCCTTTCCGGGCAACCTAGGCTTCACTCTAGGGCGTTACTCCGCTAGATCGAATAGCTAGGGCCTTAGAAGTCAACGCCAGAAGCATAAAATACAATATAAATACAACAGTTTTTCCATCGGATAAAACGATTAATTGCAACCAGTATGAAACTGATGGTCATTTCTACTTTCCGAGCATCCTAGGCTTCACCCTAGGGCGTTGCTCCAACAGATTGAATAGTTAGGGCCTGAGAAGTCAACGCCCGAAGCATAAAATGCAATAAAAATACAACAGTGTTTCCATCATATAACAGGAATAATTGCAACCAGTTTGAAAGTGATGGCCAATTCTACGTTCCGGGCAAGCTAGGCTTCACTCTAGGGCGTTGCTCCACCAGATCGAATAGTTAGTGCCTTAGAAGTCAACGCCAGAAGCATAAAATACAATATAAATACAACAGCTTTTCCATCGTATAAAACGAATAATTGCAACCAGTATGAAACCTATGGTGATTTCTACTTTCCGAGCAACCTAGGCTTCACCCCAGGGCGTTGCTCCACCAGACCGAATAGTTACGGCCTAAGAAGTCAACGCCAGAAGCATAAAAAACGATATAAATACAACAGCTTTTCCATCGTATAAAACGAATAATTGCAACCAGTGTGAAAGTAATTGTCATATCTACGTTCCGAGCACCCTAGGCGTCACTCTAGGGCGTTGCTCCACCACATCTAATAGCTACGGCCTTAGAAGTCAACGCCAGAGGCATAAAATACAATATAAATACAACTGCGTTTCCATCGTATAAAACGAATAATTGCAACCAGTGTGAAAGTTATGGTCATTTCTACATTCCGAGCAACCTAGGCTTCACTCTAGGGCGATGCTCCACCAGATCGAATTGTTAGGTCCTTAGAAGTAAAAGCCAGAAGCATAAAATACGATATAAATACAACAGCTTTTTCCATCGTATGAAACGAGTAATTGCAACCAGTATGAAACTTATGGTCATTTCTACTTTCCGAGCAAGCTAGGCTTCACCCTAGGGCGCTGGTCCAACAGATTGAATAGTTAGGGCCTTAGAAGTCAACGCCCGAAGCATAAAATGCAATAAAAATACAACAGTGTATCCATCATATAACAGGAATAATTGCAACCAGTTTGAAAGTGATGGCCAATTCTACTTTCCGAGCAACCTAGGCTTCGCCCTAGTGCGTTGCTCCAACAGATTGAATAGTCAGGGCCTTAGAAGTCAACGCCAGAAGCATAAAATACGATATAAATACAACAGCTTTTTCCATCGTCTGAAACGAGTAATTGCAACCAGTATGAAACTTATGGTCATTTCTACTTTCCGAGCAAGCTAGCCTTCACCCTAGGGCGTTGGTCCAACAGATTGAATAGTTAGGGCCTTAGAAGTCAACGCCCGAAGCATAAAATGCAATAAAAATACAACAGTGTATCCATCATATAACAGGAATAATTGCAACCAGTTTGAAAGTGATGGCCAATTCTACGTTCCGGGCAACCTAGGCTTCACTCTAGGGCGTTGCTCCACCAGATCGAATAGTTAGTGCCTTAGAAGTCAACATCAGAAGAATAAAATACAATATAAATACAACAGTTTTTCCATCGTAGAAAACGAATAATTGCAACCAGTATGAAACTTGTGGTCATTTCTACTTCCAGAGAAACCTAGGCTTCACCCTAGGGCGTTGCTCCAACAGATTGAATAGTTAGGACCTTAGAAGTCAACGCCCGAACCGTAAAATGCAAAAAAAATACAACAGTGTTTCCATCATATAACAGGAATAATTGCAACCAGTTTGAAAGTGATGGCCAATTCTACGTTCCGGGCAACCTAGGCTTCACTCTAGGGCGTTGCTCCACCAGATCGAATAGTTAGTGCCTTAGAAGTCAACGCCAGAAGCATAAAATACAATATAAATACAACAGCTTTTCCATCGTATAAAACGAATAATTGCAACCAGTATGAAACTTACGGTCATTTCTACTTTCCGAGCAACCTAGGCTTCACCCTAGGGCGTTGCTCCACCAGACCGAATAGTTACGGTCTAAGAAGTCAACGCCAGAAGCATGAAATACGATATAAATACAACAGCTTTTCCATCGTATAAAACGAATAATTGCAACCAGTATGTAACTTATGGTCATCTCTACTTTCCGAGCAAGGTAGGCTTCACCCAAGGGTGTTGGTCCAACAGATTGAATAGTTAGGGCCTTAGAAGTCAACGCCCGAAGCATAAAATGCAATAAAAATACAACAGTGTATCCATCATATAACAGGAATAATTGCAACCAGTTTGAAAGTGATGGCCAATTCTACGTTCCGGGCAACCTAGGCCTCACACTAGGGCGTTGCTCCACCAGATCGAATAGCTAGTGCCTTAGAAGTCAACGCCAGAAGCATAAAATACAATATAAATACAACAGTTTTTCCATCGTATAAAACGAATAATTGCAACCAGTATGAAACTTATGTTCATTTCTACTTTCCGAGCAACCTAGGCTTCACCCTAGGGCGTTGCTCCAACAGATTGAATAGTTAGGGCCTTAGAAGTCAACGCCCGAACCATAAAATGCAAAAAAAAATACAACAGTGTTTCCATCATATATCAGGAATAATTGCAACCAGTTTGAAAGTGATGGCCAATTCTACGTTCCGGGCAACCTAGGTTTCACTCCAGGGCGTTGATCCACCAGACCGAATAGTTACGGCCTAAGAAGTCAACGCCAGAAGCATAAAATACGATATAAATACAACAGCTTTTCCACCGTACAAAACGACTAATTGCAACCAGTATGAAACTTATGGTCATTTCTACTTTCCGAGCAAGCTAGGCTTCACCCTAGGGCGTTGCTCCAACAGATTGAATAGTTAGATCCTTAGAAGTAAACGCCAGAAACATAAAATACGATATAAATACAACAGCGTTTCCATCGTATAAAACGAATAATTGCAATCAGTGTGAAAGTTATGGTCATTTCTACATTCCGAGCAACCTAGAATTCACTCTAGGGTGTTGCTCCACCAGATCGAATAGTTAGGTCCTTAGAAGTAAACGCCAGAAGCATAAAATACGATATAAATACAACAGCGTTTCCATCGTATAAAACGAATAATTGCAACCAGTGTGAAAGTTATGGTCATTTCTACATTCCGAGCAACCTAGGATTTTCTCTAGGGCGTTGCTCCACCAGATCCAATAGTTAGGTCCTTAGAAGTAAACGCCAGAAGCATAAAATACGATATAAATACAACAGCTTTTCCATCGTATAAAAGGAATGGTTGCAAACAGTGTGAAAGTAATGGTCATTTCTACGTTCCCGGCAAGCTAGGCTTCACCCTAGGCCGTTGTTGCACCAGATCGAATAGTTAGGGCCTAAGAAGTGAACGCCAGAAGCATAAAATGCAATAAAAATACAACAGCTTTCCCATCGTATAAAACGAATAATTGCAACCAGTATGAAACTTATGGTCATTTCTACTTTCCGAGCAAGCTAGGCTTCACCCTAGGGCGTTGCTCGAACAGATTGAATAGTTATTGCCTTAGAAGTCAACGCCCGAACCATAAAACGCAAAAAAAATACAACAGTGTTTCCATCATATAACAGGAATAATTGCAACCAGTTTGAAAGTGATGGCCAATTCTACGTATCCGGGCAACCTAGGCTTCACTCTATTGCGTTGCTCCACCAGATCGAATAGTTAGTGCCTTAGAAGTCAACGCCAGAAGCATAAAATACAATATAAATACAACAGTTTTTCCATCGTATAAAACGAATAATTGCAACCAGTATGAAACTTATGGTCATTTCTACTTTCCGAGCAAGCTAGGCTTCACCCTAGGGCGTTGCTCGAACAGATGGAATAGTTAGTGCCTTAGAAGTCAACGCCAGAAGCATAAAATACAATATAAATACAACAGTTTTTCCATCGTATAAAACGAATAATTGCAACCAGTTTGAAAGTGATGTTCATTTCTCCTTTCTGGGCAACCTCGGCTTCACACTAGGGCGTTGCTCCAACAGATTGAATAGTTAGGGTCTTAGAAGTCAACGCCCGCACCATAAAATGCAAAAAAAATACATCAGTGTTTCCATCATATAACAGGAATAATTGCAACCAGTTTGAAAGTGATGGCCAATTCTACGTTCCGGGCAACCTAGGCTTCACTCTAGGGCGTTGCTCCACCAGATCGAATAGTTAGTGCCTTAGAAGTCAACGCCAGAAACATAAAATACAATATAAATACAACAGCTTTTTTCATCGTATGAAACGAGTAATTGCAACCAGTATGAAACTTATGGTCATTTCTACTTTCCGAGCAACCTAGGCTTCGTCCTAGGGCGTTGCTCCAACAGATTGAATAGTCAGGGCCTTAGAAGTCAACGCCAGAAGCATAAAATACGATATAAATACAACAGCTTTTCCATCGTATAAAACGAATAATTGCAACCAGTATGAAACTTATGGTCATTTCTACTTTCAGAGCAACCTAGGCTTCACCCTAGGGCGTTGCTCCAACAGATTGAATAGTTAGGACCTTAGAAGTCAACGCCCGAACCGTAAAATGCAAAAAAAATACAACAGTGTTTCCATCATATAACAGGAATAATTGCAACCAGTTTGAAAGTGATGGCCAATTCTACGTTCCGGGCAACCTAGGCTTCACTCTAGGGCGTTGCTCCACCAGATCGAATAGTTAGTGCCTTAGAAGTCAACGCCAGAAGCATAAAATACAATATAAATACAACAGCTTTTCCATCGTATAAAACGAATAATTGCAACCAGTATGAAACTTACGGTCATTTCTACTTTCCGAGCAACCTAGGCTTCACCCTAGGGCGTTGCTCCACCAGACCGAATAGTTACGGCCTAAGAAGTCAACGCCAGAAGCATAAAAAACGATATAGATACAACAGCTTTTCCATCGTATAAAACGAATAATTGCAACCAGTGTGAAAGTAATTGTCATTTCTACGTTCCGAGCACCCTAGGCGTCACTCTAGGGCGTTGCTCCGCCACATCTAATAGCTACGGCCTTAGAAGTCAACGCCAGAGGCATAAAATACAATATAAATACAACTGCGTTTCCATCGTATAAAACGAATAATTGCAACCAGTTTGAAGGTGATGGCCAATTCTACCTTCCGGGCAACCTAGGCTTCACTCTAGGGCGTTGCTCCACCAGATCGAATAGATAGTGCCTTAGAAGTCAACGCCAGAAGCATAAAATACAATATAAATACAACAGTTTTTCCATCGTATAAAACGAATAATTGCAACCAGTATGAAACTTATGGTCATTTCTACTTTCCGAGCAACCTAGGCTTCACCCTAGGGCGCTGCTCCAACAGATTGAATAGTTAGGGCCTTAGAAGTCAACGAACGAAGCATAAAATGCAATAAAAATGCAACAGTGTTTCCATCATATAACAGGAATAATTGCGACCAGTTTGAAAGTGATGGCCAATTCTACGTTCCGGGCAACCTAGGCTTCACTCTAGGGAGTTGCTCCACCAGATCGAATAGTTAGTGCCTTAGAAGTCAACACCAGAAGCATAAAATACAATATAAATACAACAGTTTTTCCATCGTATGAAACAAATAATTGCAACCAGTATGAAACTTATGGTCATTTCTACTTTCCGAGCAACCTAGGCTTCACCCTAGCGCGTAGCTCCAACGGATTGAATAGTTAGGGCCTTAGAAGTCAACGCCCGAGCCATAAAATGCAAAAAAAATACAACAGTGTTTCCATCATATAACAGGAATAATTGCAACCAGTTTGAAAGTGATGGCCAATTCCACGTTCCTGGCAACCTAGGTTTCACTCCAGGGTGTTGCTCCATCAGACCGAATAGTTACGGCCTAAGAAGTGAACGCTAGAAGCATAAAATACGATACAAATACAACAGCTTTTCCATCGTATAAAACGAATAATTGCAACCAGTGTGAAAGTAATGGTCATTTCTACGTTCCGAGCACCCTAGGCGTCACTATAGGGCGTTGCTGCACCACATCTAATAGCTACGGCCTTAGAAGTCAACGCCAGAGGCATAAAGTACAATACATATACAACAGCGTTTCCATCGTATAAAACGAATAATTGCAACCAGTGTGAAAGGTATGGTCATTTCTACATTCCGAGCAACCTAGGCTTCACTCTAGGGCGTTGCTCCACCAGATCGAATAGTTAGGTCCTTAGAAGTAAACGCCAGAAGCATAAAATACGATATAAATACAACAGCTTTTCCATCGTATAAAAGGATTAATTGCAACCAGTTTGAAAGTGATGGTCATTTCTACTTTCCGAGCAACCTAGGCTTCACCCTAGGGCGTTGCTCCAACAGATTGAATAGTTAGGGTCTTAGAGGTCAACGCTCGAAGCATAAAATGCAATAAAAATACAACAGTGTTTCCATCATATAACAGGAATAATTGCAACCAGTTTGAAAGTGATGGCCAATTCTACGTTCCGGGCAAGCTAGGCTTCACTCTAGGGCGTTGCTCCACCAGATCGAATAGTTAGTGCCTTAGAAGTCAACGCCAGAAGCATAAAATACAATATAAATACAACAGATTTTCCATCGTATGAAACGAGTAATTGCAACCAGTATGAAACTTATGGTCATTTCTACTTTCCGAGCAACCTAGGCTTCGCCCTAGGGCGTTGCTCCAACAGATTGAATAGTCAGGGCCTTAGAAGTAAACGCCAGAAGCATAAAATACGATATAAATACAACAGCTTTTCCATCGTATAAAACGAATAATTGCAACCAGTATGAAACTTATGGTCATTTCTACTTTCCGAGCAAGCTAGGCTTCACCCTAGGGCGTTGGTCCAACAGATTGAATAGTTAGGGCCTTAGAAGTCAACGCCCGAAGCATAAAATGCAATAAAAATACAACAGTGTATCCATCATATAACAGGAATAATTGCAACCAGTTTGAAAGTGATGGCCAATTCTACGTTCCGGGCAACCTAGGCTTCACTCTAGGGCGTTGCTCCACCAGATCGAATAGTTAGTGCCTTAGAAGTCAACATCAGAAGAATAAAATACAATATAAATACAACAGTTTTTCCATCGTATAAAACGAATAATTGCAACCAGTATGAAACTTATGGTCATTTCTACTTTCAGAGCAACCTAGGCTTCACCCTAGGGCGTTGCTCCAACAGATTGAATAGTTAGGACCTTAGAAGTCAACGCCCGAACCGTAAAATGCAAAAAAAAATACAACAGTGTTTCCATCATATAACAGGAATAATTGCAACCAGTTTGAAAGTGATGGCCAATTCTACGTTCCGGGCAACCTAGGCTTCACTCTAGGGCGTTGCTCCACCAGATCGAATAGTTAGTGCCTTAGAAGTCAGCGCCAGAAGCATAAAATACAATATAAATACAACAGCTTTTCCATCGTATAAAACGAATAATTGCAACCAGTATGAAACTTACGGTCATTTCTACTTTCCGAGCAACCTAGGCTTCACCCTAGGGCGTTGCTCCACCAGACCGAATAGTTACGGCCTAAGAAGTCAACGCCAGAAGCATAAAAAACGATATAAATACAACAGCTTTTCCATCGTATAAACCGAATAATTGCAACCAGTGTGAAAGTAATTGTCACTTCTACGTTCCGAGCACCCTAGGCGTCACTCTAGGGCGTTGCTCCACCACATCTAATAGCTACGGCCTTAGAAGTCAACGCCAGAGGCATAAAATACAATATAAATACAACTGCGTTTCCATCGTATAAAACGAATAATTGCAACCAGTGTGAAAGTTATGGTCATTTCTACATTCCGAGCAACCTAGGCTTCACTCTAGGGCGATGCTCCACCAGATCGAATTGTTAGGTCCTTAGAAGTAAACGCCAGAAGCATAAAATACGATATAAATACAACAGCTTTTCCATCGTGTAAAAGGATTAATTGCAACCAGTTTGAAAGTGATGGTCATTTCTCCTTTCCGGGCAACCTCGGCTTCACTCTAGGGCGTTGCTCCACCAGATCGAATAGTTAGTGCCTTAGAAGTCAACGCCAGATGTATAAAATACAATATAAGTACAACAGTTTTTCCATCGTATAAAACGAATAATTGCAACCAGTTTGAAGGTGATGGCCAATTCTACCTTCCGGGCAACCTAGGCTTCACTCTAGGGCGTTGCTCCACCAGATCGAATAGATAGTGCCTTAGAAGTCAACGCCAGAAGCATAAAATACAATATAAATACAACAGTTTTTCCATCGTATAAAACGAATAATTGCAACCAGTATGAAACTTATGGTCGTTTCTACTTTCCGAGCAACCTAGGCTTCACCCTAGGGCGCTGCTCCAACAGATTGAATAGTTAGGGCCTTAGAAGTCAACGAACGAAGCATAAAATGCAATAAAAATGCAACAGTGTTTCCATCATATAACAGGAATAATTGCGACCAGTTTGAAAGTGATGGCCAATTCTACGTTCCGGGCAACCTAGGCTTCACTCTAGGGCGTTGCTCCACCAGATCGAATAGTTAGTGCCTTAGAAGTCAACGCCAGAAGCATAAAATACAATATAAATACAACAGTTTTTCCATCGTATGAAACAAATAATTGCAACCAGTATGAAACTTATGGTCATTTCTACTTTCCGAGCAACCTAGGCTTCACCCTAGCGCGTAGCTCCAACGGATTGAATAGTTAGGGCCTTAGAAGTCAACGCCCGAGCCCTAAAATGCAAAAAAAATACAACAGTGTTTCCATCATATAACAGGAATAATTGCAACCAGTTTGAAAGTGATGGCCAATTCTACGTTCCTGGCAACCTAGGTTTCACTCCAGGGCGTTGCTCCACCAGACCGAATAGTTACGGCCTAAGAAGTCAACGCCAGAAGCATAAAATACGATACAAATACAACAGCTTTTCCATCGTATAAAACGAATAATTGCAACCAGTGTGAAAGTAATGGTCATTTCTACGTTCCGAGCACCCTAGGCGTCACTATAGGGCGTTGCTGCACCACATCTAATAGCTACGGCCTTAGAAGTCAACGCCAGAGGCATAAAGTGCAATACATATACAACAGCGTTTCCATCGTATAAAACGAATAATTGCAACCAGTGTGAAAGTTATGGTCATTTCTACATTCCGAGCAACCTAGGATTCACTCTAGGGCGTTGCTCCACCAGATCGAATAGTTAGGTCCTTAGAAGTAAACGCCAGAAACATAAAATACGATATAAATACAACAGCGTTTCCATCGTATAAAACGAATAATTGCAGTCAGTGTGAAAGTTATGGTCATTTCTACATTCCGTGCAACCTAGGATTCACTCTAGGGTGTTGCTCCACCAGATCGAATAGTTAGGTCCTTAGAAGTAAACGCCAGAAGCATAAAATACGATATATATACAACAGCGTTTCCATCGTATAAAACGAATAATTGCAACCAGTGTGAAAGTTATGGTCATTTCTCCTTTCCGGGCAACCTAGGCTTCACTCTAGGGCGTTACTCCGCTAGATCGAATAGCTAGGGCCTTAGAAGTCAACGCCAGAAGCATAAAATACAATATAAATACAACAGTTTTTCCATCGGATAAAACGATTAATTGCAACCAGTATGAAACTGATGGTCATTTCTACTTTCCGAGCATCCTAGGCTTCACCCTAGGGCGTTGCTCCAACAGATTGAATAGTTAGGGCCTGAGAAGTCAACGCCCGAAGCATAAAATGCAATAAAAATACAACAGTGTTTCCATCATATAACAGGAATAATTGCAACCAGTTTGAAAGTGATGGCCAATTCTACGTTCCGGGCAAGCTAGGCTTCACTCTAGGGCGTTGCTCCACCAGATCGAATAGTTAGTGCCTTAGAAGTCAACGCCAGAAGCATAAAATACAATATAAATACAACAGCTTTTCCATCGTATAAAACGAATAATTGCAACCAGTATGAAACTTATGGTGATTTCTACTTTCCGAGCAACCTAGCCTTCACCCCAGGGCGTTGCTCCACCAGACCGAATAGTTACGGCCTAAGAAGTCAACGCCAGAAGCATAAAAAACGATATAAATACAACAGCTTTTCCATCGTATAAAACGAATAATTGCAACCAGTGTGAAAGTAATTGTCATATCTACGTTCCGAGCACCCTAGGCGTCACTCTAGGGCGTTGCTCCACCACATCTAATAGCTACGGCCTTAGAAGTCAACGCCAGAGGCATAAAATACAATATAAATACAACTGCGTTTCCATCGTATAAAACGAATAATTGCAACCAGTGTGAAAGTTATGGTCATTTCTACATTCCGAGCAACCTAGGCTTCACTCTAGGGCGATGCTCCACCAGATCGAATTGTTAGGTCCTTAGAAGTAAAAGCCAGAAGCATAAAATACGATATAAATACAACAGCTTTTTCCATCGTATGAAACGAGTAATTGCAACCAGTATGAAACTTATGGTCATTTCTACTTTCCGAGCAAGCTAGGCTTCACCCTAGGGCGCTGGTCCAACAGATTGAATAGTTAGGGCCTTAGAAGTCAACGCCCGAAGCATAAAATGCAATAAAAATACAACAGTGTATCCATCATATAACAGGAATAATTGCAACCAGTTTGAAAGTGATGGCCAATTCTACTTTCCGAGCAACCTAGGCTTCGCCCTAGTGCGTTGCTCCAACAGATTGAATAGTCAGGGCCTTAGAAGTCAACGCCAGAAGCATAAAATACGATATAAATACAACAGCTTTTTCCATCGTCTGAAACGAGTAATTGCAACCAGTATGAAACTTATGGTCATTTCTACTTTCCGAGCAAGCTAGCCTTCACCCTAGGGCGTTGGTCCAACAGATTGAATAGTTAGGGCCTTAGAAGTCAACGCCCGAAGCATAAAATGCAATAAAAATACAACAGTGTATCCATCATATAACAGGAATAATTGCAACCAGTTTGAAAGTGATGGCCAATTCTACGTTCCGGGCAACCTAGGCTTCACTCTAGGGCGTTGCTCCACCAGATCGAATAGTTAGTGCCTTAGAAGTCAACATCAGAAGAATAAAATACAATATAAATACAACAGTTTTTCCATCGTAGAAAACGAATAATTGCAACCAGTATGAAACTTGTGGTCATTTCTACTTCCAGAGAAACCTAGGCTTCACCCTAGGGCGTTGCTCCAACAGATTGAATAGTTAGGACCTTAGAAGTCAACGCCCGAACCGTAAAATGCAAAAAAAATACAACAGTGTTTCCATCATATAACAGGAATAATTGCAACCAGTTTGAAAGTGATGGCCAATTCTACGTTCCGGGCAACCTAGGCTTCACTCTAGGGCGTTGCTCCACCAGATCGAATAGTTAGTGCCTTAGAAGTCAACGCCAGAAGCATAAAATACAATATAAATACAACAGCTTTTCCATCGTATAAAACGAATAATTGCAACCAGTATGAAACTTACGGTCATTTCTACTTTCCGAGCAACCTAGGCTTCACCCTAGGGCGTTGCTCCACCAGACCGAATAGTTACGGTCTAAGAAGTCAACGCCAGAAGCATGAAATACGATATAAATACAACAGCTTTTCCATCGTATAAAACGAATAATTGCAACCAGTATGTAACTTATGGTCATCTCTACTTTCCGAGCAAGGTAGGCTTCACCCAAGGGTGTTGGTCCAACAGATTGAATAGTTAGGGCCTTAGAAGTCAACGCCCGAAGCATAAAATGCAATAAAAATACAACAGTGTATCCATCATATAACAGGAATAATTGCAACCAGTTTGAAAGTGATGGCCAATTCTACGTTCCGGGCAACCTAGGCCTCACACTAGGGCGTTGCTCCACCAGATCGAATAGCTAGTGCCTTAGAAGTCAACGCCAGAAGCATAAAATACAATATAAATACAACAGTTTTTCCATCGTATAAAACGAATAATTGCAACCAGTATGAAACTTATGTTCATTTCTACTTTCCGAGCAACCTAGGCTTCACCCTAGGGCGTTGCTCCAACAGATTGAATAGTTAGGGCCTTAGAAGTCAACGCCCGAACCATAAAATGCAAAAAAAAATACAACAGTGTTTCCATCATATATCAGGAATAATTGCAACCAGTTTGAAAGTGATGGCCAATTCTACGTTCCGGGCAACCTAGGTTTCACTCCAGGGCGTTGATCCACCAGACCGAATAGTTACGGCCTAAGAAGTCAACGCCAGAAGCATAAAATACGATATAAATACAACAGCTTTTCCACCGTACAAAACGACTAATTGCAACCAGTATGAAACTTATGGTCATTTCTACTTTCCGAGCAAGCTAGGCTTCACCCTAGGGCGTTGCTCCAACAGATTGAATAGTTAGATCCTTAGAAGTAAACGCCAGAAACATAAAATACGATATAAATACAACAGCGTTTCCATCGTATAAAACGAATAATTGCAATCAGTGTGAAAGTTATGGTCATTTCTACATTCCGAGCAACCTAGAATTCACTCTAGGGTGTTGCTCCACCAGATCGAATAGTTAGGTCCTTAGAAGTAAACGCCAGAAGCATAAAATACGATATAAATACAACAGCGTTTCCATCGTATAAAACGAATAATTGCAACCAGTGTGAAAGTTATGGTCATTTCTACATTCCGAGCAACCTAGGATTTTCTCTAGGGCGTTGCTCCACCAGATCCAATAGTTAGGTCCTTAGAAGTAAACGCCAGAAGCATAAAATACGATATAAATACAACAGCTTTTCCATCGTATAAAAGGAATGGTTGCAAACAGTGTGAAAGTAATGGTCATTTCTACGTTCCCGGCAAGCTAGGCTTCACCCTAGGCCGTTGTTGCACCAGATCGAATAGTTAGGGCCTAAGAAGTGAACGCCAGAAGCATAAAATGCAATAAAAATACAACAGCTTTCCCATCGTATAAAACGAATAATTGCAACCAGTATGAAACTTATGGTCATTTCTACTTTCCGAGCAAGCTAGGCTTCACCCTAGGGCGTTGCTCGAACAGATTGAATAGTTATTGCCTTAGAAGTCAACGCCCGAACCATAAAACGCAAAAAAAATACAACAGTGTTTCCATCATATAACAGGAATAATTGCAACCAGTTTGAAAGTGATGGCCAATTCTACGTATCCGGGCAACCTAGGCTTCACTCTATTGCGTTGCTCCACCAGATCGAATAGTTAGTGCCTTAGAAGTCAACGCCAGAAGCATAAAATACAATATAAATACAACAGTTTTTCCATCGTATAAAACGAATAATTGCAACCAGTATGAAACTTATGGTCATTTCTACTTTCCGAGCAAGCTAGGCTTCACCCTAGGGCGTTGCTCGAACAGATGGAATAGTTAGTGCCTTAGAAGTCAACGCCAGAAGCATAAAATACAATATAAATACAACAGTTTTTCCATCGTATAAAACGAATAATTGCAACCAGTATGAAACTTATGGACATTTCTACTTTCCGAGCAACCAAGGCTTCACTCTAGGGCGTTGCTCCAACAGATTGAATAGTTAGGGCCTTAGAAGTCAACGCCCGAACCATAAAATGCAAAAAAAATACAACAGTGTTTCCATCATATATCAGGAATAATTGCAACCAGTTTGAAAGTGATGGCCAATTCTACGTTCCGGGCAACCTAGGTTTCACTCCAGGGCGTTGCTCCACCAGACCGAATAGTTACGGTCTAAGAAGTCAACGCCAGAAGCATAAAATACGATATAAATACAACAGCTTTTCCATCGTATAAAACGAATAATTGCAACCAGTATGTAACTTATGGTCATCTCTACTTTCCGAACAAGGTAGGCTTCACCCTAGGGTGTTGGTCCAACAGATTGAATAGTAAGGGCCTTAGAAGTCAACGCCCGAAGCATAAAATGCAATAAAAATACAACAGTGTATCCATCATATAACAGGAATAATTGCAACCAGTTTGAAAGTGATGGCCAATTCTACGTTCCGGGCAACCTAGGCCTCACACTAGGGCGTTGCTCCACCAGATCGAATAGCTAGTGCCTTAGAAGTCAACGCCAGAAGCATAAAATACAATATAAATACAACAGTTTTTCCATCGTATAAAACGAATAAATGCAACCAGTATGAAACTTATGGTCATTTCTACTTTCCGAGCAACCTAGGCTTCACCCTAGGGCGTTGCTCCAACAGATTGAATAGTTAGGACCTTAGAAGTCAACGCCTGAACCATAAAATGCAAAAAAAATACAACAGTGTTTCCATCATATAACAGGAATAATTGCAACCAGTTTGAAAGTGATGGCCAATTCTACGTTCCGGGCAACCTAGGTTTCACACCAGGGCGTTGCTCCTCCAGACCGAATAGTTAGGGCCTAAGAAGTGAACGCCAGAAGCATAAAATGCAATAAAAATACAACAGCTCTCCCATCGTATAAAACGAATAATTGCAACCAGTATGAAACTTATGGTCATTTCTACTTTCCGAGCAAGCTAGGCTTCACCCTAGGGCGTTGCTCGAACAGATAGAATAGTTATTGCCTTAGAAGTCAACGCCCGATCCATAAAACGCAAAAAAAATACAACAGTGTTTCCATCATATAACAGGAATAATTGCAACCAGTTTGAAAGTGATGGCCAATTCTACGTTCCGGGCAACCTAGGTTTCACTCCAGGGCGTTGATCCACCAGACCGAATAGTTACGGCCTAAGAAGTCAACGCCAGAAGCATAAAATACGATATAAATACAACAGTTTTTCCATCGTATAAAACGAGTAATTGCAACCAGTATGAAACTTATGGACATTTCTACTTTCCGAGTAACCTAGGCTTCACCCTAGGGCGTTGCTCCAACAGATTGAATAGTTAGGTCCTTAGAAGTAAACGCCAGAAACATAAAATACGATATAAATACAACAGCGTTTCCATCGTATAAAACGAATAATTGCAATCAGTGTGAAAGTTATGGTCATTTCTACATTCCGAGCAACCTAGGATTCACTCTAGGGTGTTGCTCCACCAGATCGAATAGTTAGGTCCTTAGAAGTAAACGCCAGAAGCATAAAATACGATATAAATACAACAGCGTTTCCATCGTATAAAACGAATAATTGCAACCAGTATGAAACTTATGGTCATTTATACTTTCCGAGCAACCTAGGCTTCACCCTAGGGCGTTGCTCGAACAGATTGAATAGTTAGGACCTTACAAGTCAACGCCCTAACCATAAAATGCAAAAAAAATACAACAGTGTTTCCATCATATAACAGGAATAATTGCAACCAGTTTGAAAGTGATGGCCAATTCTACGTTCCGGGCAACCTAGGTTTCACTCCAGGGCGTTGATCCACCAGACCGAATAGTTACGGCCTAAGAAGTCAACGCCAGAAGCATAAAATACGATATAAATACAACAGTTTTTCCATCGTATAAAACGAGTAATTGCAACCAGTATGAAACTTATGGACATTTCTACTTTCCGAGCAACCTAGGCTTCACCCTAGGGCGTTGCTCCAACAGATTGAATAGTTAGGTCCTTAGAAGTAAACGCCAGAAACATAAAATACGATATAAATACAACAGCGTTTCCATCGTATAAAACGAATAATTGCAATCAGTGTGAAAGTTATGGTCATTTCTACATTCCGAGCAACCTAGGATTCACTCTAGGGTGTTGCTCCACCAGATCGAATAGTTAGGTCCTTAGAAGTAAACGCCAGAAGCATAAAATACGATATAAATACAACAGCGTTTCCATCGTATAAAACGAATAATTGCAACCAGTGTGAAAGTTATGGTCATTTCTACATTCCGAGCAACCTAGGATTCACTCTAGGGCGTTGCTCCACCAGATCGAATAGTTAGGACCTTAGAAGTATACGCCAGAAGCATAAAATACGATATAAATACAACAGCTTTTCCATCGTATAAAAGGAATAGTTGCAAACAGTGTGAAAGTAATGGTCATTTCTACGTTCCCGGCAAGCTAGGCTTCACCCTAGGCCGTTGTTTCACCAGATCGAATAGTTAGGGCCTAAGAAGTGAACGCCAGAAGCATAAAATGCAATAAAAATACAACAGCTTTCCCATCGTATAAAACGAATAATTGCAACCAGTATGAAACTTATGGTCATTTCTACTTTCCGAGCAAGCTAGGCATCACCCTAGGGCGTTGCTCGAACAGATTGAATAGTTATTGCCTTAGAAGTCAACGCCCGAACCACAAAACGCAAAAAAAATACAACAGTGTTTCCAACATATAACAGGAATAATTGCAACCAGTTTGAAAGTGATGGCCAATTCTACGTATCCGGGCAACCTAGGCTTCACTCTATTGCGTTGCTCCACCAGATCGAATAGTTAGTGCCTTAGAAGTCAACGCCAGAAGCATAAAATACAATATAAATACAACAGTTTTTCCATCGTATAAAACGAATAATTGCAACCAGTATGAAACTTATGGACATTTCTACTTTCCGAGCAACCTAGGCTTCACTCTAGGGCGTTGCTCCAACAGATTGAATGGTTAGGGCCTTAGAAGTCAACGCCCGAACCATAAAATGCAAAAAAAAATACAACAGTGTTTCCATCATATATCAGGAATAATTGCAACCAGTTTGAAAGTGATGGCCAATTCTACGTTCCGGGCAACCTAGGTTTCACTCCAGGGCGTTGCTCCACCAGACCGAATAGTTACGGTCTAAGAAGTCAACGCCAGAAGCATAAAATACGATATAAATACAACAGCTTTTCCATCGTATAAAACGAATAATTGCAACCAGTATGTAACTTATGGTCATCTCTACTTTCCGAGCAAGGTAGGCTTCACCCTAGGGTGTTGGTCCAACAGATTGAATAGTTAGGGTCTTAGAAGTCAACGCCCGAAGCATAAAATGCAATAAAAATACAACAGTGTATCCATCATATAACAGGAATAATTGCAACCAGTTTGAAAGTGATGGCCAATTCTACGTTCCGGGCAACCTAGGCCTCACACTAGGGCGTTGCTCCACCAGATCGAATAGCTAGTGCCTTAGAAGTCAACGCCAGAAGCATAAAATACAATATAAATACAACAGTTTTTCCATCGTATAAAACGAATAATTGCAACCAGTATGAAACTTATGGTCATTTCTACTTTCCGAGCAACCTAGGCTTCACCCTAGGGCGTTGCTCCAACAGATTGAATAGTTAGGACCTTAGAAGTCAACGCCCGAACCATAAAATGCAAAAAAAATACAACAGTGTTTCCATCATATAACAGGAATAATTGCAACCAGTTTGAAAGTGATGGCCAATTCTACGTTCCGGGCAACCTAGGATTCACTCCAGGGCGTTGATCCACCAGACCGAATAGTTACGGCCTAAGAAGTCAACGCCAGAAGCATAAAATACGATATAAGTACAACAGCTTTTCCACCGTATAAAACGACTAATTGCAACCAGTATGAAACTTATGGTCATTTCTACTTTCCGAGCAAGCTAGGCTTCACCCTAGGGCGTTGCTCCAACAGATTGAATAGTTAGGACCTTAGAAGTCAACGCCAGAAACATAAAATACGATATAAATACAACAGCGTTTCCATCGTATAAAACGAATAATTGCAATCAGTGTGAAAGTTATGGTCATTTCTACATTCCGAGCAACCTAGGATTCACTCTAGGGTGTTGCTCCACCAGATCGAATAGTTAGGTCCTTAGAAGTAAACGCCAGAAGCATAAAATACGATATAAATACAACAGCGTTTCCATCGTATAAAACGAATAATTGCAACCAGTGTGAAAGTTATGGTCATTTCTACATTCCGAGCAACCTAGGATTCACTCTAGGCCGTTGTTTCACCAGATCGAATAGTTAGGGCCTAAGAAGTGAACGCCAGAAGCATAAAATGCAATAAAAATACAACAGCTTTCCCATCGTATAAAACGAATAATTGCAACCAGTATGAAACTTATGGTCATTTCTACTTTCCGAGCAAGCTAGGCTTCACCCTAGGGCGTTGCTCGAACAGATAGAATAGTTATTGCCTTAGAAGTCAACGCCCGATCCATAAAACGCAAAAAAAATACAACAGTGTTTCCATCATATAACAGGAATAATTGCAACCAGTTTGAAAGTGATGGCCAATTCTACGTATCCGGGCAACCTAGGCTTCACTCTATTGCGTTGCTCCACCAGATCGAATAGTTAGTGCCTTAGAAGTCAACGCCAGAAGCATAAAATACAATATAAATACAACAGTTTTTCCATCGTATAAAACGAATAATTGCAACCAGTATGAAACTTATGGACATTTCTACTTTCCGAGCAACCTAGGCTTCACTCTAGGGCGTTGCTCCAAGAGATTGAATAGTTAGGGCCTTAGAAGTCAACGCCCGAACCATAAAATGCAAAAAAAAATACAACAGTGTTTCCATCATATATCAGGAATAATTGCAACCAGTTTGAAAGTGATGGCCAATTCTACGTTCCGGGCAACCTAGCTTTCACTCCAGGGCGTTGCTACACCAGACCGAATAGTTACGGTCTAAGAAGTCAACGCCAGAAGCATAAAATACGATATAAATACAACAGCTTTTCCATCGTATAAAACGAATAATTGCAACCAGTATGTAACTTATGGTCATCTCTACTTTCCGAGCAAGGTAGGCTTCACCCTAGGGTGTTGGTCCAACAGATTGAATAGTTAGGGCCTTAGAAGTCAACGCCCGAAGCATAAAATGCAATAAAAATACAACAGTGTATCCATCATATAACAGGAATAATTGCAACCAGTTTGAAAGTGATGGCCAATTCTACGTTCCGGGCAACCTAGGCCTCACACTAGGGCGTTGCTCCACCAGATCGAATAGCTAGTGGCTTAGAAGTCAACGCCAGAAGCATAAAATACAATATAAATACAACAGTTTTTCCATCGTATAAAACGAATAATTGCAACCAGTATGAAACTTATGGTCATTTATACTTTCCGAGCAACCTAGGCTTCACCCTAGGGCGTTGCTCGAACAGATTGAATAGTTAGGACCTTACAAGTCAACGCCCGAACCATAAAATGCAAAAAAAATACAACAGTGTTTCCATCATATAACAGGAATAATTGCAACCAGTTTGAAAGTGATGGCCAATTCTACGTTCCGGGCAACCTAGGTTTCACTCCAGGGCGTTGATCCACCAGACCGAATAGTTACGGCCTAAGAAGTCAACGCCAGAAGCATAAAATACGATATAAATACAACAGCGTTTCCATCGTATAAAACGAATAATTGCAATCAGTGTGAAAGTTATGGTCATTTCTACATTCCGAGCAACCTAGGATTCACTCTAGGGTGTTGCTCCACCAGATCGAATAGTTAGGTCCTTAGAAGTAAACGCCAGAAGCATAAAATACGATATAAATACAACAGCGTTTCCATCGTATAAAACGAATAATTGCAACCAGTGTGAAAGTCATGGTCATTTCTACATTCCGAGCAACCTAGGATTCACTCTAGGGCGTTGCTCCACCAGATCGAATAGTTAGGACCTTAGAAGTATACGCCAGAAGCATAAAATACGATATAAATACAACAGCTTTTCCATCGTATAAAAGGAATAGTTGCAAACAGTGTGAAAGTAATGGTCATTTCTACGTTCCCGGCAAGCTAGGCTTCACCCTAGGCCGTTGTTTCACCAGATCGAATAGTTAGGGCCTAAGAAGTGAACGCCAGAAGCATAAAATGCAATAAAAATACAACAGGTTTCCCATCGTATAAAACGAATAATTGCAACCAGTATGAAACTTATGGTCATTTCTACTTTCCGAGCAAGCTAGGCTTCACCCTAGGGCGTTGCTCGAACAGATTGAATAGTTATTGCCTTAGAAGTCAACGCCCGAACCACAAAACGCAAAAAAAATACAACAGTGTTTCCAACATATAACAGGAATAATTGCAACCAGTTTGAAAGTGATGGCCAATTCTACGTATCCGGGCAACCTAGGCTTCACTCTATTGCGTTGCTCCACCAGATCGAATAGTTAGTGCCTTAGAAGTCAACGCCAGAAGCATAAAATACAATATAAATACAACAGTTTTTCCATCGTATAAAACGAATAATTGCAACCAGTATGAAACTTATGGACATTTCTACTTTCCGAGCAACCTAGGCTTCACTCTAGGGCGTTGCTCCAACAGATTGAATGGTTAGGGCCTTAGAAGTCAACGCCCGAACCATAAAATGCAAAAAAAAATACAACAGTGTTTCCATCATATATCAGGAATAATTGCAACCAGTTTGAAAGTGATGGCCAATTCTACGTTCCGGGCAACCTAGGTTTCACTCCAGGGCGTTGCTCCACCAGACCGAATAGTTACGGTCTAAGAAGTCAACGCCAGAAGCATAAAATACGATATAAATACAACAGCTTTTCCATCGTATAAAACGAATAATTGCAACCAGTATGTAACTTATGGTCATCTCTACTTTCCGAGCAAGGTAGGCTTCACCCTAGGGTGTTGGTCCAACAGATTGAATAGTTAGGGTCTTAGAAGTCAACGCCCGAAGCATAAAATGCAATAAAAATACAACAGTGTATCCACCATATAACAGGAATAATTGCAACCAGTTTGAAAGTGATGGCCAATTCTACGTTCCGGGCAACCTAGGCCTCACACTAGGGCGTTGCACCACCAGATCGAATAGCTAGTGCCTTAGAAGTCAACGCCAGAAGCATAAAATACGATATAAATACAACAGCTTTTCCACCGTATAAAACGACTAATTGCAACCAGTATGAAACTTATGGTCATTTCTACTTTCCGAGCATGCTAGGCTTCACCCTAGGGCGTTGCTCCAACAGATTGAATAGTTAGGACCTTAGAAGTCAACGCCAGAAACATAAAATACGATATAAATACAACAGCGTTTCCATCGTATAAAACGAATAATTGCAATCAGTGTGAAAGTTATGGTCATTTCTACATTCCGAGCAACCTAGGATTCACTCTAGGGTGTTGCTCCACCAGAACGAATAGTTAGGTCCTTAGAAGTAAACGCCAGAAGCATAAAATACGATATAAATACAACAGCGTTTCCATCGTATAAAACGAATAATTGCAACCAGTGTGAAAGTTATGGTCATTTCTACATTCCGAGCAACCTAGGATTCACTCTAGGCCGTTGTTTCACCAGATCGAATAGTTAGGGCCTAAGAAGTGAACGCCAGAAGCATAAAATGCAATAAAAATACAACAGCTTTCCCATCGTATAAAACGAATAATTGCAACCAGTATGAAACTTATGGTCATTTCTACTTTCCGAGCAAGCTAGGCTTCACCCTAGGGCGTTGCTCGAACAGATAGAATAGTTATTGCCTTAGAAGTCAACGCCCGATCCATAAAACGCAAAAAAAATACAACAGTGTTTCCATCATATAACAGGAATAATTGCAACCAGTTTGAAAGTGATGGCCAATTCTACGTTCCGGGCAACCTAGGTTTCACTCCAGGGCGTTGCTACACCAGACCGAATAGTTACGGTCTAAGAAGTCAACGCCAGAAGCATAAAATACAATATAAATACAACAGTTTTTCCATCGTATAAAACGAATAATTGCAACCAGTATGAAACTTATGGACATTTCTACTTTCCGAGCAACCTAGGCTTCACTCTAGGGCGTTGCTCCAAGAGATTGAATAGTTAGGGCCTTAGAAGTCAACGCCCGAACCATAAAATGCAAAAAAAAATACAACAGTGTTTCCATCATATATCAGGAATAATTGCAACCAGTTTGAAAGTGATGGCCAATTCTACGTTCCGGGCAACCTAGGTTTCACTCCAGGGCGTTGCTACACCAGACCGAATAGTTACGGTCTAAGAAGTCAACGCCAGAAGCATAAAATACGATATAAATACAACAGCTTTTCCATCGTATAAAACGAATAATTGCAACCAGTATGTAACTTATGGTCATCTCTACTTTCCGAGCAAGGTAGGCTTCACCCTAGGGTGTTGGTCCAACAGATTGAATAGTTAGGGCCTTAGAAGTCAACGCCCGAAGCATAAAATGCAATAAAAATACAACAGTGTATCCATCATATAACAGGAATAATTGCAACCAGTTTGAAAGTGATGGCCAATTCTACGTTCCGGGCAACCTAGGCCTCACACTAGGGCGTTGCTCCACCAGATCGAATAGCTAGTGGCTTAGAAGTCAACGCCAGAAGCATAAAATACAATATAAATACAACAGTTTTTCCATCGTATAAAACGAATAATTGCAACCAGTATGAAACTTATGGTCATTTATACTTTCCGAGCAACCTAGGCTTCACCCTAGGGCGTTGCTCGAACAGATTGAATAGTTAGGACCTTACAAGTCAACGCCCGAACCATAAAATGCAAAAAAAATACAACAGTGTTTCCATCATATAACAGGAATAATTGCAACCAGTTTGAAAGTGATGGCCAATTCTACGTTCCGGGCAACCTAGGTTTCACTCCAGGGCGTTGATCCACCAGACCGAATAGTTACGGCCTAAGAAGTCAACGCCAGAAGCATAAAATACGATATAAATACAACAGTTTTTCCATCGTATAAAACGAGTAATTGCAACCAGTATGAAACTTATGGACATTTCTACTTTCCGAGCAACCTAGGCTTCACCCTAGGGCGTTGCTCCAACAGATTGAATAGTTAGGTCCTTAGAAGTAAACGCCAGAAACATAAAATACGATATAAATACAACAGCGTTTCCATCGTATAAAACGAATAATTGCAATCAGTGTGAAAGTTATGGTCATTTCTACATTCCGAGCAACCTAGGATTCACTCTAGGGTGTTGCTCCACCAGATCGAATAGTTAGGTCCTTAGAAGTAAACGCCAGAAGCATAAAATACGATATAAATACAACAGCTTTTCCATCGTATAAAAGGAATAGTTGCAAACAGTGTGAAAGTAATGGTCATTTCTACGTTCCCGGCAAGCTAGGCTTCACCCTAGGCCGTTGTTTCACCAGATCGAATAGTTAGGGCCTAAGAAGTGAACGCCAGAAGCTTAAAATGCAATAAAAATACAACAGTTTTTCCATCGTATAACAGGATTAATTGCAACCAGTATGAAACTGATGGTCATTTCTACTTTCCGAGCAAGCTAGGCTTCACCCTAGGGCGTTGCTCGAACAGATTGAATTGTTATTGCCTTAGAAGTCAACGCCCGAACCATAAAACGCAAAAAAAATAGAACAGTGTTTCCATCATATAACAGGAATAATTGCAACCAGTTTGAAAGTGATGGCCAATTCTACGTTCCGGGCAACCTAGGTTTCACTCCAGGGCGTTGCTCCACCAGACCGAATAGTTACGGCCTAAGAAGTCAACGCCAGAAGCATAAAATACGATATAAATACAACAGCTTTTCCATCGTATAAAACGAATAATTGCAACCAGTATGAAACTTATGGTCATCTCTGCTTTCCGAGCAAGCTAGGCTTCACCCTAGGGTGTTGGTCCAACAGATTGAATAGTTAGGGCCTTAGAAGTCAACGCCCGAAGCATAAAATGCAATAAAAATACAACAGTGTATCCATCATATAACAGGAATAATTGCAACCAGTTTGAAAGTGATGGCCAATTCTACGTTCCGAGCAACCTAGGCTTCACTCCAGGGCGTTGATCCACCAGACCGAATAGTTACGGCCTAAGAAGTCAACGCCAGAAGCATAAAATACGGTATAAATACAACAGCTTTTCCACCGTATAAAACGACTAATTGCAACCAGTATGAAACTTATGGTCATTTCTACTTTCCGAACAAGCTAGGCTTCACCATAGGGCGTAGCTCCAACAGATTGAATAGCTGGGTCCTTAGAAGTAAACGCCAGAAACATAAAATACGATATAAATACAACAGCGTTTCCATCGTATAAAACGAATAATTGCAATCAGTGTGAAAGTTATGGTCATTTCTACATTCCGAGCAACCTAGGATTCACTCTAGGGTGTTGCTCCAGCAGATCGAATAGTTAGGTCCTTAGAAGTAAACGCCAGAAGCATAAAATACGATATAAATACAACAGCGTTTCCATCGTATAAAACGAATAATTGCAACCAGTGTGAAAGTTATGGTCATTTCTACATTCCGAGCAACCTAGGATTCACTCTAGGGCGTTGCTCCACCAGATCGAATAGTTAGGTCCTTAGAAGTAAACGCCAGAAGCATAAAATACGATATAAATACAACAGCTTTTCCATCGTATAAAACGAATAATTGCAACCAGTGTGAAAGTAATGGTCATTTCTACGTTCCGAGCACCCTAGGCGTCACTCTAGGGCGTTGCTCCACCACATCTAATAGCTACGATCTTAGAAGTCAACGCCAGAGGCATAAAGTACAATACAAATACAACAGCGTTTTCATCGTATAAAACGAATAATTGCAACCAGTGTGAAAGTTATGGTCATTTCTACATTCCGAGCAACCTAGGATTCACTCTAGGGCGTTGCTCCACCAGATCGAATAGTTAGGTCCTTAGAAGTATACGCCAGAAACATAAAATACGATATAAATACAACAGCGTCTCCATCGTATAAAACTAATAATTGCAATCAGTGTGAAAGTTATGGTCATTTCTACATTTCGAGCAACCTAGGATTCACTCTAGGGTGTTGCTCCACCAGATGGAATAGTTAGGTCCTCAGAAGTAAACGCCAGGAGCATAAAATACGATATAAATACAACAGCGTTTCCATCGTATAAAACGAATAATTGCAATCAGTGTGAAAGTTATGGTCATTTCTACATTCCGAGCAACCTAGGATTCACTCTAGGGTGTTGCTCCACCAGATCGAATAGTTAGGTCCTTAGAAGTAAACGCCAGAAGCATAAAACACGATATAAATACAACAGCGTTTCCATCGTATAAAACGAATAATTGCAACCAGTGTGAAAGTTATGGTCATTTCTACATTCCGAGCAACCTAGGATTCACTCTGGGGCGTTGCTCCACCAGATCGAATAGTTAGGTCCTTAGAAGTAAACGCCAGAAGCATAAAATACGATATAAATACAACAGCGTTTCCATCGTATAAAAGGAATAATTGCAAACAGTGTGAAAGTAATGGTCATTTCTACGTTCCCGGCAAGCTAGGCTTCACCCTAGGCCGTTGTTTCACCAGATCGAATAGTTAGGGCCTAAGAAGTGAACGCCAGAAGCATAAAATGCAATAAAAATACAACAGTTTTTCCATCGTATAACAGGATTAATTGCAACCAGTTTGAAAGTGATGGTCATTTCTCCTTTCCGGGCAACCTAGGCTTCACTCTAGGGCGTTACTCCACTAGATCGAATAGCTAGGGCCTTAGAAGTCAACGCCAGAAGCATAAAATACAATATAAATACAACAGTTTTTCCATCGGATAAAACGATTAATTGCAACCAGTATGAAACTGATGGTCATTTCTACTTTCCGAGCATCCTAGGCTTCACCATAGGGCGTTGCTCCAACAGATTGAATAGTTAGGGCCTTAGAAGTCAACGCCCGAAGCATAAAATGCAATAAAAATACAACAGTGTTTCCATCGTATAAAACGAATAATTGCAACCAGGATGAAACTTATGGTCATTTCTACTTTCCGAGCAAGCTAGGCTTCACCCTAGTGCGTTGCTCCAAAAGATTGAATAGTTAGGACCTTAGAAGTTATCGCCCGAACCATAAAATGCAAAAAAAATACAACAGTGTTTCCATCATATAACAGGGATAATTGCAACCAGTTTGAAAGTGATGGCCAATTCTACGTTCCGGGCAACCTAGGCTTCGCTCTAGGGCGTTGCTCCACCAGATCGAAAAGATAGTGCCTTAGAAGTCAACGCCAGAAGCATAAAATGCGATATAAATACAACAGTTTTTCCATCGTAAGAAACAAATAATTGCAACCAGTATGAAACTTATGGTCATTTCTACCTTCCGAGTAACCTAGGCTTCACCCTAGGTCGTAGCTCCAACGGATTGATTAGTTAGGGCCTTAGAAGTCTACGCCCGAACCATAAAATGCAAAAAAAATACAACAGTGTTTCCATCATATAACAGGAATAATTGCGACCAGTTTGAAAGTGATGGCCAATTCTACGTTCCGGGCAACCTAGGTTCCACTCCAGGGCGTTGCTCCACCAGGCCGAATAGTTACGGCCTAAGAAGTCAACGCCAGAAGCATAAAATACGATATAAATACAACAGCTTTTCCATCGTATAAAACGAATAATTGCAACCAGTGTGAAAGTAATGGTCATTTCTACGTTCCGAGCACCCTAGGCGTCACTCTAGGGCGTTGCTCCACCACATCTAATAGCTACGACCTTAGAAGTCAACGCCAGAGGCATAAAGTACAATACAAATACAACAGCGTTTTCATCGTATAAAACGAATAATTGCAACCAGTGTGAAAGTTATGGTCATTTCTACATTCCGAGCAACCAAGGATTCACTCTAGGGCGTTGCTCCACCAGATCGAATAGTTAGGTCCTTAGAAGTATACGCCAGAAACATAAAATACGATATAAATACAACAGCGTCTCCATCGTATAAAACTAATAATTGCAATCAGTGCGAAAGTTATGGTCATTTCTACATTTCGAGCAACCTAGGATTCACTCTAGGGTGTTGCTCCACCAGATCGAATAGTTAGGTCCTCAGAAGTAAACGCCAGAAGCATAAAATGCGATATAAATACAACAGCGTTTCCATCGTATAAAACGAATAATTGCAATCAGTGTGAAAGTTATGGTCATTTCTACATTCCGAGCAACCTAGGATTCACTCTAGGGTGTTGCTCCACCAGATCGAATAGTTAGGTCCTTAGAAGTAAACGCCAGAAGCATAAAATACGATATAAATACAACAGCGTTTCCATCGTATAAAACGAATAATTGCAACCAGTGTGAAAGTTATGGTCATTTCTACATTCCGAGCAACCTAGGATTCACTCTGGGGCGTTGCTCCACCAGATCGAATAGTTAGGTCCTTAGAAGTAAACGCCAGAAGCATAAAATACGATATAAATACAACAGCTTTTCCATCGTATAAAAGGAATAATTGCAAACAGTGTGAAAGTAATGGTCATTTCTACGTTCCCGGCAAGCTAGGCTTCACCCTAGGCCGTTGTTTCACCAGATCGAATAGTTAGGGCCTAAGAAGTGAACGCCAGAAGCATAAAATGCAATAAAAATACAACAGTTTTTCCATCGTATAACAGGATTAATTGCAACCAGTTTGAAAGTGATGGTCATTTCTCCTTTCCGGGCAACCTAGGCTTCACTCTAGGGCGTTGCGCCAACAGATTGAATAGTTAGGGCCTTAGAAGTCAACGCCCGAAGCATAAAATGCAATAAAAATACAACAGTAATTCCATCGTATAAAACGAATAATTGCAACCAGGATGAAACTTATGGTCATTTCTACTTTCCGAGCAAGCTAGGCTTCACCCTAGTGCGTTGCTCCAAAAGATTGAATAGTTAGGACCTTAGAAGTGATCGCCCGAACCATAAAATGCAAAAAAAATACAACAGTGTTTCCATCATATAACAGGAATAATTGCAACCAGTTTGAAAGTGATGGCCAATTCTACGTTCCGGGCAACCTGGGCTTCGCTCTAGGGCGTTGCTTCACCAGATCGAAAAGGTAGTGCCTTAGAAGTCAACGCCTGAAGCATAAAATGCGATATAAATACAACAGTTTTTCCATCGTATGAAACAAATAATTGCAACCAGTATGAAACTTAGGGTCATTTCTACCTTCCGAGTAACCTTGGCTTCACCCTACGTCGTAGCTCCAACGGATTGAATAGTTAGGGCCTTAGTAGTCTACGCCCGAACCATAAAATGCAAAAAAAATACAACAGTGTTTCCATCATATAACAGGAATAATTGCGACCAGTTTGAAAGTGATGGCCAATTCTACGTTCCGGGCAACCTAGGTTTCACTCCAGGGCGTTGCTCCACCAGACCGAATAGTTACGGCCAAAGAAGTCAACGCCAGAAGCATAAAATACGATATAAATACAACAGCGTTTCCATCGTATAAAACGAATAATTGCAACCAGTTTGAAAGTGATGGTCATTTCTACATTTCGAGCAACCTAGGATTCACTCTAGGGTGTTGCTCCACCAGATCGAATAGTTAGGTCCTCAGAAGTAAACGCCAGAAGCATAAAATACGATATAAATACAACAGCGTTTCCATCGTATAAAACGAATAATTGCAACCAGTTTGAAAGTGATGGCCAATTCTACGTTCCGGGCAACCTAGGCCTCACTCTAGGGCGTTGCTCCACCAGTTCGGATAGCTAGTGCCTTAGAAGTCAACGCCAGCAGCATAAAATACAATATAAATACAACAGTTTTTCCATCGTATAAAACGAATAATTGCAACCAGTATGAAACTTATGGTCATTTCTACTTTCCGAGCAACCTAGGCTTCACCCTAGGGCGTTGCTCCAACAGATTGAATAGTTAGGACCTTAGAAGTCAACGCCCGAACCATAAAATGCAAAAAAAATACAACAGTGTTTCCATCATATAACAGGAATAATTGCAACCAGTTTGAAAGTTATGGCCAATTCTACGTTCCGGGCATAATAGGCTTCTCTCTAGGGCGTTACTACACCAGATCGAAAAGATAGTGCCTTAGAAGTCAACGCAAGAAGCATAAAATACGATATAAATACAACAGTTTTTCCATCGTATAAAACGAATAATTGCAGCCAGTATGAAACTTATGGTCATTTCTACTTTCCGAGCAACCGAGGCTTCACCCTAGGGCGTTGCTCCAACAGATTGAGTAGTTAGGACCTTAGAAGTCAACGCCCGAACCATAAAATGCAAAAAAAATACAACACTGTTTACATCATATAACAGGAATTATTGCAACCAGTTTGAAAGTGATGGCCAATTCTACGTTCCGGGCAACCTAGGCTTCTCTCTAGGGCGTTGCTCCACCAGATCGAATAGATAGTGCCTTAGAAGTCAACGCCAGAAGCATAAAATACAATATAAATACAACAGTTTTTCCATCGTATAAAGCGAATAATTGCAACCAGTATGAAACTTATGGTCATTTCTACTTTCCGAGCAACCTAGGCTTCACCCTAGGGCCTTGCTCCAGCAGATTGAATAGTTAGGGCCTTGGATGTCAACGCCCGAACCAAAAATGAAAAAAAAATACAACAGTGTTTCCATCATATATCAGGAATAATTGCAACCAGTTTGAAAGTGATGGCCAATTCTACGTTCCGGGCAACCTAGGCTTCACTCTAGGGCGTTACTCCACTAGATCGAATAGCTAGGGCCTTAGAAGTCAACGCCAGAAGCATAAAATACAATATAAATACAACAGTTTTTCCATCGGATAAAACGATTAATTGCAACCAGTATGAAACTGATGGTCATTTCTACTTTCCGAGCATCCTAGGCTTCACCCTAGGGCGTTGCTCCAACAGATTGAATAGTTAGGGCCTTAGAAGTCAACGCCCGAAGCATAAAATGCAATAAAAATACAACAGTGTTTCCATCGTATAAAACGAATACTTGCAACCAGGATGAAACTTATGGTCATTTCTACTTTCCGAGCAAGCTAGGCTTCACCCTAGTGCGTTGCTCCAAAAGATTGAACAGTTAGGACCTTAGAAGTTATCGCCCGAACCATAAAATGCAAAAAAAATACAACAGTGTTTCCATCATATAACAGGAATAATTGCAACCAGTTTGAAAGTGATGGCCAATTCTACGTTCCGGGCAACCTAGGCTTCGCTCTAGGGCGTTGCTCCACCAGATCGAAAAGATAGTGCCTTAGAAGTCAACGCCAGAAGCATAAAATGCGATATAAATACAACAGTTTTTCCATCGTAAGAAACAAATAATTGCAACCAGTATGAAACTTATGGTCATTTCTACCTTCCGAGTAACCTAGGCTTCACCCTATGTCGTAGCTCCAACGGATTGAATAGTTAGGGCCTTAGAAGTCTACGCCCGAACCATAAAATGCAAAAAAAATACAACAGTGTTTCCATCATATAACAGGAATAATTCCGACCAGATTGAAAGTGATGGCCAATTCTACGTTCCGGGCAACCTAGGTTTCACTCCAGGGCGTTGCTCCACCAGGCCGAATAGTTACGGCCTAAGAAGTCAACGCCAGAAGCATAAAATACGATATAAATACAACAGCTTTTCCATCGTATAAAACGAGTAATTGCAACCAGTGTGAAAGTAATGGTCATTTCTACGTTCCGAGCACCCTAGGCGTCACTCTAGGGCGTTGCTCCACCACATCTAATAGCTACGACCTTAGAAGTCAACGCCAGAGGCATAAAGTACAATACAAATACAACAGCGTTTTCATCGTATAAAACGAATAATTGCAACCAGTGTGAAAGTTATGGTCATTTCTACATTCCGAGCAACCTAGGATTCACTCTAGGGCGTTGCTCCACCAGATCGAATAGTTAGGTCCTTAGAAGTATACGCCAGAAGCATAAAATGCGATATAAATACAACAGTTTTTCCATCGTAAGAAACAAATAATTGCAACCAGTATGAAACTTATGGTCATTTCTACCTTCCGAGTAACCTAGGCTTCACCCTATGTCGTAGCTCCAACGGATTGAATAGTTAGGGCCTTAGAAGTCTACGCCCGAACCATAAAATGCAAAAAAAATACAACAGTGTTTCCATCATATAACAGGAATAATTGCGACCAGATTGAAAGTGATGGCCAATTCTACGTTCCGGGCAACCTAGGTTTCACTCCAGGGCGTTGCTCCACCAGGCCGAATAGTTACGGCCTAAGAAGTCAACGCCAGAAGCATAAAATACGATATAAATACAACAGCGTTTTCATCGTATAAAACGAATAATTGCAACCAGTGTGAAAGTTATGGTCATTTCTACATTCCGAGCAACCTAGGATTCACTCTAGGGCGTTGCTCCACCAGATCGAATAGTTAGGTCCTTAGAAGTATACGCCAGAAACATAAAATACGATATAAATACAACAGCGTCTCCATCGTATAAAACTAATAATTGCAATCAGTGTGAAAGTTATGGTCATTTCTACATTTCGAGCAACCTAGGATTCACTCTAGGGTGATGCTCCACCAGATCGAATAGTTAGGTCCTCACAAGTAAACGCCAGAAGCATAAAATACGATATAAATACAACAGCGTTTCCATCGTATAAAACGAATAATTGCAATCAGTGTGAAAGTTATGGTCATTTCTACATTCCGAGCAACCTAGGATTCACTCTAGGGTGTTGCTCCACCAGATCGAATAGTTAGGTCCTTAGAAGTAAACGCCAGAAGCATAAAATACGATATAAATACAACAGCGTTTCCATCGTATAAAACGAATAATTGCAACCAGTGTGAAAGTTATGGTCATTTCTACATTCCGAGCAACCTAGGATTCACTCTAGGGCGTTGCTCCACCAGATCGAATAGTTAGGTCCTTAGAAGTAAACGCCAGAAGCATAAAATACGATATAAATACAACAGCTTTTCCATCGTATAAAAGGAATAATTGCAAACAGTGTGAAAGTAATGGTCATTTCTACGTACCCGGCAAGCTAGGCTTCACCCTAGGCCGTTGTTTCACCAGATCGAATAGTTAGGGCCTAAGAAGTGAACGCCAGAAGCATAAAATGCGATAAAAATACAACAGTTTTTCCATCGTATAACAGGATTAATTGCAACCAGTTTGAAAGTGATGGTCATTTCTCCTTTCCGGGCAACCTAGGCTTCACTCTAGGGCGTTACTCCACTAGATCGAATAGCTAGGGCCTTAGAAGTCAACGCCAGAGCATAAAATACAATATAAATACAACAGTTTTTCCATCGGATAAAACGATTAATTGCAACCAGTATGAAACTGATGGTCATTTCTACTTTCCGAGCATCCTAGGCTTCACCCTAGGGCGTTATTCCAACAGATTGAATAGTTAGGGCCTTAGAAGTCAACGCCCGAAGCATAAAATGCAATAAAAATACAACAGTGTTTCCATCGTATAAAACGAATAATTGCAACCAGGATGAAACTTATGGTCATTTCTACTTTCCGAGCAAGCTAGGCTTCACCCTAGTGCGTTGCTCCAAAAGATTGAATAGTTAGGACCTTAGAAGTTATCGCCCGAACCATAAAATGCAAAAAAAATACAACAGTGTTTCCATCATATAACAGGAATAATTGCAACCAGTTTGAAAGTGATGGCCAATTCTACGTTCCGGGCAACCTAGGCTTCGCTCTAGGGCGTTGCTCCACCAGATCGAAAAGATAGTGCCTTAGAAGTCAACGCCAGAAGCATAAAATGCGATATAAATACAACAGTTTTTCCATCGTAAGAAACAAATAATTGCAACCAGTATGAAACTTATGGTCATTTCTACCTTCCGAGTAACCTAGGCTTCACCCTATGTCGTAGCTCCAACGGATTGAATAGTTAGGGCCTTAGAAGTCTACGACCGAACCATAAAATGCAAAAAAAATACAACAGTGTTTCCATCATATAACAGGAATAATTGCGACCAGATTGAAAGTGATGGCCAATTCTACGTTCCGGGCAACCTAGGTTTCACTCCAGGGCGTTGCTCCACCAGGCCGAATAGTTACGGCCTAAGAAGTCAACGCCAGAAGCATAAAATACGATATAAATACAACAGCTTTTCCATCGTATAAAACGAGTAATTCCAACCAGTGTGAAAGTAATGGTCATTTCTACGTTCCGAGCACCCTAGGCGTCACTCTAGGGCGTTGCTCCACCACATCTAATAGCTACGACCTTAGAAGTCAACGCCAGAGGCATAAAGTACAATACAAATACAACAGCGTTTTCATCGTATAAAACGAATAATTGCAACCAGTGTGAAAGTTATGGTCATTTCTACATTCCGAGCAACCTAGGATTCACTCTAGGGCGTTGCTCCACCAGATCGAATAGTTAGGTCCTTAGAAGTATACGCCAGAAACATAAAATACGATATAAATACAACAGCGTCTCCATCGTATAAAACTAATAATTGCAATCAGTGTGAAAGTTATGGTCATTTCTACATTTCGAGCAACCTAGGATTCACTCTAGGGTGTTGCTCCACCAGATCGAATAGTTAGGTCCTCACAAGTAAACGCCAGAATCATAAAATACGATATAAATACAACAGCGTTTCCATCGTATAAAACGAATAATTGCAACCAGTGTGAAAGTTATGGTCATTTCTACATTCCGAGCAACCTAGGATTCACTCTAGGGCGTTGCTCCACCAGATCGAATAGTTAGGTCCTTAGAAGTAAACGCCAGAAGCATAAAATACGATATAAATACAACAGCTTTTCCATCGTATAAAAGGAATAATTGCAAACAGTGTGAAAGTAATGGTCATTTCTACGTTCCCGGCAAGCTAGGCTTCACCCTAGGCCGTTGTTTCACCAGATCGAATAGTTAGGGCCTAAGAAGTGAACGCCAGAAGCATAAAATGCAATAAAAATACAACAGTTTTTCCATCGTATAACAGGATTAATTGCAACCAGTTTGAAAGTGATGGTCATTTCTCCTTTCCGGGCAACCTAGGCTTCACTCTAGGGCGTTACTCCACTAGATCGAATAGCTAGGGCCTTAGAAGTCAACGCCAGAAGCATAAAATACAATATAAATACAACAGTTTTTCCATCGGATAAAACGATTAATTGCAACCAGTATGAAACTGATGGTCATTTCTACTTTCCGAGCATCCTAGGCTTCACCCTAGGGCGTTGCTCCAACAGATTGAATAGTTAGGGCCTTAGAAGTCAACGCCCGAAGCATAAAATGCAATAAAAATACAACAGTGTTTCCATCGTATAAAACGAATAATTGCAACCAGGATGAAACTTATGGTCATTTCTACTTTCCGAGCAAGCTAGGCTTCACCCTAGTGCGTTGCTCCAAAAGATTGAATAGTTAGGACCTTAGAAGTTATCGCCCGAACCATAAAATGCAAAAAAAATACAACAGTGTTTCCATCATATAACAGGAATAATTGCAACCAGTTTGAAAGTGATGGCCAATTCTACGTTCCGGGCAACCTAGGCTTCGCTCTAGGGCGTTGCTCCACCAGATCGAAAAGATAGTGCCTTAGAAGTCAACGCCAGAAGCATAAAATGCGATATAAATACAACAGTTTTTCCATCGTAAGAAACAAATAATTGCAACCAGTATGAAACTTATGGTCATTTCTACCTTCCGAGTAACCTAGGCTTCACCCTATGTCGTAGCTCCAACGGATTGAATAGTTAGGGCCTTAGAAGTCTACGCCCGAACCATAAAATGCAAAAAAAATACAACAGTGTTTCCATCATATAACAGGAATAATTGCGACCAGATTGAAAGTGATGGCCAATTCTACGTTCCGGGCAACCTAGGTTTCACTCCAGGGCGTTGCTCCACCAGGCCGAATAGTTACGGCCTAAGAAGTCAACGCCAGAAGCATAAAATACGATATAAATACAACAGCTTTTCCATCGTATAAAACGAATAATTGCAACCAGTGTGAAAGTAATGGTCATTTCTACGTTCCGAGCACCCTAGGCGTCACTCTAGGGCGTTGCTCCACCACATCTAATAGCTACGACCTTAGAAGTCAACGCCAGAGGCATAAAGTACAATACAAATACAACAGCGTTTTCATCGTATAAAACGAATAATTGCAACCAGTGTGAAAGTTATGGTCATTTCTACATTCCGAGCAACCTAGGATTCACTCTAGGGCGTTGCTCCACCAGATCGAATAGTTAGGTCCTTAGAAGTATACGCCAGAAACATAAAATACGATATAAATACAACAGCGTCTCCATCGTATAAAACTAATAATTGCAATCAGTGTGAAAGTTATGGTCATTTCTACATTTCGAGCAACCTAGGATTCACTCTAGGGTGTTGCTCCACCAGATCGAATAGTTAGGTCCTCACAAGTAAACGCCAGAAGCATAAAATACGATATAAATACAACAGTTTTTCCATCGTATAACAGGATTAATTGCAACCAGTTTGAAAGTGATGGTCATTTCTCCTTTCCGGGCAACCTAGGCTTCACTCTAGGGCGTTACTCCACTAGATCGAATAGCTAGGGCCTTAGAAGTCAACGCCAGAGCATAAAATACAATATAAATACAACAGTTTTTCCATCGGATAAAACGATTAATTGCAACCAGTATGAAACTGATGGTCATTTCTACTTTCCGAGCATCCTAGGCTTCACCCTAGGGCGTTGCTCCAACAGATTGAATAGTTAGGGCCTTAGAAGTCAACGCCCGAAGCATAAAATGCAATAAAAATACAACAGTGTTTCCATCGTATAAAACGAATAATTGCAACCAGGATGAAACTTATGGTCATTTCTACTTTCCGAGCAAGCTAGGCTTCACCCTAGTGCGTTGCTCCAAAAGATTGAATAGTTAGGACCTTAGAAGTTATCGCCCGAACCATAAAATGCAAAAAAAATACAACAGTGTTTCCATCATATAACAGGAATAATTGCAACCAGTTTGAAAGTGATGGCCAATTCTACGTTCCGGGCAACCTAGGCTTCGCTCTAGGGCGTTGCTCCACCAGATCGAAAAGATAGTGCCTTAGAAGTCAACGCCAGAAGCATAAAATGCGATATAAATACAACAGTTTTTCCATCGTAAGAAACAAATAATTGCAACCAGTATGAAACTTATGGTCATTTCTACCTTCCGAGTAACCTAGGCTTCACCCTATGTCGTAGCTCCAACGGATTGAATAGTTAGGGCCTTAGAAGTCTACGACCGAACCATAAAATGCAAAAAAAATACAACAGTGTTTCCATCATATAACAGGAATAATTGCGACCAGATTGAAAGTGATGGCCAATTCTACGTTCCGGGCAACCTAGGTTTCACTCCAGGGCGTTGCTCCACCAGGCCGAATAGTTACGGCCTAAGAAGTCAACGCCAGAAGCATAAAATACGATATAAATACAACAGCTTTTCCATCGTATAAAACGAGTAATTCCAACCAGTGTGAAAGTAATGGTCATTTCTACGTTCCGAGCACCCTAGGCGTCACTCTAGGGCGTTGCTCCACCACATCTAATAGCTACGACCTTAGAAGTCAACGCCAGAGGCATAAAGTACAATACAAATACAACAGCGTTTTCATCGTATAAAACGAATAATTGCAACCAGTGTGAAAGTTATGGTCATTTCTACATTCCGAGCAACCTAGGATTCACTCTAGGGCGTTGCTCCACCAGATCGAATAGTTAGGTCCTTAGAAGTATACGCCAGAAACATAAAATACGATATAAATACAACAGCGTCTCCATCGTATAAAACTAATAATTGCAATCAGTGTGAAAGTTATGGTCATTTCTACATTTCGAGCAACCTAGGATTCACTCTAGGGTGTTGCTCCACCAGATCGAATAGTTAGGTCCTCACAAGTAAACGCCAGAATCATAAAATACGATATAAATACAACAGCGTTTCCATCGTATAAAACGAATAATTGCAACCAGTGTGAAAGTTATGGTCATTTCTACATTCCGAGCAACCTAGGATTCACTCTAGGGCGTTGCTCCACCAGATCGAATAGTTAGGTCCTTAGAAGTAAACGCCAGAAGCATAAAATACGATATAAATACAACAGCTTTTCCATCGTATAAAAGGAATAATTGCAAACAGTGTGAAAGTAATGGTCATTTCTACGTTCCCGGCAAGCTAGGCTTCACCCTAGGCCGTTGTTTCACCAGATCGAATAGTTAGGGCCTAAGAAGTGAACGCCAGAAGCATAAAATGCAATAAAAATACAACAGTTTTTCCATCGTATAACAGGATTAATTGCAACCAGTTTGAAAGTGATGGTCATTTCTCCTTTCCGGGCAACCTAGGCTTCACTCTAGGGCGTTACTCCACTAGATCGAATAGCTAGGGCCTTAGAAGTCAACGCCAGAAGCATAAAATACAATATAAATACAACAGTTTTTCCATCGGATAAAACGATTAATTGCAACCAGTATGAAACTGATGGTCATTTCTACTTTCCGAGCATCCTAGGCTTCACCCTAGGGCGTTGCTCCAACAGATTGAATAGTTAGGGCCTTAGAAGTCAACGCCCGAAGCATAAAATGCAATAAAAATACAACAGTGTTTCCATCGTATAAAACGAATAATTGCAACCAGGATGAAACTTATGGTCATTTCTACTTTCCGAGCAAGCTAGGCTTCACCCTAGTGCGTTGCTCCAAAAGATTGAATAGTTAGGACCTTAGAAGTTATCGCCCGAACCATAAAATGCAAAAAAAATACAACAGTGTTTCCATCATATAACAGGAATAATTGCAACCAGTTTGAAAGTGATGGCCAATTCTACGTTCCGGGCAACCTAGGCTTCGCTCTAGGGCGTTGCTCCACCAGATCGAAAAGATAGTGCCTTAGAAGTCAACGCCAGAAGCATAAAATGCGATATAAATACAACAGTTTTTCCATCGTAAGAAACAAATAATTGCAACCAGTATGAAACTTATGGTCATTTCTACCTTCCGAGTAACCTAGGCTTCACCCTATGTCGTAGCTCCAACGGATTGAATAGTTAGGGCCTTAGAAGTCTACGCCCGAACCATAAAATGCAAAAAAAATACAACAGTGTTTCCATCATATAACAGGAATAATTGCGACCAGATTGAAAGTGATGGCCAATTCTACGTTCCGGGCAACCTAGGTTTCACTCCAGGGCGTTGCTCCACCAGGCCGAATAGTTACGGCCTAAGAAGTCAACGCCAGAAGCATAAAATACGATATAAATACAACAGCTTTTCCATCGTATAAAACGAATAATTGCAACCAGTGTGAAAGTAATGGTCATTTCTACGTTCCGAGCACCCTAGGCGTCACTCTAGGGCGTTGCTCCACCACATCTAATAGCTACGACCTTAGAAGTCAACGCCAGAGGCATAAAGTACAATACAAATACAACAGCGTTTTCATCGTATAAAACGAATAATTGCAACCAGTGTGAAAGTTATGGTCATTTCTACATTCCGAGCAACCTAGGATTCACTCTAGGGCGTTGCTCCACCAGATCGAATAGTTAGGTCCTTAGAAGTATACGCCAGAAACATAAAATACGATATAAATACAACAGCGTCTCCATCGTATAAAACTAATAATTGCAATCAGTGTGAAAGTTATGGTCATTTCTACATTTCGAGCAACCTAGGATTCACTCTAGGGTGTTGCTCCACCAGATCGAATAGTTAGGTCCTCACAAGTAAACGCCAGAAGCATAAAATACGATATAAATACAACAGCGTTTCCATCGTATAAAACGAATAATTGCAATCAGTGTGAAAGTTATGGTCATTTCTACATTCCGAGCAACCTAGGATTCACTCTAGGGTGTTGCTCCACCAGATCGAACAGTTAGGTCCTTAGAAGTAAACGCCAGAAGCATAAAATACGATATAAATACAACAGCGTTTCCATCGTATAAAACGAATAATTGCAACCAGTGTGAAAGTTATGGTCATTTCTACATTCCGAGCAACCTAGGATTCACTCTAGGGCGTTGCTCCACCAGATCGAATAGTTAGGTCCTTAGAAGTAAACGCCAGAAGCATAAAATACGATATAAATACAACAGCTTTTCCATCGTATAAAAGGAATAATTGCAAACAGTGTGAAAGTAATGGTCATTTCTACGTTCCCGGCAAGCTAGGCTTCACCCTAGGCCGTTGTTTCACCAGATCGAATAGTTAGGGCCTAAGAAGTGAACGCCAGAAGCATAAAATGCGATAAAAATACAACAGTTTTTCCATCGTATAACAGGATTAATTGCAACCAGTTTGAAAGTGATGGTCATTTCTCCTTTCCGGGCAACCTAGGCTTCACTCTAGGGCGTTACTCCACTAGATCGAATAGCTAGGGCCTTAGAAGTCAACGCCAGAAGCATAAAATACAATATAAATACAACAGTTTTTCCATCGGATAAAACGATTAATTGCAACCAGTATGAAACTGATGGTCATTTCTACTTTCCGAGCATCCTAGGCTTCACCCTAGGGCGTTGCTCCAACAGATTGAATAGTTAGGGCCTTAGAAGTCAACGCCCGAAGCATACAATGCAATAAAAATACAACAGTGTTTCCATCGTATAAAACGAATAATTGCAACCAGGATGAAACTTATGGTCATTTCTACTTTCCGAGCAAGCTAGGCTTCACCCTAGTGCGTTGCTCCAAAAGATTGAATAGTTAGGACCTTAGAAGTTATCGCCCGAACCATAAAATGCAAAAAAAATACAACAGTGTTTCCATCATATAACAGGAATAATTGCAACCAGTTTGAAAGTGATGGCCAATTCTACGTTCCGGGCAACCTAGGCTTCGCTCTAGGGCGTTGCTCCACCAGATCGAAAAGATAGTGCCTTAGAAGTCAACGCCAGAAGCATAAAATGCGATATAAATACAACAGTTTTTCCATCGTAAGAAACAAATAATTGCAACCAGTATGAAACTTATGGTCATTTCTACCTTCCGAGTAACCTAGGCTTCACCCTATGCCGTAGCTCCAACGGATTGAATAGTTAGGGCCTTAGAAGTCTACGCCCGAACCATAAAATGCAAAAAAAATACAACAGTGTTTCCATCATATAACTGGAATAATTGCGACCAGATTGAAAGTGATGGCCAATTCTACGTTCCGGGCAACCTAGGTTTCACTCCAGGGCGTTGCTCCACCAGGCCGAATAGTTACGGCCTAAGAAGTCAACGCCAGAAGCATAAAATACGATATAAATACAACAGCTTTTCCATCGTATAAAACGAATAATTGCAACCAGTGTGAAAGTAATGGTCATTTCTACGTTCCGAGCACCCTAGGCGTCACTCTAGGGCGTTGCTCCACCACATCTAATAGCTACGACCTTAGAAGTCAACGCCAGAGGCATAAAGTACAATACAAATACAACAGCGTTTTCATCGTATAAAACGAATAATTGCAACCAGTGTGAAAGTTATGGTCATTTCTACATTCCGAGCAACCTAGGATTCACTCTAGGGCGTTGCTCCACCAGATCGAATAGTTAGGTCCTTAGAAGTATACGCCAGAAACATAAAATACGATATAAATACAACAGCGTCTCCATCGTATAAAACTAATAATTGCAATCAGTGTGAAAGTTATGGTCATTTCTACATTTCGAGCAACCTAGGATTCACTCTAGGGTGTTGCTCCACCAGATCGAATAGTTAGGTCCTCACAAGTAAACGCCAGAAGCATAAAATACGATATAAATACAACAGCGTTTCCATCGTATAAAACGAATAATTGCAATCAGTGTGAAAGTTATGGTCATTTCTACATTCCGAGCAACCTAGGATTCACTCTAGGGTGTTGCTCCACCAGATCGAATAGTTAGGTCCTTAGAAGTAAACGCCAGAAGCATAAAATACGATATAAATACAACAGCGTTTCCATCGTATAAAACGAATAATTGCAACCAGTGTGAAAGTTATGGTCATTTCTACATTCCGAGCAACCTAGGATTCACTCTAGGGCGTTGCTCCACCAGATCGAATAGTTAGGTCCTTAGAAGCAAACGCCAGAAGCATAAAATACGATATAAATACAACAGCTTTTCCATCGTATAAAAGGAATAATTGCAAACAGTGTGAAAGTAATGGTCATTTCTACGTTCCCGGCAAGCTAGGCTTCACCCTAGGCCGTTGTTTCACCAGATCGAATAGTTAGGGCCTAAGAAGTGAACGCCAGAAGCATAAAATGCGATAAAAATACAACAGTTTTTCCATCGTATAACAGGATTAATTGCAACCAGTTTGAAAGTGATGGTCATTTCTCCTTTCCGGGCAACCTAGGCTTCACTCTAGGGCGTTACTCCACTAGATCGAATAGCTAGGGCCTTAGAAGTCAACGCCAGAAGCATAAAATACAATATAAATACAACAGTTTTTTCATCGGATAAAACGATTAATTGCAACCAGTATGAAACTGATGGTCATTTCTACTTTCCGAGCATCCTAGGCTTCACCCTAGGGCGTTGCTCCAACAGATTGAATAGTTAGGGCCTTAGAAGTCAACGCCCGAAGCATAAAATGCAATAAAAATACAACAGTGTTTCCATCGTATAAAACGAATAATTGCAACCAGGATGAAACTTATGGTCATTTCTACTTTCCGAGCAAGCTAGGCTTCACCCTAGTGCGTTGCTCCAAAAGATTGAATAGTTAGGACCTTAGAAGTTATCGCCCGAACCATAAAATGCAAAAAAAATACAACAGTGTTTCCATCATATAACAGGAATAATTGCAACCAGTTTGAAAGTGATGGCCAATTCTACGTTCCGGGCAACCTAGGCTTCGCTCTAGGGCGTTGCTCCACCAGATCGAAAAGATAGTGCCTTAGAAGTCAACGCCAGAAGCATAAAATACGATATAAATACAACAGTTTTTCCATCGTAAGAAACAAGTAATTGCAACCAGTATGAAACTTATGGTCATTTCTACCTTCCGAGTAACCTAGGCTTCACCCTAGGTCGTAGCTCCAACGGATTGAATAGTTAGGGCCTTAGAAGTCTACGCCCGAACCATAAAATGCAAAAAAAATACAACAGTGTTTCCATCATATAACAGGAATAATTGCGACCAGTTTGAAAGTGATGGCCAATTCTACGTTCCGGGCAACCTAGGTTTCACTCCAGGGCGTTGCTCCACCAGGCCGAATAGTTACGGCCTAAGAAGTCAACGCCAGAAGCATAAAATACGATATAAATACAACAGCTTTTCCATCGTATAAAACGAATAATTGCAACCAGTGTGAAAGTAATGGTCATTTCTACGTTCCGAGCACCCTAGGCGTCACTCTAGGGCGTTGCTCCACCACATCTAATAGCTACGACCTTAGAAGTCGACGCCAGAGGCATAAAGTACAATACAAATACAACAGCGTTTTCATCGTATAAAACGAATAATTGCAACCAGTGTGAAAGTTATGGTCATTTCTACATTCCGAGCAACCTAGGATTCACTCTAGGGCGTTGCTCCACCAGATCGAATAGTTAGGTCCTCAGCAGTAAACGCCAGAAGCATAAAATACGATATAAATACAACAGCTTTTCCATCGTATAAAACGAATAATTGCAACCAGTGTGAAAGTTATGGTCATTTCTACATTCCGAGCAACCTAGGATTCTCTCTGGGGCGTTGCTCCACCAGATCGAATAGTTAGGTCCTTAGAAGTAAACGCCAGAAGCATAAAATACGATATAAATACAACAGCGTTTCCATCGTATAAAAGGAATAATTGCAAACAGTGTGAAAGTAATGGTCATTTCTACGTTCCCGGCAAGCTAGGCTTCACCCTAGGCCGTTGTTTCACCAGATCGAATAGTTAGGGCCTAAGAAGTGAACGCCAGAAGCATAAAATGCAATAAAAATACAACAGTTTTTCCATCGTATAACAGGATTAATTGCAACCAGTTTGAAAGTGATGGTCATTTCTCCTTTCCGGGCAACCTAGGCTTCACTCTAGGGCGTTGCTCCACCAGATCGAGTAGATAGTGCCTTAGAAGTCAACGCCAGAAGCATAAAATACAATATAAGTACAACAGTGTTTCCATCGTATACAACGAATAATTGCAACCAGGATGAAACTTATGGTCATTTCTACTTTCCGAGCAAGCTAGGCTTCACCCTAGGGCATTGCGCCAACAGATTGAATAGTTAGGGCCTTAGAAGTCAACGCCCGAAGCATAAAACGCAATAAAAATACAACAGTGATTCCATCGTATAAAACGAATAATTGCAACCAGGATGAAACTTATGGTCATTTCTACTTTCCGAGCAAGCTAGGCTTCACCCTAGTGCGTTGCTCCAAAAGATTGAATAGTTAGGACCTTAGAAGTGATCGCCCGAACCATAAAATGCAAAAAAAATACAACAGTGTTTCCATCATATAACAGGAATAATTGCAACCAGTTTGAAAGTGATGGCCAATTCTACGTTCCGGGCAACCTGGGCTTCGCTCTAGGGCGTTGCTTCACCAGATCGAAAAGGTAGTGCCTTAGAAGTCAACGCCTGAAGCATAAAATGCGATATAAATACAATAGTTTTTCCATCGTATGAAACAAATAATTGCAACCAGTATGAAACTTAGTGTCATTTCTACCTTCCGAGTAACCTTGGCTTCACCCTAGGTCGTAGCTCCAACGGATTGAATAGTTAGGGCCTTAGTAGTCTACGCCCGAACCATAAAATGCAAAAAAAATACAACAGTGTTTCCATCATATAACAGGAATAATTGCGACCAGTTTGAAAGTGATGGCCAATTCTACGTTCCGGGCAACCTAGGTTTCACTCCAGGGCGTTGCTCCACCAGACCGAATAGTTACGGCCCAAGAAGTCAACGCCAGAAGCATAAAATACGATATAAATACAACAGCTTTTCCATCGTATAAAACGAATAATTGCAACCAGTGTGAAAGTAATGGTCATTTCTACGTTCCGAGCACCCTAGGCGTCACTCTAGGGCGTTGCTCCACCACATCTAATAGCTACGACCTTAGAAGTCAACGCCAGAGGCATAAAGTACAATACAAATACAACAGCGTTTTCATCGTATAAAACGAATAATTGCAACCAGTGTGAAAGTTATGGTCATTCCTACATTCCGAGCAACCTAGGATTCACTCTAGGGCGTTGCTCCACCAGATCGAATAGTTAGGTCCTTAGAAGTAAACGCCAGAAACATAAAATACGATATAAATACAACAGCGTCTCCATCGTATAAAACGAATAATTGCAATCAGTGTGAAAGTTATGGTCATTTCTACATTTCGAGCAACCTAGGATTCACTCTAGGGTGTTGCTCCACCAGATCGAATAGTTAGGTCCTCAGAAGTAAACGCCAGAAGCATAAAATACGATATAAATACAACAGCGTTTCCATCGTATAAAACGAATAATTGCAACCAGTTTGAAAGTGATGGCCAATTCTACGTTCCGGGCAACCTAGGCCTCACTCTAGGGCGTTGTTCCACCAGTTCGAATAGCTAGTGCCTTAGAAGTCAACGCCAGCAGCATAAAATACAATATAAATACAACAGTTTTTCCATCGTATAAAACGAATAATTGCAACCAGTATGAAACTTATGGTCATTTCTACTTTCCGAGCTACCTAGGCTTCACCCTAGGGCGTTGCTCCAACAGATTGAATAGTTAGGACCTTAGAAGTCAACGCCCGAACCATAAAATGCAAAAAAAATACAACAGTGTGTCCATCATATAACAGGAATAATTGCAACCAGTTTGAAAGTTATGGCCAATTCTACGTTCCGGGCATAATAGGCTTCTCTCTAGGGCGTTACTACACCAGATCGAAAAGATAGTGCCTTAGAAGTCAACGCAAGAAGCATAAAATACGATATAAATACAACAGTTTTTCCATCGTATAAAACGAATAATTGCAACCAGTATGAAACTTATGGTCATTTCTACTTTCCGAGCAACCTAGGCTTCACCCTAGGGCGTTGCTCCAACAGATTGAGTAGTTAGGACCTTAGAAGTCAACGCCCGAACCATAAAATGCAAAAAAAATACAACACTGTTTACATCATATAACAGGAATAATTGCAACCAGTTTGAAAGTGATGGCCAATTCTACGTTCCGGGCAACCTAGGCTTCTCTCTAGGGCGTTGCTCCACCAGATCGAATAGATAGTGCCTTAGAAGTCAACGCCAGAAGCATTAAATACAATATAAATACAACAGTTTTTCCATCGTATAAAGCGAATAATTGCAACCAGTATGAAACTTATGGTCATTTCTACTTTCCGAGCAACCTAGGCTTCACCCTAGGGCCTTGCTCCAGCAGATTGAATAGTTAGGGCCTTGGATGTCAACGCCCGAACCAAAAATGAAAAAAAAATACAACAGTGTTTCCATCATATATCAGGAATAATTGCAACCAGTTTGAAAGTGATGGCCAATTCTACGTTCCGGGCAACCTAGGCTTCACTCTAGGGCGTTACTCCACTAGATCGAATAGCTAGGGCCTTAGAAGTCAACGCCAGAAGCATAAAATACAATATAAATACAACAGTTTTTCCATCGGATAAAACGATTAATTGCAACCAGTATGAAACTGATGGCCATTTCTACTTTCCGAGCATCCTAGGCTTCACCCTAGGGCGTTGCTCCAACAGATTGAATAGTTAGGGCCTTAGAAGTCAACGCCCGAAGCATAAAATGCAATAAAAATACAACAGTGTTTCCATCGTATAAAACGAATAATTGCAACCAGGATGAAACTTATGGTCATTTCTACTTTCCGAGCAAGCTAGGCTTCACCCTAGTGCGTTGCTCCAAAAGATTGAATAGTTAGGACCTTAGAAGTTATCGCACGAACCATAAAATGCAAAAAAAATACAACAGTGTTTCCATCATATAACAGGAATAATTGCAACCAGTTTGAAAGTGATGGCCAATTCTACGTTCCGGGCAACCTAGGCTTCGCTCTAGGGCGTTGCTCCACCAGATCGAAAAGATAGTGCCTTAGAAGTCAACGCCAGAAGCATAAAATGCGATATAAATACAACAGTTTTTCCATCGTAAGAAACAAATAATTGCAACCAGTATGAAACTTATGGTCATTTCTACCTTCCGAGTAACCTAGGCTTCACCCTATGTCGTAGCTCCAACGGATTGAATAGTTAGGGCCTTAGAAGTCTACGCCCGAACCATAAAATGCAAAAAAAATACAACAGTGTTTCCATCATATAACAGGAATAATTGCGACCAGATTGAAAGTGATGGCCAATTCTACGTTCCGGGCAACCTAGGTTTCACTCCAGGGCGTTGCTCCACCAGGCCGAATAGTTACGGCCTAAGAAGTCAACGCCAGAAGCATAAAATACGATATAACTACAACAGCTTTTCCATCGTATAAAACGAGTAATTGCAACCAGTGTGAAAGTAATGGTCATTTCTACGTTCCGAGCACCCTAGGCGTCACTCTAGGGCGTTGCTCCACCACATCTAATAGCTACGACCTTAGAAGTCAACGCCAGAGGCATAAAGTACAATACAAATACAACAGCGTTTTCATCGTATAAAACGAATAATTGCAACCAGTGTGAAAGTTATGGTCATTTCTACATTCCGAGCAACCTAGGATTCACTCTAGGGCGTCGCTCCACCAGATCGAATAGTTAGGTCCTTAGAAGTATACGCCAGAAACATAAAATACGATATAAATACAACAGCGTCTCCATCGTATAAAACTAATAATTGCAATCAGTGTGAAAGTTATGGTCATTTCTACATTTCGAGCAACCTAGGATTCACTCTAGGGTGTTGCTCCACCAGATCGAATAGTTAGGTCCTCACAAGTAAACGCCAGAATCATAAAATACGATATAAATACAACAGCGTTTCCATCGTATAAAACGAATAATTGCATCCAGTGTGAAAGTTATGGTCATTTCTACATTCCGAGCAACCTAGGATTCACTCTAGGGCGTTGCTCCACCAGATCGAATAGTTAGGTCCTTAGATGTAAACGCCAGAAGCATAAAATACGATATAAATACAACAGCTTTTCCATCGTATAAAAGGAATAATTGCAAACAGTGTGAAAGTAATGGTCATTTCTACGTTCCCGGCAAGCTAGGCTTCACCCTAGGCCGCTGTTTCACCAGATCGAATAGTTAGGGCCTAAGAAGTGAACGCCAGAAGCATAAAATGCAATAAAAATACAACAGTTTTTCCATCGTATAACAGGATTAATTGCAACCAGTTTGAAAGTGATGGTCATTTCTCCTTTCCGGGCAACCTAGGCTTCACTCTAGGGCGTTACTCCACTAGATCGAATAGCTAGGGCCTTAGAAGTCAACGCCAGAAGCATAAAATACAATATAAATACAACAGTTTTTCCATCGGATAAAACGATTAATTGCAACCAGTATGAAACTGATGGTCATTTCTACTTTCCGAGCATCCTAGGCTTCACCCTAGGGCGTTGCTCCAACAGATTGAATAGTTAGGGCCTTAGAAGTCAACGCCCGAAGCATAAAATGCAATAAAAATACAACAGTGTTTCCATCGTATAAAACGAATAATTGCAACCAGGATGAAACTTATGGTCATTTCTACTTTCCGAGCAAGCTAGGCTTCACCCTAGTGCGTTGCTCCAAAAGATTGAATAGTTAGGACCTTAGAAGTTATCGCCCGAACCATAAAATGCAAAAAAAATACAACAGTGTTTCCATCATATAACAGGAATAATTGCGACCAGATTGAAAGTGATGGCCAATTCTACGTTCCGGGCAACCTAGGTTTCACTCCAGGGCGTTGCTCCACCAGGCCGAATAGTTACGGCCTAAGAAGTCAACGCCAGAAGCATAAAATACGATATAAATACAACAGCTTTTCCATCGTATAAAACGAATAATTGCAACCAGTGTGAAAGTAATGGTCATTTCTACGTTCCGAGCACCCTAGGCGTCACTCTAGGGCGTTGCTCCACCACATCTAATAGCTACGACCTTAGAAGTCAACGCCAGAGGCATAAAGTACAATACAAATACAACAGCGTTTTCATCGTATAAAACGAATAATTGCAACCAGTGTGAAAGTTATGGTCATTTCTACATTCCGAGCAACCTAGGATTCACTCTAGGGCGTTGCTCCACCAGATCGAATAGTTAGGTCCTTAGAAGTCAACGCCAGAGGCATAAAGTACAATACAAATACAACAGCGTTTTCATCGTATAAAACGAATAATTGCAACCAGTGTGAAAGTTATGGTCATTTCTACATTCCGAGCAACCTAGGATTCACTCTAGGGCGTTGCTCCACCAGATCGAATAGTTAGGTCCTTAGAAGTATACGCCAGAAACATAAAATACGATATAAATACAACAGCGTCTCCATCGTATAAAACTAATAATTGCAATCAGTGTGAAAGTTATGGTCATTTCTACATTTCGAGCAACCTAGGATTCACTCTAGGGTGTTGCTCCACCAGATCGAATAGTTAGGTCCTCACAAGTAAACGCCAGAAGCATAAAATACGATATAAATACAACAGCGTTTCCATCGTATAAAACGAATAATTGCAATCAGTGTGAAAGTTATGGTCATTTCTACATTCCGAGCAACCTAGGATTCACGCTAGGGTGTTGCTCCACCAGATCGAATAGTTAGGTCCTTAGAAGTAAACGCCAGAAGCATAAAATACGATATAAATACAACAGCGTTTCCATCGTATAAAACGAATAATTGCAACCAGTGTGAAAGTTATGGTCATTTCTACATTCCGAGCCACCTAGGATTCACTCTAGGGCGTTGCTCCACCAGATCGAATAGTTAGGTCCTTAGAAGTAAACGCCAGAAGCATAAAATACGATATAAATACAACAGCTTTTCCATCGTATAAAAGGAATAATTGCAAACAGTGTGAAAGTAATGGTCATTTCTACGTTCCCGGCAAGCTAGGCTTCACCCTCGGCCGTTGTTTCACCAGATCGAATAGTTAGGGCCTAAGAAGTGAACGCCAGAAGCATAAAATGCGATAAAAATACAACAGTTTTTCCATCGTATAACAGGATTAATTGCAACCAGTTTGAAAGTGATGGTCATTTCTCCTTTCCGGGCAACCTAGGCTTCACTCTAGGGCGTTACTCCACTAGATCGAATAGCTAGGGCCTTAGAAGTCAACGCCAGAAGCATAAAATACAATATAAATACAACAGTTTTTCCATCGGATAAAACGATTAATTGCAACCAGTATGAAACTGATGGTCATTTCTACTTTCCGAGCATCCTAGGCTTCACCCTAGGGCGTTGCTCCAACAGATTGAATAGTTAGGGCCTTAGATGTCAACGCCCGAAGCATAAAATGCAATAAAAATACAACAGTGTTTCCATCGTATAAAACGAATAATTGCAACCAGGATGAAACTTATGGTCATTTCTACTTTCCGAGCAAGCTGGGCTTCACCCTAGGGCGTTGCTCCAACAGATTGAATCGTTAGGGCCTTAGAAGTCAACGCCCGAAGCATAAAATGCAAAAAAAATACAACAGTGTTTCCATCATATAACAGGTATGATTGCAACTAGTTTGAAAGTAATGGCCAATTCTACGTTCCTGGCAACCTAGGCTTCACTCCAGGGCGTTGCTCCACCAGACCGAATAGTTAAAGCCTAAGAAGTCAACGCCAGAAGCATAAAATACGATATAAATACAACAGCTTTTCCATCGTATAAAACGAATAATTGCAACCAGTGTGAAAGTAATGGTCATTTCTACGTTCCGAGCACCCTAGGCGTCACTCTAGGGCGTTGCTCCACCACATCTAATAGCTACGACCTTAGAAGTCAACGCCAGAGGCATAAAGTACAATACAAATACAACAGCGTTTTCATCGTATAAAACGAATAATTGCAACCAGTGTGAAAGTTATGGTCATTTCTACATTCCGAGCAACCTAGGAATCACTCTAGGGCGTTGCTCCACCAGATCGAATAGTTAGGTCCTTAGAAGTAAACGCCAGAAACATAAAATACGATATAAATACAACAGCGTTTCCATCGTATAAAACGAATAATTGCAATCAGTGTGAAGGTTATGGTCATTTCTACATTCCGATCAACCTAGGATTCACTCTAGGGTGTTGCTCCACCAGATCGAATAGTTAGGTCCTTAGAAGTAAACGACAGAAGCATAAAATACGATATAAATACAACAGCGTTTCCGTCGTATAAAACTAATAATTGCAATCAGTGTGAAAGTTATGGTCATTTCTACATTCCGAGCAACCTAGGATTCACTCCAGGGTGTTGCTCCACCAGATCGAATAGTTAGGTCCTTAGAAGTAAACGCCAGAAGCATAAAATACGATATAAATACAACAGCGTTTCCATCGTATAAAACGAATAATTGCAACCAGTGTGAAAGTTATGGTCATTTCTACATTCCGAGCAACCTAGGATTCACTCTAGGGCGTTGCTCCACCAGATCGAATAGTTAGGTCCTTAGAAGTAAACGCCAGAAGCATAAAATACGATATAAATACAACAGCTTTTCCATCGTATAAAAGGAATAATTGCAAAGAGTGTGAAAGTAATGGTCATTTCTACGTTCCCGGCAAGCTAGGCTTCACCCTAGGCCGTTGTTTCACCAGATCGAATAGTTAGGGCCTAAGAAGTGAACGCCAGAAGCATAAAATGCGATAAAAATACAACAGTTTTTCCATCGTATAACAGGATTAATTGCAACCAGTTTGAAAGTGATGGTCATTTCTCCTTTCCGGGCAACCTAGGCTTCACTCTAGGGCGTTACTCCACTAGATCGAATAGCTAGGGCCTTAGAAGTCAACGCCAGAAGCATAAAATACAATATAAATACAACAGTTTTTCCATCGGATAAAACGATTAATTGCAACCAGTATGAAACTGATGGTCATTTCTACTTTCCGAGCATCCTAGGCTTCACCCTAGGGCGTTGCTCCAACAGATTGAATAGTTAGGGCCTTAGAAGTCAACGCCCGAAGCATAAAATGCAATAAAAATACAACAGGGTTTCCATCGTATAAAACGAATAATTGCAACCAGGATGAAACTTATGGTCATTTCTACTTTCCGAGCAAGCTAGGCTTCACCCTAGTGCGTTGCTCCAAAAGATTGAATAGTTAGGACCTTAGAAGTTATCGCCCGAACCATAAAATGCAAAAAAAATACAACAGTGTTTCCATCATATAACAGGAATAATTGCAACCAGTTTGAAAGTGATGGCCAATTCTACGTTCCGGGCAACCTAGGCTTCGCTCTAGGGCGTTGCTCCACCAGATCGAAAAGATAGTGCCTTAGAAGTCAACGCCAGAAGCATAAAATGCGATATAAATACAACAGTTTTTCCATCGTAAGAAACAAATAATTGCAACCAGTATGAAACTTATGGTCATTTCTACCTTCCGAGTAACCTAGGCTTCACCCTAGGTCGTAGCTCCAACGGATTGAATAGATAGGGCCTTAGAAGTCTACGCCCGAACCATAAAATGCAAAAAAAATACAACAGTGTTTCCATCATATAACAGGAATAATTGCGACCAGTTTGAAAGTGATGGCCAATTCTACGTTCCGGGCAACCTAGGTTTCACTACAGGGCGTTGCTCCACCAGGCCGAATAGTTACGGCCTAAGAAGTCAACGCCAGAAGCATAAAATACGACATAAATACAACAGCTTTTCCATCGTATAAAACGAATAATTGCAACCAGTGTGAAAGTAATGGTCATTTCTACGTTTCGAGCACCCTAGGCGTCACTCTAGGGCGTTGCTCCACCACATCTAATAGCTACGACCTTAGAAGTCAACGCCAGAGGCATAAAGTACAATACAAATACAACAGCGTTTTCATCGTATAAAACGAATAATTGCAACCAGTGTGAAAGTTATGGTCATTTCTACATTCCGAGCAACCTAGGATTCACTCTAGGGCGTTGCTCCACCAGATCGAATAGTTAGGTCCTTAGAAGTATACGCCAGAAACATAAAATACGATATAAATACAACAGCGTCTCCATCGTATAAAACTAATAATTGCAATCAGTGTGAAAGTTATGGTCATTTCTACATTTCGAGCAACCTAGGATTCACTCTAGGGTGTTGCTCCACCAGATCGAATAGTTAGGTCCTCAGAAGTAAACGCCAGAAGCATAAAATACGATATAAATACAACAGCGTTTCCATCGTATAAAACGAATAATTGCAAGCAGTGTGAAAGTTATGGTCATTTCTACATTCCGAGCAACCTAGGATTCACTCTAGGGCGTTGCTCCACCAGATCGAATAGTGAGGTCCTTAGAAGTAAACGCCAGAAGCATAAAATACGATATAAATACAACAGCTTTTCCATCGTATAAAAGGAATAATTGCAAACAGTGTGAAAGTATTGGTCATTTCTACGTTCACGGCAAGATAGGCTTCACCCTAGGCCGTTGTTTCACCAGATCGAATAGTTAGGGCCTAAGAAGTGAACGCCAGAAGCATAAAATGCAATAAAAATACAACAGTTTTTCCATCGTATAACAGGATTAATTGCAACCAGTTTGAAGGTGATGGCCAATTCTACCTTCCGGGCTACCTAGGCTTCACTCTAGGGCGTTGCTCCACCAGATCGAGTAGATAGTGCCTTAGAAGTCAACGCCAGAAGCATAAAATACAATATAAGTACAACAGTGTTTCCATCGTATAAAACGAATAATTGCAACCAGGATGAAACTTATGGTCATTTCTACTTTCCGAGCAAGCTAGGCTTCACCCTAGGGCGTTGCGCCAACAGATTGAATAGTTAGGGCCTTAGAAATCAACGCCCGAAGCATAAAATGCAATAAAAATACAACAGTGATTCCATCGTATAAAACGAATAATTGCAACCAGGATGAAACTTATGGTCATTTCTACTTTCCGAGCAAGCTAGGCTTCACCCTAGTGCGTTGCTCCAAAAGATTGAATAGTTAGGACCTTAGAAGTGATCGCCCGAACCATAAAATGCAAAAAAAATACAACAGTGTTTCCATCATATAACAGGAATAATTGCAACCAGTTTGAAAGTGATGACAAATTCTACGTTCCGGGCAACCTGGCCTTCGCTCTAGGGCGTTGCTTCACCAGATCGAAAAGATAGTGCCTTAGAAGTCTACGCCAGAAGCATAAAATGCGATATAAATACAACAGTTTTTCCATCGTATGAAACAAATAATTGCAACCAGTATGAAACTTAGGGTCATTTCTACCTTCCGAGTAACCTAGGCTTCACCCTAGGTCGTAGGTCCAACGGATTGAATAGTTAGGGCCTTAGTAGTCTACGCCCGAACCATAAAATGCAAAAAAAATACAACAGTGTTTCCATCATATAACAGGAATAATTGCGACCAATTTGAAAGTGATGGCCAATTCTACGTTCCGGGCAACCTAGGTTTCACTCCAGGGCGTTGCTCCACCAGACCGAATAGTTACGGCCCAAGAAGTCAACGCCAGAAGCATAAAATACGATATAAATACAACAGCTTTTCCATCGTATAAAACGAATAATTGCAACCAGTGTGAAAGTAATGGTCATTTCTACGTTCCGAGCACCCTAGGCGTCACTCTAGGGCGTTGCTCCACCACATCTAATAGCTACGACCTTAGAAGTCAACGCCAGAGGCATAAAGTACAATACAAATACAACAGCGTTTTCATCGTATAAAACGAATAATTGCAACCAGTGTGAAAGTTATGGTCATTCCTACATTCCGAGCAACCTAGGATTCACTCTAGGGCGTTGCTCCACCAGATCGAATAGTTAGGTCCTTAGAAGTAAACGCCAGAAACATAAAATACGATATAAATACAACAGCGTCTCCATCGTATAAAACGAATAATTGCAATCAGTGTGAAAGTTATGGTCATTTCTACATTTCGAGCAACCTAGGATTCACTCTAGGGTGTTGCTCCACCAGATCGAATAATTAGGTCCTCAGAAGTAAACGCCAGAAGCATAAAATACGATATAAATACAACAGCGTTTCCATCGTATAAAACGAATAATTGCAACCAGTTTGAAAGTGATGGCCAATTCTACGTTCCGGGCAACCTAGGCCTCACTCTAGGGCGTTGCTCCACCAGTTCGAATAGCTAGTGCCTTAGAAGTCAACGCCAGCAGCATAAAATACAATATAAATACAACAGTTTTTCCATCGTATAAAACGAATAATTGCAACCAGTATGAAACTTATGGTCATTTCTACTTTCCGAGCAACCTAGGCTTCACCCTAGGGCGTTGCTCCAACAGATTGAATAGTTAGGACCTTAGAAGTCAACGCCCGAACCATAAAATGCAAAAAAAATACAACAGTGTTTCCATCATATAACAGGAATAATTGCAACCAGTTTGAAAGTTATGGCCAATTCTACGTTCCGGGCATAATAGGCTTCTCTCTAGGGCGTTACTACACCAGATCGAAAAGATAGTGCCTTAGAAGTCAACGCAAGAAGCATAAAATACGATATAAATACAACAGTTTTTCCATCGTATAAAACGAATAATTGCAACCAGTATGAAACTTATGGTCATTTCTACTTTCCGAGCAACCTAGGCTTCACCCTAGGGCGTTGCTCCAACAGATTGAATAGTTAGGGCCTTAGAAGTCAACGCCCGAACCATAAAATGCAAAAAAAATACAACAGTGTTTCCGTCATATATCAGGAATAATTGCAACCAGTTTGAAAGTGATGGCCAATTCTACGTTCCGGGAAACCTAGGCTTCACTCTATTGCGTTGCTCCACCAGATCGAATAGTTAGTGCCTTAGAAGTCAACGCCGGAAGCATAAAATACAATATAAATACAACAGTTTTTCCATCGTATAAAACGAATAATTGCAACCAGTATGAAACTTATGGTAATTTCTACTTTCCGAGCAACCTAGGCTTCACCCTAGGGCTTTTCTCCGACAGATTGAGTAGCTAGGACCTTAGAAGTCAACGCCCGAACCATAAAATGCAAAAAAAATACAACACTGTTTCCATCATATAACAGGAATAATTGCAACCAGTTTGAAAGTGATGGCCAATTCTACGTTCCGGGCAACCTAGGCTTCTCTCTAGGGCGTTGCTCCACCAGATCGAATAGATAGTGCCTTAGAAGTCAACGCCAGAAGCATAAAATACAATATAAATACAACAGTTTTTCCATCGTATAAAGCGAATAATTGCAACCAGTATGAAACTTATGGTCATTTCTACTTTCCGAGCAACCTAGGCTTCACCCTAGGGCCTTGCTCCAGCAGATTGTATAGTTAGGGCCTTGGATGTCAACGCCCGAACCAAAAATGAAAAAAAAATACAACAGTGTTTCCATCATATATCAGGAATAATTGCAACCAGTTTGAAAGTGATGGCCAATTCTACGTTCCGGGCAACCTAGGTTTCACTCCAGGGCGTTTCTCCACCAGACCGAATAGTTACGGCCTATGAAGTCAACGCCAGAAGCATAAAATACGATATAAATACAACAGATTTTCCATCGTATAAAACGACTAATTGCAACCAGTATGAAACTTATTGTCATTTCTACTTTCCGAGCAAGCTAGGCTTCACCCTAGGGCGTTGCTCCAACAGATTGAATCGTTAGGGCCTTAGAAGTCAACGCCCGAAGCATAAAATGCAAAAAAAATACAACAGTGTTTCCATCATATAACAGGTATGATTGCAACTAGTTTGAAAGTAATGGCCAATTCTACGTTCCTGGCAACCTAGGTTTCACTCCAGGGCGTTGCTCCACCAGACCGAATAGTTACAGCCTAAGAAGTCAACGCCAGAAGCATAAAATACGATATAAATGCAACAGCTTTTCCATCGTATAAAACGAATAATTGCAACCAGTGTGAAAGTAATGGTCATTTCTACGTTCCGAGCACCCTAGGCGTCACTCTAGGGCGTTGCTCCACCACATCTAATAGCTACGACCTTAGAAGTCAACGCCAGAGGCATAAAGTACAATACAAATACAACAGCGTTTTCATCGTATAAAACGAATAATTGCAACCAGTGTGAAAGTTATGGTCATTTCTACATTCCGAGCAACCTAGGATTCACTCTAGGGCGTTGCTCCACCAGATCGAATAGTTAGGTCCTTAGAAGTAAACGCCAGAAACATAAAATACGATATAAATACAACAGCGTTTCCATCGTATAAAACGAATAATTGCAATGAGTGTGAAAGTTATGGTCATTTCTACATTCCGAGCAACCTAGCATTCACTCTAGGGTGTTGCTCCACCAGATCGAATAGTTAGGTCCTTAGAAGTAAACGACAGAAGCATAAAATACGATATAAATACAACAGCGTTTCCGTCGTATAAAACGAATAATTGCAACCAGTGTGAAAGTTATGGTCATTTCTACATTCCGAGCAACCTAGGATTCACTCTAGGGCCTTGCTCCAGCAGATTGAATAGTTAGGGCCTTAGAAGTCAACGCCCGAAGCATAAAATGCAATAAAAATACAACAGTGTTTCCATCATATATCAGGAATAATTGCAACCAGTTAGAAAGTGATGGCCAATTCTATGTGCCGGGCAACCTAGGCTTCACCCTAGGGCGTTGCTCCACCAGTTCGAATAGTTAGTGCCTTAGAAGTCAACGCCAGAAGCATAAAATACAATATAAATACAACAGTTTTTCCATCGTATAAAACGAATAATTGCAACCAGTTTGAAAGTGATGGCCAATTCTACCTTTCGGGCAACCTAGGCTTCACTCTACGGCGTTGCTCCACTAGATCGGACAGCTAGGGCCTTAGAAGTCAACGCCAGAAGCATAAAATACAATATAAATACAACAGTATTTCCATCGTATAAAACGAATAATTGCAACCAGTATGAAACTTATGTTCATTTCTACTTTGCGAGCAACCTAGGCTTCACCCTAGGGCGTTGCTCCAACGGATTGAATAGTTAGGGCCTTAGAAGTCAACGCCCGAACCATAAAATGCAAAAAAAATACAACAGTGTTTCCATCATATAACAGGAATAATTGCGACCAGTTTGAAAGTGATGGCCCATTCTACGTTCCGGGCAACCTAGGTTTAACTACAGGGCGTTGCTCCACCAGACCGAATAGTTACGGCCCAAGAAGTCAACGCCAGAAGCATAAAATACGATATAAATACAACAGCTTTTCCATCGTATAAAACGAATAATTGCAACCAGTATGAAACTTATGGTCATTTCTACTTTCCGAGCATGCTAGGCTTCACCCTAGGGCGTTGCTCCAACAGATTGAATAGTTAGGGCCTTAGAAGTCAACGCCCGAAGCATAAAATGCAATAAAAATACAACAGTGTTTCCATCATATAACAGGAATAATTGCAACCTGTTTGAAAGTGATGGCCAATTCTACGTTCCGGGCAACCTTGGCCTCACTCTAGGGCGTTGCTCCACCAGATCGAATAGCTAGTGCCTTAGAAGTCAACGCCAGAAGCATAAAATACAATATAAATACAACAGTTTTTCCATCGTATACAACGAATAATTGCAACCAGTATGAAACTTATGGTCATTTCTAGTTTCCGAGCAACCTAGGCTTCACCCTAGGGCGTTGCTCCAACAGATTGAATAGTTAGGACCTTAGAAGTCAACGCCCGAACCATAAAATGCAAAAAAAATACAACAGTGTTTCCATCATATAACAGGAATAATTGCAACCAGTTTGAAAGTGATGGCCAATTGTACGTTCCGGGCAACCTAGGCTTCGCTCTAGGGCGTTGCTCCACCAGATCGAAAAGATAGTGCCTTAGAAGTCAACGCCAGAAGCATAAAATGCGATATAAATACAACAGTTTTTCCATCGTATAAAACGAATAATTGCAACCAGTATGAAACTTATGGTCATTTCTGCTTTCCGAGCAACCTAGGTTTCACCCTAGGGCGTTGTTCCAACAGATTGAATAGTTAGGGCCTTAGAAGTCAACGCCCGAACCATAAAATGCAAAAAAAATACAACAGTGTTTCCGTCATATATCAGGAATAATTGCAACCTGTTTGAAAGTGATGGCCAATTCTACGTTCCGGGCAACCTAGGCTTCGCTCTAGGGCGTTGTTCCACCAGACCGAATAGTTACGGCCTAAGAAGTCAACGCCAGAAGCATAAATTACGATATAAATACAACAGCTTTTCCATCGTATAAAACGAATAATTGCAACCAGTATGAAACTTATGGTCATCTCTACTTTCCGAGCAAGCTAGGCTTCACCCTAGGGCGTTGGTCCAACAGATTGAATAGTTAGGGCCTTAGAAGTCAACGCCCGAAGCATAAAATGCAATAAAAATACAACAGTGTTTCCATCATATAACAGGAATAATTGCAACCAGTTTGAAAGTGATGGCCAATTCTACGTTCCGGGCAACCTAGGCCTCACTCTAGGGCGTTGCTCCACCAGATCGAATAGCTAGTGCCTTAGAAGTCAACGCCAGAAGCATAAAATACAATATAAATACAACAGTTTTTCCATCGTATACAACGAATAATTGCAACCAGTATGAAACTTATGGTCATTTCTAGTTTCCGAGCAACCTAGGCTTCACCCTAGGGCGTTGCTCCAACAGATTGAATAGTTAGGACCTTAGAAGTCAACGCCCGAACCATAAAATGCAAAAAAAATACAACAGTGTTTCCATCATATAACAGGAATAATTGCAACCAGTTTGAAAGTGATGGCCAATTGTACGTTCCGGGCAACCTAGGCTTCGCTCTAGGGCGTTGCTCCACCAGATCGAAAAGATAGTGCCTTAGAAGTCAACGCCAGAAGCATAAAATGCGATATAAATACAACAGTTTTTCCATCGTATAAAACGAATAATTGCAACCAGTATGAAACTTATGGTCATTTCTGCTTTCCGAGCAACCTAGGTTTCACCCTAGGGCGTTGTTCCAACAGATTGAATAGTTAGGGCCTTAGAAGTCAACGCCCGAACCATAAAATGCAAAAAAAATACAACAGTGTTTCCGTCATATATCAGGAATAATTGCAACCTGTTTGAAAGTGATGGCCAATTCTACGTTCCGGGCAACCTAGGTTTCACTCCAGGGCGTTGCTCCACCAGACCGAATAGTTACGGCCCAAGAAGTCAACGCCAGAAGCATAAAATACGATATAAATACAACAGCTTTTCCATCGTATAAAACGAATAATTGCAACCAGTGTGAAAGTAATGGTCATTTCTACGTTCCGAGCACCCTAGGCGTCACTCTAGGGCGTTGCTCCACCACATCTAATAGCTACGACCTTAGAAGTCAACGCCAGAGGCATAAAGTACAATACAAATACAACAGCGTTTTCATCGTATAAAACGAATAATTGCAACCAGTGTGAAAGTTATGGTCATTCCTACATTCCGAGCAACCTAGGATTCACTCTAGGGCGTTGCTCCACCAGATCGAATAGTTAGGTCCTTAGAAGTAAACGCCAGAAACATAAAATACGATATAAATACAACAGCGTCTCCATCGTATAAAACGAATAATTGCAATCAGTGTGAAAGTTATGGTCATTTCTACATTTCGAGCAACCTAGGATTCACTCTAGGGTGTTGCTCCACCAGATCGAATAATTAGGTCCTCAGAAGTAAACGCCAGAAGCATAAAATACGATATAAATACAACAGCGTTTCCATCGTATAAAACGAATAATTGCAACCAGTTTGAAAGTGATGGCCAATTCTACGTTCCGGGCAACCTAGGCCTCACTCTAGGGCGTTGCTCCACCAGTTCGAATAGCTAGTGCCTTAGAAGTCAACGCCAGCAGCATAAAATACAATATAAATACAACAGTTTTTCCATCGTATAAAACGAATAATTGCAACCAGTATGAAACTTATGGTCATTTCTACTTTCCGAGCAACCTAGGCTTCACCCTAGGGCGTTGCTCCAACAGATTGAATAGTTAGGACCTTAGAAGTCAACGCCCGAACCATAAAATGCAAAAAAAATACAACAGTGTTTCCATCATATAACAGGAATAATTGCAACCAGTTTGAAAGTTATGGCCAATTCTACGTTCCGGGCAACCTAGGCTTCTCTCTAGGGCGTTGCTCCACCAGATCGAATAGATAGTGCCTTAGAAGTCAACGCCAGAAGCATAAAATACAATATAAATACAACAGTTTTTCCATCGTATAAAGCGAATAATTGCAACCAGTATGAAACTTATGGTCATTTCTACTTTCCGAGCAACCTAGGCTTCACCCTAGGGCCTTGCTCCAGCAGATTGTATAGTTAGGGCCTTGGATGTCAACGCCCGAACCAAAAATGAAAAAAAAATACAACAGTGTTTCCATCATATATCAGGAATAATTGCAACCAGTTTGAAAGTGATGGCCAATTCTACGTTCCGGGCAACCTAGGTTTCACTCCAGGGCGTTTCTCCACCAGACCGAATAGTTACGGCCTATGAAGTCAACGCCAGAAGCATAAAATACGATATAAATACAACAGATTTTCCATCGTATAAAACGACTAATTGCAACCAGTATGAAACTTATTGTCATTTCTACTTTCCGAGCAAGCTAGGCTTCACCCTAGGGCGTTGCTCCAACAGATTGAATCGTTAGGGCCTTAGAAGTCAACGCCCGAAGCATAAAATGCAAAAAAAATACAACAGTGTTTCCATCATATAACAGGTATGATTGCAACTAGTTTGAAAGTAATGGCCAATTCTACGTTCCTGGCAACCTAGGTTTCAGTCCAGGGCGTTGCTCCACCAGACCGAATAGTTACAGCCTAAGAAGTCAACGCCAGAAGCATAAAATACGATATAAATGCAACAGCTTTTCCATCGTATAAAACGAATAATTGCAACCAGTGTGAAAGTTATGGTCATTTCTACATTCCGAGCAACCTAGGATTCACTCTAGGGCGTTGCTCCACCAGATCGAATAGTTAGGTCCTTAGAAGTAAACGCCAGAAACATAAAATACGATATAAATACAACAGCGTTTCCATCGTATAAAACGAATAATTGCAATGAGTGTGAAAGTTATGGTCATTTCTACATTCCGAGCAACCTAGCATTCACTCTAGGGTGTTGCTCCACCAGATCGGACAGCTAGGGCCTTAGAAGTCAACGCCAGAAGCATAAAATACAATATAAATACAACAGTATTTCCATCGTATAAAACGAATAATTGCAACCAGTATGAAACTTATGTTCATTTCTACTTTGCGAGCAACCTAGGCTTCACCCTAGGGCGTTGCTCCAACGGATTGAATAGTTAGGGCCTTAGAAGTCAACGCCCGAACCATAAAATGCAAAAAAAATACAACAGTGTTTCCATCATATAACAGGAATAATTGCGACCAGTTTGAAAGTGATGGCCCATTCTACGTTCCGGGCAACCTAGGTTTAACTACAGGGCGTTGCTCCACCAGACCGAATAGTTACGGCCCAAGAAGTCAACGCCAGAAGCATAAAATACGATATAAATACAACAGCTTTTCCATCGTATAAAACGAATAATTGCAACCAGTATGAAACTTATGGTCATTTCTACTTTCCGAGCATGCTAGGCTTCACCCTAGGGCGTTGCTCCAACAGATTGAATAGTTAGGGCCTTAGAAGTCAACGCCCGAAGCATAAAATGCAATAAAAATACAACAGTGTTTCCATCATATAACAGGAATAATTGCAACCAGTTTGAAAGTGATGGCCAATTCTACGTTCCGGGCAACCTAGGCCTCACTCTAGGGCGTTGCTCCACCAGATCGAATAGCTAGTGCCTTAGAAGTCAACGCCAGAAGCATAAAATACAATATAAATACAACAGTTTTTCCATCGTATACAACGAATAATTGCAACCAGTATGAAACTTATGGTCATTTCTAGTTTCCGAGCAACCTAGGCTTCACCCTAGGGCGTTGCTCCAACAGATTGAATAGTTAGGACCTTAGAAGTCAACGCACGAACCATAAAATGCAAAAAAAATACAACAGTGTTTCCATCATATAACAGGAATAATTGCAACCAGTTTGAAAGTGATGGCCAATTGTACGTTCCGGGCAACCTAGGCTTCGCTCTAGGGCGTTGCTCCACCAGATCGAAAAGATAGTGCCTTAGAAGTCAACGCCAGAAGCATAAAATGCGATATAAATACAACAGTTTTTCCATCGTATAAAACGAATAATTGCAACCAGTATGAAACTTATGGTCATTTCTGCTTTCCGAGCAACCTAGGTTTCACCCTAGGGCGTTGTTCCAACAGATTGAATAGTTAGGGCCTTAGAAGTCAACGCCCGAACCATAAAATGCAAAAAAAATACAACAGTGTTTCCGTCATATATCAGGAATAATTGCAACCTGTTTGAAAGTGATGGCCAATTCTACGTTCCGGGCAACCTAGGCTTCGCTCTAGGGCGTTGTTCCACCAGACCGAATAGTTACGGCCTAAGAAGTCAACGCCAGAAGCATAAATTACGATATAAATACAACAGCTTTTCCATCGTATAAAACGAATAATTGCAACCAGTATGAAACTTATGGTCATCTCTACTTTCCGAGCAAGCTAGGCTTCACCCTAGGGCGTTGGTCCAACAGATTGAATAGTTAGGGCCTTAGAAGTCAACGCCCGAAGCATAAAATGCAATAAAAATACAACAGTGTTTCCATCATATAACAGGAATAATTGCAACCAGTTTGAAAGTGATGGCCAATTCTACGTTCCGGGCAACCTAGGCCTCACTCTAGGGCGTTGCTCCACCAGATCGAATAGCTAGTGCCTTAGAAGTCAACGCCAGAAGCATAAAATACAATATAAATACAACAGTTTTTCCATCGTATACAACGAATAATTGCAACCAGTATGAAACTTATGGTCATTTCTAGTTTCCGAGCAACCTAGGCTTCACCCTAGGGCGTTGCTCCAACAGATTGAATAGTTAGGACCTTAGAAGTCAACGCCCGAACCATAAAATGCAAAAAAAATACAACAGTGTTTCCATCATATAACAGGAATAATTGCAACCAGTTTGAAAGTGATGGCCAATTGTACGTTCCGGGCAACCTAGGCTTCGCTCTAGGGCGTTGCTCCACCAGATCGAAAAGATAGTGCCTTAGAAGTCAACGCCAGAAGCATAAAATGCGATATAAATACAACAGTTTTTCCATCGTATAAAACGAATAATTGCAACCAGTATGAAACTTATGGTCATTTCTGCTTTCCGAGCAACCTAGGTTTCACCCTAGGGCGTTGTTCCAACAGATTGAATAGTTAGGGCCTTAGAAGTCAACGCCCGAACCATAAAATGCAAAAAAAATACAACAGTGTTTCCGTCATATATCAGGAATAATTGCAACCTGTTTGAAAGTGATGGCCAATTCTACGTTCCGGGCAACCTAGGCTTCGCTCTAGGGCGTTGTTCCACCAGACCGAATAGTTACGGCCTAAGAAGTCAACGCCAGAAGCATAAATTACGATATAAATACAAAAGCTTTTCCATCGTATAAAACGAATAATTGCAACCAGTATGAAACTTATGGTCATCTCTACTTTCCGAGCAAGCTAGGCTTCACCCTAGGGCGTTGGTCCAACAGATTGAATAGTTAGGGCCTTAGAAGTCAACGCACGAAGCATAAAATGCAATAAAAATACAACAGTGTATCCATCATATAACAGGAATAATTGCAACCAGTTTGAAAGTGATGGCCAATTCTACGTTCCGGGCAACCTAGGCATCACTCTAGGGCGTTGCTCCACCAGATCGAATAGTTAGTGCCTTAGAAGTCAACGCCAGAAGCATAAAATACAATATAAATACAACAGTTTTTGCATCGTATAACACGAATAATTGCAACCAGTTTGAAAGTGATGGTCATTTCTGCTTTCCGGGCAACCTAGGCTTCACTCTAGGGCGTTGCTCCACCAGATCGAATAGTTAGTGCCTTAGAAGTCAACGCCAGAAGCATAAAATACAATATAAATACAACAGTTTTTCCATCGTATAAAACGAATAATTGCAACCAGTATGAAACTTATGGACATTTCTACTTTCCGAGCAACCTAGGCTACACCCTAGGGCGTTGCTCCAACAGATTGAATAGTTAGGGCCTTAGAAGTCAACGCCCGAACCATAAAATGCAAAAAAAATACAACAGTGTTTCCATCATATATCAGGAATAATTGCAACCAGTTTGAAAGTGATGGCCAATTCTACGTTCCGGGCAACCTAGGTTTCACTCCAGGGCGTTGCTCCACCAGACCGAATAGTTACGGCCTAAGAAGTCAACGCCAGAAGCATAAAATACGATATAAATACAACAGCTTTTCCATCGTATAAAACGAATAATTGCAACCAGTATGAAACTTATGGTCATCTCTACTTTCGAGCAAGCTAGGCTTCACCCTAGGGCGTTGGTCCAACAGATTGAATAGTTAGGGCCTTAGAAGTCAACGCACGAAGCATAAAATGCAATAAAAATACAACAGTGTATCCATCATATAACAGGAATAATTGCAACCAGTTTGAAAGTGATGGCCAATTCTACGTTCCGGGCAACCTAGGCCTCACTCTAGGGCGTTGCTCCACCAGATCGAATAGCTAGTGCCTTAGAAGTCAACGCCAGAAGCATAAAATACAATATAAATACAACAGTTTTTCCATCGTATAAAACGAATAATTGCAACCAGTATGAAACTTATGGTCATTTCTACTTTCCGAGCAACCTAGGCTTAACCCTAGGGCGTTGCTCTAACAGACTGAATAGTTAGGACCTTAGAAGTCAACGCCCGAACCATAAAATGCAAAAAAAATACAACAGTGTTTCCATCATATAACAGGAATAATTGCAACCAGTTTGAAAGTGATGGCCAATTCTACGTTCCGGGCAACCTAGGTTTCACTCCAGGGCGTTGCTCCACCAGATCGAATAGTTAGTGCCTTAGAAGTCAACGCCAGAAGCATAAAATACAATATACATACAACAGTTTTTCCATAGTATAAAACAAGTAATTGCAACCAGTTTGAAACTTATGGTCATTTCTACTTTCCGAGCAACCTAGGCTTCACCCTAGGGCGTTGCTCCAACGGATTGAATAGTTAGGGCCTTAGAAGTCAACGCCCGAACCATAAAATGCAAAAAAAATACAACAGTGTTTCCTTCATATAACAGGAATAATTGCAACCAGTTTGAAAGTGATGGCCAATTCTACGTTCCGGGCAACCTAGGCTTCGCTCTAGGGCGTTGCTCTACCAGATCGAAAAGATAGTGCCTTAGAAGTCAACGCCAGAAGCATAAAATGCGATATAAATACAACAGTTTTTCCATCGTATAAAACGAATAATTAAATCCAGTATGAAACTTATGGTCATTTCTACTTTCCGAGCAACCTAGGCTTCACCCTAGGGCTTTTCTCCGACAGATTGAGTAGCTAGGACCTTAGAAGTCAACGCCCGAACCATAAAATGCAAAAAAAATACAACAGTGTTTCCTTCATATAACAGGAATAATTGCAACCAGTTTGAAAGTGATGGCCAATTCTACGTTCCGGGCAACCTAGGCTTCGCTCTAGGGCGTTGCTCCACCAGATCGAAAAGATAGTGCCTTAGAAGTCAACGCCAGAAGCATAAAATGCGATATAAATACAACAGTTTTTCCATCGTATAAAACGAATAATTAAATCCAGTATGAAACTTATGGTCATTTCTACTTTCCGAGCAAGCTAGGCTTCACCCTAGGGCGTTGCTCCAACAGATTGAATAGCTGGGTCCTTAGAAGTAAACGCCAGAAACATAAAATACGATATAAATACAACAGCGTTTCCATCGTATAAAACGAATAATTGCAATCAGTGTGAAAGTTATGGTCATTTCTACATTCCGAGCAACCTAGGATTCACTCTAGGGCGTTGCTCCACCAGATCGAATAGTTAGTGCCTTAGAAGTCAACGCCAGAAGCATAAAATACAATATAAATACAACAGCTTTTCCACCGTATAAAACGACTAATTGCAACCAGGATGAAACTTATGGTCATTTCTACTTTCCGAGCAAGCTAGGCTTCACCCTAGTGCGTTGCTCCAAAAGATTGAATAGTTAGGACCTTAGAAGTAATCGCCCGAACCATAAAATGCAAAAAAAATACAACAGTGTTTCCATCATATAACAGGAATAATTGCAACCAGTTTGAAAGTGATGGCCAATTCTACGTTCCGGGCAACCTAGGCTTCGCTCTAGGGCGTTGCTCCACCAGATCGAAAAGATAGTGCCTTAGAAGTCAACGCCAGAAGCATAAAATGCGATATAAATACAACAGTTTTTCCATCGTATAAAACGAATAATTGCAACCAGTATGAAACTTATGGTCATTTCTGCTTTCCGAGCAACCTAGGTTTCACCCTAGGGCGTTGTTCCAACAGATTGAATAGTTAGGGCCTTAGAAGTCAACGCCCGAACCATAAAATGCAAAAAAAATACAACAGTGTTTCCGTCATATATCAGGAATAATTGCAACCTGTTTGAAAGTGATGGCCAATTCTACGTTCCGGGCAACCTAGGTTTCACTCCAGGGCGTTGCTCCACCAGACCGAATAGTTACGGCCCAAGAAGTCAACGCCAGAAGCATAAAATACGATATAAATACAACAGCTTTTCCATCGTATAAAACGAATAATTGCAACCAGTGTGAAAGTAATGGTCATTTCTACGTTCCGAGCACCCTAGGCGTCACTCTAGGGCGTTGCTCCACCACATCTAATAGCTACGACCTTAGAAGTCAACGCCAGAGGCATAAAGTACAATACAAATACAACAGCGTTTTCATCGTATAAAACGAATAATTGCAACCAGTGTGAAAGTTATGGTCATTCCTACATTCCGAGCAACCTAGGATTCACTCTAGGGCGTTGCTCCACCAGATCGAATAGTTAGGTCCTTAGAAGTAAACGCCAGAAACATAAAATACGATATAAATACAACAGCGTCTCCATCGTATAAAACGAATAATTGCAATCAGTGTGAAAGTTATGGTCATTTCTACATTTCGAGCAACCTAGGATTCACTCTAGGGTGTTGCTCCACCAGATCGAATAATTAGGTCCTCAGAAGTAAACGCCAGAAGCATAAAATACGATATAAATACAACAGCGTTTCCATCGTATAAAACGAATAATTGCAACCAGTTTGAAAGTGATGGCCAATTCTACGTTCCGGGCAACCTAGGCCTCACTCTAGGGCGTTGCTCCACCAGTTCGAATAGCTAGTGCCTTAGAAGTCAACGCCAGCAGCATAAAATACAATATAAATACAACAGTTTTTCCATCGTATAAAACGAATAATTGCAACCAGTATGAAACTTATGGTCATTTCTACTTTCCGAGCAACCTAGGCTTCACCCTAGGGCGTTGCTCCAACAGATTGAATAGTTAGGACCTTAGAAGTCAACGCCCGAACCATAAAATGCAAAAAAAATACAACAGTGTTTCCATCATATAACAGGAATAATTGCAACCAGTTTGAAAGTTATGGCCAATTCTACGTTCCGGGCAACCTAGGCTTCTCTCTAGGGCGTTGCTCCACCAGATCGAATAGATAGTGCCTTAGAAGTCAACGCCAGAAGCATAAAATACAATATAAATACAACAGTTTTTCCATCGTATAAAGCGAATAATTGCAACCAGTATGAAACTTATGGTCATTTCTACTTTCCGAGCAACCTAGGCTTCACCCTAGGGCCTTGCTCCAGCAGATTGTATAGTTAGGGCCTTGGATGTCAACGCCCGAACCAAAAATGAAAAAAAAATACAACAGTGTTTCCATCATATATCAGGAATAATTGCAACCAGTTTGAAAGTGATGGCCAATTCTACGTTCCGGGCAACCTAGGTTTCACTCCAGGGCGTTTCTCCACCAGACCGAATAGTTACGGCCTATGAAGTCAACGCCAGAAGCATAAAATACGATATAAATACAACAGATTTTCCATCGTATAAAACGACTAATTGCAACCAGTATGAAACTTATTGTCATTTCTACTTTCCGAGCAAGCTAGGCTTCACCCTAGGGCGTTGCTCCAACAGATTGAATCGTTAGGGCCTTAGAAGTCAACGCCCGAAGCATAAAATGCAAAAAAAATACAACAGTGTTTCCATCATATAACAGGTATGATTGCAACTAGTTTGAAAGTAATGGCCAATTCTACGTTCCTGGCAACCTAGGTTTCAGTCCAGGGCGTTGCTCCACCAGACCGAATAGTTACAGCCTAAGAAGTCAACGCCAGAAGCATAAAATACGATATAAATGCAACAGCTTTTCCATCGTATAAAACGAATAATTGCAACCAGTGTGAAAGTTATGGTCATTTCTACATTCCGAGCAACCTAGGATTCACTCTAGGGCGTTGCTCCACCAGATCGAATAGTTAGGTCCTTAGAAGTAAACGCCAGAAACATAAAATACGATATAAATACAACAGCGTTTCCATCGTATAAAACGAATAATTGCAATGAGTGTGAAAGTTATGGTCATTTCTACATTCCGAGCAACCTAGCATTCACTCTAGGGTGTTGCTCCACCAGATCGGACAGCTAGGGCCTTAGAAGTCAACGCCAGAAGCATAAAATACAATATAAATACAACAGTATTTCCATCGTATAAAACGAATAATTGCAACCAGTATGAAACTTATGTTCATTTCTACTTTGCGAGCAACCTAGGCTTCACCCTAGGGCGTTGCTCCAACGGATTGAATAGTTAGGGCCTTAGAAGTCAACGCCCGAACCATAAAATGCAAAAAAAATACAACAGTGTTTCCATCATATAACAGGAATAATTGCGACCAGTTTGAAAGTGATGGCCCATTCTACGTTCCGGGCAACCTAGGTTTAACTACAGGGCGTTGCTCCACCAGACCGAATAGTTACGGCCCAAGAAGTCAACGCCAGAAGCATAAAATACGATATAAATACAACAGCTTTTCCATCGTATAAAACGAATAATTGCAACCAGTATGAAACTTATGGTCATTTCTACTTTCCGAGCATGCTAGGCTTCACCCTAGGGCGTTGCTCCAACAGATTGAATAGTTAGGGCCTTAGAAGTCAACGCCCGAAGCATAAAATGCAATAAAAATACAACAGTGTTTCCATCATATAACAGGAATAATTGCAACCAGTTTGAAAGTGATGGCCAATTCTACGTTCCGGGCAACCTAGGCCTCACTCTAGGGCGTTGCTCCACCAGATCGAATAGCTAGTGCCTTAGAAGTCAACGCCAGAAGCATAAAATACAATATAAATACAACAGTTTTTCCATCGTATACAACGAATAATTGCAACCAGTATGAAACTTATGGTCATTTCTAGTTTCCGAGCAACCTAGGCTTCACCCTAGGGCGTTGCTCCAACAGATTGAATAGTTAGGACCTTAGAAGTCAACGCACGAACCATAAAATGCAAAAAAAATACAACAGTGTTTCCATCATATAACAGGAATAATTGCAACCAGTTTGAAAGTGATGGCCAATTGTACGTTCCGGGCAACCTAGGCTTCGCTCTAGGGCGTTGCTCCACCAGATCGAAAAGATAGTGCCTTAGAAGTCAACGCCAGAAGCATAAAATGCGATATAAATACAACAGTTTTTCCATCGTATAAAACGAATAATTGCAACCAGTATGAAACTTATGGTCATTTCTGCTTTCCGAGCAACCTAGGTTTCACCCTAGGGCGTTGTTCCAACAGATTGAATAGTTAGGGCCTTAGAAGTCAACGCCCGAACCATAAAATGCAAAAAAAATACAACAGTGTTTCCGTCATATATCAGGAATAATTGCAACCTGTTTGAAAGTGATGGCCAATTCTACGTTCCGGGCAACCTAGGCTTCGCTCTAGGGCGTTGTTCCACCAGACCGAATAGTTACGGCCTAAGAAGTCAACGCCAGAAGCATAAATTACGATATAAATACAACAGCTTTTCCATCGTATAAAACGAATAATTGCAACCAGTATGAAACTTATGGTCATCTCTACTTTCCGAGCAAGCTAGGCTTCACCCTAGGGCGTTGGTCCAACAGATTGAATAGTTAGGGCCTTAGAAGTCAACGCCCGAAGCATAAAATGCAATAAAAATACAACAGTGTTTCCATCATATAACAGGAATAATTGCAACCAGTTTGAAAGTGATGGCCAATTCTACGTTCCGGGCAACCTAGGCCTCACTCTAGGGCGTTGCTCCACCAGATCGAATAGCTAGTGCCTTAGAAGTCAACGCCAGAAGCATAAAATACAATATAAATACAACAGTTTTTCCATCGTATACAACGAATAATTGCAACCAGTATGAAACTTATGGTCATTTCTAGTTTCCGAGCAACCTAGGCTTCACCCTAGGGCGTTGCTCCAACAGATTGAATAGTTAGGACCTTAGAAGTCAACGCCCGAACCATAAAATGCAAAAAAAATACAACAGTGTTTCCATCATATAACAGGAATAATTGCAACCAGTTTGAAAGTGATGGCCAATTGTACGTTCCGGGCAACCTAGGCTTCGCTCTAGGGCGTTGCTCCACCAGATCGAAAAGATAGTGCCTTAGAAGTCAACGCCAGAAGCATAAAATGCGATATAAATACAACAGTTTTTCCATCGTATAAAACGAATAATTGCAACCAGTATGAAACTTATGGTCATTTCTGCTTTCCGAGCAACCTAGGTTTCACCCTAGGGCGTTGTTCCAACAGATTGAATAGTTAGGGCCTTAGAAGTCAACGCCCGAACCATAAAATGCAAAAAAAATACAACAGTGTTTCCGTCATATATCAGGAATAATTGCAACCTGTTTGAAAGTGATGGCCAATTCTACGTTCCGGGCAACCTAGGCTTCGCTCTAGGGCGTTGTTCCACCAGACCGAATAGTTACGGCCTAAGAAGTCAACGCCAGAAGCATAAATTACGATATAAATACAAAAGCTTTTCCATCGTATAAAACGAATAATTGCAACCAGTATGAAACTTATGGTCATCTCTACTTTCCGAGCAAGCTAGGCTTCACCCTAGGGCGTTGGTCCAACAGATTGAATAGTTAGGGCCTTAGAAGTCAACGCACGAAGCATAAAATGCAATAAAAATACAACAGTGTATCCATCATATAACAGGAATAATTGCAACCAGTTTGAAAGTGATGGCCAATTCTACGTTCCGGGCAACCTAGGCATCACTCTAGGGCGTTGCTCCACCAGATCGAATAGTTAGTGCCTTAGAAGTCAACGCCAGAAGCATAAAATACAATATAAATACAACAGTTTTTGCATCGTATAACACGAATAATTGCAACCAGTTTGAAAGTTATGGTCATTTCTGCTTTCCGGGCAACCTAGGCTTCACTCTAGGGCGTTGCTCCACCAGATCGAATAGTTAGTGCCTTAGAAGTCAACGCCAGAAGCATAAAATACAATATAAATACAACAGTTTTTCCATCGTATAAAACGAATAATTGCAACCAGTATGAAACTTATGGACATTTCTACTTTCCGAGCAACCTAGGCTACACCCTAGGGCGTTGCTCCAACAGATTGAATAGTTAGGGCCTTAGAAGTCAACGCCCGAACCATAAAATGCAAAAAAAATACAACAGTGTTTCCATCATATATCAGGAATAATTGCAACCAGTTTGAAAGTGATGGCCAATTCTACGTTCCGGGCAACCTAGGTTTCACTCCAGGGCGTTGCTCCACCAGACCGAATAGTTACGGCCTAAGAAGTCAACGCCAGAAGCATAAAATACGATATAAATACAACAGCTTTTCCATCGTATAAAACGAATAATTGCAACCAGTATGAAACTTATGGTCATCTCTACTTTCGAGCAAGCTAGGCTTCACCCTAGGGCGTTGGTCCAACAGATTGAATAGTTAGGGCCTTAGAAGTCAACGCACGAAGCATAAAATGCAATAAAAATACAACAGTGTATCCATCATATAACAGGAATAATTGCAACCAGTTTGAAAGTGATGGCCAATTCTACGTTCCGGGCAACCTAGGCCTCACTCTAGGGCGTTGCTCCACCAGATCGAATAGCTAGTGCCTTAGAAGTCAACGCCAGAAGCATAAAATACAATATAAATACAACAGTTTTTCCATCGTATAAAACGAATAATTGCAACCAGTATGAAACTTATGGTCATTTCTACTTTCCGAGCAACCTAGGCTTAACCCTAGGGCGTTGCTCTAACAGACTGAATAGTTAGGACCTTAGAAGTCAACGCCCGAACCATAAAATGCAAAAAAAATACAACAGTGTTTCCATCATATAACAGGAATAATTGCAACCAGTTTGAAAGTGATGGCCAATTCTACGTTCCGGGCAACCTAGGTTTCACTCCAGGGCGTTGCTCCACCAGATCGAATAGTTAGTGCCTTAGAAGTCAACGCCAGAAGCATAAAATACAATATACATACAACAGTTTTTCCATAGTATAAAACAAGTAATTGCAACCAGTTTGAAACTTATGGTCATTTCTACTTTCCGAGCAACCTAGGCTTCACCCTAGGGCGTTGCTCCAACGGATTGAATAGTTAGGGCCTTAGAAGTCAACGCCCGAACCATAAAATGCAAAAAAAATACAACAGTGTTTCCTTCATATAACAGGAATAATTGCAACCAGTTTGAAAGTGATGGCCAATTCTACGTTCCGGGCAACCTAGGCTTCGCTCTAGGGCGTTGCTCTACCAGATCGAAAAGATAGTGCCTTAGAAGTCAACGCCAGAAGCATAAAATGCGATATAAATACAACAGTTTTTCCATCGTATAAAACGAATAATTAAATCCAGTATGAAACTTATGGTCATTTCTACTTTCCGAGCAACCTAGGCTTCACCCTAGGGCTTTTCTCCGACAGATTGAGTAGCTAGGACCTTAGAAGTCAACGCCCGAACCATAAAATGCAAAAAAAATACAACAGTGTTTCCTTCATATAACAGGAATAATTGCAACCAGTTTGAAAGTGATGGCCAATTCTACGTTCCGGGCAACCTAGGCTTCGCTCTAGGGCGTTGCTCCACCAGATCGAAAAGATAGTGCCTTAGAAGTCAACGCCAGAAGCATAAAATGCGATATAAATACAACAGTTTTTCCATCGTATAAAACGAATAATTAAATCCAGTATGAAACTTATGGTCATTTCTACTTTCCGAGCAAGCTAGGCTTCACCCTAGGGCGTTGCTCCAACAGATTGAATAGCTGGGTCCTTAGAAGTAAACGCCAGAAACATAAAATACGATATAAATACAACAGCGTTTCCATCGTATAAAACGAATAATTGCAATCAGTGTGAAAGTTATGGTCATTTCTACATTCCGAGCAACCTAGGATTCACTCTAGGGCGTTGCTCCACCAGATCGAATAGTTAGGACCTTAGAAGTCAACGCACGAACCATAAAATGCAAAAAAAATACAACAGTGTTTCCATCATATAACAGGAATAATTGCAACCAGTTTGAAAGTGATGGCCAATTGTACGTTCCGGGCAACCTAGGCTTCGCTCTAGGGCGTTGCTCCACCAGATCGAAAAGATAGTGCCTTAGAAGTCAACGCCAGAAGCATAAAATGCGATATAAATACAACAGTTTTTCCATCGTATAAAACGAATAATTGCAACCAGTATGAAACTTATGGTCATTTCTGCTTTCCGAGCAACCTAGGTTTCACCCTAGGGCGTTGTTCCAACAGATTGAATAGTTAGGGCCTTAGAAGTCAACGCCCGAACCATAAAATGCAAAAAAAATACAACAGTGTTTCCGTCATATATCAGGAATAATTGCAACCTGTTTGAAAGTGATGGCCAATTCTACGTTCCGGGCAACCTAGGCTTCGCTCTAGGGCGTTGTTCCACCAGACCGAATAGTTACGGCCTAAGAAGTCAACGCCAGAAGCATAAATTACGATATAAATACAACAGCTTTTCCATCGTATAAAACGAATAATTGCAACCAGTATGAAACTTATGGTCATCTCTACTTTCCGAGCAAGCTAGGCTTCACCCTAGGGCGTTGGTCCAACAGATTGAATAGTTAGGGCCTTAGAAGTCAACGCCCGAAGCATAAAATGCAATAAAAATACAACAGTGTTTCCATCATATAACAGGAATAATTGCAACCAGTTTGAAAGTGATGGCCAATTCTACGTTCCGGGCAACCTAGGCCTCACTCTAGGGCGTTGCTCCACCAGATCGAATAGCTAGTGCCTTAGAAGTCAACGCCAGAAGCATAAAATACAATATAAATACAACAGTTTTTCCATCGTATACAACGAATAATTGCAACCAGTATGAAACTTATGGTCATTTCTAGTTTCCGAGCAACCTAGGCTTCACCCTAGGGCGTTGCTCCAACAGATTGAATAGTTAGGACCTTAGAAGTCAACGCCCGAACCATAAAATGCAAAAAAAATACAACAGTGTTTCCATCATATAACAGGAATAATTGCAACCAGTTTGAAAGTGATGGCCAATTGTACGTTCCGGGCAACCTAGGCTTCGCTCTAGGGCGTTGCTCCACCAGATCGAAAAGATAGTGCCTTAGAAGTCAACGCCAGAAGCATAAAATGCGATATAAATACAACAGTTTTTCCATCGTATAAAACGAATAATTGCAACCAGTATGAAACTTATGGTCATTTCTGCTTTCCGAGCAACCTAGGTTTCACCCTAGGGCGTTGTTCCAACAGATTGAATAGTTAGGGCCTTAGAAGTCAACGCCCGAACCATAAAATGCAAAAAAAATACAACAGTGTTTCCGTCATATATCAGGAATAATTGCAACCTGTTTGAAAGTGATGGCCAATTCTACGTTCCGGGCAACCTAGGCTTCGCTCTAGGGCGTTGTTCCACCAGACCGAATAGTTACGGCCTAAGAAGTCAACGCCAGAAGCATAAATTACGATATAAATACAAAAGCTTTTCCATCGTATAAAACGAATAATTGCAACCAGTATGAAACTTATGGTCATCTCTACTTTCCGAGCAAGCTAGGCTTCACCCTAGGGCGTTGGTCCAACAGATTGAATAGTTAGGGCCTTAGAAGTCAACGCACGAAGCATAAAATGCAATAAAAATACAACAGTGTATCCATCATATAACAGGAATAATTGCAACCAGTTTGAAAGTGATGGCCAATTCTACGTTCCGGGCAACCTAGGCATCACTCTAGGGCGTTGCTCCACCAGATCGAATAGTTAGTGCCTTAGAAGTCAACGCCAGAAGCATAAAATACAATATAAATACAACAGTTTTTGCATCGTATAACACGAATAATTGCAACCAGTTTGAAAGTTATGGTCATTTCTGCTTTCCGGGCAACCTAGGCTTCACTCTAGGGCGTTGCTCCACCAGATCGAATAGTTAGTGCCTTAGAAGTCAACGCCAGAAGCATAAAATACAATATAAATACAACAGTTTTTCCATCGTATAAAACGAATAATTGCAACCAGTATGAAACTTATGGACATTTCTACTTTCCGAGCAACCTAGGCTACACCCTAGGGCGTTGCTCCAACAGATTGAATAGTTAGGGCCTTAGAAGTCAACGCCCGAACCATAAAATGCAAAAAAAATACAACAGTGTTTCCATCATATATCAGGAATAATTGCAACCAGTTTGAAAGTGATGGCCAATTCTACGTTCCGGGCAACCTAGGTTTCACTCCAGGGCGTTGCTCCACCAGACCGAATAGTTACGGCCTAAGAAGTCAACGCCAGAAGCATAAAATACGATATAAATACAACAGCTTTTCCATCGTATAAAACGAATAATTGCAACCAGTATGAAACTTATGGTCATCTCTACTTTCGAGCAAGCTAGGCTTCACCCTAGGGCGTTGGTCCAACAGATTGAATAGTTAGGGCCTTAGAAGTCAACGCACGAAGCATAAAATGCAATAAAAATACAACAGTGTATCCATCATATAACAGGAATAATTGCAACCAGTTTGAAAGTGATGGCCAATTCTACGTTCCGGGCAACCTAGGCCTCACTCTAGGGCGTTGCTCCACCAGATCGAATAGCTAGTGCCTTAGAAGTCAACGCCAGAAGCATAAAATACAATATAAATACAACAGTTTTTCCATCGTATAAAACGAATAATTGCAACCAGTATGAAACTTATGGTCATTTCTACTTTCCGAGCAACCTAGGCTTAACCCTAGGGCGTTGCTCTAACAGACTGAATAGTTAGGACCTTAGAAGTCAACGCCCGAACCATAAAATGCAAAAAAAATACAACAGTGTTTCCATCATATAACAGGAATAATTGCAACCAGTTTGAAAGTGATGGCCAATTCTACGTTCCGGGCAACCTAGGTTTCACTCCAGGGCGTTGCTCCACCAGATCGAATAGTTAGTGCCTTAGAAGTCAACGCCAGAAGCATAAAATACAATATACATACAACAGTTTTTCCATAGTATAAAACAAGTAATTGCAACCAGTTTGAAACTTATGGTCATTTCTACTTTCCGAGCAACCTAGGCTTCACCCTAGGGCGTTGCTCCAACGGATTGAATAGTTAGGGCCTTAGAAGTCAACGCCCGAACCATAAAATGCAAAAAAAATACAACAGTGTTTCCTTCATATAACAGGAATAATTGCAACCAGTTTGAAAGTGATGGCCAATTCTACGTTCCGGGCAACCTAGGCTTCGCTCTAGGGCGTTGCTCTACCAGATCGAAAAGATAGTGCCTTAGAAGTCAACGCCAGAAGCATAAAATGCGATATAAATACAACAGTTTTTCCATCGTATAAAACGAATAATTAAATCCAGTATGAAACTTATGGTCATTTCTACTTTCCGAGCAACCTAGGCTTCACCCTAGGGCTTTTCTCCGACAGATTGAGTAGCTAGGACCTTAGAAGTCAACGCCCGAACCATAAAATGCAAAAAAAATACAACAGTGTTTCCTTCATATAACAGGAATAATTGCAACCAGTTTGAAAGTGATGGCCAATTCTACGTTCCGGGCAACCTAGGCTTCGCTCTAGGGCGTTGCTCCACCAGATCGAAAAGATAGTGCCTTAGAAGTCAACGCCAGAAGCATAAAATGCGATATAAATACAACAGTTTTTCCATCGTATAAAACGAATAATTAAATCCAGTATGAAACTTATGGTCATTTCTACTTTCCGAGCAAGCTAGGCTTCACCCTAGGGCGTTGCTCCAACAGATTGAATAGCTGGGTCCTTAGAAGTAAACGCCAGAAACATAAAATACGATATAAATACAACAGCGTTTCCATCGTATAAAACGAATAATTGCAATCAGTGTGAAAGTTATGGTCATTTCTACATTCCGAGCAACCTAGGATTCACTCTAGGGCGTTGCTCCACCAGATCGAATAGTTAGTGCCTTAGAAGTCAACGCCAGAAGCATAAAATACAATATAAATACAACAGCTTTTCCACCGTATAAAACGACTAATTGCAACCAGGATGAAACTTATGGTCATTTCTACTTTCCGAGCAAGCTAGGCTTCACCCTAGTGCGTTGCTCCAAAAGATTGAATAGTTAGGACCTTAGAAGTAATCGCCCGAACCATAAAATGCAAAAAAAATACAACAGTGTTTCCATCATATAACAGGAATAATTGCAACCAGTTTGAAAGTGATGGCCAATTCTACGTTCCGGGCAACCTAGGCTTCGCTCTAGGGCGTTGCTCCACCAGATCGAAAAGATAGTGCCTTAGAAGTCAACGCCAGAAGCATAAAATGCGATATAAATACAACAGTTTTTCCATCGTAAGAAACAAATAATTGCAACCAGTATGAAACTTATGGTCATTTCTACCTTCCGAGTAACCTAGGCTTCACCCGAGGTCGTAGCTCCAACGGATTGAATAGTTAGGGCCTTAGAAGTCTACGCCCGAACCATAAAATGCAAAAAAAATACAACAGTGTTTCCATCATATAACAGGAATAATTGCGACCAGTTTGAAACTGATGGCCAATTCTACGTTCCGGGCAACCTAGGTTTCACTCAAGGGCGTTGCTCCACCAGACCGAATAGTTACGGCCTAAGAAGTCAACGCCAGAAGCATAAAATGCGATATAAATACAACAGCTTTTCCATCGTATAAAACGAATAATTGCATCCAGTATGAAACTTATGGTCATTTCTACTTTCCGAGCAACCTAGGCTTCACCCTAGGGCGTTGCTCCAACGGATTGAATAGTTAGGGCCTTAGAAGTCAACGCCCGAACCATAAAATGCAAAAAAAATACAACAGTGTTTCCTTCATATAACAGGAATAATTGCAACCAGTTTGAAAGTGATGGCCAATTCTACGTTCCGGGCAACCTAGGCTTCGCTCTAGGGCGTTGCTCCACCAGATCGAAAAGATAGTGCCTTAGAAGTCAACGCCAGAAGCATAAAATGCGATATAAATACAACAGTTTTTCCATCGTATAAAACGAATAATTAAATCCAGTATGAAACTTATGGTCATTTCTACTTTCCGAGCAACCTAGGCTTCACCCTAGGGCTTTTCTCCGACAGATTGAGTAGCTAGGACCTTAGAAGTCAACGCCCGAACCATAAAATGCAAAAAAAATACAACAGTGTTTCCTTCATATAACAGGAATAATTGCAACCCGTTTGAAAGTGATGGCCAATTCTACGTTCCGGGCAACCTAGGCTTCGCTCTAGGGCGTTGCTCCACCAGATCGAAAAGATAGTGCCTTAGAAGTCAACGCCAGAAGCATAAAATGCGATATAAATACAACAGTTTTTCCATCGTATAAAACGAATAATTAAATCCAGTATGAAACTTATGGTCATTTCTACTTTCCGAGCAACCTAGACATCACCCTAGGGCGTTGCTCCAACAGATTGAATAGTTAGGGCCTTAAAAGTCAGCGCCCGAACCATAAAATGCAAAAAAAATACAACAGTGTTTCCATCATATAACAGGAATAATTGCAACCAGTTTGAAAGTGATGGCCAATTCCACGTTCCTGGCAACCTAACCTCCGCTCTAGGGCGTTGCTCCACCAGATCGAATAGTTAGTGCCTTAGAAGTCAACGCCAGAAGCATAAAATACAATATACATACAACAGTTTTTCCATCGTAAAAAACGAATAATTGCAACCAGTATGAAACTTATGGTCATTTCTGCTTTCCGGGCAACCTAGGCTTCACTCTAGGGCGTTGCTCCACCAGATCGAATAGTTAGTGCCTTAGAAGTCAACGCCAGAAGCATAAAATACAATATAAATACAACAGCTTTTCCACCGTATAAAACGACTAATTGCAACCAGTATGAAACTTATGGTCATTTCTACTTTGCGAGCAAGCTAGGCTTCACCCTAGGGCGTTGCTCCAACAGATTGAATAGCTGGGTCCTTAGAAGTAAACGCCAGAAACATAAAATACGATATAAATACAACAGCGTTTCCATCGTATAAAACGAATAATTGCAATCAGTGTGAAAGTTATGGTCATTTCTACATTCCGAGCAACCTAGGATTCACTCTAGGGCGTTGCTCCACCAGATCGAATAGTTAGTGCCTTAGAAGTCAACGCCAGAAGCATAAAATACAATATAAATACAACAGCTTTTCCACCGTATAAAACGACTAATTGCAACCAGGATGAAACTTATGGTCATTTCTACTTTCCGAGCAAGCTAGGCTTCACCCTAGTGCGTTGCTCCAAAAGATTGAATAGTTAGGACCTTAGAAGTAATCGCCCGAACCATAAAATGCAAAAAAAATACAACAGTGTTTCCATCATATAACAGGAATAATTGCAACCAGTTTGAAAGTGATGGCCAATTCTACGTTCCGGGCAACCTAGGCTTCGCTCTAGGGCGTTGCTCCACCAGATCGAAAAGATAGTGCCTTAGAAGTCAACGCCAGAAGCATAAAATGCGATATAAATACAACAGTTTTTCCATCGTAAGAAACAAATAATTGCAACCAGTATGAAACTTATGGTCATTTCTACCTTCCGAGTAACCTAGGCTTCACCCCAGGTCGTAGCTCCAACGGATTGAATAGTTAGGGCCTTAGAAGTCTACGCCCGAACCATAAAATGCAAAAAAAATACAACAGTGTTTCCATCATATAACAGGAATAATTGCGACCAGTTTGAAACTGATGGCCAATTCTACGTTCCGGGCAACCTAGGTTTCACTCAAGGGCGTTGCTCCACCAGGCCGAATAGTTACGGCCTAAGAAGTCAACGCCAGAAGCATAAAATGCGATATAAATACAACAGCTTTTCCATCGTATAAAACGAATAATTGCATCCAGTATGAAACTTATGGTCATTTCTACTTTCCCAGCAAGCTAGGCATCACCCTAGGGCGTTGCTCCAACAGATTGAATAGTTAGGGCCTTAAAAGTCAACGCCCGAACCATAAAATGCAAAAAAAATACAACAGTGTTTCCATCATATAACAGGAATAATTGCAACCAGTTTGAAAGTGATGGCCAATTCTACGTTCCGGGGAAACCTAACCTCCGCTCTAGGGCGTTGCTCCACCAGATCGAATAGTTAGTGCCTTAGAAGTCAACGCCAGAAGCATAAAATACAATATACATACAACAGTTTTTCCATCGTAAAAAACGAATAATTGCAACCAGTATGAAACTTATGGTCATTTCTGCTTTCCGGGCAACCTAGGCTTCACTCTAGGGCGTTGCTCCACCAGATCGAATAGTTAGTGCCTTAGAAGTCAACGCCAGAAGCATAAAATACAATATAAATACAACAGCTTTTCCACCGTATAAAACGACTAATTGCAACCAGTATGAAACTTATGGTCATTTCTACTTTCCGAGCAAGCTAGGCTTCACCCTAGGGCGTTGCTCCACCAGATCGAATAGTTAGGTCCTTAGAAGTAAAAGCCAGAAGCATAAAATACGATATAAATACAACAGCGTTTCCATCGTATAAAACGAATAATTGCAACCTGTGTGAAAGTTATGGTCATTTCTACATTCCGAGCAACCTAGGATTCACTCTAGGGCGTTGCTCCACCAGATCGAATAGTTACGTCCTTAGAAGTAAACGCCAGAAGCATAAAATACGATATAAATACAACAGCTTTTCCATCGTATAAAAGGAATAATTGCAAACAGTGTGAAAGTAATGGTCATTTCTACGTTTCCGGCAAGCTAGGCTTCACCCTAGGCCGTTGTTTCACCAGATCGAATAGTTAGGGCCTAAGAAGTGAACGCCAGAAGCATAAAATGCAATAAAAATACAACAGTTTTTCCATCGTATAAGAGGATTAATTGCAACCAGTTTGAAAGTGATGGTCATTTCTCCTTTCCGGGCAACCTAGGCTTCACTCTAGGGCGCTACTCCACTAGATCGAATAGCTAGGGCCTTAGAAGTCAACGCCAGAAGCATAAAATACAATATAAATACAACAGTTTTTCCATCAGATGAAACGATTAATTGCAACCAGTATGAAACTGATGGTCATTTCTACTTTCCGAGCATCCTAGGCTTCACCCTAGGGCGTTGCTCCAACAGATTGAATAGTTAGGGCCTTAGAAGTCAACGCCCGAAGCATAAAATGCAATAAAAATACAACAGTGTTTCCATCGTATAAAACGAATAATTGCAACCAGGATGAAACTTATGGTCATTTCTACTTTCCGAGCAAGCTAGGCTTCACCCTAGTGCGTTGCTCCAAAAGATTGAATAGTTAGGACCATAGAAGTAATCGCCCGAACCATAAAATGCAAAAAAAATACAACAGTGTTTCCATCATATAACAGGAATAATTGCAACCAGTTTGAAAGTGATGGCCAATTCTACGTTCCGGGCAACCTAGGCTTCGCTCTAGGGCGTTGCTCCACCAGATCGAAAAGATAGTGCCTTAGAAGTCAACGCCAGAAGCATAAAATGCGATATAAATACAACAGTTTTTCCATCGTAAGAAACAAATAATTGCAACCAGTATGAAACTTATGGTCATTTCTACCTTCCGAGTAACCTAGGCTTCACCCTAGGTCGTAGCTCCAACGGATTGAATAGTTAGGGCCTTAGAAGTCTACGCCCGAACCATAAAATGCAAAAAAAATACAACAGTGTTTCCATCATGTAACAGGAATAATTGCGACCAGTTTGAAAGTGATGGCCATTTCTACGTTCCGAGCACCCTAGGCGTCACTCTAGGGCGTTGCTCCACCACATCTAATAGCTACGACCTTAGAAGTCAACGCCAGAGGCATAAAGTACAATACAAATACAACAGCGTTTTCATCGTATAAAACGAATAATTGCAACCAGTGTGAAAGTTATGGTCATTTCTACATTCCGAGCAACCTAGGATTCACTCTAGGGCGTTGCTCCACCAGATCGAATTGTTAGGTCCTTAGAAGTATACGCCAGAAACATAAAATACGATATAAATACAACAGCGTCTCCATCGTATAAAACTAATAATTGCAATCAGTGTGAAAGTTATGGTCATTTCTACATTTCGAGCAACCTAGGATTCACTCTAGGGTGTTGCTCCACCAGATCGAATAGTTAGGTCCTCAGAAGTAAACGCCAGAAGCATAAAATACGATATAAATACAACAGCGTTTCCATCGTATAAAACGAATAATTGCAACCAGTGTGAAAGTTATGGTCATTTCTACATTCCGAGCAACCTAGGATTCACTCTAGGGCGTTGCTCCACCAGATCGAATAGTGAGGTCCTTAGAAGTAAACGACAGAAGCATAAAATACGATATAAATACAACAGCTTTTCCATCGTATAAAAGGAATAATTGCAAACAGTGTGAAAGTATTGGTCATTTCTACTTTCCCGGCAAGCTAGGCTTCACCCTAGGCCGTTGTTTCACCAGATCGAATAGTTAGGGCCTAAGAAGTGAACGCCAGAAGCATAAAATGCAATAAAAATACAACAGTTTTTCCATCGTATAACAGGATTAATTGCAACCAGTTTGAAGGTGATGGCCAATTCTACCTTCCGGGCTACCTAGGCTTCACTCTAGGGCGTTGCTCCACCAGATCGAATAGATAGTGCCTTAGAAGTCAACGCCAGAAGCATAAAATACAATATAAGTACAACAGTGTTTCCATCGTATAAAACGAATAATTGCAACCAGGATGAAACTTATGGTCATTTCTACTTTCCGAGCAAGCTAGGCTTCACCCTAGGGCGTTGCGCCAACAGATTGAATAGTTAGGGTCTTAGAAGTCAACGCCAGAAGCATAAAATGCGATATAAATACAACATTTTTTCCATCGTATGAAACAAATAATTGCAACCAGTATGAAACTTAGGGTCATTTCTACCTTCCGAGTAACCTAGGCTTCACCCTAGGTCGTAGCTCCAACGGATTGAATAGTTAGGGCCTTAGTAGTCTACGCCCGAACCATAAAATGCAAAAAAAATACAACAGTGTTTCCATCATATAACAGGAATAATTGCGACCAGTTTGAAAGTGATGGCCAATTCTACGTTCCGGGCAACCTAGGTTTCACTCCAGGGCGTTGCTCCACCAGACCGAATAGTTACGGCCCAAGAAGTCAACGCCAGAAGCATAAAATACGGTATAAATACAACAGCTTTTCCATCGTATAAAGCGAATAATTGCAACCAGTGTGAAAGTAATGGTCATTTCTACGTTCCGAGCACCCTAGGCGTCACACTAGGGCGTTGCTCCACCACATCTAATAGCTACGACCTTAGAAGTCAACGCCAGAGGCATAAAGTACAATACAAATACAACAGCGTTTTCATCGTATAAAACGAATAATTGCAACCAGTGTGAAAGTTATGGTCATTTCTACATTCCGGGCAACCTAGGATTCACTCTAGGGCGTTGCTCCACCAGATCGAATAGTTAGGTCCTTAGAAGTAAACGCCAGAAACATAAAATACGATATAAATACAACAGCGTCTCCATCGTATAAAACGAATAATTGCAATCAGTGTGAAAGTTATGGTCATTTCTACATTTCGAGCAACCTAGGATTCACTCTAGGGTGTTGCTCCACCAGATCGAATAGTTAGGTCCGCAGAAGTAAACGCCAGAAGCATAAAATACGATATAAATACAACAGCGTTTCCATCGTATAAAACGAATAATTGCAACCAGTTTGAAAGTGATGGCCAATTCTACGTTCCGGGCAACCTAGGCCTCACTCTAGGGCGTTGCTCCACCAGTTCGAATAGCTAGTGCCTTAGAAGTCAACGCCGGCAGCATAAAATACAATATAAATACAACAGTTTTTCCATCGTATAAAACGAATAATTGCAACCAGTATGAAACTTATGGTCATTTCTACTTTCCGAGCAACCTAGGCTTCACCCTAGGGCGTTGCTCCAACAGATTGAATAGTTAGGACCTTAGAAGTCAACGCCCGAACCATAAAATGCAAAAAAAATACAACAGTGTTTCCATCATATAACAGGAATAATTGCAACCAGTTTGAAAGTTATGGCCAATTCTACGTTCCGGGCATAATAGGCTTCTCTCTAGGGCGTTGCTACACCAGATCGAAAAGATAGTGCCTTAGAAGTCAACGCCAGAAGCATAAAATACGATATAAATACAACAGTTTTTCCATCGTATAAAACGAATAATTGCAACCAGTATGAAACTTATGGTCATTTCTACTTTCCGAGCAACCTAGGCTTCACCCTAGGGCGTTGCTCCAACAGATTGAATAGTTAGGGCCTTAGAAGTCAACGCCCGAACCATAAAATGCAAAAAAAATACAACAGTGTTTCCGTCATATATCAGGAATAATTGCAACCAGTTTGAAAGTGATGGCCAATTCTACGTTCCGGGAAACCTAGGCTTCACTCTATTGCGTTGCTCCACCAGATCTAATAGTTAGTGCCTTAGAAGTCAACGCCAGAAGCATAAAATACAATATAAATACAACAGTTTTTCCATCGTATAACAGGATTAATTGCAACCAGTTTGAAGGTGATGGCCAATTCTACCTTCCGGGCTACCTAGGCTTCACTCTAGGGCGTTGCTCCACCAGATCGAATAGATAGTGCCTTAGAAGTCAACGCCAGAAGCATAAAATACAATATAAGTACAACAGTGTTTCCATCGTATAAAACGAATAATTGCAACCAGGATGAAACTTATGGTCATTTCTACTTTCCGAGCAAGCTAGGCTTCACCCTAGTGCGTTGCTCCAAAAGATTGAATAGTTAGGACCTTAGAAGTAATCGCCCGAACCATAAAATGCAAAAAAAATACAACAGTGTTTCCATCATATAACAGGAATAATTGCAACCAGTTTGAAAGTGATGGCCAATTCTACGTTCCGGGCAACCTAGGCTTCGCTCTAGGGCGTTGCTCCACCAGATCGAAAAGATAGTGCCTTAGAAGTCAACGCCAGAAGCATAAAATGCGATATAAATACAACAGTTTTTCCATCGTAAGAAACAAATAATTGCAACCAGTATGAAACTTATGGTCATTTCTACCTTCCGAGTAACCTAGGCTTCACCCGAGGTCGTAGCTCCAACGGATTGAATAGTTAGGGCCTTAGAAGTCTACGCCCGAACCATAAAATGCAAAAAAAATACAACAGTGTTTCCATCATATAACAGGAATAATTGCGACCAGTTTGAAACTGATGGCCAATTCTACGTTCCGGGCAACCTAGGTTTCACTCAAGGGCGTTGCTCCACCAGACCGAATAGTTACGGCCTAAGAAGTCAACGCCAGAAGCATAAAATGCGATATAAATACAACAGCTTTTCCATCGTATAAAACGAATAATTGCATCCAGTATGAAACTTATGGTCATTTCTACTTTCCGAGCAACCTAGGCTTCACCCTAGGGCGTTGCTCCAACGGATTGAATAGTTAGGGCCTTAGAAGTCAACGCCCGAACCATAAAATGCAAAAAAAATACAACAGTGTTTCCTTCATATAACAGGAATAATTGCAACCAGTTTGAAAGTGATGGCCAATTCTACGTTCCGGGCAACCTAGGCTTCGCTCTAGGGCGTTGCTCCACCAGATCGAAAAGATAGTGCCTTAGAAGTCAACGCCAGAAGCATAAAATGCGATATAAATACAACAGTTTTTCCATCGTATAAAACGAATAATTAAATCCAGTATGAAACTTATGGTCATTTCTACTTTCCGAGCAACCTAGGCTTCACCCTAGGGCTTTTCTCCGACAGATTGAGTAGCTAGGACCTTAGAAGTCAACGCCCGAACCATAAAATGCAAAAAAAATACAACAGTGTTTCCTTCATATAACAGGAATAATTGCAACCAGTTTGAAAGTGATGGCCAATTCTACGTTCCGGGCAACCTAGGCTTCGCTCTAGGGCGTTGCTCCACCAGATCGAAAAGATAGTGCCTTAGAAGTCAACGCCAGAAGCATAAAATGCGATATAAATACAACAGTTTTTCCATCGTATAAAACGAATAATTAAATCCAGTATGAAACTTATGGTCATTTCTACTTTCCGAGCAACCTAGACATCACCCTAGGGCGTTGCTCCAACAGATTGAATAGTTAGGGCCTTAAAAGTCAACGCCCGAACCATAAAATGCAAAAAAAATACAACAGTGTTTCCATCATATAACAGGAATAATTGCAACCAGTTTGAAAGTGATGGCCAATTCCACGTTCCTGGCAACCTAACCTCCGCTCTAGGGCGTTGCTCCACCAGATCGAATAGTTAGTGCCTTAGAAGTCAACGCCAGAAGCATAAAATACAATATACATACAACAGTTTTTCCATCGTAAAAAACGAATAATTGCAACCAGTATGAAACTTATGGTCATTTCTGCTTTCCGGGCAACCTAGGCTTCACTCTAGGGCGTTGCTCCACCAGATCGAATAGTTAGTGCCTTAGAAGTCAACGCCAGAAGCATAAAATACAATATAAATACAACAGCTTTTCCACCGTATAAAACGACTAATTGCAACCAGTATGAAACTTATGGTCATTTCTACTTTCCGAGCAAGCTAGGCTTCACCCTAGGGCGTTGCTCCAACAGATTGAATAGCTGGGTCCTTAGAAGTAAACGCCAGAAACATAAAATACGATATAAATACAACAGCGTTTCCATCGTATAAAACGAATAATTGCAATCAGTGTGAAAGTTATGGTCATTTCTACATTCCGAGCAACCTAGGATTCACTCTAGGGCGTTGCTCCACCAGATCGAATAGTTAGTGCCTTAGAAGTCAACGCCAGAAGCATAAAATACAATATAAATACAACAGCTTTTCCACCGTATAAAACGACTAATTGCAACCAGGATGAAACTTATGGTCATTTCTACTTTCCGAGCAAGCTAGGCTTCACCCTAGTGCGTTGCTCCAAAAGATTGAATAGTTAGGACCTTAGAAGTAATCGCCCGAACCATAAAATGCAAAAAAAATACAACAGTGTTTCCATCATATAACAGGAATAATTGCAACCAGTTTGAAAGTGATGGCCAATTCTACGTTCCGGGCAACCTAGGCTTCGCTCTAGGGCGTTGCTCCACCAGATCGAAAAGATAGTGCCTTAGAAGTCAACGCCAGAAGCATAAAATGCGATATAAATACAACAGTTTTTCCATCGTAAGAAACAAATAATTGCAACCAGTATGAAACTTATGGTCATTTCTACCTTCCGAGTAACCTAGGCTTCACCCCAGGTCGTAGCTCCAACGGATTGAATAGTTAGGGCCTTAGAAGTCTACGCCCGAACCATAAAATGCAAAAAAAATACAACAGTGTTTCCATCATATAACAGGAATAATTGCGACCAGTTTGAAACTGATGGCCAATTCTACGTTCCGGGCAACCTAGGTTTCACTCAAGGGCGTTGCTCCACCAGGCCGAATAGTTACGGCCTAAGAAGTCAACGCCAGAAGCATAAAATGCGATATAAATACAACAGCTTTTCCATCGTATAAAACGAATAATTGCATCCAGTATGAAACTTATGGTCATTTCTACTTTCCCAGCAAGCTAGGCATCACCCTAGGGCGTTGCTCCAACAGATTGAATAGTTAGGGCCTTAAAAGTCAACGCCCGAACCATAAAATGCAAAAAAAATACAACAGTGTTTCCATCATATAACAGGAATAATTGCAACCAGTTTGAAAGTGATGGCCAATTCTACGTTCCGGGGAAACCTAACCTCCGCTCTAGGGCGTTGCTCCACCAGATCGAATAGTTAGTGCCTTAGAAGTCAACGCCAGAAGCATAAAATACAATATACATACAACAGTTTTTCCATCGTAAAAAACGAATAATTGCAACCAGTATGAAACTTATGGTCATTTCTGCTTTCCGGGCAACCTAGGCTTCACTCTAGGGCGTTGCTCCACCAGATCGAATAGTTAGTGCCTTAGAAGTCAACGCCAGAAGCATAAAATACAATATAAATACAACAGCTTTTCCACCGTATAAAACGACTAATTGCAACCAGTATGAAACTTATGGTCATTTCTACTTTCCGAGCAAGCTAGGCTTCACCCTAGGGCGTTGCTCCACCAGATCGAATAGTTAGGTCCTTAGAAGTAAAAGCCAGAAGCATAAAATACGATATAAATACAACAGCGTTTCCATCGTATAAAACGAATAATTGCAACCTGTGTGAAAGTTATGGTCATTTCTACATTCCGAGCAACCTAGGATTCACTCTAGGGCGTTGCTCCACCAGATCGAATAGTTACGTCCTTAGAAGTAAACGCCAGAAGCATAAAATACGATATAAATACAACAGCTTTTCCATCGTATAAAAGGAATAATTGCAAACAGTGTGAAAGTAATGGTCATTTCTACGTTTCCGGCAAGCTAGGCTTCACCCTAGGCCGTTGTTTCACCAGATCGAATAGTTAGGGCCTAAGAAGTGAACGCCAGAAGCATAAAATGCAATAAAAATACAACAGTTTTTCCATCGTATAAGAGGATTAATTGCAACCAGTTTGAAAGTGATGGTCATTTCTCCTTTCCGGGCAACCTAGGCTTCACTCTAGGGCGCTACTCCACTAGATCGAATAGCTAGGGCCTTAGAAGTCAACGCCAGAAGCATAAAATACAATATAAATACAACAGTTTTTCCATCAGATGAAACGATTAATTGCAACCAGTATGAAACTGATGGTCATTTCTACTTTCCGAGCATCCTAGGCTTCACCCTAGGGCGTTGCTCCAACAGATTGAATAGTTAGGGCCTTAGAAGTCAACGCCCGAAGCATAAAATGCAATAAAAATACAACAGTGTTTCCATCGTATAAAACGAATAATTGCAACCAGGATGAAACTTATGGTCATTTCTACTTTCCGAGCAAGCTAGGCTTCACCCTAGTGCGTTGCTCCAAAAGATTGAATAGTTAGGACCTTAGAAGTAATCGCCCGAACCATAAAATGCAAAAAAAATACAACAGTGTTTCCATCATATAACAGGAATAATTGCAACCAGTTTGAAAGTGATGGCCAATTCTACGTTCCGGGCAACCTAGGCTTCGCTCTAGGGCGTTGCTCCACCAGATCGAAAAGATAGTGCCTTAGAAGTCAACGCCAGAAGCATAAAATGCGATATAAATACAACAGTTTTTCCATCGTAAGAAACAAATAATTGCAACCAGTATGAAACTTATGGTCATTTCTACCTTCCGAGTAACCTAGGCTTCACCCTAGGTCGTAGCTCCAACGGATTGAATAGTTAGGGCCTTAGAAGTCTACGCCCGAACCATAAAATGCAAAAAAAATACAACAGTGTTTCCATCATGTAACAGGAATAATTGCGACCAGTTTGAAAGTGATGGCCATTTCTACGTTCCGAGCACCCTAGGCGTCACTCTAGGGCGTTGCTCCACCACATCTAATAGCTACGACCTTAGAAGTCAACGCCAGAGGCATAAAGTACAATACAAATACAACAGCGTTTTCATCGTATAAAACGAATAATTGCAACCAGTGTGAAAGTTATGGTCATTTCTACATTCCGAGCAACCTAGGATTCACTCTAGGGCGTTGCTCCACCAGATCGAATTGTTAGGTCCTTAGAAGTATACGCCAGAAACATAAAATACGATATAAATACAACAGCGTCTCCATCGTATAAAACTAATAATTGCAATCAGTGTGAAAGTTATGGTCATTTCTACATTCCGAGCAACCTAGGATTCACTCTAGGGCGTTGCTCCACCAGATCGAATAGTGAGGTCCTTAGAAGTAAACGACAGAAGCATAAAATACGATATAAATACAACAGCTTTTCCATCGTATAAAAGGAATAATTGCAAACAGTGTGAAAGTATTGGTCATTTCTACTTTCCCGGCAAGCTAGGCTTCACCCTAGGCCGTTGTTTCACCAGATCGAATAGTTAGGGCCTAAGAAGTGAACGCCAGAAGCATAAAATGCAATAAAAATACAACAGTTTTTCCATCGTATAACAGGATTAATTGCAACCAGTTTGAAGGTGATGGCCAATTCTACCTTCCGGGCTACCTAGGCTTCACTCTAGGGCGTTGCTCCACCAGATCGAATAGATAGTGCCTTAGAAGTCAACGCCAGAAGCATAAAATACAATATAAGTACAACAGTGTTTCCATCGTATAAAACGAATAATTGCAACCAGGATGAAACTTATGGTCATTTCTACTTTCCGAGCAAGCTAGGCTTCACCCTAGGGCGTTGCGCCAACAGATTGAATAGTTAGGGTCTTAGAAGTCAACGCCAGAAGCATAAAATGCGATATAAATACAACATTTTTTCCATCGTATGAAACAAATAATTGCAACCAGTATGAAACTTAGGGTCATTTCTACCTTCCGAGTAACCTAGGCTTCACCCTAGGTCGTAGCTCCAACGGATTGAATAGTTAGGGCCTTAGTAGTCTACGCCCGAACCATAAAATGCAAAAAAAATACAACAGTGTTTCCATCATATAACAGGAATAATTGCGACCAGTTTGAAAGTGATGGCCAATTCTACGTTCCGGGCAACCTAGGTTTCACTCCAGGGCGTTGCTCCACCAGACCGAATAGTTACGGCCCAAGAAGTCAACGCCAGAAGCATAAAATACGGTATAAATACAACAGCTTTTCCATCGTATAAAGCGAATAATTGCAACCAGTGTGAAAGTAATGGTCATTTCTACGTTCCGAGCACCCTAGGCGTCACACTAGGGCGTTGCTCCACCACATCTAATAGCTACGACCTTAGAAGTCAACGCCAGAGGCATAAAGTACAATACAAATACAACAGCGTTTTCATCGTATAAAACGAATAATTGCAACCAGTGTGAAAGTTATGGTCATTTCTACATTCCGGGCAACCTAGGATTCACTCTAGGGCGTTGCTCCACCAGATCGAATAGTTAGGTCCTTAGAAGTAAACGCCAGAAACATAAAATACGATATAAATACAACAGCGTCTCCATCGTATAAAACGAATAATTGCAATCAGTGTGAAAGTTATGGTCATTTCTACATTTCGAGCAACCTAGGATTCACTCTAGGGTGTTGCTCCACCAGATCGAATAGTTAGGTCCGCAGAAGTAAACGCCAGAAGCATAAAATACGATATAAATACAACAGCGTTTCCATCGTATAAAACGAATAATTGCAACCAGTTTGAAAGTGATGGCCAATTCTACGTTCCGGGCAACCTAGGCCTCACTCTAGGGCGTTGCTCCACCAGTTCGAATAGCTAGTGCCTTAGAAGTCAACGCCGGCAGCATAAAATACAATATAAATACAACAGTTTTTCCATCGTATAAAACGAATAATTGCAACCAGTATGAAACTTATGGTCATTTCTACTTTCCGAGCAACCTAGGCTTCACCCTAGGGCGTTGCTCCAACAGATTGAATAGTTAGGACCTTAGAAGTCAACGCCCGAACCATAAAATGCAAAAAAAATACAACAGTGTTTCCATCATATAACAGGAATAATTGCAACCAGTTTGAAAGTTATGGCCAATTCTACGTTCCGGGCATAATAGGCTTCTCTCTAGGGCGTTGCTACACCAGATCGAAAAGATAGTGCCTTAGAAGTCAACGCCAGAAGCATAAAATACGATATAAATACAACAGTTTTTCCATCGTATAAAACGAATAATTGCAACCAGTATGAAACTTATGGTCATTTCTACTTTCCGAGCAACCTAGGCTTCACCCTAGGGCGTTGCTCCAACAGATTGAATAGTTAGGGCCTTAGAAGTCAACGCCCGAACCATAAAATGCAAAAAAAATACAACAGTGTTTCCGTCATATATCAGGAATAATTGCAACCAGTTTGAAAGTGATGGCCAATTCTACGTTCCGGGAAACCTAGGCTTCACTCTATTGCGTTGCTCCACCAGATCTAATAGTTAGTGCCTTAGAAGTCAACGCCAGAAGCATAAAATACAATATAAATACAACAGTTTTTCCATCGTATAACAGGATTAATTGCAACCAGTTTGAAGGTGATGGCCAATTCTACCTTCCGGGCTACCTAGGCTTCACTCTAGGGCGTTGCTCCACCAGATCGAATAGATAGTGCCTTAGAAGTCAACGCCAGAAGCATAAAATACAATATAAGTACAACAGTGTTTCCATCGTATAAAACGAATAATTGCAACCAGGATGAAACTTATGGTCATTTCTACTTTCCGAGCAAGCTAGGCTTCACCCTAGGGCGTTGCGCCAACAGATTGAATAGTTAGGGCCTTAGAAGTCAACGCCCGAAGCATAAAATGCAATAAAAATACAACAGTGATTCCATCGTATAAAACGAATAATTGCAACCAGGATGAAACTTATGGTCATTTCTACTTTACGAGCAAGCTAGGCTTCACCCTAGTGCGTTGCTCCAAAAGATTGAATAGTTAGGACCTTAGAAGTGATCACCCGAACCATAAAATGCAAAAAAAATACAACAGTGTTTCCATCATATAACAGGAATAATTGCAACCAGTCTGAAAGTGATGGCCAATTCTACGTTCCGGGCAACCTGGGCTTCGCTCTAGGGCGTTGCTTCACCAGATCGAAAAGATAGTGCCTTAGAAGTCAACGCCAGAAGCATAAAATGCGATATAAATACAACAGTTTTTCCATCGTATGAAACAAATAATTGCAACCAGTATGAAACTTATGGTCATTTCTACTTTCCGAGCAACCTAGGCTTCACCCTAGGGCGTTGCTCCAACAGATTGAATAGTTAGGGCCTTAGAAGTCAACGCCCGAACCATAAAATGCAAAAAAAATACAACAGTGTTTCCGTCATATATCAGGAATAATTGCAACCAGTTTGAAAGTGATGGCCAATTCTACGTTCCGGGAAACCTAGGCTTCACTCTATTGCGTTGCTCCACCAGATCTAATAGTTAGTGCCTTAGAAGTCAACGCCAGAAGCATAAAATACAATATAAATACAACAGTTTTTCCATCGTATAAAACGAATAATTGCAACCAGGATGAAACTTATGGTCATTTCTACTTTCCGAGCAAGCTAGGCTTCACCCTAGGGCGTTGCGCCAACAGATTGAATAGTTAGGGCCTTAGAAGTCAACGCCCGAAGCATAAAATGCAATAAAAATACAACAGTGATTCCATCGTATAAAACGAATAATTGCAACCAGGATGAAACTTATGGTCATTTCTACTTTACGAGCAAGCTAGGCTTCACCCTAGTGCGTTGCTCCAAAAGATTGAGTAGTTAGGACCTTAGAAGTGATCACCCGAACCATAAAATGCAAAAAAAATACAACAGTGTTTCCATCATATAACAGGAATAATTGCAACCAGTTTGAAAGTGATGGCCAATTCTGCGTTCCGGGCAACCTGGGCTTCGCTCTAGGGCGTTGCTTCACCAGATCGAAAAGATAGTGCCTTAGAAGTCAACGCCAGAAGCATAAAATGCGATATAAATACAACAGTTTTTCCATCGTATGAAACAAATAATTGCAACCAGTATGAAACTTAGGGTCACTTCTACCTTCCGAGTAACCTAGGCTTCACCCTAGGTCGTAGCTCCAACGGATTGAATAGTTAGGGCCTTAGTAGTCTACGCCCGAACCATAAAATGCAAAAAAAATACAACAGTGTTTCCATCATATAACAGGAATAATTGCGACCAGTTTGAAAGTGATGGCCAATTCTACGTTCCGGGCAACCTAGGTTTCACTCCAGGGCGTTGCTCCACCAGACCGAATAGTTACGGCCCAAGAAGTCAACGCCAGAAGCATAAAATACGATATAAATACAACAGCTTTTCCATCGTATAAAGCGAATAATTGCAACCAGTGTGAAAGTAATGGTCATTTCTACGTTCCGAGCACCCTAGGCGTCACACTAGGGCGTTGCTCCACCACATCTAATAGCTACGACCTTAGAAGTCAACGCCAGAGGCATAAAGTACAATACAAATACAACAGCGTTTTCATCGTATAAAACGAATAATTGCAATCAGTGTGAAAGTTATGGTCATTTCTACATTTCGAGCAACCTAGGATTCACTCTAGGGTGTTGCTCCAACAGATTGAATAGTTAGGGCCTTAGAAGTCAACGCCCGAAGCATAAAATGCAATAAAAATACAACAGTGATTCCATCGTATAAAACGAATAATTGCAACCAGGATGAAACTTATGGTCATTTCTACTTTACGAGCAAGCTAGGCTTCACCCTAGTGCGTTGCTCCAAAAGATTGAGTAGTTAGGACCTTAGAAGTGATCACCCGAACCATAAAATGCAAAAAAAATACAACAGTGTTTCCATCATATAACAGGAATAATTGTAACCAGTTTGAAAGTGATGGCCAATTCTACGTTCCGGGCAACCTGGGCTTCGCTCTAGGGCGTTGCTTCACCAGATCGAAAAGATAGTGCCTTAGAAGTCAACGCCAGAAGCATAAAATGCGATATAAATACAACAGTTTTTCCATCGTATGAAACAAATAATTGCAACCAGTTTGAAACTTAGGGTCACTTCTACCTTCCGAGTAACCTAGGCTTCACCCTAGGTCGTAGCTCCAACGGATTGAACAGTTAGGGCCTTAGTAGTCTACGCCCGAACCATAAAATGCAAAAAAAATACAACAGTGTTTCCATCATATAACAGGAATAATTGCGACCAGTTTGAAAGTGATGGCCAATTCTACGTTCCGGGCAACCTAGGTATCACTCCAGGGCGTTGCTCCACCAGACCGAATAGTTACGGCCCAAGAAGTCAACGCCAGAAGCATAAAATACGATATAAATACAACAGCTTTTCCATCGTATAAAGCGAATAATTGCAACCAGTGTGAAAGTAATGGTCATTTCTACGTTCCGAGCACCCTAGGCGTCACACTAGGGCGTTGCTCCACCACATCTAATAGCTACGACCTTAGAAGTCAACGCCAGAGGCATAAAGTACAATACAAATACAACAGCGTTTTCATCGTATAAAACGAATAATTCCAATCAGTGTGAAAGTTATGGTCATTTCTACATTTCGAGCAACCTAGGATTCACTCTAGGGTGTTGCTCCACCAGATCGAATAGTTAGGTCCTCAGAAGTAAACGCCAGAAGCATAAAATACGATATAAATACAACAGCGTTTCCATCGTATAAAACGAATAATTGCAACCAGTTTGAAAGTGATGGCCAATTCTACGTACCGGGCAACCTAGGCCTCACTCTAGGGCGTTGCTCCACCAGTTCGAATAGCTAGTGCCTTAGAAGTCAACGCCAGCAGCATAAAATACAATATAAATACAACAGTTTTTCCATCGTATAAAACGAATAATTGCGACCAGTATGAAACTTATGGTCATTTCTACGTTCCGAGCAACCTAGGCGTCACACTAGGGCGTTGCTCCACCACATCTAATAGCTACGACCTTAGAAGTCAACGCCAGAGGCATAAAGTACAATACAAATACAACAGCGTTTTCATCGTATAAAACGAATAATTGCAATCAGTGTGAAAGTTATGGTCATTTCTACATTTCGAGCAACCTAGGATTCACTCTAGGGTGTTGCTCCACCAGATCGAATAGTTAGGTCCTCAGAAGTAAACGCCAGAAGCATAAAATACGATATAAATACAACAGCGTTTCCATCGTATAAAACGAATAATTGCAACCAGTTTGAAAGTGATGGCCAATTCTACGTACCGGGCAACCTAGGCCTCACTCTAGGGCGTTGCTCCACCAGTTCGAATAGCTAGTGCCTTAGAAGTCAACGCCAGCAGCATAAAATACAATATAAATACAACAGTTTTTCCATCGTATAAAACGAATAATTGCAACCAGTATGAAACTTATGGTCATTTCTACTTTCCGAGCAACCTAGGCTTCACCCTAGGATGTTGCTCCACCAGATCGAATAGTTAGGGCCTTAGAAGTCAACGCCCGAACCATAAAATGCAAAAAAAATACAACAGTGTTTCCATCATATAACAGGAATAATTGCAACCAGTTTGAAAGTGATGGCCAATTCTACGTTCCGGGCAACCTAGGCTTCTCTCTAGGGCGTTGCTCCACCAGATCGAACAGATAGTGCCTTAGAAGTCAACGCCAGAAGCATAAAATACAATATAAATACTACAGTTTTTCCATCGTATACAGCGAATAATTGCAACCAGTATGAAACTTATGGTCATTTCTACTTTCCGAGCAACCTAGGCTTCACCCTAGGGCCTTGCTCCAGCAGATTGCATAGTTAGGGCCTTAGATGTCAACGCCCGAAACAAAAATGAAAAAAAAATACAACAGTGTTTCCATCATATATCAGGAATAATTGCAACCAGTTTGAAAGTGATGGCCAATTCTACGTTCCGGGCAACCTAGGTTTCACTCCAGGGCGTTCCTTCACCAGACCGAATAGTTACGGCCTATGAAGTCAACGCCAGAAGCATAAAATACGATATAAATACAACAGCTTTTCCATCGTATAAAACGAATAATTGCAACCAGTATGAAACTTATGGACATTTCTACTTTCCGAGCAACCTAGGCTTCCCCCTAGGGCGTTGCTCCAACAGATTGAATAGTTAGGGCATTAGAAGTCAACGCCCGAACCATAAAATGCAAAAAAAATACAACAGTGTTTCCATCATATAACAGGAATAATTGCGACCAGTTTGAAAGTGATGGCCAATTCTACGTTCCGGGCAACCTAGGCTTCACTCTATTGCGTTGCTCCACCAGATCTAATAGTTAGTGCCTTAGAAGTCAACGCCAGAAGCATAAAATACGATATAAATACAACAGCGTCTCCATCGTATAAAACGAATAATTGCAATCAGTGTGAAAGTTATGGTCATTTCTACATTTCGAGCAACCTAGGATTCACTCTAGGGTGTTGCTCCACCAGATCGAATAGTTAGGTCCGCAGAAGTAAACGCCAGAAGCATAAAATACGATATAAATACAACAGCGTTTCCATCGTATAAAACGAATAATTGCAACCAGTTTGAAAGTGATGGCCAATTCTACGTTCCGGGCAACCTAGGCCTCACTCTAGGGCGTTGCTCAACCAGTTCGAATAGCTAGTGCCTTAGAAGTCAACGCCAGCAGCATAAAATACAATATAAATACAACAGTCTTTCCATCGTATAAAACGAATAATTGCAACCAGTATGAAACTTATGGTCATTTCTACTTTCCGAGCAACCTAGGCTTCACCCTAGGGCGTTGTTCCAACAGATTGAATAGTTAGGACCTTAGAAGTCAACGCCCGAACCATAAAATGCAAAAAAAATACAACAGTGTTTCCATCATATAACAGGAATAATTGCAACCAGTTTGAAAGTTATGGCCAATTCTACGTTCCGGGCATAATAGGCTTCTCTCTAGGGCGTTGCTACACCAGATCGAAAAGATAGTGCCTTAGAAGTCAACGCCAGAAGCATAAAATACGATATAAATACAACAGTTTTTCCATCGTATAAAACGAATAATTGCAACCAGTATGAAACTTATGGTCATTTCTACTTTCCGAGCAACCTAGGCTTCACCCTAGGGCGTTGCTCCAACAGATTGAATAGTTAGGGCCTTAGAAGTCAACGCCCGAACCATAAAATGCAAAAAAAATACAACAGTGTTTCCGTCATATATCAGGAATAATTGCAACCAGTTTGAAAGTGATGGCCAATTCTACGTTCCGGGAAACCTAGGCTTCACTCTATTGCGTTGCTCCACCAGATCTAATAGTTAGTGCCTTAGAAGTCAACGCCAGAAGCATAAAATACAATATAAATACAACAGTTTTTCCATCGTATAACAGGATTAATTGCAACCAGTTTGAAGGTGATGGCCAATTCTACCTTCCGGGCTACCTAGGCTTCACTCTAGGGCGTTGCTCCACCAGATCGAATAGATAGTGCCTTAGAAGTCAACGCCAGAAGCATAAAATACAATATAAGTACAACAGTGTTTCCATCGTATAAAACGAATAATTGCAACCAGGATGAAACTTATGGTCATTTCTACTTTCCGAGCAAGCTAGGCTTCACCCTAGGGCGTTGCGCCAACAGATTGAATAGTTAGGGCCTTAGAAGTCAACGCCCGAAGCATAAAATGCAATAAAAATACAACAGTGATTCCATCGTTTAAAACGAATAATTGCAACCAGGATGAAACTTATGGTCATTTCTACTTTACGAGCAAGCTAGGCTTCACCCTAGTGCGTTGCTCCAAAAGATTGAATAGTTAGGACCTTAGAAGTGATCACCCGAACCATAAAATGCAAAAAAAATACAACAGTGTTTCCATCATATAACAGGAATAATTGCAACCAGTTTGAAAGTGATGGCCAATTCTACGTTCCGGGCAACCTGGGCTTCGCTCTAGGGCGTTGCTTCACCAGATCGAAAAGATAGTGCCTTAGAAGTCAACGCCAGAAGCATAAAATGCGATATAAATACAACAGTTTTTCCATCGTATGAAACAAATAATTGCAACCAGTATGAAACTTATGGTCATTTCTACTCTCCGAGCAACCTAGGCTTCACCCTAGGGCGTTGCTCCAACAGATTGAATAGTTAGGGCCTTAGAAGTCAACGCCCGATCCATAAAATGCAAAAAAAATACAACAGTGTTTCCATCATATAACAGGAATAATTGCGACCAGTTTGAAAGTGATGGCCAATTCTACGTTCCGGGCAACCTAGGCTTCACTCTATTGCGTTGCTCCACCAGATCTAATAGTTAGTGCCTTAGAAGTCAACGCCAGAAGCATAAAATACAATATAAATACAACAGTTTTTCCATCGTATGAAACAAATAATTGCAACCAGTATGAAACTTATGGTCATTTCTACTTTCCGAGCAACCTAGGCTTCACCCTAGGGCGTTGCTCCAACAGATTGAATAGTTAGGGCCTTAGAAGTCAACGCCCGAACCATAAAATGCAAAAAAGATACAACAGTGTTTCCGTCATATATCAGGAATAATTGCAACCAGTTTGAAAGTGATGGCCAATTCTACGTTCCGGGAAACCTAGGCTTCACTCTATTGCGTTGCTCCACCAGATCTAATAGTTAGTGCCTTAGAAGTCAACGCCAGAAGCATAAAATACAATATAAATACAACAGTTTTTCCATCGTATAACAGGATTAATTGCAACCAGTTTGAAGGTGATGGCCAATTCTACCTTCCGGGCTACCTAGGCTTCACTCTAGGGCGTTGCTCCACCAGATCGAATAGATAATGCCTTAGAAGTCAACGCCAGAAGCATAAAATACAATATAAGTACAACAGTGTTTCCATCGTATAAAACGAATAATTGCAACCAGGATGAAACTTATGGTCATTTCTACTTTCCGAGCAAGCTAGGCTTCACCCTAGGGCGTTGCGCCAACAGATTGAATAGTTAGGGCCTTAGAAGTCAACGCCCGAAGCATAAAATGCAATAAAAATACAACAGTGATTCCATCGTATAAAACGAATAATTGCAACCAGTATGAAACTTATGGTCATTTCTACTTTACGAGCAAGCTAGGCTTCACCCTAGTGCGTTGCTCCCAAAGATTGAGTAGTTAGGACCTTAGAAGTGATCACCCGAACCATAAAATGCAAAAAAAATACAACAGTGTTTCCATCATATAACAGGAATAATTGCAACCAGTTTGAAAGTGATGGCCAATTCTACGTTCCGGGCAACCTGGGCTTCGCTCTAGGGCGTTGCTTCACCAGATCGAAAAGATAGTGCCTTAGAAGTCAACGCCAGAAGCATAAAATGCGATATAAATACAACAGTTTTTCCATCGTATGAAACAAATAAATGCAACCAGTATGAAACTTAGGGTCACTTCTACCTTCCGAGTAACCTAGGCTTCACCCTAGGTCGTAGCTCCAACGGATTGAATAGTTAGGGCCTTAGTAGTCTACGCCCGAACCATAAAATGCAAAAAAAATACAACAGTGTTTCCATCATATAACAGGAATAATTGCGACCAGTTTGAAAGTGATGGCCAATTCTACGTTCCGGGCAACCTAGGTTTCACTCCAGGGCGTTGCTCCACCAGACCGAATAGTTACGGCCCAAGAAGTCAACGCCAGAAGCATAAAATACGATATAAATACAACAGCTTTTCCATCGTATAAAGCGAATAATTGCAACCAGTGTGAAAGTAATGGTCATTTCTACGTTCCGAGCACCCTAGGCGTCACACTAGTGCGTTGCTCCACCACATCTAATAGCTACGACCTTAGAAGTCAACGCCAGAGGCATAAAGTACAATACAAATACAACAGCGTTTTCATCGTATAAAACGAATAATTGCAATCAGTGTGAAAGTTATGGTCATTTCTACATTTCGAGCAACCTAGGATTCACTCTAGGGTGTTGCTCCACCAGATCGAATAGTTAGGTCCTCAGAAGTAAACGCCAGAAGCATAAAATACGATATAAATACAACAGCGTTTCCATCGTATAAAACGAATAATTGCAACCAGTTTGAAAGTGATGGCCAATTCTACGTACCGGGCAACCTAGGCTTCACTCTAGGGCGTTGCTCCACCAGATCGAATAGATAGTGCCTTAGAAGTCAACGCCAGAAGCATAAAATACAATATAAGTACAACAGTGTTTCCATCGTATAAAACGAATAATTGCAACCAGGATGAAACTTATGGTCATTTCTACTTTCCGAGCAAGCTAGGCTTCACCCTAGGGCGTTGCGCCAACAGATTGAATAGTTAGGGCCTTAGAAGTCAACGCCCGAAGCATAAAATGCAATAAAAATACAACAGTGATTCCATCGTATAAAACGAATAATTGCAACCAGGATGAAACTTATGGTCATTTCTACTTTACGAGCAAGCTAGGCTTCACCCTAGTGCGTTGCTCCAAAAGATTGACTAGTTAGGACCTTAGAAGTGATCACCCGAACCATAAAATGCAAAAAAAATACAACAGTGTTTCCATCATATAACAGGAATAATTGCAACCAGTTTGAAAGTGATGGCCAATTCTACGTTCCGGGCAACCTGGGCTTCGCTCTAGGGCGTTGCTTCACCAGATCGAAAAGATAGTGCCTTAGAAGTCAACGCCAGAAGCATAAAATGCGATATAAATACAACAGTTTTTCCATCGTATGAAACAAATAATTGCAACCAGTATGAAACTTAGGGTCACTTCTACCTTCCGAGTAACCTAGGCTTCACCCTAGGTCGTAGCTCCAACGGATTGAACAGTTAGGGCCTTAGAAGTCAACGCCCGAACCATAAAATGCAAAAAAAATACAACAGTGTTTCCGTCATATATCAGGAATAATTGCAACCAGTTTGAAAGTGATGACCAATTCTACGTTCCGGGAAACCTAGGCTTCACTCTATTGCGTTGCTCCACCAGATCTAATAGTTAGTGCCTTAGAAGTCAACGCCAGAAGCATAAAATACAATATAAATACAACAGTTTTTCCATCGTATAAAACGAATAATTGCAACCAGGATGAAACTTATGGTCATTTCTACTTTCCGAGCAAGCTAGGCTTCACCCTAGGGCGTTGCGCCAACAAATTGAATAGTTAGGGCCTTAGAAGTCAACGCCCGAAGCATAAAATGCAATAAAAATACAACAGTGATTCCATCGTATAAAACGAATAATTGCAACCAGGATGAAACTTATGGTCATTTCTACTTTACGAGCAAGCTAGGCTTCACCCTAGTGCGTTGCTCCAAAAGATTGAATAGTTAGGACCTTAGAAGTGATCACCCGAACCATAAAATGCAAAAAAAATACAACAGTGTTTCCATCATATAACAGGAATAATTGCAACCAGTTTGAAAATGATGGCCAATTCTACGTTCCGGGCAACCTGGGCTTCGCTCTAGGGCGTTGCTTCACCAGATCGAAAAGATAGTGCCTTAGAAGTCAACGCCAGAAGCATAAAATGCGATATAAATACAACAGTTTTTCCATCGGATGAAACAAATAATTGCAACCAGTATGAAACTTATGTTCATTTCTACTTTCCGAGCAACCTAGGCTTCACCCTAGGGCGTTGCTCCAACAGATTGAATAGTTAGGGCCTTAGAAGTCAACGCCCGAACCATAAAATGCAAAAAAAATACAACAGTGTTTCCGTCATATATCAGGAATAATTGCAACCAGTTTGAAAGTGATGGCCAATTCTACGTTCCGGGAAACCTAGGCTTCACTCTATTGCGTTGCTCCACCAGATCTAATAGTTAGTGCCTTAGAAGTCAACGCCAGAAGCATAAAATACAATATAAATACAACAGTTTTTCCATCGTATAACAGGATTAATTGCAACCAGTTTGAAGGTGATGGCCAATTCTACCTTCCGGGCTACCTAGGCTTCACTCTAGGGCGTTGCTCCACCAGATCGAATAGATAGTGCCTTAGAAGTCAACGCCAGAAGCATAAAATACAATATAAGTACAACAGTGTTTCCATCGTATAAAACGAATAATTGCAACCAGGATGAAAGTGATGACCAATTCTACGTTCCGGGAAACCTAGGCTTCACTCTATTGCGTTGCTCCACCAGATCTAATAGTTAGTGCCTTAGAAGTCAACGCCAGAAGCATAAAATACAATATAAATACAACAGTGATTCCATCGTATAAAACGAATAATTGCAACCAGGATGAAAGTGATGACCAATTCTACGTTCCGGGAAACCTAGGCTTCACTCTATTGCGTTGCTCCACCAGATCTAATAGTTAGTGCCTTAGAAGTCAACGCCAGAAGCATAAAATACAATATAAATACAACAGTTTTTCCATCGTATAAAACGAATAATTGCAACCAGGATGAAACTTATGGTCATTTCTACTTTCCGAGCAAGCTAGGCTTCACCCTAGGGCGTTGCGCCAACAAATTGAATAGTTAGGGCCTTAGAAGTCAACGCCCGAAGCATAAAATGCAATAAAAATACAACAGTGATTCCATCGTATAAAACGAATAATTGCAACCAGGATGAAACTTATGGTCATTTCTACTTTACGAGCAAGCTAGGCTTCACCCTAGTGCGTTGCTCCAAAAGATTGAATAGTTAGGACCTTAGAAGTGATCACCCGAACCATAAAATGCAAAAAAGATACAACAGTGTTTCCATCATATAACAGGAATAATTGCAACCAGTTTGAAAATGATGGCCAATTCTACGTTCCGGGCAACCTGGGCTTCGCTCTAGGGCGTTGCTTCACCAGATCGAAAAGATAGTGCCTTAGAAGTCAACGCCAGAAGCATAAAATGCGATATAAATACAACAGTTTTTCCATCGGATGAAACAAATAATTGCAACCAGTATGAAACTTATGGTCATTTCTACTTTCCGAGCAACCTAGGCTTCACCCTAGGGCGTTGCTCCAACAGATTGAATAGTTAGGGCCTTAGAAGTCAACGCCCGAACCATAAAATGCAAAAAAAATACAACAGTGTTTCCGTCATATATCAGGAATAATTGCAACCAGTTTGAAAGTGATGGCCAATTCTACGTTCCGGGAAACCTAGGCTTCACTCTATTGCGTTGCTCCACCAGATCTAATAGTTAGTGCCTTAGAAGTCAACGCCAGAAGCATAAAATACAATATAAATACAACAGTTTTTCCATCGTATAACAGGATTAATTGCAACCAGTTTGAAGGTGATGGCCAATTCTACCTTCCGGGCTACCTAGGCTTCACTCTAGGGCGTTGCTCCACCAGATCGAATAGATAGTGCCTTAGAAGTCAACGCCAGAAGCATAAAATACAATATAAGTACAACAGTGTTTCCATCGTATAAAACGAATAATTGCAACCAGGATGAAACTTATGGTCATTTCTACTTTCCGAGCAAGCTAGGCTTCACCCTAGGGCGTTGCGCCAACAGATTGAATAGTTAGGGCCTTAGAGGTCAACGCCCGAAGCATAAAATGCAATAAAAATACAACAGTGATTCCATCGTATAAAACGAATAATTGCAACCAGGATGAAACTTATGGTCATTTCTACTTTACGAGCAAGCTAGGCTTCACCCTAGTGCGTTGCTCCAAAAGATTGAATAGTTAGGACCTTAGAAGTGATCACCCGAACCATAAAATGCAAAAAAAATACAACAGTGTTTCCATCATATAACAGGAATAATTGCAACCAGTTTGAAAGTGATGGCCAATTCTACGTTCCGGGCAACCTGGGCTACGCTCTAGGGCGTTGCTTCACCAGATCGAAAAGATAGTGCCTTAGAAGTCAACGCCAGAAGCATAAAATGCGATATAAATACAACAGTTTTTCCATCGTATGAAACAAATAATTGCAACCAGTGTGAAACTTAGGGTCACTTCTACCTTCCGAGTAACCTAGGCTTCACCCTAGGTCGTAGCTCCAACGGATTGAATAGTTAGGGCCTTAGTAGTCTACGCCCGAACCATAAAATGCAAAAAAAATACAACAGTGTTTCCATCATATAACAGGAATAATTGCGACCAGTTTGAAAGTGATGGCCAATTCTACGTTCCGGGCAACCTAGGTTTCACTACAGGGCGTTGCTCCACCAGACCGAATAGTTACGGCCCAAGAAGTCAACGCCAGAAGCATAAAATACGATATAAATACAACAGCTTTTCCATCGTATAAAGCGAATAATTGCAACCAGTGTGAAAGTAATGGTCATTTCTACGTTCCGAGCACCCTAGGCGTCACACTAGGGCGTTGCTCCACCACATCTAATAGCTACGACCTTAGAAGTCAACGCCAGAGGCATAAAGTACAATACAAATACAACAGCGTTTTCATCGTATAAAACGAATAATTGCAACCAGTGTGAAAGTTATGGTCATTTCTACATTCCGGGCAACCTAGGATTCACTCTAGGGCGTTGCTCCACCAGATCGGATAGTTAGGTCCTTAGAAGTAAACGCCAGAAACATAAAATACGATATAAATACAACAGCGTTTCCATCGTATAAAACGAATAATTGCAATCGGTGTGAAAGTTATGGTCATTTCTACATTTCGAGCAACCTAGGATTCACTCTAGGGTGTTGCTCCACCAGATCGAATAGTTAGGTCCTCAGAAGTAAACGCCAGAAGCATAAAATACGATATAAATACAACAGCGTTTCCATCGTATAAAACGAATAATTGCAACCAGTTTGAAAGTGATGGCCAATTCTACGTACCGGGCAACCTAGGCCTCACTCTAGGGCGTTCCTCCACCAGTTCGAATAGCTAGTGCCTTAGAAGTCAACGCCAGCAGCATAAAATACAATATAAATACAACAGTTTTTCCATCGTATAAAACGAATAATTGCAACCAGTATGAAACTTATGGTCATTTCTACTTTCCGAGCAACCTAGGCTTCACCCTAGGGCGTTGCTCCAACAGATTGAATAGTTAGGACCTTAGAAGTCAACGCCCGAACCATAAAATGCAAAAAAAATACAACAGTGTTTCCATCATATAACAGGAATAATTGAAACCAGTTTGAAAGTTATGGCCAATTCTACGTTCCGGGCATAATAGGCTTCTCTCTAGGGCGTTGCAACACCAGATCGAAAAGATAGTGCCTTAGAAGTCAACGCCAGAAGCATAAAATAAGATATAAATACAACAGTTTTTCCATCGTATAAAACGAATAATTGCAACCAGTATGAAACTTATGGTCATTTCTACTTTCCGAGCAACCTAGGCTTCACCCTAGGGCGTTGCTCCACCAGATTGAATAGTTAGGGCCTTAGAAGTCAACGCCCGAACCATAAAATGCAAAAAAAATACAACAGTGTTTCCATCATATAACAGGAATAATTGCAACCAGTTTGAAAGTGATGGCCAATTCTACGTTCCGGGCAACCTAGGCTTCTCTCTAGGGCGTTGCTCCACCAGATCGAACAGATAGTGCCTTAGAAGTCAACGCCAGAAGCATAAAATACAATACAAATACTACAGTTTTTCCATCGTATACAGCGAATAATTGCAACCAGTATGAAACTTATGGTCATTTCTACTTTCCGAGCAACCTAGGCTTCACCCTAGGGCCTTGCTCCAGCAGATTGCATAGTTAGGGCCTTAGATGTTAACGCCCGAAACAAAAATGAAAAAAAAATACAACAGTGTTTCCATCATGTATCAGGAATAATTGCAACCAGTTTGAAAGTGATGGCCAATTCTACGTTCCGGGCAACCTAGGTTTCACTCCAGGGCGTTTCTCCACCAGACCGAATAGTTACGGCCTATGAAGTCAACGCCAGAAGCATAAAATACGATATAAATACAACAGTTTTTCCATCGTATAACAGGATTAATTGCAACCAGTTTGAAGGTGATGGCCAATTCTACCTTCCGGGCTACCTAGGCTTCACTCTAGGGCGTTGCTCCACCAGATCGAATAGATAGTGCCTTAGAAGTCAACGCCAGAAGCATAAAATACAATATAAGTACAACAGTGTTTCCATCGTATAAAACGAATAATTGCAACCAGGATGAAACTTATGGTCATTTCTACTTTCCGAGCAAGCTAGGCTTCACCCTAGGGCGTTGCGCCAACAGATTGAATAGTTAGGGCCTTAGAAGTCAACGCCCGAAGCATAAAATGCAATAAAAATACAACAGTGATTCCATCGTATAAAACGAATAATTGCAACCAGGATGAAACTTATGGTCATTTCTACTTTACGAGCAAGCTAGGCTTCACCCTAGTGCGTTGCTCCAAAAGATTGAATAGTTAGGACCTTAGAAGTGATCACCCGAACCATAAAATGCAAAAAAAATACAACAGTGTTTCCATCATATAACAGGAATAATTGCAACCAGTTTGAAAGTGATGGCCAATTCTACGTTCCGGGCAACCTGGGCTACGCTCTAGGGCGTTGCTTCACCAGATCGAAAAGATAGTGCCTTAGAAGTCAACGCCAGAAGCATAAAATGCGATATAAATACAACAGTTTTTCCATCGTATGAAACAAATAATTGCAACCAGTATGAAACTTAGGGTCACTTCTACCTTCCGAGTAACCTAGGCTTCACCCTAGGTCGTAGCTCCAACGGATTGAATAGTTAGGGCCTTAGTAGTCTACGCCCGAACCATAAAATGCAAAAAAAATACAACAGTGTTTCCATCATATAACAGGAATAATTGCGACCAGTTTGAAAGTGATGGCCAATTCTACGTTCCGGGCAACCTAGGTTTCACTCCAGGGCGTTGCTCCACCAGACCGAATAGTTACGGCCCAAGAAGTCAACGCCAGAAGCATAAAATACGATATAAATACAACAGCTTTTCCATCGTATAAAGCGAATAATTGCAACCAGTGTGAAAGTAATGGTCATTTCTACGTTCCGAGCACCCTAGGCGTCACACTAGGGCGTTGCTCCACCACATCTAATAGCTACGACCTTAGAAGTCAACGCCAGAGGCATAAAGTACAATACAAATACAACAGCGTTTTCATCGTATAAAACGAATAATTGCAACCAGTGTGAAAGTTATGGTCATTTCTACATTCCGGGCAACCTAGGATTCACTCTAGGGCGTTGCTCCACCAGATCGGATAGTTAGGTCCTTAGAAGTAAACGCCAGAAACATAAAATACGATATAAATACAACAGCGTTTCCATCGTATAAAACGAATAATTGCAACCAGTATGAAACTTATGGACATTTCTACTTTCCGAGCAACCTAGGCTTCCCCCTAGGGCGTTGCTCCCACAGATTGAATAGTTAGGGCATTAGAAGTCAACGCCCGAACCATAAAATGCAAAAAAAATACAACAGTGTTTCCATCATGTATCAGGAATAATTGCAACCAGTTTGAAAGTGATGGCCAATTCTACGTTCCGGGCAACCTAGGTTTCACTCCAGGGCGTTGCTCCACCAGACCGAATAGTTACGGCCTAAGAAGTCAACGCCAGAAGCATAAAATACGATATAAATACAACAGCTTTTCCATCGTATAAAACGAATAATTGCAACCAGTATGAAACTTATGGTCATCTCTACTTTCGAGCAAGCTAGGCTTCACCCTAGGGCGTTGGTCCAACAGATTGAATAGTTAGGGCCTTAGAAGTCAACGCACGAAGCATAAAATGCAATAAAAATACAACAGTGTATCCATCATATATCAGGAATAATTGCAACCAGTTTGAAAGTGATGGCCAATTCTACGTTCCGGGCAACCTAGGTTTCACTCCAGGGCGTTGCTCCACCAGACCGAATAGTTACGGCCTAAGAAGTCAACGCCAGAAGCATAAAATACGATATAAATACAACAGCTTTTCCATCGTATAAAACGAATAATTGCAACCAGTATGAAACTTATGGTCATCTCTACTTTCGAGCAAGCTAGGCTTCACCCTAGGGCGTTGGTCCAACAGATTGAATAGTTAGGGCCTTAGAAGTCAACGCACGGGGCATAAAATGCAATAAAAATACAACAGTGTTTCCATCATATAACAGGAACAATTGCAACCAGTTTGAAAGTGATGGCCAATTCTACGTTCCGGGCAACCTAGGCTTCGCTCTAGGGCGTTGCTCCACCAGATCGAAAAGATAGTGCCTTAGAAGTCAACGCCAGAAGCATAAAATGCGATATAAATACAACAGTTTTTCCATCGTATAAAACGAATAATTGCAACCAGTTTGAAAGTGATGGCCAATTCTACCTTCCGGGCAACCTAGGCTTCACTCTACGGCGTTGCTCCACTAGATCGAACAGCTAGGGCCTTAGAAGTCAACGCCAGAAGTATAAAATACAATATAAATACAACAGTTTTTCCATCGTATAAAACGAATAATTGCAACCAGTATGAAACTTATGGTCATTTCTACTTTCCGAGCAAGCTGGGCTTCACCCTAGGGCGTTGCTCCAACAGATTGAATAGTTAGGGCCTTAGAAGTCAACGCCCGAAGTATAAAATGCAGTTAAAATACAACAGTGTTTCCATCATATAACAGGAATAATTGCAACCAGTTTGAAAGTGATGGCCAATTCTACGTTCCGGGCAACCTAGGCTTCACTCTAGGGCGTTGCTCCACCAGATCGAATAGTTAGTGCCTTAGAAGTCAACCACAGAAGCATAAAATGCAATATAAATACAACAGTTTTTCCATCGTATAAAACGAATAATTGCAACCAGTTTGAAAGTGATGGCCAATTCTACCTTCCGGGCAACCTAGGCTTCACTTTACGGCGTTGCTCCACTAGATCGAACAGCAAGGGCCTTAGAAGTCAACGCCAGAAGTATAAAATACAATATAAATACAACAGTTTTTCCATCATATAAAACGAATAATTGCAACCAGTATGAAACTTATGGTCATTTGTACTTTCCGAGCAACCTAGGCTCTACGCTAGGGCGTTGCTCCAACAGATTGTGTAGTTAGGGCCTTAGATGTTCAACGCCCGAAGCATAAAATGCAATAAAAATACAACTGTGCTTCCATCATATAACAGGAATAATTGCAACCAGTTTGAAAGTGATGGCCAATTCTACGTTCCGGGCAACCTAGGCTTCACTCTAGGGCGTTGCTCCACCAGATCGGATAGTTAGTGCCTTAGAAGTCAACGCCTGAAGCATAATATACAATATAAATACAACAGTTTTTCCATCGTATAAAACAAATTATTGCAACCAGTATGAAACTTATGGTCATTTCTACTTTCAGAGCAACCTAGGCTTCACCCTAGGGCGTTGCTCCAACGGATTGAATAGTTAGGGCCCTAGAAGTCAACGCCCGAAACATAAAATGCAAAAAAAATACAACAGTGTTTCCATCATATAACAGGAATAATTGCAACCAGTTTGAAAGTGATGGCCAATTCTACGTTCCGGGCAACCTAGGTTTCACTCCAGGGCGTTGCTGCACCAGACCGAATAGTTACGGCCCAAGAAGTCAACGCCAGAAGCATAAAATACGATATAAATGCAACAGCTTTTCCATCGTATAAAACGAGTAATTGCAACCAGTATGAAACTTATGGTCATTTCTACTTTCCGAGCAAGCTAGGCTTGACTCTAGGGCGTTGCTCCAACGGATTGAATAGTTAGGGCCTTAGAAGTCAACGCCCGAACCATAAAATGCATAAAAAATACAACAGTGTTTCCATCATATAACAGGAATGATTGCAACCAGTTTGAAAGTGATGGCCAATTCTACGTTCCGGGAAACCTAGGTTTCACTCTAGGGCGTTGCTCCACCAGACCGAATAGTTACGGCCCAAGAAGTCAACGCCAGAAACATAAAATGCGATATAAATACAACAGTTTTTCCATCGTATAAAACGAATAATTGCATCCAGTATGAAACTTATGGTCATTTCTACTTTCCGGGCAACCTATGCTTCACCCTAGGGCGTTGCTCCAACAGATTGAACAGTTAGGGCCTTAGAAGTCAACGCCCGAAGCATAAAATGCAATAAAAATACAACTGTGTTTCCATCATATAACAGGAGTAATTGCAATCAGTTTGAAAGTGATGGCCAATTCTACGTTCCGGGCAACCTAGGTTTTACACCAGGGCGTTGCTCCTCCAGACCGAATAGTTACGGCCTAAGAAGTCAACGCCAGAAGCATAAAATACAATATAAATACAACAGCTTTTCCATCGTATAAAACGAATAATTGCAACCAGTATGAAACTTATGGTCATTTCTACATTCCGAGCAACCTAGGCTTCACCCTAGGGCGTTGCTCCAACGGATTGAATAGTTAGGGCCTTAGAAGTCAACACCCGAAGCGTAAAATGCAGTTAAAATACAACAGTGTTTCCATCATATAACAGGAATAATTGCAACCAGTTTGAAGGTGACGGCCAATTCAACGTTCCGGGCAACCTAGGCTTCGCTCTAGGGCGTTGCTCCACCAGATCGAAAAGATAGTGCCTTAGAAGTCAACGCCAGAAGCATAAAATGCGATATAAATACAACAGTTTTTCCATCGTATAAAACGAATAATTGCATCCAGTGTGAAACTTATGGTCATTTCTACTTTCCGAGCAAGCTAGGCTTCACCCTAGGGCGTTGCTCCAACAGATTGAATAGTTAGGGCCTTAGAAGTCAACGCCCGAACCATAAAATGCAAAAAAAATACAACAGTGCTTCCATCATATAACAGGAATAATTGCAACCAGTTTGAAAGTGATGGCCAATTCTACGTTCCGGGCAACCTAGGCTTCACTCTAGGGCGTTGCTCCACCAGATCGAATAGTTAGTGCCTTAGAAGTCAACGCCTGATGCATAATATACAATATAAATACAACAGTTTTTCCATCGTATAAAACAAATAATTGCAACCAGTATGAAACTTATGGTCATTTCTACTTTCAGAGCAACCTAGGCTTCACCCTAGGGCGTTGCTCCAACGGATTGAATAGTTAGGGCCCTAGAAGTCAACGCCCGAAACATAAAATGCAAAAAAAATACAACAGTATTGCCATCATATAACAGGAATAATTACAACCAGTTTGAAAGTGATGGCCAATTCTACGTTTCGGGCAACCTAGGCATCACTCTATTGCGTTGCTCCACCAGATCAAATAGTTAGTGCCTTAGAAGTCAACGCCAGAAGCATAAAATACGATATAAATACAACAGTTTTTGCATCGTATAAAACGAATAATTGCAACCAGTTTGAAAGTGATGGTCATTTCTGCTTTCCGGGCAACCTAGGCTTCACTCTAGGGCGTTGCTCCTCCAGATCGAATAGTTAGTGCCTTAGAAGTCAACGCCAGAAGCATAAAATACAATATAAATACAACAGTTTTTCCATCGTATAAAACGAATAATTGCAACCAGTATGAAACTTATGGACATTTCTACTTTCCGAGCAACCTAGGCTTCACCCTGGGGCGTTGCTCCAACAGATTGAATAGTTAGGGCCTTAGAAGTCAACGCCCGAACCATAAAATGCAAAAAAAATACAACAGTGTTTCCATCATATATCAGGAATAATTGCAACCAGTTTGAAAGTGATGGCCAATTCTACGTTCCGGGCAACCTAGGTTTCACTCCAGGGCGTTGCTCCACCAGACCGAATAGTTCCGGCCTAAGAAGTCAACGCCAGAAGCATAAAATACGATATAAATACAACAGCTTTTCCATCGTATAAAACGAATAATTGCAACCAGTATGAAACTTATGTTCATCTCTACATTCCGAGCAAGCTAGGCTTCACCCTAGGGCGTTGGTCCAACAGATTGAATAGTTGGGGCATTACAAGTCAACGCCCGGAGCATAAAATGCAATAAAAATACAACAGTGTATCCATCATATAACAGGAATAATTGCAACCAGTTTGCAAGTGATGGCCAATTCTACGTTCCGGGCAAACGAGGCCTCACTCTAGGGCGTTGTTCCACCAGATCGAATAGCTAGTGTCTTAGAAGTCAGCGCCAGAAGCATAAAATACAATATAAATACAACAGTTTTTCCATCGTATAAAACGAATAATTGCAACCAGTATGAAACTTATGGTCATTTCTACTTTCCGAGCAACCTAGGCTTCACCCTAGGGCGTTGCTCCAACAGATTGAATAGTTAGGACCTTAGAAGTCAACGCCCGAACCATAAAATGCAAAAAAAATACAGCAGTGTTTCCATCATATAACAGGAATAATTGCAACCAGTTTGAAAGTGATGGCCAATTCTACTTTCCGAGCAACCTAGGCTTCACCCTAGGGCGTTGCTCCAACGGATTGAATAGTTAGGGCCTTAGAATTCATCGCCCGAACCATAAAATGCAAAAAAAATACAACAGTGTTTCCATCATATAACAGGAATAATTGCATCCAGATTGAAAGTGATGGCCAATTCTACGTTCCGGGCAACCTAGGTTTCACTCCAGGGCGTTGCTCCACCAGACCGAATAGTTAGTGCCTTAGAAGTCAACGCCAGAAGCATAAAATACAATATAAATACAACAGCTTCTCCATCGTATAAAACGAATAATTCCAACCAGTATGAAACCTATGGTCATTTCTACTTTCCGAGCAACCTAGGCTTCACCCTAGGGCGTTGCTCCAGCAGATTGAATAGTTAGGGCCTTAAAAGTCAACGCCCGAACCATAAAATGCAAAAAAAATAGAACAGTGCTTCCATCATATAACAGGAATAATTGCAACCAGTTTGAAAGTGATGGCCAATTCTACATTCCGGGCAACCTAGGCTTCACACTAGGGCGTTGCTCCACCAGATCGAATAGTCAGTGCCTTAGAAGTCAACGCCTGAAGCATAATATACAATATAAATACAACAGTTTTTCCATCGTATAAAACAAATAATTGCAACCAGTATGAAACTTATGGTCATTTCTACTTTCCGAGCAACCTAGGCTTCACCCTAGGGCGTTGCTCCAACGGATTGAATAGTTAGGGCCTTAGAAGTCAACGCCCGAACCATAAAATGCAAAAAAAATACAACAGTGTTTCCATCATATAACAGGAGTGATTGCAACCAGTTTGAAAGTGATGGCCAATTCTACGTTCCGGGCAACCTAGGTTTCACTCCAGGGCGTTGCTCTACCAGACCGAATAGTTACGGCCCAAGAAGTCAACGCCAGAAACATAAAATACGATATAAATGCAACAGCTTTTCCATCGTATAAAACGAGTAATTGCAACCAGTATGAAACTTATGGTCATTTCTACTTTCCGAGCAAGCTAGGCTTCACCCTAGGGCGTTCCTGCAACAGATTGAATAGTCAGGGCCTTAGAAGTCAACGCCCGAAGCATAAAATGCAGCAAAAATACAACAGTGTTTCCATCATATAACAGGAATAATTGCAACCAGTTTGAAAGTGATGGCCAATTCTACGTTCCGGGCAACCTAGGCTTCGCTCTAGGGCGTTGCTCCACCAGATCGAATAGTTAGTGCCTTAGAAGCCAACGCCAGAAGCATAAAATACAATATACATACAACAGTTTTTCCATCGTAAAAAACGAATAATTGCAACCAGTATGAAACTTATGGTCATTTCTGCTTTCCGGGCAACCTAGGCTTCACTCTAGGGCGTTGCTCCACCAGATCGAATAGTTAGTGCCTTAGAAGTCAACGCCAGAAGCATAAAATACAATATAAATACAACAGCTTTTCCACCGTATAAAACGAATAATTGCAACCAGTATGAAACTTATGGTCATTTCTACTTTCCGAGCAAGCTAGGCTTCACCCTAGGGCGTTGCTCCAACAGATTGAATAGCTAGGGCCTTGGAAGTCAACGCCCGTACCATAAAACGCAAAAAAAATACAACAGTGTTGCCATCATATAACAGGAATAATTACAACCAGTTTGAAAGTGATGGCCAATTCTACGTTCCGGGCAACCTAGGCATCACTCTATTGCGTTGCTCCACCAGATCGAATAGTTAGTGCCTTAGAAGTCAACGCCAGAAGCATAAAATACGATATAAATACAACAGTTTTTGCATCGTATAAAACGAGTGATTGCAACCAGTTTGAAAGTGATGGTCATTTCTGCTTTCCGGGCAACCTAGGCTTCACTCTAGGGCGTTGCTCCACCAGATCGAATAGTTAGTGCCTTAGAAGTCAACGCCAGAAGCATAAAATACAATATAAATACAACAGTTTTTCCATTGTATAAAACGAATAATTGCAACCAGTATGAAACTTATGGACATTTCTACTTTCCGAGCAACCTAGGCTTCACCCTGGGGCGTTGCTCCAACAGATTGAATAGTTAGGGCCTTAGAAGTCAACGCCCGAACCATAAAATGCAAAAAAAATACAACAGTGTTTCCATCATATATCAGGAGTAATTGCAACCAGTTTGAAAGTGATGGCCAATTCTACGTTCCGGGCAACCTAGGTTTCACTCCAGGGCGTCGCTCCACCAGACCGAATAGTTCCGGCCTAAGAAGTCAACGCCAGAAGCATAAAATACGATATAAATACAACAGCTTTTCCATCGTATAAAACGAATAGTTGCAACCAGTATGAAACTTATGGTCATCTCTACATTCCGAGCAAGCTAGGCTTCACCCTAGGGCGTTGGTCCAACAGATTGAATAGTTAGGGCATTACAAGTCAACGCCCGAAGCATAAAATGCAATAAAAATACAACAGTGTATCCATCATATAACAGGAATAATTGCAACCAGTTTGCAAGTGATGGCCAATTCTACGTTCCGGGCAACCGAGGCCTCACTCTAGGGCGTTGTTCCACCAGATCGAATAGCTAGTGTCTTAGAAGTCAGCGCCAGAAGCATAAAATACAATATAAATACAACAGTTTTTCCATCGTATAAAACGAATAATTGCAACCAGTATGAAACTTATGGTCATTTCTACTTTCCGAGCAACCTAGGCTTCACCCTAGGGCGTTGCTCCAACAGATTGAATAGTTAGGACCTTAGAAGTCAACGCCCGAACCATAAAATGCAAAAAAAATACAGCAGTGTTTCCATCATATAACAGGAATAATTGCAACCAGTTTGAAAGTGATGGCCAATTCTACTTTCCGAGCAACCTAGGCTTCACCCTAGGGCGTTGCTCCAACGGATTGAATAGTTAGGGCCTTAGAAGTCATCGCCCGAACCATAAAATGCAAAAAAAATACAACAGTGTTTCCATCATATAACAGGAATAATTGCATCCAGATTGAAAGTGATGGCCAATTCTACGTTCCGGGCAACCTAGGTTTCACTCCAGGGCGTTGCTCCACCAGACCGAATAGTTAGTGCCTTAGAAGTCAACGCCAGAAGCATAAAATACAATATAAATACAACAGCTTCTCCATCGTATAAAACGAATAATTCCAACCAGTATGAAACCTATGGTCATTTCTACTTTCCGAGCAACCTAGGCTTCACCCTAGGGCGTTGCTCCAGCAGATTGAATAGTTAGGGCCTTAAAAGTCAACGCCCGAACCATAAAATGCAAAAAAAATAGAACAGTGCTTCCATCATATAACAGGAATAATTGCAACCAGTTTGAAAGTGATGGCCAATTCTACATTCCGGGCAACCTAGGCTTCACACTAGGGCGTTGCTCCACCAGATCGAATAGTCAGTGCCTTAGAAGTCAACGCCTGAAGCATAATATACAATATAAATACAACAGTTTTTCCATCGTATAAAACAAATAATTGCAACCAGTATGAAACTTATGGTCATTTCTACTTTCCGAGCAACCTAGGCTTCACCCTAGGGCGTTGCTCCAACGGATTGAATAGTTAGGGCCTTAGAAGTCAACGCCCGAACCATAAAATGCAAAAAAAATACAACAGTGTTTCCATCATATAACAGGAGTGATTGCAACCAGTTTGAAAGTGATGGCCAATTCTACGTTCCGGGCAACCTAGGTTTCACTCCAGGGCGTTGCTCTACCAGACCGAATAGTTACGGCCCAAGAAGTCAACGCCAGAAACATAAAATACGATATAAATGCAACAGCTTTTCCATCGTATAAAACGAGTAATTGCAACCAGTATGAAACTTATGGTCATTTCTACTTTCCGAGCAAGCTAGGCTTCACCCTAGGGCGTTCCTGCAACAGATTGAATAGTCAGGGCCTTAGAAGTCAACGCCCGAAGCATAAAATGCAGCAAAAATACAACAGTGTTTCCATCATATAACAGGAATAATTGCAACCAGTTTGAAAGTGATGGCCAATTCTACGTTCCGGGCAACCTAGGCTTCGCTCTAGGGCGTTGCTCCACCAGATCGAATAGTTAGTGCCTTAGAAGCCAACGCCAGAAGCATAAAATACAATATACATACAACAGTTTTTCCATCGTAAAAAACGAATAATTGCAACCAGTATGAAACTTATGGTCATTTCTGCTTTCCGGGCAACCTAGGCTTCACTCTAGGGCGTTGCTCCACCAGATCGAATAGTTAGTGCCTTAGAAGTCAACGCCAGAAGCATAAAATACAATATAAATACAACAGCTTTTCCACCGTATAAAACGAATAATTGCAACCAGTATGAAACTTATGGTCATTTCTACTTTCCGAGCAAGCTAGGCTTCACCCTAGGGCGTTGCTCCAACAGATTGAATAGCTAGGGCCTTGGAAGTCAACGCCCGTACCATAAAACGCAAAAAAAATACAACAGTGTTGCCATCATATAACAGGAATAATTACAACCAGTTTGAAAGTGATGGCCAATTCTACGTTCCGGGCAACCTAGGCATCACTCTATTGCGTTGCTCCACCAGATCGAATAGTTAGTGCCTTAGAAGTCAACGCCAGAAGCATAAAATACGATATAAATACAACAGTTTTTGCATCGTATAAAACGAGTGATTGCAACCAGTTTGAAAGTGATGGTCATTTCTGCTTTCCGGGCAACCTAGGCTTCACTCTAGGGCGTTGCTCCACCAGATCGAATAGTTAGTGCCTTAGAAGTCAACGCCAGAAGCATAAAATACAATATAAATACAACAGTTTTTCCATTGTATAAAACGAATAATTGCAACCAGTATGAAACTTATGGACATTTCTACTTTCCGAGCAACCTAGGCTTCACCCTGGGGCGTTGCTCCAACAGATTGAATAGTTAGGGCCTTAGAAGTCAACGCCCGAACCATAAAATGCAAAAAAAATACAACAGTGTTTCCATCATATATCAGGAGTAATTGCAACCAGTTTGAAAGTGATGGCCAATTCTACGTTCCGGGCAACCTAGGTTTCACTCCAGGGCGTCGCTCCACCAGACCGAATAGTTCCGGCCTAAGAAGTCAACGCCAGAAGCATAAAATACGATATAAATACAACAGCTTTTCCATCGTATAAAACGAATAGTTGCAACCAGTATGAAACTTATGGTCATCTCTACATTCCGAGCAAGCTAGGCTTCACCCTAGGGCGTTGGTCCAACAGATTGAATAGTTAGGGCATTACAAGTCAACGCCCGAAGCATAAAATGCAATAAAAATACAACAGTGTATCCATCATATAACAGGAATAATTGCAACCAGTTTGCAAGTGATGGCCAATTCTACGTTCCGGGCAACCGAGGCCTCACTCTAGGGCGTTGTTCCACCAGATCGAATAGCTAGTGTCTTAGAAGTCAGCGCCAGAAGCATAAAATACAATATAAATACAACAGTTTTTCCATCGTATAAAACGAATAATTGCAACCAGTATGAAACTTATGGTCATTTCTACTTTCCGAGCAACCTAGGCTTCACCCTAGGGCGTTGCTCCAACAGATTGAATAGTTAGGACCTTAGAAGTCAACGCCCGAACCATAAAATGCAAAAAAAATACAGCAGTGTTTCCATCATATAACAGGAATAATTGCAACGAGTTTGAAAGTGATGGCCAATTCTACTTTCCGGGCAACCTAGGCTTCACCCTAGGGCGTTGCTCCAACGGATTGAATAGTTAGGGCCTTAGAAGTCATCGCCCGAACCATAAAATGCAAAAAAAATACAACAGTGTTTCCATCATATAACAGGAATAATTGCATCCAGTTTGAAAGTGATGGCCAATTCTACGTTCCGGGCAACCTAGGTTTCACTCCAGGGCGTTGCTCCACCAGACCGAATAGTTACGGCCCAAGAAGTCAACGCCAGAAGCATAAAATACGATATAAATACAACAGCTTTTCCGTCGTATAAAACGAATAATTGCAACCAGTATGAAACTTATGGTCATTTCTACTTTCCGAGCAAGCTAGGCATCACCCTAGGGCGTTGCTCCAACAGATTGAATAGTTAGGGCCTTAGAAGTCAACGCCCGAAGCATAAAATGCAATAAAAATACAACAGTGTTTCCATCATATATCAGGAATAATTGCAACCAGTTTGAAAGTGTTGGCCAATTCTACGTTCCGGGCAACCTAGACTTCACTCTACGGCGCTGCTCCACAAGATCGAATAGTTAGTGCCTTAGAAGTCAACGCCAGAAGCATAAAATACGATATAAATACAACAGCGTTTGCATCGTATAAAGCGAATAATTGCAACCAGTGTGAAAGTTATGGTCATTTCTACATTCCGAGTAACCTGGGATCCACTCTAGGGCGTTGCTCCACCAGATCGAATGGTTAGGTCCATAGAAGTATACGCCAGAAGCATAAAATACGATATAAATACAACAGCGTTTGCATCGTATAAAACGAATAATTGCAACCAGTGTGAAAGTTATGGTCATTTCTGCATTCCGAGCCACCTAGGATCCACTCTAGGGCGTTGCTCCACCAGATCGAATAGTTAGGTCCTTAGAAGCAAACGCCAGAAGCATAAAATACGATATAAATACAACAGCGTTTCCATCGTATAAAACGAATAATTGCAACCAGTGTGAAAGTTACGGTCATTTCTACATTCCGAGCTACCTAGGATCCACTCTAGGGCGTTGCTCCACCAGATCGAATAGTTAGGTCCTTAGAAGTAAACGCCAGAAGCATAAAATACGATATAAATACAACAGCGTTTGCATCGTATAAAACGAATATTTGCAACCAGTGTGAAAGTTACGGTCATTTCTACATTCCGAGCAGCCTAGGATTCACTCTAGGGCGTTGCTCCACCGGATCGAATAGTTAGGTCTTTAGAAGTAAACGCCAGAAGCATAAAAAACTATATAAATACAACAGCTTTTCCATCGTATAAAAGGAATAATTGCAAACAGTGTGAAGGTAATGGTCATTTCTACGTTCCGGGCAAGCTAGGCTTCACCCTATGCCGTTGTTCCACCAGATCGAATAGTTAGGGCCTAAGAAGTGAACGCCAGAAGCATAAAATGCAATAAAAATACAACAGTTTTTCCAATCTATAACAGGATTAATTGCAACCAGTTTGAAAGTGATGGTCATTTCTGCGTTCCGGGCAACCTAGGCTTCACTCTAGGGCATTGCTCCACCAGATCGAATAGTTAGGACCTAAGAAGTCAACGCCAGAATCATAAAATGCAATATTAATACAACAGTTTTTCCATCGTATAAAACGAATAATTGCTACCGGTGTGAAAGTTATGGTCATTTCTACGTTCCGGGCAACCTAGGCTTCACCCTAGGGCGCTGCTCCACCAGATCGAATAGTTAGTGCCCTAGAAGTCAGCGCCAGAAGCATAAAATACAATATAAATACAACAGTTTTTCCATCGTATCTAACGAATAATTGCAACCAGTATGAAAGTTATGGTCATTTCTACGTTCCGGGCAACCTAGGCTTCACCCTAGGGCGCTGCTCCACCAGATCGAATAGTTAGTGCCCTAGAAGTCAACGCCCGAAGCATGAAATACAACATAAATAGAACAGTTTTTCCATCGTATAAAACGAATAATTGCTATCAGTGTGAAAGTTAGAGTAATTTCTACGTTCCGAGCAACCTAGGCTTCACCCTAGGGCGTTGCTCCAACGGATTGAATAGTTAGGGCCTTAGAAGTCAACGCCCGAACCATAAAGTGCAAAAAAAATACAACAGTGTTTCCATCATATAACAGCAATAATTGCAACCAGTTTGAAAGTGATGGTCAATTCTAAGTTCCGGGCAACCTAGGTTTCACACCAGGGCGTTGCTCCACCAGACCGAATAGTTACAGCCTAAAAAGTCAACGCCAGAAGCATAAAATACGATATAAATACAACAGCTTTTCCATCGTATAAAAGGAATAATTGCAAACAGTGTGAAGGTAATGGTCATTTCTACGTTCCGGGCATGCTATGCTTCACCCTAGGCCGTTGTTCCACCAGATCGAATAGTTAGGGCCTAAGAAGTGAACGCCAGAAGCATAAAATGCAATAAAAATGCAACAGTTTTTCCAATGTATAACAGGATTAATTGCAACCAGTTTGAAAGTGATGGTCATTTCTCCTTTCCGGGCAACCTAGGCTTCACTCTAGGGCGTTGCTCCACCAGATCGAATAGCTAGGGCCTTAGAAGTCAACGCCAGAAGCATAAAATACAATATAAATACAACAGTTTTTCCATCGTATAAAACGAATAATTGCAACCAGTATGAAACTGATGGTCATTTCTACTTTCCGAGCCACCTAGGTTTCACCCTAGGGCGTTGCTCCAACAGATTGAATAGTTAGGGCCTTAGAAGTCAACGCCCGAAGCATAAAATGCAATATAAATACAACAGTGTTTCCATCGTATAAAACGAATAATTGCAAGCAGTTTGAAACTTATGATCATTTCTACTTTCCGAGCAAGCTAGGCTTCACCCTAGGGCGCTGCTCCAACAGATTCAATAGTTAGGACCTTACAAGTGAACGCCCGAACCATAAAATGCAAAAAAAATACAACAGTGTTTCCATCATATAACAGGAGTAATTGCAACCAGTTTAAAAGTGATGGCCAATTCTACGCTCCGGGCAACCTAGGCTTCTCTCCATGGCGTTGCTCCACCAGACCGAATAGTTACGGCCTAAGAAGCCAACGCCAGAAGCATAAAATACGATATAAGTACAACAGCTTTTCCATCGTATAAAACGAATAACTGCAACCAGTATGAAACTTATGGTCATTTCTACTTTCCGAGCAAGCTAGGCTTCACCCTAGGGCGTTGCTCCTACAGATTGAATAGTTAGGGCCTTAGAAGTCAACGCCCAAAGCATAAAATGCAATAAAAATACAACAGTGTTTCCATCATATAACAGGAATAATTGCAACCAGTTTGAAAGTGATGACCAATTCTACGTTCCGGGCAACGTAGGCTTCATTCTAGGGCGCTGCTCCACCAGATCGAATAGTTAGTGCCTTAGAAGTCAACGCCAGAAGCATAAAATACGATATAAATACAACAGCGTTTGCATCGTATAAAGCGAATAATTGCAACCAGTGTGAAAGTTATGGTCATTTCTACATTCCGAGTAACCTGGGATCCACTCTAGGGCGTTGCTCCACCAGATCGAATAGTTAGGTCCATAGAAGTATACGCCAGAAGCATAAAATACGATATAAATACAACAGCGTTTGCATCGTATAAAACGAATAATTGCAACCAGTGTGAAAGTTATGGTCATTTCTACATTCCGAGCCACCTAGGATCCACTCTAGGGCGTTGCTCCACCAGATCGAATAGTTAGGTCCTTAGAAGCAAACGCCAGAAGCATAAAATACGATATAAATACAACAGCGTTTCCATCGTATAAAACGAATAATTGCAACCAGTGTGAAAGTTACGGTCATTTCTACATTCCGAGCTACCTAGGATCCACTCTAGGGCGTTGCTCCACCAGATCGAATAGTTAGGTCCTTAGAAGTAAACGCCAGAAGCATAAAATACGATATAAATACAACAGCGTTTGCATCGTATAAAACGAATATTTGCAACCAGTGTGAAAGTTATGGTCATTTCTACATTCCGAGCAGCCTAGGATTCACTCTAGGGCGTTGTTCCACCGGATCGAATAGTTAGGTCTTTAGAAGTAAACGCCAGAAGCATAAAAAACTATATAAATACAACAGCTTTTCCATCGTATAAAAGGAATAATTGCAAACAGTGTGAAGGTAATGGTCATTTCTACGTTCCGGGCAAGCTAGGCTTCACCCTATGCCGTTGTTCCACCAGATCGAATAGTTAGGGCCTAAGAAGTGAACGCCAGAAGCATAAAATGCAATAAAAATACAACAGCTTTTCCAATCTATAACAGGATTAATTGCAACCAGTTTGAAAGTGATGGTCATTTCTGCGTTCCGGGCAACCTAGGCTTCACTCTAGGGCATTGCTCCACCAGATCGAATAGTTAGGACCTAAGAAGTCAACGCCAGAATCATAAAATGCAATATTAATACAACAGTTTTTCCATCGTATAAAACGAATAATTGCTACCGGTGTGAAAGTTATGGTCATTTCTACGTTCCGGGCAACCTAGGCTTCACTCTAGGGCGCTACTCCACCAGATCGAATAGATAGTACCCTAGAAGTCAGCGCCAGAAGCATAAAATACAATATAAATACAACAGTTTTTCCATCGTATAAAACGAATAATTGCAGCCAGTATGAAAGTTATGGTCATTTCTACTTTCCGGGCAACCTAGGCTACACCCTAGGGCGTTGCTACGACAGATTGAATAGTTAGGGCCTTATAAGTCAATCCCCGAAGCATAAAATGCAATAAAAATACAACAGCTTTTCCATCATATAACAGCAATAATTGCAACCCGTTTGAAAGTGATGGTCATTTCTACGTTCCGGGCAACCTAGGCTTCACTCTAGGGCGTTGTTCCACCAGATCGAATAGTTAGGACCTAAGAAGTCAACGCCAGAATCATAAAATGCAATATTAATACAACAGTTTTTCGATCGTATAAAACGAATAATTGCTACCGGTGTGAAAGTTATGGTCATTTCTTCGTTCCGGGCAACCTAGGCTTCACCCTAGGGCGCTGCTCCACCAGATCGAATAGTTAGTGCCCTAGAAGTCAGCGCCAGAAGCATAAAATACAATATAAATACAACAGTTTTTCCATAGTATAAAACGAATAATTGCAACCAGTATGAAAGTTATGGTCATTTCTACGTTCCGGGCAACCTACGCTTCACCCTAGGGCGCTGCTCCACCAGATCGAATAGGTCGGGCCATAGAAGTCAACGCCCGAAGCATAAAATACAAAATAAATAGAACAGTTTTTCCATTGTATAAAACGAATAATTGCTACCAGTGTGAAAGTTATATTCATTTCTACGTTCCGGGCAACCTAGGCTTGACTGTAGGGTGTTGCTCCACCAGATAGAATAGGTAGGGCCATAGAAGTCAACGCCCGAAGCATAAAATACATTAAATATACAAGAGCTTTTCCATCGTATAACAGGAATAATTGCAACCAGTGTGAAAGTGATGGTCATTTCTAGGTTCCGGGCAAGCTAGGCTTCACTCTAGGGCGTTGTTCCACCAAATCGAAAAGTTAGGGCTTAAGAAGTCAACGCCAGAAGCATAAAATACAATATAAATATAACAGTTTTTCCATCGTATAAAACGAATAATAGCAACCAGTGCGAAAGTTCTGGTCATTTGTACGTTCCGGGCAACCTAGGCTTCACTCTAGGGCGTTGCGCCACCAGATCGAATAGTTAGGGCCTTAGAAGTCAATGCCCGAAGCATAAAATGCAAAATAAATACAACAGTTTTTCCATCGTATAAAACCAATGATTGCAACCATTATGAAAGTAATGGGCATTTCTACGTTCCGGGCAACCTAGGCTTCACTCTAGGGCGTAGCTCCACCACATCGAATAGCTACGGCCTTAGAAGTCAACGCCAGAAGCATAAAATACAGTATAAATACAACAGTCTTTCCATTGTATAGCATGACTAATTGCAACCAGTGCGAAGGTAACGATCATGTCGACGTTTCGGGCATCCTAGACTTAACTCTGAGGCGTTGCTCCACCAGATCGAATAGTTAGGTGCTTAGAAGTAAACGCCAGAAGCATAAAATACGATATAAATACAACAGCGTTTGCATCGTATAAAACGAATAATTGCAACCAGTGTGATAGTTATGGTCATTTCTACATTCCGAGGCACCTAGGATTCACTCTAGGCCGTTGCTCCACCAGATCGAATAGTTAGGTCTTTAGAAGTAAACGCCAGAAGCATAAAATACGATATAAATACAACAACTTTTCCATCGTATAAAAGGTATAATTGCAAACAGTGTAAAGGTAATGGTCATTTCTACGTTCCGGGCAAGCTAGGCTTCACCCTATGCCGTTGTTCCACCAGATCGAATAGTTAGGGCCTAAGAAGTGAACGCCAGAAGCATAAAATGCAACAAAAATTCAACAGTTTTTCCAATGTATAACAGGATTAATTGCAACCAGTTTGAAAGTGATGGTCATTTCTCCTTTCCGGGCAACCTAGGCTTCACTCTAGGGCGTTGCTCCACTAGATCGAATTGCTAGGGCCTTAGAAGTCAAAGCCAGAAGCATAAAACACAATATAAATACAACAGTTTTTCCATCGTATAAAACAAATAATTGCAACCAGTATGAAACTGATGGTCATTCCTGCTTTCCGAGCAACCTAGGCTTCACCCTAGGGCGTTGCTCCAACAGATTGAATAGTTAGGGCCTTAGAAGTCAACGCCCGAACCTTAAAATGAAAAAAAAATACCACAGTGCTTCCATCATCTATCAGGAATAATTGCAACCAGTTTGAAAGTGATGGCCAATTCTACGTTCCGGGCAACCTAGGCTTCACCCTATGCCGTTGTTCCACCAGATCGAATAGGTAGGGCCTAAGAAGTGAACGCCAGAAGCATAAAATGCAATAAAAATACAACAGTTGTTCCATCGTATAACTGGATTAATTGCAACCAGTTTGAAAGTGATGGTCATTTCTCCTTTCCGGGCAACCTAGGCTACACTCTAGGGCGTTGCTCTACTAGGTCGAACAGCTAGGGCCTTAGAAGTCAACGCCAGAAGTATAAAATACAATATAAATACAACAGTTTTTCCATCGTATAAAACGAATAATTGCAACCAGTATGAAACTTATGGTCATTTGTACTTTCCGAGCAACCGAGGCTCTACGCTAGGGCGTTGCTCCAACAGATTGAGTAGTTAGGGCCTTAGATGTTCAACGCCCGAAGCATAAAATGCAATAAAAATACAACTGTGTTTCCATCATATAACAGGAATAATTGCAACCAGTTTGAAAGTGATGGCCAATTCTACGTTCAGGGCAACCTAGACTTCACTCTACGGCGTTGCTCCACCAGATCGAATAGTTAGTGCCTTAGAAGTCAACGCCAGAAGCATAAAATACAATATAAATACAACAGCATCTCCATCGTATAAAACGAGTAATTGCAACCAGTATGAAACTTATGGTCATTTCTACTTTCCGAGCAACCTAGGCTTCACCTTAGGGCGTTGCTCCAGCAGATTGAATAGTTAGGGCCTTAAAAGTCAACGCCCGAACCATAAAATGCAAAAAAAATACAACAGTGCTTCCATCATATAACAGGAATAATTGCAACCAGTTTGAAAGTGATGGCCAATTCTACGTTCCGGGCAACCTAGGCTTCACTCTAGGGCGTTGCTCCACCAGATCGAATAGTTAGTGCCTTAGAAGTCAACGCCTGATGCATAATATACAATATAAATACAACAGTTTTTCCATCGTATAAAACAAATAATTGCAACCAGTATGAAACTTATGGTCATTTCTACTTTCAGAGCAACCTAGGCTTCACCCTAGGGCGTTGCTCCAACGGATTGAATAGTTAGGGCCCTAGAAGTCAACGCCCGAAACATAAAATGCAAAAAAAAATACAACAGTATTGCCATCATATAACAGGAATAATTACAACCAGTTTGAAAGTGATGGCCAATTCTACGTTCCGGGCAACCTAGGCATCACTCTATTGCGTTGCTCCACCAGATCGAATAGTTAGTGCCTTAGAAGTCAACGCCAGAAGCATAAAATACGATATAAATACAACAGTTTTTGCATCGTATAAAACGAATAATTGCAACCAGTTTGAAAGTGATGGTCATTTCTGCTTTCCGGGCAACCTAGGCTTCACTCTAGGGCGTTGCTCCACCAGATCGAATAGTTAGTGCCTTAGAAGTCAACGCCAGAAGCATAAAATACAATATAAATACAACAGTTTTTCCATCGTATAAAACGAATAATTGCAACCAGTATGAAACTTATGGACATTTCTACTTTCCGAGCAACCTAGGTTTCACCCTGGGGCGTTGCTCCAACAGATTGAATAGTTAGGGCCTTAGAAGTCAACGCCCGAACCATAAAATGCAAAAAAAATACAACAGTGTTTCCATCATATATCAGGAATAATTGCAACCAGTTTGAAAGTGATGGCCAATTCTACGTTCCGGGCAACCTAGGTTTCACTCCAGGGCGTTGCTCCACCAGACCGAATAGTTCCGGCCTAAGAAGTCAACGCCAGAAGCATAAAATACGATATAAATACAACAGCTTTTCCATCGTATAAAACGAATAATTGCAACCAGTATGAAACTTATGGTCGTCTCTACATTCCGAGCAAGCTAGGCTTCACCCTAGGGCGTTGGTCCAACAGATTGAATAGTTGGGGCATTACAAGTCAACGCCCGAAGCATAAAATGCAATAAAAATACAACAGTGTATCCATCATATAACAGGAATAATTGCAACCAGTTTGCAAGTTATTGCCAATTCTACGTTCCGGGCAACCGAGGCCTCACTCTAGGGCGTTGTTCCACCAGATCGAATAGCTAGTGTCATAGAAGTCAGCGCCAGAAGCATAAAATACAATATAAATACAACAGTTTTTCCATCGTATAAAACGAATAATTGCAACCAGTATGAAACTTATGGTCATTTCTACTTTCCGAGCAACCTAGGCTTCACCCTAGGGCGTTGCTCCAACAGATTGAATAGTTAGGACCTTAGAAGTCAACGCCCGAACCATAAAATGCAAAAAAAATACAGCAGTGTTTCCATCATATAACAGGAATAATAGCAACCAGTTTGAAAGTGATGGCCAATTCTACTTTCCGAGCAACCTAGGCTTCACCCTAGGGCGTTGCTCCAACGGATTGAATAGTTAGGGCCTTAGAAGTCATCGCCCGAACCATAAAATGCAAAAAAAATACAACAGTGTTTCCATCATATAACAGGAATAATTGCATCCAGATTGAAAGTGATGGCCAATTCTACGTACCGGCAACCTAGGCTTCACTCTAGGGCGTTGCTCCACCAGATCGAATAGTTAGTGCCTTAGAAGTCAACGCCAGAAGCATAAAATACAATATAAATACAACAGCTTCTCCATCGTATAAAACGAATAATTCCAACCAGTATGAAACCTATGGTCATTTCTACTTTCCGAGCAACCTAGGCTTCACCCTAGGGCATTGCTCCAGCAGATTGAATAGTTAGGGCCTTAAAAGTCAACGCCCGAACCATAAAACGCAAGAAAAATAGAACAGTGCTTCCATCATATAACAGGAATAATTGCAACCAGTTTGAAAGTGATGGCCAATTCTACATTCCGGGCAACCTAGGCTTCACACTAGGGCGTTGCTCCACCAGATCGAATAGTCAGTGCCTTAGAAGTCAACGCCTGAAGCATAATATACAATATAAATACAACAGTTTTTCCATCGTATAAAACAAATAATTGCAACCAGTATGAAACTTATGGTCATTTCTACTTTCCGAGCAACCTAGGTTTCACCCTAGGGCGTTGCTCCAACAGATTGAATAGTTAGGGCCTTAGAAGTCAACGCCCGAAGCATAAAATGCAATATAAATACAACAGTGTTTCCATCGTATAAAACGAATAATTGCAAGCAGTTTGAAACTTATGATCATTTCTACTTTCCGAGCAAGCTAGGCTTCACCCTAGGGCGCTGCTCCAACAGATTCAATAGTTAGGACCTTACAAGTGAACGCCCGAACCATAAAATGCAAAAAAAATACAACAGTGTTTCCATCATATAACAGGAGTAATTGCAACCAGTTTGAAAGTGATGGCCAATTCTACGCTCCGGGCAACCTAGGCTTCTCTCCATGGCGTTGCTCCACCAGACCGAATAGTTACGGCCTAAGAAGCCAACGCCAGAAGCATAAAATACGATATAAGTACAACAGCTTTTCCATCGTATAAAACGAATAACTGCAACCAGTATGAAACTTATGGTCATTTCTACTTTCCGAGCAAGCTAGGCTTCACCCTAGGGCGTTGCTCCTACAGATTGAATAGTTAAGGCCTTAGAAGTCAACGCCCAAAGCATAAAATGCAATAAAAATACAACAGTGTTTCCATCATATAACAGGAATAATTGCAACCAGTTTGAAAGTGATGGCCAATTCTACCTTCCGGGCAACCTAGGCTTCACTCTAGGGCGTTGCTCCACCAGAACGAATAGTTAGTGCCTTAGAAGTCAACGCCAGAGGCATAAAATACAATATAAATACAACAGTGTTTCCATCATATAACAGGAATAATTGCAACCGGTTTGAAAGTGATGGCCATTTCTACGTTCCGGGCATCCTAGGCTTCACTCTATGGCGTTCTTCCACCACATCGAATAGCTACGGCCTCAGAAGTCAACGCCTGATGTATAAAATACAATAAAAATACAACAGTCTTTCCATCCTATAACCGGAATAATTGCAACCCGTGTGAAAGTGATGGTCATTTCTACGTTCCAGGCAACGCAGGCTTCACTCTAGGGCGTTGTTCCACCAGATCGAATAGTTAGGGCCTAAGAAGTCAACGACAGAAGCATAAAATACAATATAAATATATCAGTTTTTCCATCGTATAAAACGAATAATAGCGGCCAGTGTAAAAGTTATGGCCATTTCTACGTTCCGGGCAACCTAGGCTTCACCCTAAGCCGTTGTTCCACCAGATCGAATAGTTAGGGCCTAAGAAGTGAACGCCAGAAGCATAAAATGCAATAAAAATACAACAGTTTTTCCATCGTATAACTGGATTAATTGCAACCAGTTTGAAAGTGACGGCCAATTCTACGTTCCGGGCAACCTAGGTTTCACCCCAGGGCGTTGTTCCGCAAGATCGCATAGTTAGTGCCTTAGAAGTCAACGCCAGAAGCACATAATACAATATAAATACGACAGTTTTTCCAACGTATAAAACTAATAATTGCAACCAGTATGAAACTTATGGTCATTTCTACTTGCCGGGGACCAAGGCTTCACCCTAGGGCGTTGCTCCAACAGATTGCGTAGTTAGGGCCTTAGAAGTCAATGCCCGAGGCATAAAATGCAATAAAAATACAACAGTTTTTCCATCGTAAAAAACGAATAATTGCAACCAGTATGAAACTTATGGTCATTTCTGCTTTCCGGGCAACCCAGGCTTCACACTAGGGCGTTGCTCCACCAGATCGAATAGTTAGTGCCTTAGAAGTCAACGCCAGAAGCATAAAATACAATATAAATGTAACAGCTTTTCTACCGTATAAAACGAATAATTGCAACCAGTATGAAACTTATGGTCATTTCTACTTTCCGAGCAAGCTAGGCTTCACCCTAGGGCGTTGCTCCAACAGATTGAATAGCTAGGGCCTTAGAAGTCAACGCCCGTACCATAAAACGCAAAAAAAATACAACAGTGTTGCCATCATATAACAGGAATAATTACAACCAGTTTGAAAGTGATGGCCAATTCTACGTTCCGGCAACCTAGGCATCACTCTATTGCGTTGCTCCACCAGATCGAATAGTTAGTGCCTTAGAAGTCAACGCCAGAGGCATAAAATACGATATAAATACAACAGTTTTTCCATCGTATAAAACGAATAATTGCAACCAGTTTGAAAGTGATGGTCATTTCTGCTTTCCGGGCAACCTAGGCTTCACCCTAGGGCGTTGCTCCAACAGATTGAATAGTTAGGTCCCTAGAAGTCAGCGCCAGAAGCATAAAATACAATATAAATACAACAGTTTTTCCATCGTATAAAACGAATAATTGCAACCAGTATGAAACTTATGGTCATTTCTACTTTCCGGGCAAGCTAGGTTTCACTCTAGGGCGTTGCTCCACCAGATCAAACAGTTAGGGCCTTAGAAGTCAACGCCCGAACCATAAAATACAGAATAAATAGAACAGTTTTTCCATTGTATAAAACGAATAATTGCTACCAGTGTGAAAGTTATGGTCATTTCTACTTTCCGGGCAACCTAGGCTTCACACTAGGGCGTTGCTCCACCAGATCGAATAGTCAGTGCCTTAGAAGTCAACGCCTGAAGCATAATATACAATATAAATACAACAGTTTTTCCATCGTATAAAACAAATAATTGCAACCAGTATGAAACTTATGGTCATTTCTACTTTCCGAGCAACCTAGGCTTCACCCTAGGGCGTTGCTCCAACGGATTGAATAGTTAGGGCCTTAGAAGTCAACACCCGAATCGTAAAATGCAGTTAAAATACAACAGTGTTTCCATCATATAACAGGAATAATTGCAACCAGTTTGAAGGTGACGGCCAATTCAACGTTCCGGGCAACCTAGGCTTCGCTCTAGGGCGTTGCTCCACCAGATCGAAAAGATAGCGCCTTAGAAGTCAACGCCAGAAGCATAAAATGCGATATAAATACAACAGTTTTTCCATCGTATAAAACGAATAATTGCATCCAGTGTGAAACTTATGGTCATTTCTACTTTCCGAGCAAGCTAGGCTTCACCCTAGGGCGTTGCTCCAACAGATTGAATAGCTAGGGCCTTAGAAGTCATCGCCCGAAGCATAAAATGCAGTTAAAATACAACAGTGTTTCCATCATATAACAGGAATAATTGCAACCAGTTTGAAAGTGATGGCCAATTCTACGTTCCGGGCAACCTAGGCTTCACTCTAGGGCGTTGCTCCACCAGATCGAATAGTTAGTGCCTTAGAAGTCAACGACAGAAGCATAAAATACAATATAAATACAACAGTTTTTCCATCGTATAAAACGAATAATTGCAACCAGTTTGAAAGTGATGGCCAATTCTAACTTCCGGGCCACCTAGGCTTCTCTCTACGGCGTTGCTCCACTAGATCGAACAGCTAGGGCCTTAGAAGTCAACGCCAGAAGTATAAAATACAATATAAATACAACAGTTTTTCCATCGTATAAAACGAATAATTGCAACCAGTATGAAACTTATGGTCATTTGTACTTTCCGAGCAACCTAGGCTCTACGCTAGGGCGTTGCTCCAACAGATTGAGTAGTTAGGGCCTTAGATGTCCAACGCCCGAAGCATAAAATGCAATAAAAATACAACTGTGTTTCCATCATATAACAGGAATAATTGCAACCAGTTTGAAAGTGATGGCCAATTCTACGTTCAGGGCAACCTAGACTTCACTCTACGGCGTTGCTCCACCAGATCGAATAGTTAGTGCCTTAGAAGTCAACGCCAGAAGCATAAAATACGATATAAATACAACAGTTTTTGCATCGTATAAAACGAATGATTGCAACCAGTTTGAAAGTGATGGTCATTTCTGCTTTCCGGGCAACCTAGGCTTCACTCTAGGGCGTTGCTCCACCAGATCGAATAGCTAGGGCCTTAGAAGTCAACGCCAGAAGCATAAAATACAATATAAATACAACAGCATCTCCATCGTATAAAACGAGTAATTGCAACCAGTATGAAACTTATGGTCATTTCTACTTTCCGAGCAACCTAGGCTTCACCTTAGGGCGCTGCTCCAGCAGATTGAATAGTTAGGGCCTTAAAAGTCAACGCCCGAACCATAAAATGCAAAAAAAATACAACAGTGCTTCCATCATATAACAGGAATAATTGCAACCAGTTTGAAAGTGATGGCCAATTCTACGTTCCGGGCAACCTAGGCTTCACTCTAGGGCGTTGCTCCACCAGATCGAATAGTTAGTGCCTTAGAAGCCAACGCCTGATGCATAATATACAATATAAATACAACAGTTTTTCCATCGTATAAAACAAATAATTGCAACCAGTATGAAACTTATGGTCATCTCTACATTCCGAGCAAGCTAGGCTTCACCCTAGGGCGTTGGTCCAACAGATTGAATAGTTGGGGCATTACAAGTCAACGCCCGCAGCATAGAATGCAATAAAAATACAACAGTGTATCCATCATATAACAGGAATAATTGCAACCAGTTTGCAAGTTATTGCCAATTCTACGTTCCGGGCAACCGAGGCCTCACTCTAGGGCGTTGTTCCACCAGATCGAATAGCTAGTGTCTTAGAAGTCAGCGCCAGAAGCATAAAATACAATATAAATACAACAGTTTTTCCATCGTATAAAACGAATAATTGCAACCAGTATGAAACTTATGGTCATTTCTACTTTCCGAGCAACCTAGGCTTCACCCTAGGGCGTTGCTCCAACAGATTCAATAGTTAGGACCTTAGAAGTCAACGCCCGAACCATAAAATGCAAAAAAAATACAGCAGTGTTTCCATCATATAACAGGAATAATAGCAACCAGTTTGAAAGTGATGGCCAATTCTACTTTCCGAGCAACCTAGGCTTCACCCTAGGGCGTTGCTCCAACGGATTGAATAGTTAGGGCCTTAGAAGTCATCGCCCGAACCATAAAATGCAAAAAAAAATACAACAGTGTTTCCATCATATAACAGGAATAATTGCATCCAGATTGAAAGTGATGGCCAATTCTACGTTCCGGGCAACCTAGGTTTCACTCCAGGGCGTTGCTCCACCAGACCGAATAGTTAGTGCCTTAGAAGTCAACTCCAGAAGCATAAAATACAATATAAATACAACAGCTTCTCCATCGTATAAAACGAATAATTCCAACCAGTATGAAACCTATGGTCATTTCTACTTTCCGAGCAACCTAGGCTTCACCCTAGGGCGTTGCTCCAGCAGATTGAATAGTTAGGGCCTTAAAAGTCAACGCCCGAACCATAAAATGCAAAAAAAATAGAACAGTGCTTCCATCATATAACAGGAATAATTGCAACCAGTTTGAAAGTGATGGCCAATTCTACATTCCGGGCAACCTAGGCTTCACACTAGGGCGTTGCTCCACCAGATCGAATAGTCAGTGCCTTAGAAGTCAACGCCTGAAGCATAATATACAATATAAATACAACAGTTTTTCCATCGTATAAAACAAATAATTGCAACCAGTATGAAACTTATGGTCATTTCTACTTTCCGAGCAACCTAGGCTTCACCCTTGGGCGTTGCTCCAACGGATTGAATAGTTAGGGCCTTAGAAGTCAACGCCCGAACCATAAAATGCAAAAAAAATACAACAGTGTTTCCATCATATAACAGGAGTGATTGCAACCAGTTTGAAAGTGATGGCCAATTCTACGTTCCGGGCAACCTAGGTTTCACTCCAGGGCGTTGCTCTACCAGACCGAATAGTTACGGCCCAAGAAGTCAACGCCAGAAACATAAAATACGATATAAATGCAACAGCTTTTCCATCGTATAAAACGAGTAATTGCAACCAGTATGAAACTTATGGTCATTTCTACTTTCCGAGCAAGCTAGGCTTCACCCTAGGGCGTTCCTGCAACAGATTGAATAGTCAGGGCCTTAGAAGTCAACGCCCGAAGCATAAAATGCAGCAAAAATACAACAGTGTTTCCATCATATAACAGGAATAATTGCAACCAGTTTGAAAGTGATGGCCAATTCTACGTTCCGGGCAACCTAGGCTTCGCTCTAGGGCGTTGCTCCACCAGATCGAATAGTTAGTGCCTTAGAAGTCAACGCCAGAAGCATAAAATACAATATACATACAACAGTTTTTCCATCGTAAAAAACGAATAATTGCAACCAGTATGAAACTTATGGTCATTTCTGCTTTCCGGGCAACCTAGGCTTCACTCTAGGGCGTTGCTCCACCAGATCGAATAGTTAGTGCCTTAGAAGTCAACGCCAGAAGCATAAAATACAATATAAATACAACAGCTTTTCCACCGTATAAAACGAATAATTGCAACCAGTATGAAACTTATGGTCATTTCTACTTTCCGAGCAAGCTAGGCTTCACCCTAGGGCGTTGCTCCAACAGATTGAATAGCTAGGGCCTTGGAAGTCAACGCCCGTACCATAAAACGCAAAAAAAATACAACAGTGTTGCCATCATATAACAGGAATAATTACAACCAGTTTGAAAGTGATGGCCAATTCTACGTTCCGGGCAACCTAGGCATCACTCTATTGCGTTGCTCCACCAGATCGAATAGTTAGTGCCTTAGAAGTCAACGCCAGAAGCATAAAATACGATATAAATACAACAGTTTTTGCATCGTATAAAACGAATGATTGCAACCAGTTTGAAAGTGATGGTCATTTCTGCTTTCCGGGCAACCTAGGCTTCACTCTAGGGCGTTGCTCCACCAGATCGAATAGCTAGGGCCTTAGAAGTCAACGCCAGAAGCATAAAATACAATATAAATACAACAGTTTTTCCATCGTATAAAACGAATAATTGCAACCAGTATGAAACTAATGGTCATTTCTACTTTCCGAGCCACCTAGGTTTCACCCTAGGGCGTTGCTCCAACAGATTGAATAGTTAGGGCCTTAGAAGTCAACGCCCGAAGCATAAAATGCAATATAAATACAACAGTGTTTCCATCGTATAAAACGAATAATTGCAAGCAGTTTGAAACTTATGATCATTTCTACTTTCCGAGCAAGCTAGGCTTCACCCTAGGGCGCTGCTCCAACAGATTCAATAGTTAGGACCTTACAAGTGAACGCCCGAACCATAAAATGCAAAAAAAATACAACAGTGTTTCCATCATATAACAGGAGTAATTGCAACCAGTTTGAAAGTGATGGCCAATTCTACGCTCCGGGCAACCTAGGCTTCTCTCCATGGCGTTGCTCCACCAGACCGAATAGTTACGGCCTAAGAAGCCAACGCCAGAAGCATAAAATACGATATAAGTACAACAGCTTTTCCATCGTATAAAACGAGTAACTGCAACCAGTATGAAACTTATGGTCATTTCTACTTTCCGAGCAAGCTAGGCTTCACCCTAGGGCGTTGCTCCTACAGATTGAATAGTTAGGGCCTTAGAAGTCAACGCCCAAAGCATAAAAAGCAATAAAAATACAACAGTGTTTCCATCATATAACAGGAATAATTGCAACCAGTTTGAAAGTGATGACCAATTCTACGTTCCGGGCAACGTAGGCTTCATTCTAGGGCGCTGCTCCACCAGATCGAATAGTTAGTGCCTTAGAAGTCAACGCCAGAAGCATAAAATACAATATACATACAACAGTTTTTCCATCGTAAAAAACGAATAATTGCAACCAGTATGAAACTTATGGTCATTTCTGCTTTCCGGGCAACCTAGGCTTCACTCTAGGGCGTTGCTCCACCAGATCGAATAGTTAGTGCCTTAGAAGTCAACGCCAGAAGCATAAAATACAATATAAATACAACAGCTTTTCCATCGTATAAAACGAATAATTGCAACCAGTATGAAACTTATGGTCATTTCTACTTTCCGAACAACCTAAGCTTCACCCTAGGGCGTTGCTCCCACAGATTGAATAGTTATGGCCTTAGAAGTCTACGCCCGAACCATAAAATGCAAAAAAAATACAACAGTGTTTCCATCATATAACAGGAATAATTGCGACCAGTTTGAAGGTGATGGGCAATTCTAAGTTCCGGGCAACCTAGGCTTCACTCTAGGGCGTTGCTCTACCAGATCGAATAGTTAGTGCCTTAGAAGTCAACGCCAGAAGCATAAAATACGATATAAATACAACAGCGTTTGCATCGTATAAAACGAATAATTGCTGCCAGTGTGAAAGTTATGGTCATTTCTACATTCCGAGTAACCTGGGATCCACTCTAGGGCGTTGCTCCACCAGATCGAATAGTTAGGTCCATAGAAGTATACGCCAGAAGCATAAAATACAATATAAATACAACAGCTTTTCCATCGTATAAAATGAATAATTGCAAACAGTGTGAAAGTAATGGTCACTTCTACGTTCTGGGCAACCTACGTTTCACTCTATGGCATTGCTCCACCAGATCGAATAGTTAGGGCCTAAGAAGTCAACGCCAGAGACATAAAATACGATATGAATACAACAGCTTTTCCATCGTATAGCATGAATAATTGCAACCAGTGTGAAAGTTATGGTCATTTCTACGTTCCGGGCAACCTAGGCTTCACTCTAGGGCGCTACTCCACCAGATCGAATAGATAGTACCCTAGAAGTCAGCGCCAGAAGCATAAAATACAATATAAATACAACAGTTTTTCCATCGTATAAAACGAATAATTGAAACCAGTATGAAACTTATGGTCATTTCTACTTTCCGAGCAAGCTAGGCTTCACCCTAGGGCGGTGCTCCAACAGATTCAATAGTTAGGACCTTAGAAGTGAACGCCCGAACCATAATATGCAAAAAAAATACAACAGTGTTTCCATCATATAACAGGAGTAATTGCAACCAGTTTGAAAGTGATGGCCAATTCTACGTTCCGGGCAACCTAGGCTTCTCTCCATGGCGTTGCTCCACCAGACCGAATAGTTACGGCCTAAGAAGCCAACGCCAGAAGCATAAAATACGATATAAGTACAACAGCTTTTCCATCGTATAAAACGAATAATTGCAACCAGTATCAAACTTATGGTCATTTCTGCTTTCCGAGCAAGCTAGGCTTCACCCTAGGGCGTTGCTCCAACAGATTGAATAGTTAGGGCCTTAGAAGTCAACACCCGAAGCATAAAATGCAATAAAAATACAACAGTGTTTCCATCATATAACAGGAATAATTGCAACCAGTTTGAAAGTGATGGCCAATTCTACGTTCCGGCAACCTAGGCTTCACTCTAGGGCGTTGCTCCACCAGATCGAATAGTTAGTGCCTTAGAAGTCAACGCCAGAGACATAAAATACGATATGAATACAACAGCTTTTCCATCGTACAGCATGAATAATTGCAACCAGTGTGAAAGTTATGGTCATTTCTACGTTCCGGGCAACCTAGGCTTCACTCTAGGGCGCTACTCCACCAGATCGAATAGATAGTACCCTAGAAGTCAGCGCCAGAATCATAAAATGCAATATTAATACAACAGTTTTTCCATCGTATAAAACGAATAATTGCTACCGGTGTGAAAGTTATGGTCATTTCTTCGTTCCGGGCAACCTAGGCTTCACCCTAGGGCGCTGCTCCACCAGATCGAATAGTTAGTGCCCTAGAAGTCAGCGCCAGAAGCATAAAATACAATATAAATACAACAGTTTTTCCATCGTATAAAACGAATAATTGCAACCAGTATGAAAGTTATGGTCATTTCTACGTTCCGGGCAACCTACGCTTCACCCTAGGGCGCTGCTCCACCAGATCGAATAGGTCGGGCCATAGAAGTCAACGCCCGAAGCATAAAATACAAAATAAATAGAACAGTTTTTCCATTGTATAAAACGAATAATTGCTACCAGTGTGAAAGTTATATTCATTTCTACGTTCCGGGCAACCTAGGCTTGACTGTAGGGTGTTGCTCCACCAGATAGAATAGGTAGGGCCATAGAAGTCAACGCCCGAAGCATAAAATACATTAAATATACAAGAGCTTTTCCATCGTATAACAGGAATAATTGCGACCAGTGTGAAAGTGATGGTCATTTCTAGGTTCCGGGCAACCTAGGCTTCACTCTAGGGCGTTGTTCCAACAAATCGAAAAGTTAGGGCCTAAGAAGTCAACGCCAGAAGCATAAAATACAATATAAATATAACAGTTTTTCCATCGTATAAAACGAATAATAGCAACCAGTGCGAAAGTTCTGGTCATTTGTACGTTCCGGGCAACCTAGGCTTCACTCTAGGGCGTTGCGCCACCAGATCGAATAGTTAGGGCCTTAGAAGTCAATGCCCGAAGCATAAAATGCAAAATAAATAGAACAGTTTTTCCATCGTATAAAACTAATGATTGCAACCATTATGAAAGTAATGGGCATTTCTACGTTCCGGGCAACCTAGGCTTCACTCTAGGGCGTAGCTCCACCACATCGAATAGCTACGGCCTTAGAAGTCAACGCCAGAAGCATAAAATACAGTATAAATACAACAGTCTTTCCATTGTATAGCATGACTAATTGCAACCAGTGCGAAGGTAACGATCATTTCGACGTTTCGGGCATCCTAGACTTAACTCTGAGGCGTTGCTCCACCAGATCGAATAGTTAGGTGCTTAGAAGTAAACGCCAGAAGCATAAAATACGATATAAATACAACAGCGTTTGCATCGTATAAAACGAATAATTGCAACCAGTGTGAAAGTTATGGTCATTTCTACATTCCGAGGCACCTAGGATTCACTCTAGGCCGTTGCTCCACCAGATCGAATAGTTAGGTCTTTAGAAGTAAACGCCAGAAGCATAAAATACGATATAAATACAACAACTTTTCCGTCGTATAAAAGGTATAATTGCAAACAGTGTGAAGGTAATGGTCATTTCTACGTTCCGGGCAAGCTAGGCTTCACCCTATGCCGTTGTTCCACCAGATCGAATAGTTAGGGCCTAAGAAGTGAACGCCAGAAGCATAAAATGCAACAAAAATTCAACAGTTTTTCCAATGTATAACAGGATTAATTGCAACCAGTTTGAAAGTGATGGTCATTTCTCCTTTCCGGGCAACCTAGGCTTCACTCTAGGGCGTTGCTCCACTAGATCGAATTGCTAGGGCCTTAGAAGTCAACGCCAGAAGCATAAAACACAATATAAATACAACAGTTTTTCCATCGTATAAAACAAATAATTGCAACCAGTATGAAACTAATGGTCATTCCTGCTTTCCGAGCAACCTAGGCTTCACCCTAGGGCGTTGCTCCGACAGATTGAATAGATGGGGCCTTAGAACTCAACGCCCGAAGCATAAAATGCAATAAAGATACAACAGTGCTTCCATCGTATAAAACGAATAATTGAAACCAGAATGAAACTTATGGTCATTGCTACGTTCCGCGCAACCTAGGCTTCACTCTACGGCGTTGTTCTACCAGATCGAATAGTTAGGGCCTAAGAAGTGAACGCCAGAAGCATAAAATACAATATAAATATAACAGTCTCTCCATCCTATAACAGGAATAATTGCAACCCGTGTGAAAGTGATGGTCATTTCTACGTTCCGGGCAACCTAGGCTTCACTCTAGGGCGTTGCTCCACCAGGCCAAACAGTTAGGGCCTTAGAAGCCAACGCGCGAAGCATTAAATACCAAATAAATAGAACAGTTTTTCCATTGTATAAAACGAATAATTGCAACCAGTATGAAACTTATGGTCATTTCTACATTCCGAGCAACCTAGGCTTCACCCTAGGGCGTTGCTCCAACAGATTGAATAGTTAGGGCCTCAGAAGCCAACGCCCGAACCATAAAATGCAAAAAAAATACAACAGTGTTTCCATCATATAACAGGAATAATTGCAACCAGTTTGAAAGTGATGGCCAATTCTACGTTCCGGGCAACCTAGGATTCACTCTAGGGCGTTGCTCCACCAGATCGAATAGTTAGTGCTTTAGAAGTCAACTCCAGAAGCATAAAATACAATATAAATACAACAGTTTTTTCATTGTATAAAACGAATAATTGCTACCAGTGTAAAAGTTATGGTCATTTCTACGTTCCGGGCAACCTAGGCTTCACCCTAAGCCGTTGTTCCACCAGTTCGAATAGTTAGGGCCTAAGAAGTGAACGCCAGAAGCATAAAATGCAATAAAAATACAACAGTTTTTCCATCGTATAACTGGATTAATTGCAACCAGTTTGAAAGTGATGGCCAATTCTACGTTCCCGGCAACCTAGGATTCACTCTAGGGCGTTGCTCCACCAGATCGAATAGTTAGTGCCTTAGAAGCCAACGCCAGAAGCATAAAATACAATATAAATACAACAGATTTTCCATCGTATAAAACGAATAATTGCAACCAGTATGAAACTTATGGTCATTTCTACTTTCCGAGCAACCTAGGCTTCACCCTAGGGCGTTGCTCCAACAGATTGAATTGTTAGGCCCTTAGAAGTCAACGCCCGATCCATAAAATGCAAAAAAAATACAACAGTGTTTCCATCATATAACAGGAATAATTGCAACCAGTTTGAAAGTGATGGCCAATTCTACGTTCCGGGCAACCTAGGCTGCACACTAGGGCGTTGCTCCACCAGATCGAATAGTTAGTGCCTTAGAAAACAACGCCAGATGCATAAAATACAATAAATACACAACAGCTTTTCCATCGTATAATACGAATAATTGCAACCAGTATGAAACTCATGGTCATTTCGACTTTCCGAGCAACCTAGACTTCACCGTAGGGCGTTGCTCCAACAGAGTGAATAGTTAGGGCCTTAGAAGTCAACGCCCGATCCATAAAATGCAAAAAAAATACAACAGTGTTTCCATCATCTATCAGGAATAATTGCAACCAGTTTGAAAGTGATGGCCAATTCTACGTTCCGGGCAACCTAGGTTTCACTCCAGGGCGTTGCTCCACCAGACCGAATAGTTACGGCCTAAGAAGTCAACGCCTGAAGTATAAAATACAATAAAAATACAACAGTCTTTCCATCCTATAACCGGAATAATTGCAACCCGTGTGAAAGTGTTGGTCATTTCTACGTTCCAGGCAACCTAGGCTTCACTCTAGGGCGTTGCTCAACCAGATCAAACAGTTAGGGCCTTAGAAGCCAACGCCCGAAGCATTAAATGCCAAATAAATAGAACAGTTTTTCCATTGTATAAAACGAATAATTGCTACCAGTGTAAAAGTTATGGCCATTTCTACGTTCCGGGCAACCTAGGCTTCACCCTAAGCCGTTGTTCCACCAGATCGAATAGTTAGAGCCTAAGAAGTGAACGCCAGAAGCATAAAATGAAATAGGAATACAACAGTTTTTCCATCGTATAACTGGATTAATTGCAACCAGTTTGAAAGTGATGGCCAATTCTACGTTCCGGGCAACCTAGGATTCACTCTAGGGCGTTGCTCCACCAGATCGAATAGTTAGTGCCTTAGAAGTCAACGCCAGAAGCATAAAATACAATATAAATACAACAGATTTTCCATCGTATAAAACGAATAATTGCAACCAGTATGAAACTTATGGTCATTTCTACTTTCCGAGCAACCTAGGCTTCACCCTAGGGCGATGCTCCAACAGATTGAATAGTTAGGGCCTTAGAAGTCAACGCCCGAACCATAAAATGCAATAAAAATACAACAGTGTTTCCATCATATAACAGGAATAATAGCAACCAGTTTGAAAGTGATGGCCAATTCTACGCTCCGGGCAACCTAGGATTCACTCTAGGGCGTTGCTCCACCAGATCGAATAGTTAGTGCCTTAGAAGTCAACGCCAGAAGCATAAAATACGATATAAATACAACAGCTTTTCCATCGTATAAAACGAATAATTGCAACCAGTATGAAACTTATGGTCATTTCTACTTTCCGAGCTACCTAGGCTTCACCCTAGGGCGTTGCTCCAACAGATTGAATAGTTAGGGCCTTAGAAGTCAACGCCCGAACCTTAAAATGAAAAAAAAATACCACAGTGCTTCCATCATCTATCAGGAATAATTGCAACCAGTTTGAAAGTGATGGCCAATTCTACGTTCCGGGCAACCTAGGCTTCACCCTATGCCGTTGTTCCACCAGATCGAATAGGTAGGGCCTAAGAAGTGAACGCCAGAAGCATAAAATGCAATAAAAATACAACAGTTTTTCCATCGTATAACTGGATTAATTGCAACCAGTTTGAAAGTGATGGTCATTTCTCCTTTCGGGGCAACCTAGGCTACACTCTAGGGCGTTGCTCTACTAGATCGAACAGCTAGGGCCTTAGAAGTCAACGCCAGAAGCATAAAGTACAATATAAATATATCAGTTTTTCCATCGTATAAAACGAATAATAGCAGCCAGTGTGAAAGTTATGGTCATTTCTTCGTTCCGGTCCACCTCGGCTTCACTCTAGGGCGTTGCTCCACCAGATCAAACAGTTAGGGCCTTAGGAGCCAACGCCCGAAGCATTAAATACCAAATAAATAGAACAGTTTTTCCATTGTATAAAACGAATAATTGCTACCAGTTTGAAAGTGATGGCCAATTCTACGTTCCGGGCAACCTAGGCTTCACTCTATGGCGTTCTTCCACCACATCGAATAGCTAGGGCCTCAGAAGTCAACGCCTGAAGTATAAAATACAATAAAAATACAACAGTCTTTCCATCCTATAACCGGAATAATTGCAACCAGTATGAAACTTATGGCCATTTCTACGTTCCAGGCAACCTAGGCTTCACTCTAGGGCGTTGTTCCACCAGGTCGAATAGTTAGGGCCTAAGAAGTAAACGACAGAAGCATAAAATACAATATAAATATATCAGTTTTTCCATCGTATAAAACGAATAATTGCAACCAGTATGAATCTTATGGACATTTCTACTTTCCGAGCTACCTAGGCTTCATCCTAGGGCGTTGCTCCAACAGATTGAATAGTTAGGGTCTTAGAAGTCAACGCCCGAAACTTAAAATGCAAAAAAAATACAACAGTGTTTCCATCATATAACAGGAATAATTGCAACCAGTTTGAAAGTGAGGGCCAATTCTACGTTCCGGGCAACCTAGGCTGCACTCTAGGGCGTTGCTCCACCAGATCGAATAGTTAGGTCCTTAGAAGTCAACGCCAGAAGCATAAAATACGATATACATACAACAGCATTTCCATCGTATTTAATGAATAATTGCAAACAGTGTGAAAGTAGTGGTCATTTCTACGTTCCGAGCAACCTAGACTTCACTCTAGGGCGGTGCTCCAACATATCGAATAGTTAGGGCCTAAGAAGTCAACGCCAGAAGCATAAAATACAATATAAATACAACAGCTTTGCCATCGTATAAAATGAATAATTGCAAACAGTACGAAGGATATGGACATTTCTACGTTCCGGGCTACCTAGGCTTCACTCTATGGCGTTCTTCCACCACATCGAATAGCAACGGCCTCAGAAGTCAACGCCAGAAGCATAAAATACAATATAAATATAACAGTTTTTCCATTGTATAAAACGAATAATAGCAACCAGTGTGAAAGTTATGGTCATTTCTACGTTCCGGGCAACCTAGGCTTCACGCTAGGGCGTTGCTCCACCAAATCGAATAGCTAGGGACTTATAATTCATCGCTAAAAGCATAAAATACAATTAAAATACAAGAGTTTTTCCATCGTATATAATGTATATTTGCATACAGTGTGAAAGTAATGGTCGTTTCCATGTTCCGGGCAACCTAGTTTTCACTCTAGGGCGTCGTTCCACCAGATCTAATAGTTAGGGCCTAAGAAGTCAACGCCAGAAGAATAAAATACAATATAAGTACAAAAGTTTTTCCATCGTATAAAATGAATAATTGCAAACATTGTGAAAATAATGGTCATTTCTACGTTCCGGGCAACCTAGGCGTCACTCTAGGGCGTTGCTCCACCAACACCTAATAGCTACGGCCTTAGAGGTCAACCCCAGATGAATAAAACACAATAAAGATGCCACAGCTTTTCCGTCATATAAAACGAATAATTGCAACCAGGATGAAAGTTATGGTCATTTCTACTTTCCGGGCAACCTAGGCTTCACCCTAGGGCGTTGCTCCAACAGATTGAATAGTTAGGGCCTTAGAAGACAATGCCCAAAGCATAAAATGCAAAATAAATAGAACAGTTTTTCCATTGTATAAAACGATAATTGCTACCAGTGTGAAAGTTATGGTCATTTCTACTTTACGGGCAACCCAGGCTTCACCCTAGGGCGTTGTTCCACCTGATGGAATGGTTAGGGCCCAAGAAGTCAACGCCAGAAGCATAAAATACGATATAAATACAACAGCTTTTCCATCGTATAAAACGAATAATTGCAGCCAGTTTGAAAGTGATGGTCATTTCTACGTACCGCGCAACCTAGGCTTCACTATAGGGCGTTGCTCCACCAGTTCAAACAGTTAGGGCCTTAGAAGCCAACGCCCGAAGCATTAAATACAAGATAAATAGAACAGTTTTTCCATTGTATAAAACGAATAATTGCTACCAGTGTAAAAGTTATGGTCATTTCTACGTTCCGGGCGACCTAGGCTTCACCCTAGGCCGCTGTTCCACCAGATCGAATAGTTAGGGCCTAAGAAGTGAACGCCAGAAGCATAAAATACAAAATAAATACAAGAGTTTTTCCATCATATAAAACGAATAATTGCAACCAGTATGAAAGTTATGGTCATTTCTACTTTCCGGGCAACCTAGGCTTCACCCTAGGGCGCTGCTCCAACAGATTGTATAGTTAGGGCCTTAGAAGTCAATGCCCGAAGCATAAAATACAGAATAAATAGAACAGTTTTTCCATCGTATAAAACGAATAATTGCAACCAGTATGAAACTTATGGTCATTTCTACTTTCCGAGCAACCTACACTTCACCCTAGGGCGATGCTCCAACAGATTGAATAGTTAGGGCCTTAGAAGTCAACGCCTGAAGTATAAAATACAATAAAAATACAACAGTCTTTCCATCCTATAACCGGAATAATTGCAACCCGTGTGAAAGTGATGGTCATTTCTACGTTCCAGGCAACGTAGGCTTCACTCTAGGGCGTTGTTCCACCAGATCGAATAGTTAGGGCCTAAGAAGTCAACGCCAGAAGCATAAAATACGATATAAATACAACAACTTTTCCATCGTATAAAACGAATAATTGCAACCAGTTTGAAAGTGATGGTCATTTCTACGTACCGGGCAACCTAGGCTTCACTATAGGGCGTTGCTCCACCAGGTCAAACAGTTAGGGCCTTAGAAGCCAACGGCCGAAGCATTAAATACAAAATAAATAGAACAGTTTTTCCATTGTATAAAACGAATAATTGCTACCAGTGTAAAAGTTATGGTCATTTCTACGTTCCGGGCGACCTAGGCTTCACCCTAGGGCGTTGTTCCACCTGATGGAATAGTTAGGGCCCGAGAAGTCAACGCCAGAAGCATAAAATACGATTTAAATACAACAGTTTTTCCATCATATAAAACGAATAATTGCAACCAGTATGAAAGTTATGGTCATTTCTACTTTCCGGGCAACCTAGGCTTCACCCTAGGGCGCTGCTCCAACAGATTGTATAGTTAGGGCCTTAGAAGTCAATGCCCGAAGCATAAAATGCAATAAAAAAACAACAGTTTTTCCATCATATAACAGGAATAATTGCAACCAATTTGAAAGTGATGGTCATTTATACGTACCGGGCAACCTAGGCTTCACTCGAGGGCGTTGCTCCACCAGATCGAATAGTTAGGGCCTTAGAAGTCAACGCCCGAAGCATAAAGTACAGAATAAATAGAACAGTTTTTCCACTGTATAAAACGAATAATTGCTACCAGTGTGAAAGTTATGGTCATTTCTACTTTCCGGGCAACCTAGGCTTCACCCTAGGTCGTTGCTCCGACAGATTGAATAGTTAGGGCCTTAGAAGTCAATGCCAGAAGCATAAAATACGATATAAATAAAACAGTTTTTCCATCGTATAAAACGAATAATTGCTACCAGTGTGAAAGTTATGGTCATTGCTACGTTCCGCGCAACCTAGGTTTCACTCCAGGGCGTTGTTCCACCAGATCGAATAGTTACGGCCTAAGAAGTCAACGCCAGAAGCATAAAATACGATAAAGATGCAACAGTTTTTCCATCGTACAAAACGAATAATTGCAACCAGTGTGAAAGTTATGGTCATTTCTACTTTACGGGCAACCTATGCTTCACCCTAGGGCGTTGTTCCACATGATGGAATAGTTAGGGCCTAAGAAGTCAACGCCAGAAGCATAAAATACGATATAAATACAAGTGCTTTTCCATCGTATAAAACGAATAATTGCAACCAGTTTGAAAGTGATGGCCATTTCTACGTACCGGGCAATCTAGCCTTCACTCTAGGGCGTTGCTCCACCAGATCAAACAGTTAGGGCCTTAGAAGTCAACGCCCGAAGCATAAAATACAAAATAAATAGAACAGTTTTTCCGTTGTATAAAACGAATAATTGCTACCAGTGTAAACGTTATGGTCATTTCTACATTCCGAGCAACCTAGGCTTCATGCTAGGGCGCTGCTGCACCAGATCGAATAGTTAGGGCCCAAGAAGTCAACGCCAGAAGCCTAAAATACGATATAAATACAACAGCTTTTCCATCGTATAAAACGAATGATTGCAACCAGTGTGAAAGTAATGGTCATTTCTACATTCCGAGCAACCTAGGCTTCACGCTAGGGCGTTGCTCCACCAGATCGAATAGTTAGGGCCTTAGATGTCAATGCCCGAAGCATAAAATGCAATAAAAATACAACAGTTTTTCCATCATACAACAGGAATAATTGCAACCAATTTGAAAGTGATGGTCATTTCTACGTACCGGGCAACCTAGGCTTCACTCGAGGGCGTTGGTCCACCAGTTCGAATAGTTAGGGCCTTAGAAGTCAACGCCAGAGGCATAAAATACAGTATAAATACAACAGCTTTTCCATCGTATAAAACGAATGATTGCAACCAGTGTGAAAGTAATGGTCATTTCTACATTCCGAGCAACCTAGGCTTCACGCTAGGGCGCTGCTGCACCAGATCGAATAGTTAGGTCCTTAGATGTCAACGCCAGAAGCATAAAATACGATATAAATACAACAGCTTTTCCATTGTATAAAAGGAGTAATTGCAAACATTGTGAAAGTAATGGTTATTTCTACGTTCCGGGCAACCTAGGCTTCACTCTACGGTGTTGTTCCACCAGATCGAATAGTTAGGGCCTAAGAAGTGAACGCCAGAAGCATAAAATACAATATAAATCTAACAGTTTTTCCATCGTATAAAACGAATAATAGCAACCAGTGTTAATGTTATGGTCATCTCTACGTTCCGGGCAAGCTAGGCTTCACTCTAGGGCGTTGCTCCACCAGATCAAACAGTTAGGGCCTTAGAAGTCAACGCCCGAACCATAAAATACAGAATAAATAGAACAGTTTTTCCATTGTATAAAACGAATAATTGCTACCAGTGTGAAAGTTATGGTCATTTCTACTTTCCGGGCAACCTAGGCTTCATCCTAGGGCGTTGCTCCAACAGATTGAATAGTTAGGGCCTTAGAAGTCAATGCCCGAAGCATAAAATACAATATAAATGCAACAGTTTTTCCATCATAAAAAACGAATAATTGCAACCAGTATGAAGGTTATGGTCATTTCTACTTACCGGGCAACCTACGCTTCACTCGAGGGCGTTGCTCCACCAGATCGAATAGTTAGGGCTTTAGAAGTCAAAGCGCGAAGCATAAAATACAAGATAAATAGAACACTTTTTCCATCGTATAAAACGAATAATTGCTCCCAGTGTGAAAATTATGGTCATTTCTATTTGCCGGGCAACCTAGGCTTCACGCTAGGGCGTTGTTCCGCCTGATGGAATAGTTAGGGCCTAAGAAGTCAACGCCAGAAGCATAAAATACGATATAAATACAACAGCTTTTCCATCGTATAAAACGAATAATTGCAACCAGTTTGAAAGTGATGGTCATTTCTACGTACCGGGCAATCTAGCCTTCACTCTAGGGCGTTGCTCCACCAGATCAAACAGTTAGGGCCTTAGAAGTCAACGCCCGAAGCATAAAATACAAAATAAATAGAACAGTTTTTCCGTTGTATAAAACGAATAATTGCTACCAGTGTAAACGTTATGGTCAATTCTACGTTCCGGGCAACCTAGGCTTCACCCTAGGGCGTTGTTCCACCAGATCGAATAGTTCGGGCCTAAGAAGTGAACGACAGAAGAATAAAATACAATATAAAGATAACAGTTTTTCCATCGTATAAAACGAATAATTGCAACCAGTATGAAAGTTATGGTCATTTTTACTTTCCGGGCAACCTAGGCTTCACTCTAGGGCGTTGCTCCACCAGATCGAATAGTTAGGGTCTAAGAAGTGAACGCCAGAAGCATAAAATACAATATAATTGCAACAGTTTTTCCATCGTATAAAACGAATAATTGCAACCAGTGTGAAAGTAATGGTCATTTCTACGTTCCGAGCACCCTAGGCGTCACTCTAGGGCGTTGCTCCACCACATCTAATAGCTACGGCCTTAGAAGTCAACGCCAGAGGCATAAAATACAGTATAAATACAACAGCTTTTCCATCGTATAAAACGAATGATTGCAACCGGTGTGAAAGTAATGATCATTTCTACATTCCGAGCAACCTAGGCTTCACGCTAGGGCGCTGCTGCACCAGATCGAATAGTTAGGTCCTTAGATGTCAACGCCAGAAGCATAAAATACGATATAAATGCAACAGCTTTTCCATTGTATAAAAGGAGTAATTGCAAACAGTGTGAAAGTAATGGTCATTTCTACGTTCCGGGCAACCTAGGCTTCACTCTACGGTGTTGTTCCACCAGATCGAATAGTTAGGGCCTAAGAAGTGAACGCCAGAAACATAAAATACAATATAAATCTAACAGTTTTTCCATCGTATAAAACGAATAATAGCAACCAGTGTTAATGTTATGGTCATTTCTACGTTCCGGGCAAGCTAGGTTTCACTCTAGGGCGTTGCTCCACCAGATCAAACAGTTAGGGCCTTAGAAGTCAACGCCCGAACCATAAAATACAGAATAAATAGAACAGTTTTTCCATTGTATAAAACGAATAATTGCTACCAGTGTGAAAGTTATGGTCATTTCTACTTTCCGGGCAACCTAGGCTTCATCCTAGGGCGTTGCTCCAACAGATTGAATAGTTAGGGCCTTAGAAGTCAATGCCCGAAGCATAAAATACAATATAAATGCAACAGTTTTTCCATCATAAAAAACGAATAATTGCAACCAGTATGAAGGTCATGGTCATTTCTACTTACCGGGCAACCTACGCTTCACTCGAGGGCGTTGCTCCACCAGATCGAATAGTTAGGGCTTTAGAAGTCAAAGCGCGAAGCATAAAATACAAGATAAATAGAACACTTTTTCCATCGTATAAAACGAATAATTGCTCCCAGTGTGAAAATTATGGTCATTTCTATTTGCCGGGCAACCTAGGCATCACGCTAGGGCGTTGTTCCGCCTGATGGAATAGTTAGGGCCTAAGAAGTCAACGCCAGAAGCATAAAATACGATATAAATACAACAGCTTTTCCATCGTATAAAACGAATAATTGCAACCAGTTTGAAAGTGATGGTCATTTCTACGTACCGGGCAATCTAGCCTTCACTCTAGGGCGTTGCTCCACCAGATCAAACAGTTAGGGCCTTAGAAGTCAACGCCCGAAGCATAAAATGCAAAATAAATAGAACAGTTTTTCCGTTGTATAAAACGAATAATTGCTACCAGTGTAAACGTTATGGTCAATTCTACGTTCCGGGCAACCTAGGCTTCACCCTAGGGCGTTGTTCCACCAGATCGAATAGTTCGGGCCTAAGAAGTGAACGACAGAAGAATAAAATACAATATAAAGATAACAGTTTTTCCATCGTATAAAACGAATAATTGCAACCAGTATGAAAGTTATGGTCATTTTTACTTTCCGGGCAACCTAGGCTTCACTCTAGGGCGTTGCTCCACCAGATCGAATAGTTAGGGCCTTAGATGTCAATGCCCGAAGCATAAAATGCAATAAAAATACAACAGTTTTTCCATCATACAACAGGAATAATTGCAACCAATTTGAAAGTGATGGTCATTTCTACGTACCGGGCAACCTAGGCTTCACGCTAGGGCGTTGCTCCACCAGATCGAATAGTTAGGGCCTTAGATGTCAATGCCCGAAGCATAAAATGCAATAAAAATACAACAGTTTTTCCATCATATAACAGGAATAATTGCAACCAATTTGAAAGTGATGGTCATTTCTACGTACCGGGCAACCTAGGCTTCACTCGAGGGCGTTGGTCCACCAGATCGAATAGTTAGGGCCTTAGAAGTCAACGCCCGAAGCATAAAATACAGAATAAATAGAACAGTTTTTCCTTCGTATAAAACGAATAATTGCTACCAGTGTGAAAGTTATGGTCATTTCTACTTTCCGGGCAACCTAGGCTTCACCCTAGGTCGTTGCTCCGACAGATTGAATAGTTAGGGCCTTAGAAGTCAATGCCAGAAGCATAAAATACGATATAAATAAAACAGTTTTTCCATCGTATAAAACGAATAATTGCTACCAGTGTGAAAGTTATGGTCATTGCTACGTTCCGCGCAACCTAGGTTTCACTCCAGGGCGTTGTTCCACCAGATCGAATAGTTACGGCCTAAGAAGTCAACGCCAGAAGCATAAAATACGATAAAGATGCAACAGTTTTTCCATCGTACAAAACGAATAATTGCAACCAGTGTGAAAGTTATGGTCATTTCTACTTTACGGGCAACCTATGCTTCACCCTAGGGCGTTGTTCCACATGATGGAATAGTTAGGGCCTAAGAAGTCAACGCCAGAAGCATAAAATACGATATAAATACAAGTGCTTTTCCATCGTATAAAACGAATAATTGCAACCAGTTTGAAAGTGATGGTCATTTCTACGTACCGGGCAATCTAGCCTTCACTCTAGGGCGTTGCTCCACCAGATCAAACAGTTAGGGCCTTAGAAGTCAACGCCCGAAGCATAAAATACAAAATAAATAGAACAGTTTTTCCGTTGTATAAAACGAATAATTGCTACCAGTGTAAACGTTATGGTCATTTCTACATTCCGAGCAACCTAGGCTTCACGCTAGGGCGCTGCTGCACCAGATCGAATAGTTAGGGCCCAAGAAGTCAACGCCAGAAGCATAAAATACGATATAAATACAACAGCTTTTCCATCGTATAAAACGAATGATTGCAACCAGTGTGAAAGTAATGGTCATTTCTACATTCCGAGCAACCTAGGCTTCACGCTAGGGCGTTGCTCCACCAGATCGAATAGTTAGGGCCTTAGATGTCAATGCCCGAAGCATAAAATGCAATAAAAATACAACAGTTTTTCCATCATACAACAGGAATAATTGCAACCAATTTGAAAGTGATGGTCATTTCTACGTACCGGGCAACCTAGGCTTCACTCGAGGGCGTTGGTCCACCAGATCGAATAGTTAGGGCCTTAGAAGTCAACGCCAGAGGCATAAAATACAGTATAAATACAACAGCTTTTCCATCGTATAAAACGAATGATTGCAACCAGTGTGAAAGTAATGGTCATTTCTACATTCCGAGCAACCTAGGCTTCACGCTAGGGCGCTGCTGCACCAGATCGAATAGTTAGGTCCTTAGATGTCAACGCCAGAAGCATAAAATACGATATAAATACAACAGCTTTTCCATTGTATAAAAGGAGTAATTGCAAACATTGTGAAAGTAATGGTTATTTCTACGTTCCGGGCAACCTAGGCTTCACTCTACGGTGTTGTTCCACCAGATCGAATAGTTAGGGCCTAAGAAGTGAACGCCAGAAGCATAAAATACAATATAAATCTAACAGTTTTTCCATCGTATAAAACGAATAATAGCAACCAGTGTTAATGTTATGGTCATCTCTACGTTCCGGGCAAGCTAGGCTTCACTCTAGGGCGTTGCTCCACCAGATCAAACAGTTAGGGCCTTAGAAGTCAACGCCCGAACCATAAAATACAGAATAAATAGAACAGTTTTTCCATTGTATAAAACGAATAATTGCTACCAGTGTGAAAGTTATGGTCATTTCTACTTTCCGGGCAACCTAGGCTTCATCCTAGGGCGTTGCTCCAACAGATTGAATAGTTTGGGCCTTAGAAGTCAATGCCCGAAGCATAAAATACAATATAAATGCAACAGTTTTTCCATCATAAAAAACGAATAATTGCAACCAGTATGAAGGTTATGGTCATTTCTACTTACCGGGCAACCTACGCTTCACTCGAGGGCGTTGCTCCACCAGATCGAATAGTTAGGGCTTTAGAAGTCAAAGCGCGAAGCATAAAATACAAGATAAATAGAACACTTTTTCCATCGTATAAAACGAATAATTGCTCCCAGTGTGAAAATTATGGTCATTTCTATTTGCCGGGCAACCTAGGCTTCACGCTAGGGCGTTGTTCCGCCTGATGGAATAGTTAGGGCCTAAGAAGTCAACGCCAGAAGCATAAAATACAAAATAAATAGAACAGTTTTTCCGTTGTATAAAACGAATAATTGCTACCAGTGTAAACGTTATGGTCAATTCTACGTTCCGGGCAACCTAGGCTTCACCCTAGGGCGTTGTTCCACCAGATCGAATAGTTCGGGCCTAAGAAGTGAACGACAGAAGAATAAAATACAATATAAAGATAACAGTTTTTCCATCGTATAAAACGAATAATTGCAACCAGTATGAAAGTTATGGTCATTTTTACTTTCCGGGCAACCTAGGCTTCACTCTAGGGCGTTGCTCCACCAGATCGAATAGTTAGGGTCTAAGAAGTGAACGCCAGAAGCATAAAATACAATATAATTGCAACAGTTTTTCCATCGTATAAAACGAATAATTGCAACCAGTGTGAAAGTAATGGTCATTTCTACGTTCCGAGCACCCTAGGCGTCACTCTAGGGCGTTGCTCCACCACATCTAATAGCTACGGCCTTAGAAGTCAACGCCAGAGGCATAAAATACAGTATAAATACAACAGCTTTTCCATCGTATAAAACGAATGATTGCAACCGGTGTGAAAGTAATGATCATTTCTACATTCCGAGCAACCTAGGCTTCACGCTAGGGCGCTGCTGCACCAGATCGAATAGTTAGGTCCTTAGATGTCAACGCCAGAAGCATAAAATACGATATAAATACAACAGCTTTTCCATTGTATAAAAGGAGTAATTGCAAACAGTGTGAAAGTAATGGTCATTTCTACGTTCCGGGCAACCTAGGCTTCACTCTACGGTGTTGTTCCACCAGATCGAATAGTTAGGGCCTAAGAAGTGAACGCCAGAAGCATAAAATACAATATAAATCTAACAGTTTTTCCATCGTATAAAACGAATAATAGCAACCAGTGTTAATGTTATGGTCATTTCTACGTTCCGGGCAAGCTAGGTTTCACTCTAGGGCGTTGCTCCACCAGATCAAACAGTTAGGGCCTTAGAAGTCAACGCCCGAACCATAAAATACAGAATAAATAGAACAGTTTTTCCATTGTATAAAACGAATAATTGCTACCAGTGTGAAAGTTATGGTCATTTCTACTTTCCGGGCAACCTAGGCTTCATCCTAGGGCGTTGCTCCAACAGATTGAATAGTTAGGGCCTTAGAAGTCAATGCCCGAAGCATAAAATACAATATAAATGCAACAGTTTTTCCATCATAAAAAACGAATAATTGCAACCAGTATGAAGGTTATGGTCATTTCTACTTACCGGGCAACCTACGCTTCACTCGAGGGCGTTGCTCCACCAGATCGAATAGTTAGGGCTTTAGAAGTCAAAGCGCGAAGCATAAAATACAATATAAATAGAACACTTTTTCCATCGTATAAAACGAATAATTGCTCCCAGTGTGAAAATTATGGTCATTTCTATTTGCCGGGCAACCTAGGCTTCACGCTAGGGCGTTGTTCCGCCTGATGGAATAGTTAGGGCCTAAGAAGTCAACGCCAGAAGCATAAAATACGATATAAATACAACAGCTTTTCCATCGTATAAAACGAATAATTGCAACCAGTTTGAAAGTGATGGTCATTTCTACGTACCGGGCAATCTAGCCTTCACTCTAGGGCGTTGCTCCACCAGATCAAACAGTTAGGGCCTTAGAAGTCAACGCCCGAAGCATAAAATACAAAATAAATAGAACAGTTTTTCCGTTGTATAAAACGAATAATTGCTACCAGTGTAAACGTTATGGTCAATTCTACGTTCCGGGCAACCTAGGCTTCACCCTAGGGCGTTGTTCCACGAGATCGAATAGTTCGGGCCTAAGAAGTGAACGACAGAAGAATAAAATACAATATAAAGATAACAGTTTTTCCATCGTATAAAACGAATAATTGCAACCAGTATGAAAGTTATGGTCATTTTTACTTTCCGGGCAACCTAGGCTTCACTCTAGGGCGTTGCTCCACCAGATCGAATAGTTAGGGTCTAAGAAGTGAACGCCAGAAGCATAAAATACAATATAATTGCAACAGTTTTTCCATCGTATAAAACGAATAATTGCAACCAGTGTGAAAGTAATGGTCATTTCTACGTTCCGAGCACCCTAGGCGTCACTCTAGGGCGTTGCTCCACCACATCTAATAGCTACGGCCTTAGAAGTCAACGCCAGAGGCATAAAATACAGTATAAATACAACAGCTTTTCCATCGTATAAAACGAATGATTGCAACCGGTGTGAAAGTAATGATCATTTCTACATTCCGAGCAACCTAGGCTTCACGCTAGGGCGCTGCTGCACCAGATCGAATAGTTAGGTCCTTAGATGTCAACGCCAGAAGCATAAAATACGATATAAATGCAACAGCTTTTCCATTGTATAAAAGGAGTAATTGCAAACAGTGTGAAAGTAATGGTCATTTCTACGTTCCGGGCAACCTAGGCTTCACTCTACGGTGTTGTTCCACCAGATCGAATAGTTAGGGCCTAAGAAGTGAACGCCAGAAACATAAAATACAATATAAATCTAACAGTTTTTCCATCGTATAAAACGAATAATAGCAACCAGTGTTAATGTTATGGTCATTTCTACGTTCCGGGCAAGCTAGGTTTCACTCTAGGGCGTTGCTCCACCAGATCAAACAGTTAGGGCCTTAGAAGTCAACGCCCGAACCATAAAATACAGAATAAATAGAACAGTTTTTCCATTGTATAAAACGAATAATTGCTACCAGTGTGAAAGTTATGGTCATTTCTACTTTCCGGGCAACCTAGGCTTCATCCTAGGGCGTTGCTCCAACAGATTGAATAGTTAGGGCCTTAGAAGTCAATGCCCGAAGCATAAAATACAATATAAATGCAACAGTTTTTCCATCATAAAAAACGAATAATTGCAACCAGTATGAAGGTCATGGTCATTTCTACTTACCGGGCAACCTACGCTTCACTCGAGGGCGTTGCTCCACCAGATCGAATAGTTAGGGCTTTAGAAGTCAAAGCGCGAAGCATAAAATACAAGATAAATAGAACACTTTTTCCATCGTATAAAACGAATAATTGCTCCCAGTGTGAAAATTATGGTCATTTCTATTTGCCGGGCAACCTAGGCATCACGCTAGGGCGTTGTTCCGCCTGATGGAATAGTTAGGGCCTAAGAAGTCAACGCCAGAAGCATAAAATACGATATAAATACAACAGCTTTTCCATCGTATAAAACGAATAATTGCAACCAGTTTGAAAGTGATGGTCATTTCTACGTACCGGGCAATCTAGCCTTCACTCTAGGGCGTTGCTCCACCAGATCAAACAGTTAGGGCCTTAGAAGTCAACGCCCGAAGCATAAAATGCAAAATAAATAGAACAGTTTTTCCGTTGTATAAAACGAATAATTGCTACCAGTGTAAACGTTATGGTCAATTCTACGTTCCGGGCAACCTAGGCTTCACCCTAGGGCGTTGTTCCACCAGATCGAATAGTTCGGGCCTAAGAAGTGAACGACAGAAGAATAAAATACAATATAAAGATAACAGTTTTTCCATCGTATAAAACGAATAATTGCAACCAGTATGAAAGTTATGGTCATTTTTACTTTCCGGGCAACCTAGGCTTCACTCTAGGGCGTTGCTCCACCAGATCGAATAGTTAGGGCCTTAGATGTCAATGCCCGAAGCATAAAATGCAATAAAAATACAACAGTTTTTCCATCATACAACAGGAATAATTGCAACCAATTTGAAAGTGATGGTCATTTCTACGTACCGGGCAACCTAGGCTTCACGCTAGGGCGTTGCTCCACCAGATCGAATAGTTAGGGCCTTAGATGTCAATGCCCGAAGCATAAAATGCAATAAAAATACAACAGTTTTTCCATCATATAACAGGAATAATTGCAACCAATTTGAAAGTGATGGTCATTTCTACGTACCGGGCAACCTAGGCTTCACTCGAGGGCGTTGGTCCACCAGATCGAATAGTTAGGGCCTTAGAAGTCAACGCCCGAAGCATAAAATACAGAATAAATAGAACAGTTTTTCCTTCGTATAAAACGAATAATTGCTACCAGTGTGAAAGTTATGGTCATTTCTACTTTCCGGGCAACCTAGGCTTCACCCTAGGTCGTTGCTCCGACAGATTGAATAGTTAGGGCCTTAGAAGTCAATGCCAGAAGCATAAAATACGATATAAATAAAACAGTTTTTCCATCGTATAAAACGAATAATTGCTACCAGTGTGAAAGTTATGGTCATTGCTACGTTCCGCGCAACCTAGGTTTCACTCCAGGGCGTTGTTCCACCAGATCGAATAGTTACGGCCTAAGAAGTCAACGCCAGAAGCATAAAATACGATAAAGATGCAACAGTTTTTCCATCGTACAAAACGAATAATTGCAACCAGTGTGAAAGTTATGGTCATTTCTACTTTACGGGCAACCTATGCTTCACCCTAGGGCGTTGTTCCACATGATGGAATAGTTAGGGCCTAAGAAGTCAACGCCAGAAGCATAAAATACGATATAAATACAAGTGCTTTTCCATCGTATAAAACGAATAATTGCAACCAGTTTGAAAGTGATGGTCATTTCTACGTACCGGGCAATCTAGCCTTCACTCTAGGGCGTTGCTCCACCAGATCAAACAGTTAGGGCCTTAGAAGTCAACGCCCGAAGCATAAAATACAAAATAAATAGAACAGTTTTTCCGTTGTATAAAACGAATAATTGCTACCAGTGTAAACGTTATGGTCATTTCTACATTCCGAGCAACCTAGGCTTCACGCTAGGGCGCTGCTGCACCAGATCGAATAGTTAGGGCCCAAGAAGTCAACGCCAGAAGCATAAAATACGATATAAATACAACAGCTTTTCCATCGTATAAAACGAATGATTGCAACCAGTGTGAAAGTAATGGTCATTTCTACATTCCGAGCAACCTAGGCTTCACGCTAGGGCGTTGCTCCACCAGATCGAATAGTTAGGGCCTTAGATGTCAATGCCCGAAGCATAAAATGCAATAAAAATACAACAGTTTTTCCATCATACAACAGGAATAATTGCAACCAATTTGAAAGTGATGGTCATTTCTACGTACCGGGCAACCTAGGCTTCACTCGAGGGCGTTGGTCCACCAGATCGAATAGTTAGGGCCTTAGAAGTCAACGCCAGAGGCATAAAATACAGTATAAATACAACAGCTTTTCCATCGTATAAAACGAATGATTGCAACCAGTGTGAAAGTAATGGTCATTTCTACATTCCGAGCAACCTAGGCTTCACGCTAGGGCGCTGCTGCACCAGATCGAATAGTTAGGTCCTTAGATGTCAACGCCAGAAGCATAAAATACGATATAAATACAACAGCTTTTCCATTGTATAAAAGGAGTAATTGCAAACATTGTGAAAGTAATGGTTATTTCTACGTTCCGGGCAACCTAGGCTTCACTCTACGGTGTTGTTCCACCAGATCGAATAGTTAGGGCCTAAGAAGTGAACGCCAGAAGCATAAAATACAATATAAATCTAACAGTTTTTCCATCGTATAAAACGAATAATAGCAACCAGTGTTAATGTTATGGTCATCTCTACGTTCCGGGCAAGCTAGGCTTCACTCTAGGGCGTTGCTCCACCAGATCAAACAGTTAGGGCCTTAGAAGTCAACGCCCGAACCATAAAATACAGAATAAATAGAACAGTTTTTCCATTGTATAAAACGAATAATTGCTACCAGTGTGAAAGTTATGGTCATTTCTACTTTCCGGGCAACCTAGGCTTCATCCTAGGGCGTTGCTCCAACAGATTGAATAGTTTGGGCCTTAGAAGTCAATGCCCGAAGCATAAAATACAATATAAATGCAACAGTTTTTCCATCATAAAAAACGAATAATTGCAACCAGTATGAAGGTTATGGTCATTTCTACTTACCGGGCAACCTACGCTTCACTCGAGGGCGTTGCTCCACCAGATCGAATAGTTAGGGCTTTAGAAGTCAAAGCGCGAAGCATAAAATACAAGATAAATAGAACACTTTTTCCATCGTATAAAACGAATAATTGCTCCCAGTGTGAAAATTATGGTCATTTCTATTTGCCGGGCAACCTAGGCTTCACGCTAGGGCGTTGTTCCGCCTGATGGAATAGTTAGGGCCTAAGAAGTCAACGCCAGAAGCATAAAATACAAAATAAATAGAACAGTTTTTCCGTTGTATAAAACGAATAATTGCTACCAGTGTAAACGTTATGGTCAATTCTACGTTCCGGGCAACCTAGGCTTCACCCTAGGGCGTTGTTCCACCAGATCGAATAGTTCGGGCCTAAGAAGTGAACGACAGAAGAATAAAATACAATATAAAGATAACAGTTTTTCCATCGTATAAAACGAATAATTGCAACCAGTATGAAAGTTATGGTCATTTTTACTTTCCGGGCAACCTAGGCTTCACTCTAGGGCGTTGCTCCACCAGATCGAATAGTTAGGGTCTAAGAAGTGAACGCCAGAAGCATAAAATACAATATAATTGCAACAGTTTTTCCATCGTATAAAACGAATAATTGCAACCAGTGTGAAAGTAATGGTCATTTCTACGTTCCGAGCACCCTAGGCGTCACTCTAGGGCGTTGCTCCACCACATCTAATAGCTACGGCCTTAGAAGTCAACGCCAGAGGCATAAAATACAGTATAAATACAACAGCTTTTCCATCGTATAAAACGAATGATTGCAACCGGTGTGAAAGTAATGATCATTTCTACATTCCGAGCAACCTAGGCTTCACGCTAGGGCGCTGCTGCACCAGATCGAATAGTTAGGTCCTTAGATGTCAACGCCAGAAGCATAAAATACGATATAAATACAACAGCTTTTCCATTGTATAAAAGGAGTAATTGCAAACAGTGTGAAAGTAATGGTCATTTCTACGTTCCGGGCAACCTAGGCTTCACTCTACGGTGTTGTTCCACCAGATCGAATAGTTAGGGCCTAAGAAGTGAACGCCAGAAGCATAAAATACAATATAAATCTAACAGTTTTTCCATCGTATAAAACGAATAATAGCAACCAGTGTTAATGTTATGGTCATTTCTACGTTCCGGGCAAGCTAGGTTTCACTCTAGGGCGTTGCTCCACCAGATCAAACAGTTAGGGCCTTAGAAGTCAACGCCCGAACCATAAAATACAGAATAAATAGAACAGTTTTTCCATTGTATAAAACGAATAATTGCTACCAGTGTGAAAGTTATGGTCATTTCTACTTTCCGGGCAACCTAGGCTTCATCCTAGGGCGTTGCTCCAACAGATTGAATAGTTAGGGCCTTAGAAGTCAATGCCCGAAGCATAAAATACAATATAAATGCAACAGTTTTTCCATCATAAAAAACGAATAATTGCAACCAGTATGAAGGTTATGGTCATTTCTACTTACCGGGCAACCTACGCTTCACTCGAGGGCGTTGCTCCACCAGATCGAATAGTTAGGGCTTTAGAAGTCAAAGCGCGAAGCATAAAATACAATATAAATAGAACACTTTTTCCATCGTATAAAACGAATAATTGCTCCCAGTGTGAAAATTATGGTCATTTCTATTTGCCGGGCAACCTAGGCTTCACGCTAGGGCGTTGTTCCGCCTGATGGAATAGTTAGGGCCTAAGAAGTCAACGCCAGAAGCATAAAATACGATATAAATACAACAGCTTTTCCATCGTATAAAACGAATAATTGCAACCAGTTTGAAAGTGATGGTCATTTCTACGTACCGGGCAATCTAGCCTTCACTCTAGGGCGTTGCTCCACCAGATCAAACAGTTAGGGCCTTAGAAGTCAACGCCCGAAGCATAAAATACAAAATAAATAGAACAGTTTTTCCGTTGTATAAAACGAATAATTGCTACCAGTGTAAACGTTATGGTCAATTCTACGTTCCGGGCAACCTAGGCTTCACCCTAGGGCGTTGTTCCACCAGATCGAATAGTTCGGGCCTAAGAAGTGAACGACAGAAGAATAAAATACAATATAAAGATAACAGTTTTTCCATCGTATAAAACGAATAATTGCAACCAGTATGAAAGTTATGGTCATTTTTACTTTCCGGGCAACCTAGGCTTCACTCTAGGGCGTTGCTCCACCAGATCGAATAGTTAGGGTCTAAGAAGTGAACGCCAGAAGCATAAAATACAATATAATTGCAACAGTTTTTCCATCGTATAAAACGAATAATTGCAACCAGTGTGAAAGTAATGGTCATTTCTACGTTCCGAGCACCCTAGGCGTCACTCTAGGGCGTTGCTCCACCACATCTAATAGCTACGGCCTTAGAAGTCAACGCCAGAGGCATAAAATACAGTATAAATACAACAGCTTTTCCATCGTATAAAACGAATGATTGCAACCGGTGTGAAAGTAATGATCATTTCTACATTCCGAGCAACCTAGGCTTCACGCTAGGGCGCTGCTGCACCAGATCGAATAGTTAGGTCCTTAGATGTCAACGCCAGAAGCATAAAATACGATATAAATACAACAGCTTTTCCATTGTATAAAAGGAGTAATTGCAAACAGTGTGAAAGTAATGGTCATTTCTACGTTCCGGGCAACCTAGGCTTCACTCTACGGTGTTGTTCCACCAGATCGAATAGTTAGGGCCTAAGAAGTGAACGCCAGAAGCATAAAATACAATATAAATCTAACAGTTTTTCCATCGTATAAAACGAATAATAGCAACCAGTGTTAATGTTATGGTCATTTCTACGTTCCGGGCAAGCTAGGTTTCACTCTAGGGCGTTGCTCCACCAGATCAAACAGTTAGGGCCTTAGAAGTCAACGCCCGAACCATAAAATACAGAATAAATAGAACAGTTTTTCCATTGTATAAAACGAATAATTGCTACCAGTGTGAAAGTTATGGTCATTTCTACTTTCCGGGCAACCTAGGCTTCATCCTAGGGCGTTGCTCCAACAGATTGAATAGTTAGGGCCTTAGAAGTCAATGCCCGAAGCATAAAATACAATATAAATGCAACAGTTTTTCCATCATAAAAAACGAATAATTGCAACCAGTATGAAGGTTATGGTCATTTCTACTTACCGGGCAACCTACGCTTCACTCGAGGGCGTTGCTCCACCAGATCGAATAGTTAGGGCTTTAGAAGTCAAAGCGCGAAGCATAAAATACAATATAAATAGAACACTTTTTCCATCGTATAAAACGAATAATTGCTCCCAGTGTGAAAATTATGGTCATTTCTATTTGCCGGGCAACCTAGGCTTCACGCTAGGGCGTTGTTCCGCCTGATGGAATAGTTAGGGCCTAAGAAGTCAACGCCAGAAGCATAAAATACGATATAAATACAACAGCTTTTCCATCGTATAAAACGAATAATTGCAACCAGTTTGAAAGTGATGGTCATTTCTACGTACCGGGCAATCTAGCCTTCACTCTAGGGCGTTGCTCCACCAGATCAAACAGTTAGGGCCTTAGAAGTCAACGCCCGAAGCATAAAATACAAAATAAATAGAACAGTTTTTCCGTTGTATAAAACGAATAATTGCTACCAGTGTAAACGTTATGGTCAATTCTACGTTCCGGGCAACCTAGGCTTCACCCTAGGGCGTTGTTCCACCAGATCGAATAGTTCGGGCCTAAGAAGTGAACGACAGAAGAATAAAATACAATATAAAGATAACAGTTTTTCCATCGTATAAAACGAATAATTGCAACCAGTATGAAAGTTATGGTCATTTTTACTTTCCGGGCAACCTAGGCTTCACTCTAGGGCGTTGCTCCACCAGATCGAATAGTTAGGGTCTAAGAAGTGAACGCCAGAAGCATAAAATACAATATAATTGCAACAGTTTTTCCATCGTATAAAACGAATAATTGCAACCAGTGTGAAAGTAATGGTCATTTCTACGTTCCGAGCACCCTAGGCGTCACTCTAGGGCGTTGCTCCACCACATCTAATAGCTACGGCCTTAGAAGTCAACGCCAGAGGCATAAAATACAGTATAAATACAACAGCTTTTCCATCGTATAAAACGAATGATTGCAACCGGTGTGAAAGTAATGATCATTTCTACATTCCGAGCAACCTAGGCTTCACGCTAGGGCGCTGCTGCACCAGATCGAATAGTTAGGTCCTTAGATGTCAACGCCAGAAGCATAAAATACGATATAAATGCAACAGCTTTTCCATTGTATAAAAGGAGTAATTGCAAACAGTGTGAAAGTAATGGTCATTTCTACGTTCCGGGCAACCTAGGCTTCACTCTACGGTGTTGTTCCACCAGATCGAATAGTTAGGGCCTAAGAAGTGAACGCCAGAAGCATAAAATACAATATAAATCTAACAGTTTTTCCATCGTATAAAACGAATAATAGCAACCAGTGTTAATGTTATGGTCATTTCTACGTTCCGGGCAAGCTAGGTTTCACTCTAGGGCGTTGCTCCACCAGATCAAACAGTTAGGGCCTTAGAAGTCAACGCCCGAACCATAAAATACAGAATAAATAGAACAGTTTTTCCATTGTATAAAACGAATAATTGCTACCAGTGTGAAAGTTATGGTCATTTCTACTTTCCGGGCAACCTAGGCTTCATCCTAGGGCGTTGCTCCAACAGATTGAATAGTTAGGGCCTTAGAAGTCAATGCCCGAAGCATAAAATACAATATAAATGCAACAGTTTTTCCATCATAAAAAACGAATAATTGCAACCAGTATGAAGGTTATGGTCATTTCTACTTACCGGGCAACCTACGCTTCACTCGAGGGCGTTGCTCCACCAGATCGAATAGTTAGGGCTTTAGAAGTCAAAGCGCGAAGCATAAAATACAAGATAAATAGAACACTTTTTCCATCGTATAAAACGAATAATTGCTCCCAGTGTGAAAATTATGGTCATTTCTATTTGCCGGGAAACCTAGGCTTCACGCTAGGGCGTTGTTCCGCCTGATGGAATAGTTAGGGCCTAAGAAGTCAACGCCAGAAGCATAAAATACGATATAAATACAACAACTTTTCCAACGTATAAAACGAATAATTGCAACCAGTTTGAAAGTGATGGTCATTTCTACGTACCGGGCAATCTAGCCTTCACTCTAGGGCGTTGCTCCACCAGATCAAACAGTTAGGGCCTTAGAAGTCAACGCCCGAAGCATAAAATGCAAAATAAATAGAACAGTTTTTCCGTTGTATAAAACGAATAATTGCTACCAGTGTAAACGTTATGGTCAATTCTACGTTCCGGGCAACCTAGGCTTCACCCTAGGGCGTTGTTCCACCAGATCGAATAGTTCGGGCCTAAGAAGTGAACGACAGAAGAATAAAATACAATATAAAGATAACAGTTTTTCCATCATATAAAACGAATAATTGCAACCAGTATGAAAGTTATGGTCATTTTTACTTTCCGGGCAACCTAGGCTTCACTCTAGGGCGTTGCTCCACCAGATCGAATAGTTAGGGCCTTAGATGTCAATGCCCGAAGCATAAAATGCAATAAAAATACAACAGTTTTTCCATCATACAACAGGAATAATTGCAACCAATTTGAAAGTGATGGTCATTTCTACGTACCGGGCAACCTAGGCTTCACGCTAGGGCGTTGCTCCACCAGATCGAATAGTTAGGGCCTTAGATGTCAATGCCCGAAGCATAAAATGCAATAAAAATACAACAGTTTTTCCATCATATAACAGGAATAATTGCAACCAATTTGAAAGTGATGGTCATTTCTACGTACCGGGCAACCTAGGCTTCACTCGAGGGCGTTGGTCCACCAGATCGAATAGTTAGGGCCTTAGAAGTCAACGCCCGAAGCATAAAATACAGAATAAATAGAACAGTTTTTCCTTCGTATAAAACGAATAATTGCTACCAGTGTGAAAGTTATGGTCATTTCTACTTTCCGGGCAACCTAGGCTTCTCCCTAGGTCGTTGCTCCGACAGATTGAATAGTTAGGGCCTTAGAAGTCAATGCCAGAAGCATAAAATACGATATAAATAAAACAGTTTTTCCATCGTATAAAACGAATAATTGCTACCAGTGTGAAAGTTATGGTCATTGCTACGTTCCGCGCAACCTAGGTTTCACTCCAGGGCGTTGTTCCACCAGATCGAATAGTTACGGCCTAAGAAGTCAACGCCAGAAGCATAAAATACGATAAAGATGCAACAGTTTTTCCATCGTACAAAACGAATAATTGCAACCAGTGTGAAAGTTATGGTCATTTCTACTTTACGGGCAACCTATGCTTCACCCTAGGGCGTTGTTCCACATGATGGAATAGTTAGGGCCTAAGAAGTCAACGCCAGAAGCATAAAATACGATATAAATACAAGTGCTTTTCCATCGTATAAAACGAATAATTGCAACCAGTTTGAAAGTGATGGTCATTTCTACGTACCGGGCAATCTAGCCTTCACTCTAGGGCGTTGCTCCACCAGATCAAACAGTTAGGGCCTTAGAAGTCAACGCCCGAAGCATAAAATACAAAATAAATAGAACAGTTTTTCCGTTGTATAAAACGAATAATTGCTACCAGTGTAAACGTTATGGTCATTTCTACATTCCGAGCAACCTAGGCTTCACGCTAGGGCGCTGCTGCACCAGATCGAATAGTTAGGGCCCAAGAAGTCAACGCCAGAAGCATAAAATACGATATAAATACAACAGCTTTTCCATCGTATAAAACGAATGATTGCAACCAGTGTGAAAGTAATGGTCATTTCTACATTCCGAGCAACCTAGGCTTCACGCTAGGGCGTTGCTCCACCAGATCGAATAGTTAGGGCCTTAGATGTCAATGCCCGAAGCATAAAATGCAATAAAAATACAACAGTTTTTCCATCATACAACAGGAATAATTGCAACCAATTTGAAAGTGATGGTCATTTCTACGTACCGGGCAACCTAGGCTTCACTCGAGGGCGTTGGTCCACCAGATCGAATAGTTAGGGCCTTAGAAGTCAACGCCAGAGGCATAAAATACAGTATAAATACAACAGCTTTTCCATCGTATAAAACGAATGATTGCAACCAGTGTGAAAGTAATGGTCATTTCTACATTCCGAGCAACCTAGGCTTCACGCTAGGGCGCTGCTGCACCAGATCGAATAGTTAGGTCCTTAGATGTCAACGCCAGAAGCATAAAATACGATATAAATACAACAGCTTTTCCATTGTATAAAAGGAGTAATTGCAAACATTGTGAAAGTAATGGTTATTTCTACGTTCCGGGCAACCTAGGCTTCACTCTACGGTGTTGTTCCACCAGATCGAATAGTTAGGGCCTAAGAAGTGAACGCCAGAAGCATAAAATACAATATAAATCTAACAGTTTTTCCATCGTATAAAACGAATAATAGCAACCAGTGTTAATGTTATGGTCATCTCTACGTTCCGGGCAAGCTAGGCTTCACTCTAGGGCGTTGCTCCACCAGATCAAACAGTTAGGGCCTTAGAAGTCAACGCCCGAACCATAAAATACAGAATAAATAGAACAGTTTTTCCATTGTATAAAACGAATAATTGCTACCAGTGTGAAAGTTATGGTCATTTCTACTTTCCGGGCAACCTAGGCTTCATCCTAGGGCGTTGCTCCAACAGATTGAATAGTTTGGGCCTTAGAAGTCAATGCCCGAAGCATAAAATACAATATAAATGCAACAGTTTTTCCATCATAAAAAACGAATAATTGCAACCAGTATGAAGGTTATGGTCATTTCTACTTACCGGGCAACCTACGCTTCACTCGAGGGCGTTGCTCCACCAGATCGAATAGTTAGGGCTTTAGAAGTCAAAGCGCGAAGCATAAAATACAAGATAAATAGAACACTTTTTCCATCGTATAAAACGAATAATTGCTCCCAGTGTGAAAATTATGGTCATTTCTATTTGCCGGGCAACCTAGGCTTCACGCTAGGGCGTTGTTCCGCCTGATGGAATAGTTAGGGCCTAAGAAGTCAACGCCAGAAGCATAAAATACAAAATAAATAGAACAGTTTTTCCGTTGTATAAAACGAATAATTGCTACCAGTGTAAACGTTATGGTCAATTCTACGTTCCGGGCAACCTAGGCTTCACCCTAGGGCGTTGTTCCACCAGATCGAATAGTTCGGGCCTAAGAAGTGAACGACAGAAGAATAAAATACAATATAAAGATAACAGTTTTTCCATCGTATAAAACGAATAATTGCAACCAGTATGAAAGTTATGGTCATTTTTACTTTCCGGGCAACCTAGGCTTCACTCTAGGGCGTTGCTCCACCAGATCGAATAGTTAGGGTCTAAGAAGTGAACGCCAGAAGCATAAAATACAATATAATTGCAACAGTTTTTCCATCGTATAAAACGAATAATTGCAACCAGTGTGAAAGTAATGGTCATTTCTACGTTCCGAGCACCCTAGGCGTCACTCTAGGGCGTTGCTCCACCACATCTAATAGCTACGGCCTTAGAAGTCAACGCCAGAGGCATAAAATACAGTATAAATACAACAGCTTTTCCATCGTATAAAACGAATGATTGCAACCGGTGTGAAAGTAATGATCATTTCTACATTCCGAGCAACCTAGGCTTCACGCTAGGGCGCTGCTGCACCAGATCGAATAGTTAGGTCCTTAGATGTCAACGCCAGAAGCATAAAATACGATATAAATACAACAGCTTTTCCATTGTATAAAAGGAGTAATTGCAAACAGTGTGAAAGTAATGGTCATTTCTACGTTCCGGGCAACCTAGGCTTCACTCTACGGTGTTGTTCCACCAGATCGAATAGTTAGGGCCTAAGAAGTGAACGCCAGAAGCATAAAATACAATATAAATCTAACAGTTTTTCCATCGTATAAAACGAATAATAGCAACCAGTGTTAATGTTATGGTCATTTCTACGTTCCGGGCAAGCTAGGTTTCACTCTAGGGCGTTGCTCCACCAGATCAAACAGTTAGGGCCTTAGAAGTCAACGCCCGAACCATAAAATACAGAATAAATAGAACAGTTTTTCCATTGTATAAAACGAATAATTGCTACCAGTGTGAAAGTTATGGTCATTTCTACTTTCCGGGCAACCTAGGCTTCATCCTAGGGCGTTGCTCCAACAGATTGAATAGTTAGGGCCTTAGAAGTCAATGCCCGAAGCATAAAATACAATATAAATGCAACAGTTTTTCCATCATAAAAAACGAATAATTGCAACCAGTATGAAGGTTATGGTCATTTCTACTTAACGGGCAACCTACGCTTCACTCGAGGGCGTTGCTCCACCAGATCGAATAGTTAGGGCTTTAGAAGTCAAAGCGCGAAGCATAAAATACAAGATAAATAGAACACTTTTTCCATCGTATAAAACGAATAATTGCTCCCAGTGTGAAAATTATGGTCATTTCTATTTGCCGGGCAACCTAGGCTTCACGCTAGGGCGTTGTTCCGCCTGATGGAATAGTTAGGGCCTAAGAAGTCAACGCCAGAAGCATAAAATACGATATAAATACAACAGCTTTTCCATCGTATAAAACGAATAATTGCAACCAGTTTGAAAGTGATGGTCATTTCTACGTACCGGGCAATCTAGCCTTCACTCTAGGGCGTTGCTCCACCAGATCAAACAGTTAGGGCCTTAGAAGTCAACGCCCGAAGCATAAAATGCAAAATAAATAGAACAGTTTTTCCGTTGTATAAAACGAATAATTGCTACCAGTGTAAACGTTATGGTCAATTCTACGTTGCGGGCAACCTAGGCTTCACCCTAGGGCGTTGTTCCACCAGATCGAATAGTTCGGGCCTGAGAAGTGAACGACAGAAGAATAAAATACAATATAAAGATAACAGTTTTTCCATCGTATAAAACGAATAATTGCAACCAGTATGAAAGTTATGGTCATTTTTACTTTCCGGGCAACCTAGGCTTCACTCTAGGGCGTTGCTCCACCAGATCGAATAGTTAGGGTCTAAGAAGTGAACGCCAGAAGCATAAAATACAATATAATTGCAACAGTTTTTCCATCGTATAAAACGAATAATTGCAACCAGTGTGAAAGTAATGGTCATTTCTACGTTCCGAGCACCCTAGGCGTCACTCTAGGGCGTTGCTCCACCACATCTAATAGCTACGGCCTTAGAAGTCAACGCCAGAGGCATAAAATACAGTATAAATACAACAGCTTTTCCATCGTATAAAACGAATGATTGCAACCGGTGTGAAAGTAATGATCATTTCTACATTCCGAGCAACCTAGGCTTCACGCTAGGGCGCTGCTGCACCAGATCGAATAGTTAGGTCCTTAGATGTCAACGCCAGAAGCATAAAATACGATATAAATACAACAGCTTTTCCATTGTATAAAAGGAGTAATTGCAAACAGTGTGAAAGTAATGGTCATTTCTACGTTCCGGGCAACCTAGGCTTCACTCTACGGTGTTGTTCCACCAGATCGAATAGTTAGGGCCTAAGAAGTGAACGCCAGAAGCATAAAATACAATATAAATCTAACAGTTTTTCCATCGTATAAAACGAATAATAGCAACCAGTGTTAATGTTATGGTCATTTCTACGTTCCGGGCAAGCTAGGTTTCACTCTAGGGCGTTGCTCCAACAGATCAAACAGTTAGGGCCTTAGAAGTCAACGCCCGAACCATAAAATACAAAAAAAATACAACAGTGTTTCCATCATATAACAGGAATAATTGCCACCTGTTTGAAAGTGATGGTCATTTCTCCTTTCCGGGCAACCTAGGCTTCACTCTCGGCCGTTGCTCCACCACATCTAATAGCTACGGCCTTAGAAGTCAACGCCAGAGGCATAAAATACAATATAAATACAACAGCTCTTCCATCGTATAAAACGAATGATTGCAACCAGTGTGAAAGTAATGGTCATTTCTACATTCCGAGAAACCTAGGCTTCACTCTAGGGCGCTGCTCCACCGGATCGAATAGTTAGGTCCTTAGATGTCAACGCCAGAAGCATAAAATACGATATAAATACAACAGCTTTTCCGTTGTATAAAAGGAGTAATTGCAAACAGTGTGAAAGGTATGGTCATTTCTACGTTCCGGGCAACCTAGGCTTCACTCTACGGTGTTTTTCCACCAGATCGAATAGTTAGGGCCTAAGAAGTGAACGCCAGAAGCATAAAATACAATATAAATATAACAGTTTTTCCATCGTATAAAACGAATAATAGCAACCAGTGTTAATGTTATGGTCATTTCTACGTTCCGGGCAAGCTAGGCTTCATTCTAGGGCGTTGCTCCACCAGATCAAACAGTTAGGGCTTAGAAGTCAACGCCCGAACCATAAAATACAGAATAAATAGAACAGTTTTTCCATTGTATAAAACGAATAATTGCTACCAGTGTGAAAGTTATGGTCATTTCTACTTTCCGGGCAACCTAGGCTTCATCCTAGGGCGTTGCTCCAACAGATTGAATAGTTAGGGCCTTAGAAGTCAATGCCCGTAGCATAAAATACAATATAAATACAACAGTTTTTCCATCATATAAAACGAATAATTGCAACCAGTATGAAGGTTATGGTCATTTCTACGTACCGGGCAACCTACGCTTCACTCTAGGGCGTTGCTCCACCAGGTCAAACAGTTAGGGCCTTAGAAGTCAACGCCCGAAGCATAAAATACAAAATAAATAGAACAGTTTTTCCATTGTATAAAACGAATAATTGCTACCAGTGTAAACGTTATGGTCAATTCTACGTTCCGGGTAACCTAGGCTTCACCCTAGGGCGTTGTTCCACCAGATCGAATAGTTCGGGCTAAGAAGTGAACGCCAGAAGAATAAAATACAATATAAATATAACAGTTTTTCCATCGTATAAAACGAATAATAGCAACCAGTGTGAAGGTTGTGGTCATTGCTACGTTCCGGGCAACCTAGGTTTCACTCTAGGGCGTCGCTCCACCAGATCAAACTGTTAGGGCCCTAGAAGCCAACGCCCGAAGCATTAAATACAAAATAAATAGAACAGTTTTTCCATTGTATAAAACGAATAATTGCTACCAGTGTAAAAGTTATGGTCATTTCTACGTTCCGGGCAACCTAGGCTTCACCCCAGGCCGTTGTTTCACCAGATCGAATAGTTAGGGCCTAAGGAGTGAACGCCAGAAGCATAAAATACAATATAAATACAACAGTTTTTCCATCATATAAAACGAATAATTGCTACCAGTATGAAAGTTATGGTCATTTCTACTTTCCGGGCAACCTAGGCTTCACTCTAGGGCGTTGCTCCACCAGATCGAATAGTTAGGGCCTAAGAAGTGAACGCCAGAAGCATGAAATACAATATAAATGCAACAGTTTTTCCATCGTATAAAACGAATAATTGCAACCAGTGTGAAAGTAATGGTCATTTCTACGTTCCGAGCACCCTAGGCGTCACACTAGGGCGTTGCTCCACCACATCTAATAGCTACGGCCTTAGAAGTCAACGCCAGAGGCATAAAATACAGTATAAATACAACAGCTTTTCCATCGTATAAAACGAATGATTGCAACCGGCGTGAAAGTAATGATCATTTCTACATTCCGAGCAACCTAGGCTTCACGCTAGGGCGCTGCTGCACCAGATCGAATAGTTAGGTCCTTAGATGTCAACGCCAGAAGCATAAAATACGATATAAATACAACAGCTTTTCCATTGTATAAAAGGAGTAATTGCAAACAGTGTGAAAGTAATGGTCATTTCTACGTTCCGAGCAACCTAGGCTTCACTCTACGGTGTTGTTCCACCAGATCGAATAGTTAGGGCCTAAGAAGTGAACGCCAGAAGCATAAAATACAATATAAATCTAACAGTTTTTCCATCGTATAAAACGAATAATAGCAACCAGTGTTAATGTTATGGTCATTTCTACGTTCCGGGCAAGCTAGGTTTCACTCTAGGGCGTTGCTCCAACAGATCAAACAGTTAGGGCCTTAGAAGTCAACGCCCGAACCATAAAATACAAAAAAAATACAACAGTGTTTCCATCATATAACAGGAATAATTGCCACCTGTTTGAAAGTGATGGTCATTTCTCCTTTCCGGGCAACCTAGGCTTCACTCTCGGCCGTTGCTCCACCACATCTAATAGCTACGGCCTTAGAAGTCAACGCCAGAGGCATAAAATACAATATAAATACAACAGCTCTTCCATCGTATAAAACGAATGATTGCAACCAGTGTGAAAGTAATGGTCATTTCTACATTCCGAGAAACCTAGGCTTCACTCTAGGGCGCTGCTCCACCGGATCGAATAGTTAGGTCCTTAGATGTCAACGCCAGAAGCATAAAATACGATATAAATACAACAGCTTTTCCGTTGTATAAAAGGAGTAATTGCAAACAGTGTGAAAGGTATGGTCATTTCTACGTTCCGGGCAACCTAGGCTTCACTCTACGGTGTTTTTCCACCAGATCGAATAGTTAGGGCCTAAGAAGTGAACGCCAGAAGCATAAAATACAATATAAATATAACAGTTTTTCCATCGTATAAAACGAATAATAGCAACCAGTGTTAATGTTATGGTCATTTCTACGTTCCGGGCAAGCTAGGCTTCATTCTAGGGCGTTGCTCCACCAGATCAAACAGTTAGGGCTTAGAAGTCAACGCCCGAACCATAAAATACAGAATAAATAGAACAGTTTTTCCATTGTATAAAACGAATAATTGCTACCAGTGTGAAAGTTATGGTCATTTCTACTTTCCGGGCAACCTAGGCTTCATCCTAGGGCGTTGCTCCAACAGATTGAATAGTTAGGGCCTTAGAAGTCAATGCCCGTAGCATAAAATACAATATAAATACAACAGTTTTTCCATCATATAAAACGAATAATTGCAACCAGTATGAAGGTTATGGTCATTTCTACGTACCGGGCAACCTACGCTTCACTCTAGGGCGTTGCTCCACCAGGTCAAACAGTTAGGGCCTTAGAAGTCAACGCCCGAAGCATAAAATACAAAATAAATAGAACAGTTTTTCCATTGTATAAAACGAATAATTGCTACCAGTGTAAACGTTATGGTCAATTCTACGTTCCGGGTAACCTAGGCTTCACCCTAGGGCGTTGTTCCACCAGATCGAATAGTTCGGGCTAAGAAGTGAACGCCAGAAGAATAAAATACAATATAAATATAACAGTTTTTCCATCGTATAAAACGAATAATAGCAACCAGTGTGAAGGTTGTGGTCATTGCTACGTTCCGGGCAACCTAGGTTTCACTCTAGGGCGTCGCTCCACCAGATCAAACTGTTAGGGCCCTAGAAGCCAACGCCCGAAGCATTAAATACAAAATAAATAGAACAGTTTTTCCATTGTATAAAACGAATAATTGCTACCAGTGTAAAAGTTATGGTCATTTCTACGTTCCGGGCAACCTAGGCTTCACCCCAGGCCGTTGTTTCACCAGATCGAATAGTTAGGGCCTAAGGAGTGAACGCCAGAAGCATAAAATACAATATAAATACAACAGTTTTTCCATCATATAAAACGAATAATTGCTACCAGTATGAAAGTTATGGTCATTTCTACTTTCCGGGCAACCTAGGCTTCACTCTAGGGCGTTGCTCCACCAGATCGAATAGTTAGGGCCTAAGAAGTGAACGCCAGAAGCATGAAATACAATATAAATGCAACAGTTTTTCCATCGTATAAAACGAATAATTGCAACCAGTGTGAAAGTAATGGTCATTTCTACGTTCCGAGCACCCTAGGCGTCACACTAGGGCGTTGCTCCACCACATCTAATAGCTACGGCCTTAGAAGTCAACGCCAGAGGCATAAAATACAGTATAAATACAACAGCTTTTCCATCGTATAAAACGAATGATTGCAACCGGCGTGAAAGTAATGATCATTTCTACATTCCGAGCAACCTAGGCTTCACGCTAGGGCGCTGCTGCACCAGATCGAATAGTTAGGTCCTTAGATGTCAACGCCAGAAGCATAAAATACGATATAAATACAACAGCTTTTCCATTGTATAAAAGGAGTAATTGCAAACAGTGTGAAAGTAATGGTCATTTCTACGTTCCGAGCAACCTAGGCTTCACTCTACGGTGTTGTTCCACCAGATCGAATAGTTAGGGCCTAAGAAGTGAACGCCAGAAGCATAAAATACAATATAAATCTAACAGTTTTTCCATCGTATAAAACGAATAATAGCAACCAGTGTTAATGTTATGGTCATTTCTACGTTCCGGGCAAGCTAGGTTTCAGTCTAGGGCGTTGCTCCAACAGATCAAACAGTTAGGGCCTTAGAAGTCAACGCCCGAACCATAAAATACAAAAAAAATACAACAGTGTTTCCATCATATAACAGGAATAATTGCCACCTGTTTGAAAGTGATGGTCATTTCTCCTTTCCGGGCAACCTAGGCTTCACTCTCGGCCGTTGCTCCACCACATCTAATAGCTACGGCCTTAGAAGTCAACGCCAGAGGCATAAAATACAATATAAATACAACAGCTCTTCCATCGTATAAAACGAATAATTGCAACCAGTGTGAAAGTAATGGTCATTTCTACATTCCGAGAAACCTAGGCTTCACTCTAGGGCGCTGCTCCACCGGATCGAATAGTTAGGTCCTTAGATGTCAACGCCAGAAGCATAAAATACGATATAAATACAACAGCTTTTCCGTTGTATAAAAGGAGTAATTGCAAACAGTGTGAAAGGTATGGTCATTTCTACGTTCCGGGCAACCTAGGCTTCACTCTACGGTGTTTTTCCACCAGATCGAATAGTTAGGGCCTAAGAAGTGAACGCCAGAAGCATAAAATACAATATAAATATAACAGTTTTTCTATCGTATAAAACGAATAATAGCAACCAGTGTTAATGTTATGGTCATTTCTACGTTCCGGGCAAGCTAGGCTTCATTCTAGGGCGTTGCTCCACCAGATCAAACAGTTAGGGCTTAGAAGTCAACGCCCGAACCATAAAATACAGAATAAATAGAACAGTTTTTCCATTGTATAAAACGAATAATTGCTACCAGTGTGAAAGTTATGGTCATTTCTACTTTCCGGGCAACCTAGGCTTCATCCTAGGGCGTTGCTCCAACAGATTGAATAGTTAGGGCCTTAGAAGTCAATGCCCGTAGCATAAAATACAATATAAATACAACAGTTTTTCCATCATATAAAACGAATAATTGCAACCTGTATGAAGGTTATGGTCATTTCTACGTACCGGGCAACCTACGCTTCACTCTAGGGCGTTGCTCCACCAGATCAAACAGTTAGGGCCTTAGAAGTCAACGCCCGAAGCAAAAAATACAAAATAAATAGAACAGTTTTTCCATTGTATAAAACGAATAATTGCTACCAGTGTAAACGTTATGGTCAATTCTACGTTCCGGGCAACCTAGGCTTCACCCTAGGGCGTTGTTCCACCAGATCGAATAGTTCGGGCTAAGAAGTGAACGCCAGAAGAATAAAATACAATATAAATATAACAGTTTTTCCATCGTATAAAACGAATAATAGCAAAAAGTGTGAAGGTTGTGGTCATTGCTACGTTCCGGGCAACCTAGGTTTCACTCTAGGGCGTCGCTCCACCAGATCAAACTGTTAGGGCCCTAGAAGCCAACGCCCGAAGCATTAAATACAAAATAAATAGAACAGTTTTTCCATTGTATAAAACGAATAATTGCTACCAGTGTAAAAGTTATGGTCATTTCTACGTTCCGGGCAACCTAGGCTTCACCCCAGGCCGTTGTTTCACCAGATCGAATAGTTAGGGCCTAAGGAGTGAACGCCAGAAGCATAAAATACAATATAAATACAACAGTTTTTCCATCATATAAAACGAATAATTGCTACCAGTATGAAAGTTATGGTCATTTCTACTTTCCGGGCAACCTAGGCTTCACTCTAGGGCGTTGCTCCACCAGATCGAATAGTTAGGGCCTAAGAAGTGAACGCCAGAAGCATGAAATACAATATAAATGCAACAGTTTTTCCATCGTATAAAACGAATAATTGCAACCAGTGTGAAAGTAATGGTCATTTCTACGTTCCGAGCACCCTAGGCGTCACACTAGGGCGTTGCTCCACCACATCTAATAGCTACGGCCTTAGAAGTCAACGCCAGAGGCATAAAATACAATATAAATACAACAGCTTTCCCATCGTATAAAACGAATGATTGCAACCAGTGTGAAAGTAATGGTCATTTCTACATTCCGAGAAACCTAGGCTTCACTCTACGGTGTTGTTCCACCAGATCGAATAGTTAGGGCCTAAGAAGTGAACGCCAGAAGCATAAAATACAATATAAATATAACAGTTTTTCCATCGTATAAAACGAATAATAGAAACCAGTGTTAAAGTTATGGTCATTTCTACGTTCCGGGCAAGCTAGGCTTCACTCTAGGGCATTGCTCCACCAGATCGAATAGTTAGGGCCTTAGAAGTGAACGCCAGAAGCATAAAATACAATATAAATACAACAGTTTTTCCATCATATAAAACGAATAATTGCAACCAGTATGAAAGTTATGGTCATTTCTACTTTCCGGGCAACCTAGGCTTCACCCTAGGGCGCTGCTCCAACAGATTGTATATTTAGGGCCTTAGAAGTCAATGCCCGAAGCATAAAATGCAATAAAAATACAACAGTTTTTCCATCATATAACAGGAATAATTGCAACCAATTTGAAAGTGATGGTCATTTCTACTTTCCGGGCAACCTAGGCCTCACGAGAGGGAGTTGCTCGACCAGATCGAATAGTTAGGGCCTTAGAATTCAACGCCCGAAGCATAAAATACAAAATAAAAAGAACAGTTTTTCCATCGTATAAAACGAATAATTGCTGCCAGTGTGAAAGTTATGGTCATTTCTACTTTCCGGGCAACCTAGGCTTCACCCTAGGGCGTTGCTCCACCAGATCAAACAGTTAGGGCATTAGAAGCCGACGCCCGAAGCATAAAATACAATATAAATATAACAGTTTTTCTATCGTATAAAACGAATAATTGCTACCAGTGTGAAAGTTATAGTCATTTCTACTTTCCGGGCAACCTAGGCTTCACCCTAGGAGATTGTTCCACCAGATCGAATAGTTAGGGCCTAAGAAGACAACGCCAGAAGCATAAAATACAATATAAATACAACAGTTTTTCCATCATTTAAACGAATAATTGCAACCAGTATGAAAGTTACGGTCATTTCTACTTTCCGGGCAACCTAGGCTTCACCCTAGGGCGTTGCTCCAACAGATTGAATAGTTAGGGCCTTAGAAGTCAATGCCCGAAGCATAAAATACAAAATAGATAGAACAGTTTTTCCATCGTATAAAACGAATAATTGCTGCCAGTGTGAAAGTTATGGTCATTTCTACTTTCCGGGCAACCTAGGCTTCACCCTAGGGCGTTGCTCCACCAGATCAAACAGTTAGGGCATTAGAAGCCAACGCCCGAAGCATAAAATACAATATAAATATAACAGTTTTTCCATCGTATAAAACGAATAATAGCAACCAGTGTGAAAGTTATGGTCATTTCTACGTCCCGGGCAACCTAGGTTTCACTCTAAGGCGTTGCTCCACCAGATCAAACAGTTAGGGCCTCAAAAGCCAACGCCCGAAGCATTAAATACAAAATAAATAGAACAGTTTTTCCATCATATAAAACGAATAACTGCAACCAGTATGAAAGTTATGGTCATTTCTACTTTCCGGGCAACCTAGGCTTCACCCTAGGGCGTTGCTCCAACAGATTGAATAGTTAGGGCCTTAGAAGTCAATGCCCAAAGCATAAAATACGATATAAATACAACAGCTTTTCCATCGTATAAAACGAATAATTGCAACCAGTTTGAAAGTGATGGTCATTTCTACGTACCGGGCAATCTAGCCTTCACTCTAGGGCGTTGCTCCACCAGATCAAACAGTTAGGGCCTTAGAAGTCAACGCCCGAAGCATAAAATGCAAAATAAATAGAACAGTTTTTCCGTTGTATAAAACGAATAATTGCTACCAGTGTAAACGTTATGGTCAATTCTACGTTCCGGGCAACCTAGGCTTCACCCTAGGGCGTTGTTCCACCAGATCGAATAGTTCGGGCCTAAGAAGTGAACGACAGAAGAATAAAATACAATATAAAGATAACAGTTTTTCCATCGTATAAAACGAATAATTGCAACCAGTATGAAAGTTATGGTCATTTTTACTTTCCGGGCAACCTAGGCTTCACTCTAGGGCGTTGCTCCACCAGATCGAATAGTTAGGGTCTAAGAAGTGAACGCCAGAAGCATAAAATACAATATAATTGCAACAGTTTTTCCATCGTATAAAACGAATAATTGCAACCAGTGTGAAAGTAATGGTCATTTCTACGTTCCGAGCACCCTAGGCGTCACTCTAGGGCGTTGCTCCACCACATCTAATAGCTACGGCCTTAGAAGTCAACGCCAGAGGCATAAAATACAGTATAAATACAACAGCTTTTCCATCGTATAAAACGAATGATTGCAACCGGTGTGAAAGTAATGATCATTTCTACATTCCGAGCAACCTACGCTTCACGCTAGGGCGCTGCTGCACCAGATCGAATAGTTAGGTCCTTAGATGTCAACGCCAGAAGCATAAAATACGATATAAATACAACAGCTTTTCCATTGTATAAAAGGAGTAATTGCAAACAGTGTGAAAGTAATGGTCATTTCTACGTTCCGGGCAACCTAGGCTTCACTCTACGGTGTTGTTCCACCAGATCGAATAGTTAGGGCCTAAGAAGTGAACGCCAGAAGCATAAAATACAATATAAATCTAACAGTTTTTCCATCGTATAAAACGAATAATAGCAACCAGTGTTAATGTTATGGTCATTTCTACGTTCCGGGCAAGCTAGGTTTCACTCTAGGGCGTTGCTCCAACAGATCAAACAGTTAGGGCCTTAGAAGTCAACGCCCGAACCATAAAATACAAAAAAAATACAACAGTGTTTCCATCATATAACAGGAATAATTGCCACCTGTTTGAAAGTGATGGTCATTTCTCCTTTCCGGGCAACCTAGGCTTCACTCTCGGCCGTTGCTCCACCACATCTAATAGCTACGGCCTTAGAAGTCAACGCCAGAGGCATAAAATACAATATAAATACAGCAGCTCTTCCATCGTATAAAACGAATGATTGCAACCAGTGTGAAAGTAATGGTCATTTCTACATTCCGAGAAACCTAGGCTTCACTCTAGGGCGCTGCTCCACCGGATCGAATAGTTAGGTCCTTAGATGTCAACGCCAGAAGCATAAAATACGATATAAATACAACAGCTTTTCCGTTGTATAAAAGGAGTAATTGCAAACAGTGTGAAAGGTATGGTCATTTCTACGTTCCGGGCAACCTAGGCTTCACTCTACGGTGTTTTTCCACCAGATCGAATAGTTAGGGCCTAAGAAGTGAACGCCAGAAGCATAAAATACAATATAAATATAACAGTTTTTCCATCGTATAAAACGAATAATAGCAACCAGTGTTAATGTTATGGTCATTTCTACGTTCCGGGCAAGCTAGGCTTCATTCTAGGGCGTTGCTCCACCAGATCAAACAGTTAGGGCTTAGAAGTCAACGCCCGAACCATAAAATACAGAATAAATAGAACAGTTTTTCCATTGTATAAAACGAATAATTGCTACCAGTGTGAAAGTTATGGTCATTTCTACTTTCCGGGCAACCTAGGCTTCATCCTAGGGCGTTGCTCCAACAGATTGAATAGTTAGGGCCTTAGAAGTCAATGCCCGTAGCATAAAATACAATATAAATACAACAGTTTTTCCATCATATAAAACGAATAATTGCAACCAGTATGAAGGTTATGGTCATTTCTACGTACCGGGCAACCTACGCTTCACTCTAGGGCGTTGCTCCACCAGATCAAACAGTTAGGGCCTTAGAAGTCAACGCCCGAAGCATAAAATACAAAATAAATAGAACAGTTTTTCCATTGTATAAAACGAATAATTGCTACCAGTGTAAACGTTATGGTCAATTCTACGTTCCGGGCAACCTAGGCTTCACCCTAGGGCGTTGTTCCACCAGATCGAATAGTTCGGGCTAAGAAGTGAACGCCAGAAGAATAAAATACAATATAAATATAACAGTTTTTCCATCGTATAAAACGAATAATAGCAACCAGTGTGAAGGTTGTGGTCATTGCTACGTTCCGGGCAACCTAGGTTTCACTCTAGGGCGTCGCTCCACCAGATCAAACTGTTAGGGCCCTAGAAGCCAACGCCCGAAGCATTAAATACAAAATAAATAGAACAGTTTTTCCATTGTATAAAACGAATAATTGCTCCCAGTGTAAAAGTTATGGTCATTTCTACGTTCCGGGCAACCTAGGCTTCACCCCAGGCCGTTGTTTCACCAGATCGAATAGTTAGGGCCTAAGGAGTGAACGCCAGAAGCATAAAATACAATATAAATACAACAGTTTTTCCATCATATAAAACGAATAATTGCTACCAGTATGAAAGTTATGGTCATTTCTACTTTCCGGGCAACCTAGGCTTCACTCTAGGGCGTTGCTCCACCAGATCGAATAGTTAGGGCCTAAGAAGTGAACGCCAGAAGCATGAAATACAATATAAATGCAACAGTTTTTCCATCGTATAAAACGAATAATTGCAACCAGTGTGAAAGTAATGGTCATTTCTACGTTCCGAGCACCCTAGGCGTCACACTAGGGCGTTGCTCCACCACATCTAATAGCTACGGCCTTAGAAGTCAACGCCAGAGGCATAAAATACAGTATAAATACAACAGCTTTTCCATCGTATAAAACGAATGATTGCAACCGGTGTGAAAGTAATGATCATTTCTACATTCCGAGCAACCTAGGCTTCACGCTAGGGCGCTGCTGCACCAGATCGAATAGTTAGGTCCTTAGATGTCAACGCCAGAAGCATAAAATACGATATAAATACAACAGCTTTTCCATTGTATAAAAGGAGTAATTGCAAACAGTGTGAAAGTAATGGTCATTTCTACGTTCCGAGCAACCTAGGCTTCACTCTACGGTGTTGTTCCACCAGATCGAATAGTTAGGGCCTAAGAAGTGAACGCCAGAAGCATAAAATACAATATAAATCTAACAGTTTTTCCATCGTATAAAACGAATAATAGCAACCAGTGTTAATGTTATGGTCATTTCTACGTTCCGGGCAAGCTAGGTTTCACTCTAGGGCGTTGCTCCAACAGATCAAACAGTTAGGGCCTTAGAAGTCAACGCCCGAACCATAAAATACAAAAAAAATACAACAGTGTTTCCATCATATAACAGGAATAATTGCCACCTGTTTGAAAGTGATGGTCATTTCTCCTTTCCGGGCAACCTAGGCTTCACTCTCGGCCGTTGCTCCACCACATCTAATAGCTACGGCCTTAGAAGTCAACGCCAGAGGCATAAAATACAATATAAATACAACAGCTCTTCCATCGTATAAAACGAATAATTGCAACCAGTGTGAAAGTAATGGTCATTTCTACATTCCGAGAAACCTAGGCTTCACTCTAGGGCGCTGCTCCACCGGATCGAATAGTTAGGTCCTTAGATGTCAACGCCAGAAGCATAAAATACGATATAAATACAACAGCTTTTCCGTTGTATAAAAGGAGTAATTGCAAACAGTGTGAAAGGTATGGTCATTTCTACGTTCCGGGCAACCTAGGCTTCACTCTACGGTGTTTTTCCACCAGATCGAATAGTTAGGGCCTAAGAAGTGAACGCCAGAAGCATAAAATACAATATAAATATAACAGTTTTTCCATCGTATAAAACGAATAATAGCAACCAGTGTTAATGTTATGGTCATTTCTACGTTCCGGGCAAGCTAGGCTTCATTCTAGGGCGTTGCTCCACCAGATCAAACAGTTAGGGCTTAGAAGTCAACGCCCGAACCATAAAATACAGAATAAATAGAACAGTTTTTCCATTGTATAAAACGAATAATTGCTACCAGTGTGAAAGTTATGGTCATTTCTACTTTCCGGGCAACCTAGGCTTCATCCTAGGGCGTTGCTCCAACAGATTGAATAGCTAGGGCCTTAGAAGTCAATGCCCGTAGCATAAAATACAATATAAATACAACAGTTTTTCCATCATATAAAACGAATAATTGCAACCAGTATGAAGGTTATGGTCATTTCTACGTACCGGGCAACCTACGCTTCACTCTAGGGCGTTGCTCCACCAGATCAAACAGTTAGGGCCTTAGAAGTCAACGCCCGAAGCATAAAATACAAAATAAATAGAACAGTTTTTCCATTGTATAAAACGAATAATTGCTACCAGTGTAAACGTTATGGTCAATTCTACGTTCCGGGCAACCTAGGCTTCACCCTAGGGCGTTGTTCCACCAGATCGAATAGTTCGGGCTAAGAAGTGAACGCCAGAAGAATAAAATACAATATAAATATAACAGTTTTTCCATCGTATAAAACGAATAATAGCAACCAGTGTGAAGGTTATGGTCATTGCTACGTTCCGGGCAACCTAGGTTTCACTCTAGGGCGTCGCTCCACCAGATCAAACTGTTAGGGCCCTAGAAGCCAACGCCCGAAGCATTAAATACAAAATAAATAGAACAGTTTTTCCATTGTATAAAACGAATAATTGCTACCAGTGTAAAAGTTATGGTCATTTCTACGTTCCGGGCAACCTAGGCTTCACCCCAGGCCGTTGTTTCACCAGATCGAATAGTTAGGGCCTAAGGAGTGAACGCCAGAAGCATAAAATACAATATAAATACAACAGTTTTTCCATCGTATAAAACGAATAATAGCAACCAGTGTGAAAGTTATGGTCATTTCTACGTTCCGGGCAACCTAGGTTTCACTCTAGGGCGTTGCTCCTCCAGATCAGACAGTTAGGGCCTTAGAAGTCAACGCCCGAAGCATAAAATACAAAATAAATAGAACAGTTTTTCCATTGTATAAAACGAATAATTGCAACCAGTTTGAAAGCGATGGTCATTTCTACGTACCGGGCAACCTAGGCTTCACTCTCGGGCGTTGCTCCACCAGATCGAATAGTTAGGGCCTTAGAAGTGAACGCCCGTAGCATAAAATACAAAATAAATATAACAGTTTTTCCATCGTATAAAACGAATAATAGCAACCAGTGTGAAAGTTATGGTCATTTCTACGTCCCGGGCAACCTAGGTTTCACTCTAGGGCGCTGCTCCACCAGATCAGACAGTTAGGGCCATAGAAGTCAACGCCCGAAGCATAAAATACAAAATAAATAGAACAGTTTTTCCATCGTATAAAACGAATAATTGCTACCAGTGTGAAAGTTATGGTCATTTCTACTTTCCGGGCAACCTAGGCTTCACCCTAGGGCGTTGCTCCAACAGATTGAATAGTTAGGGCCTTAGAAGTCAATGCCCGAAGCATAAAATACAATATATATACAACAGTTTTTCCATCATATAAAACGAATAATTGCTACCAGTATGAAAGTTATGGTCATTTCTACTTTGCGGGCAACCTAGGCATCACCCTAGGGCGTTGCTCCAACAGATTGAATAGTTAGGGACTGGGAAGTCAACGCCCCAACCATAACATGCAAAAAAAATACAACAGTGTTTCCATCATATAACAGGAATAATTGCAACCAGTTTGAAAGTGATGGACATTTCTACGTTCCGAGCACCCTAGGCGTCACTCTCGGGCGTTGCTCCACCAGATCAAATAGTTACGGCCTTAGAAGTCAACGCCAGAAGCATAAAATGCGATATAAATGCAACAGCTTTTCCATCGTATAAAACGAATAATTGCTACCAGTTTGAAAGTGATGGTCATTTCTACGTACCGGGCAACCTAGGCTTCACTATAGGGCGTTGCTCCACCAGGTCAAACAGTTAGGGCCTTAGAAGCCAACGCCCGAAGCATTAAATACAAAATAAATAGAACAGTTTTTCCATTGTATAAAACGAATAATTGCTCCCAGTGTAAAAGTTATGGTCATTTCTACGTTCCGGGCGACATAGGCTTCACCCTAGGCCGTTGTTCCACCAGATAGAATAGTTATGGCCTAAGAAGTGAAAGCCAGAAGCATAAAATACAATATAAATACAACAGTTTTTCCATCATATAAAACGAATAATTGCAACCAGTATGAAAGTTATGGTCAGTTCTACTTTCCGGGCAACCTAGGCTTCACCCTAGGGCGCTGCCCCAACAGATTGTATAGTTAGGGCCTTAGAAGTCAATGCCCGAAGCATAAAATGCAATAAAAATACAACAGTTTTTCGATCATATAACAGGAATAATTGCAACCAATTTGAAAGTGATGGTCATTTATACGTACCGGGCAACCTAGGCTTCACCCGAGGGCGTTGCTCCACCAGATGGAATAGTTAGGGCCTTAGAAGTCAACGCCCGAAGCATAAAATACAGGATAAATAGAACAGTTTTTCCATTGTATAAAACGAATAATTGCTACCGGTGTGAAAGTTATGCTCATTTCTACTTTCCGGGCAACCTAGGCTTCACCCTAGGGCGTTGATCCAACAGATTGAATAGCTAGGGCCTTAGAAGTCAATGCCCGAAGCATAAAATACAATATAAATACAACAGTTTTTCCATCATATAAAACGAATAATTGCAACCAGTATGAAGGTTATGGTCATTTCTACTTGCCGGGCAACCTAGGCTTCACCCTAGGGCGTTGCTCCAACAGACTGAATTGTTAGGGCCTTAGCAGTCAATGCCCGAAGCATAAAATGCAATAAAAATACAACAGTTTTTCCATCATATAACAGGAATAATTACAACCAGTTTGAAAGTGATGGTCATTTCTACGTACCGGGCAACCTACGCTTCACTCGAGGTCGTTGCTCCACCAGATCGAATAGCTAGGGCCTTAGAAGTCAACGCCCGAGGCATAAAATACAAGATAAATAGAACAGTTTTTCCATCGTATAAAACGAATAATAGCAACCAGTGTGAAAGTTATGGTCATTTCTACGTCCCGGGCAACCTAGGTTTCACTCTAGGGCGCTGCTCCACCAGATCAGACAGTTAGGGCCATAGAAGTCAACGCCCGAAGCATAAAATACAAAATAAATAGAACAGTTTTTCCATCGTATAAAACGAATAATTGCTACCAGTGTGAAAGTTATGGTCATTTCTACTTTCCGGGCAACCTAGGCTTCACCCTAGGGCGTTGCTCCAACAGATTGAATAGTTAGGGCCTTAGAAGTCAATGCCCGAAGCATAAAATACAATATATATACAACAGTTTTTCCATCATATAAAACGAATAATTGCTACCAGTATGAAAGTTATGGTCATTTCTACTTTGCGGGCAACCTAGGCATCACCCTAGGGCGTTGCTCCAACAGATTGAATAGTTAGGGACTGGGAAGTCAACGCCCCAACCATGACATGCAAAAAAAATACAACAGTGTTTCCATCATATAACAGGAATAATTGCAACCAGTTTGAAAGTGATGGACATTTCTACGTTCCGAGCACCCTAGGCGTCACTCTCGGGCGTTGCTCCACCAGATCAAATAGTTACGGCCTTAGAAGTCAACGCCAGAAGCATAAAATACGATATAAATGCAACAGCTTTTCCATCGTATAAAACGAATAATTGCTACCAGTTTGAAAGTGATGGTCATTTCTACGTACCGGGCAACCTAGGCTTCACTATAGGGCGTTGCTCCACCAGGTCAAACAGTTAGGGCCTTAGAAGCCAACGCCCGAAGCATTAAATACAAAATAAATAGAACAGTTTTTCCATTGTATAAAACGAATAATTGCTACCAGTGTAAAAGTTATGGTCATTTCTACGTTCCGGGCGACATAGGCTTCACCCTAGGCCGTTGTTCCACCAGATCGAACAGTTAGGGCCTAAGAAGACAACGCCAGAAGCATAATATACAATATAAATACAACAGTTTTTCCATCATTTAAACGAATAATTGCAACCAGTATGAAAGTTATGGTCATTTCTACTTTCCGGGCAACCTAGGCTTCACCCTAGGGCGTTGCTCCAACAGATTGAATAGTTTGGGCCTTAGAAGTCAAGGCCCGAAGCATAAAATGCAATAAAAATACAACAGTTTTTCCATCGTATAACAGGATTAATTGCAACCAGTTTGAAAGTGATGGTCATTTCTACGTTCCGGGCAACCTAGGCTTCGCTCTAGGGCGTTGCTCCACCAGATCGAAATGTTAGGGCCTAAGAAGTCAACGCCCGAAGCATAAAATACGATATAAGTACAACAGCTTTACGATCGTATAAAAGGAATAATTGCAAACAGTGTGAAAGTAATGGTCATTTCTACGTTCCGGGCAACCTAGGCTTCACTCTACGGCGCTGTTCCACCAGATCGGATAGCTAGGGCCTAAGAAGTCAACACCAGAAGAATAAAATACAAAATAAATACAACAGCCTTCACACCGTATAAAACGAATAATTGCAACCTGTGTGAAGGTTATGGTCATATCTACGTTCCGGGCAACCTAGGCTTCACTGTAGGGCGTTGCTTCACCAGATCGAAATGTTAGGGCCTAAGAAGTCAACGCCCGAAGCATAAAATATGATATAAGTACAACAGCTTTTCCATCGTATTAAATGAATAATTGCAAACAGTGTGAAAGTAGTGGTCATTTCTACGTTCCGACATCCTAGGCTTCACTCTAGGGCGGTGCTCCACCATATCGAATAGTTAGGGCCTAAGAAGTGAACGCCAGACGCATAAAATACAATATAAATATAACAGTTTTTCCATCGTATAAAACGAATAATAGCAACCAGTGTGAAAGTTATGGTCATTTCTACGTTCCGGGCAACCTAGGTTTCACTCTAGGGCGTTGCTCCTCCAGATCAGACAGTTAGGGCCTTAGAAGTCAACGCCCGAAGCATAAAATACAAAATAAATAGAACAGTTTTTCCATTGTATAAAACGAATAATTGCAACCAGTTTGAAAGCGATGGTCATTTCTACGTACCGGGCAACCTAGGCTTCACTCTCGGGCGTTGCTCCACCAGATCGAATAGTTAGGGCCTTAGAAGTGAACGCCCGTAGCATAAAATACAAAATAAATATAACAGTTTTTCCATCGTATAAAACGAATAATAGCAACCAGTGTGAAAGTTATGGTCATTTCTACGTCCCGGGCAACCTAGGTTTCACTCTAGGGCGCTGCTCCACCAGATCAGACAGTTAGGGCCATAGAAGTCAACGCCCGAAGCATAAAATACAAAATAAATAGAACAGTTTTTCCATCGTATAAAACGAATAATTGCTACCAGTGTGAAAGTTATGGTCATTTCTACTTTCCGGGCAACCTAGGCTTCACTCTAGGGCGTTGCTCCACCAGATCAAATAGTTACGGCCTTAGTAGTCAACGCCAGAAGCATAAAATACGATATAAATGCAACAGCTTTTCCATCGTATAAAACGAATAATTGCTACCAGTTTGAAAGTGATGGTCATTTCTACGTACCGGGCAACCTAGGCTTCACTATAGGGCGTTGCTCCACCAGGTCAAACAGTTAGGGCCTTAGAAGCCAACGCCCGAAGCATTAAATACAAAATAAATAGAACAGTTTTTCCATTGTATAAAACGAATAATTGCTACCAGTGTAAAAGTTATGGTCATTTCTACGTTCCGGGCGACATAGGCTTCACCCTAGGCCGTTGTTCCACCAGATAGAATAGTTATGGCCTAAGAAGTGAAAGCCAGAAGCATAAAATACAATATAAATACAACAGTTTTTCCATCATATAAAACGAATAATTGCAACCAGTATGAAAGTTATGGTCAGTTCTACTTTCCGGGCAACCTAGGCTTCACCCTAGGGCGCTGCGCCAACAGATTGTATAGTTAGGGCCTTAGAAGTCAATGCCCGAAGCATAAAATGCAATAAAAATACAACAGTTTTTCGATCATATAACAGGAATAATTGCAACCAATTTGAAAGTGATGGTCATTTATACGTACCGGGCAACCTAGGCTTCACCCGAGGGCGTTGCTCCACCAGATCGAATAGTTAGGGCCTTAGAAGTCAACGCCCGAAGCATAAAATACAGGATAAATAGAACAGTTTTTCCATTGTATAAAACGAATAATTGCTACCAGTGTGAAAGTTATGCTCATTTCTACTTTCCGGGCAACCTAGGCTTCACCCTAGGGCGTTGAGCCAACAGATTGAATAGCTAGGGCCTTAGAAGTCAATGCCCGAAGCATAAAATACAATATAAATACAACAGTTTTTCCATCATATAAAACGAATAATTGCAACCAGTATGAAGGTTATGGTCATTTCTACTTGCCGGGCAACCTAGGCTTCACCCTAGGGCGTTGCTCCAACAGACTGAATTGTTAGGGCCTTAGCAGTCAATGCCCGAAGCATAAAATGCAATAAAAATACAACAGTTTTTCCATCATATAACAGGAATAATTACAACCAGTTTGAAAGTGATGGTCATTTCTACGTACCGGGCAACCTACGCTTCACTCGAGGTCGTTGCTCCACCAGATCGAATAGCTAGGGCCTTAGAAGTCAACGCCCGAGGCATAAAATACAAGATAAATAGAACAGTTTTTCCATCGTATAAAACGAATAATTGCTGCCAGTGTGAAAGTTATGGTCATTTCTACTTGCCGGGCAACATAGGCTTCACCCTAGGGCGTTGTTCCACCTGATGGAATAGTTGGGGCCTTAGAAGTCAACGCCCGAAGCATAAAATACAAAATAAATAGAACAGTTTTTCCATTGTATAAAACGAATAATTGCGACCAGTGTAAAATTTATGGTCAATTCTACGTTCCGGGCAACCTAGGCTTCACCCTAGGGCGTTGTTCCACCAGATCGAATAGTTCGGGCCTAAGAAGTGAACGCCAGAAGAGTAAAATACAATTTAAACATAACAGTTTTTCCATCGTATAAAACGAATAATAGCAACCAGTGTGAAAGTTGTGGTCATTTCTACGTTCCGGGCAACCTAGGTTTCACTCTAGGGCGTCGCTCCACCAGATCAAACAGTTAGAGCCTTAGAAGCAAACGCCCGAAGCATTAAATACAAAATAAATAGAACAGTTTTTCCATTGTATAAAACGAATAATTGCTACCAGTGTGAAAGTTATGGTCATTTCTACTTTCCGGGCAACCTAGGCTTCACCCTAGGGCGTTGTTCCACCTGATAGAATAGTTAGGGCCCAAGAAGTCAACGCCTGAAGCATAAAATACGATATAAATACAACAGCTTTTCCATCGTATAAAACGAATAATTGCAACCAGTATGAACGTTATGGTCATTTCTACTTTCCGGGCAACCTAGGCTTCACCCTAGGGCGCTGCTCCAACAGATTGTATAGTTAGGGCCTTAGAAGTCAATGCCCGAAGCATAAAATGCAATAAAAATACAACAGTTTTTCCATCATATAACAGGAATAATTGCAACCAATTTGAAAGTGATGGTCATTTCTACTTTCCGGGCAACCTAGGCCTCACGAGAGGGAGTTGCTCGACCAGATCGAATAGTTAGGGCCTTAGAATTCAACGCCCGAAGCATAAAATACAAAATAAAAAGAACAGTTTTTCCATCGTATAAAACGAATAATTGCTGCCAGTGTGAAAGTTATGGTCATTTCTACTTTCCGGGCAACCTAGGCTTCACCCTAGGGCGTTGCTCCACCAGATCAAACAGTTAGGGCATTAGAAGCCGACGCCCGAAGCATAAAATACAATATAAATATAACAGTTTTTCCATCGTATAAAACGAATAATTGCTACCAGTGTGAAAGTTATGGTCATTTCTACTTTCCGGGCAACCTAGGCTTCACCCTAGGCCGTTGTTCCACCAGATCGAACAGTTAGGGCCTAAGAAGACAACGCCAGAAGCATAATATACAATATAAATACAAGAGTTTTTCCATCATTTAAACGAATAATTGCAACCAGTATGAAAGTTATGGTCATTTCTACTTTCCGGGCAACCTAGGCTTCACCCTAGGGCGTTGCTCCAACAGATTGAATAGTTAGGGCCTTAGAACTCAATGCCCGAAGCATAAAATGCAATAAAAATACAACAGTTTTTCCATCGTATAACAGGATTAATTGCAACCAGTTTGAAAGTGATGGTCATTTCTACGTTCCGGGCAACCTAGGCTTCACTCTAGGGCGTTGCTCCACCAGATCGAATAGTTAGGGCCTTAGAAGTCAACGCCAGAACATAAAATACAATATAAATACAACAGCCTTTACACCGTATAAAACGAATAATTGCAACCTGTGTGAAGGTGATGGTCATATCTACGTTCCGGGCAACCTAGGGTTCACTGTAGGGCGTTGCTCCACCAGATCGAAATGTTAGGGCCTAAGAAGTCAACGCCCGAAGCATAAAATACGATATGAATACAACAGCTTTTCCATCGTATTAAATGAATAATTGCAAACAGTGTGAAAGTAGTGATCACTTCTACGTTCCGAGCATCCTAGGCTTCACTCTAGGGCGGTGCTCCACCATATCGAATAGCATAGGGCCTAAGAAGTGAACGCCAGACGCATAAAATACAATATAAATATAACAGTTTTTCCATCGTATAAAACGAATAATAGCAACCAGTGTGAAAGTTATGGTCATTTCTACGTTCCGGGCAACCTAGGTTTCACCCTAGGGCTTTGCTCCACCAGATCAGACAGTTAGGGCCTTAGAAGTCAACGCCCGAAGCATAAAATGCAAAATAAATAGAACAGTTTTTCCATTGTATAAAACGAATAATTGCAACCAGTTTGAAAGTGATGGTCATTTCTACGTACCGGGCAACCTAGGCTTCACTCTAGGGCGTTGCTCCACCAGATCAAACAGTTAGGGCCTTAGAAGTCAACGCCCGAAGCATAAAATACAAAATAAATAGAACAGATTTTCCATTGTATAAAACGAATAATTGCTACCAGTGTAAAAGTTATGGTCATTTCAACGTTCCGGGCAACCTAGGCTTCACCCTAGGGCGTTGTTCCACCAGATCGAATAGTTCGAGCCTATGAAGTGTTCGCCAGAAGAATAAAATACAATATAAATACAACAGTTCTTCCATCATATAAAACGAATAATTGCAACCAGCATGAAAGTTATGGTCATTTCTACTTTCCGGGCAACCTAGGCTTCACCCTAGGGCGTTGTTCCACCAGATCGAATAGTTCGGGCCTAAGAAGTGATCGCCAGAAGAATAAAATACAATATAAATGCAACAGTTTTTCCATCGTATAAAACGAATAATTGCAACCAGTGAGAAAGTAATGGTCATTTCTACGTTTCGAGCACCCTAGGCGTCACTCTAGGGCGTTGCTCCACCACATCTAATAGCTACGGCCTTAGAAGTCAACGCCAGAGGCATAAAATACAGTATAAATACAATAGCTTTTCCATCGTATAAAACGAATGATTGCAACCAGTGTGAAGGTAATGGTCATTTCTACATTCCGAGCAACCTAGGCTTCACGCTAGGGCGCTGCTGCACCAGATCGAATAGTTAGGTCCTTAGATGTCAAAGCCAGAAGCATAAAATACGATATAAATACAACAGCTTTTCCATTGTATAAAAGGAGTAATTGCAAACAGTGTGAAAGTAATGGTCATTTCTACGTTCCGGGCAACCTAGGCTTCACTCTACGGTGTTGTTCCACCAGATCGAATAGTTAGGCCTAAGAAGTGAACGCCAGAAGCATAAAATACAATATAAATATAACAGTTTTTCCATCGTATAAAACGAATAATAGCAACCAGTGTTAATGTTATGGTCTTTTCTACGTTCCGGGCAAGCTAGGCTTCACTCTAGGGCGTTGCTCCACCAGATCAAACAGTTAGGGCCTTAGAAGTCAACGCCCGAACCATAAAATACAAAAAAAATACAACATGGTTTCCATCATATAACAGGAATAATTGCAACCTGTTTGAAAGTGATAGTCATTTCTCCTTTCCGGGCAGCTTAGGCTTCACTCTAGGGCGTTGCTCCACTAGATCGAATAGCTAGGGCCTTAGAAGTCAACACCAGAAGCATGAAATACAATATAAATAGAACAGTTTTTCCATCGTATAAAACGAATAATTGCTGCCAGTGTGAAAGTTATGGTCATTTCTACTTTCTGGGCAACCTAGGCTTCACCCTAGGGCGTTGCTCCACCATATCAAACAGTTAGGGCATTAGAAGCCAACGCCCGAAGCATTAAATACAAAATAAATAGAACAGTTTTTCCATTGTATAAAACGAATAATTGCTACCAGTGTAAAAGTTATGGTCATTTCTACGTTCCGGGCAACCTAGGTTTCACTCTAGGGCGTTGCTCCACCAGATCAAACAGTTAGCGCCTTAAAAGCCAACGCCCGAAGCATTAAATACAAAATAAATAGAACAGTTTTACCATCATATAAAACGAATAACTGCAACCAGTATGAAAGTTATGGTCATTTCTACTTTCCGGGCAGCCTAGGCTTCACCCTAGGGCGTTGCTCCAACAGATTGAATAGTTAGGGCCTTAGAAGTCAATGCCCGAAGCATAAAATGCAATAAAAATACAACAGTTTTTCCATCATATAACAGGAATAATTGCAACCAATTTGAAAGTGATGGTCATTTCTACGTACCGGGCAACCTAGGCTTCACTCGAGGGCGTTGCTCCACCAGATCGAATAGTTAGGGCCTTAGAAGTCAACGCCCGAAGCATAAAATACAGAATAAATAGAACAGTTTTTCTATCGTATAAAACGAATAATTGCTACCAGTGTGAAAGTTATGGTCATTTCTACTTTCCGGGCAACATAGGCTTCACCCTAGGGCGTCGCTCCAACGGATTGAATAGTTAGGGCCTTAGAAGTCAATGCCCGAAGCATAAAATACAATATAAATACAACAGTTTTTCCATCATATAAAACGAATAATTGCAACCAGTATGAAAGTTATGGTCATTTCTACTTTCCGGGCAACCTAGGCATCACCCTAGGGCGTTGCTCCGACAGATTGAATAGTTAGGGCCTTAGAAGTCAATGCCCGAAGCATAAAATACAAAATAAATAGAACAGTTTTTCCATCGTATAAAACGAATAATTGCTGCCAGTGTGAAAGTTATGGTCATTTCTACTTTCCGGGCAACCTAGGCTTCACCCTAGGGCGTTGCTCCACCAGATCAAACAGTCAGGGCATTAGAAGCCAACGCCCGAAGCATTAAATACAAAATAAATAGAACAGTTTTTCCATTGTATAAAACGAATAATTGCTACCAGTGTAAAAGTTATGGTAATTTCTACGTTCCGGGCAACCTAGGCTTCACCCTAGGCCGTTGTTCCACCAGATCGAATAGTGAGGGCCTAAGAAGTGAACGCCAGAAGCATAAAATACAATATAAATACAACAGTTTTTCTATCATATAACACGAATAATTGCAACCAGTATGAAAGTTATGGTCATTTCTACTTTCCGGGCAACCTATGCTTCACCCTACGGCGTTGCTCCAACAGATTGAATAGTTAGGGCCTTAGAAGTCAAGGCCCGAAGCATAAAATGCAATAAAAATACAACAGTTTTTCCATCGTATAACAGGATTAATTGCAACCAGTTTGAAAGTGATGGTCATTTCTACGTTCCGGGCAACCTAGGCTTCGCTCTAGGGCGTTACTCCACCAGATCGAATAGTTAGGGCCTAAGAAGTGAACGCCAGAAGCATAAAATACAATATAAATACAACAGTTTTTCCATCGTATAAAACGAATAATAGCAACCAGTGTGAAAGTTATGGTCATTTCTACATTCCGAGCAACCTAGGCTTCACCCTATGCCGTTGTTCCACCAGATCGAATAGTGAGGGCCTAAGAAGTGAACGCCAGAAGCATAAAATACAATATAAATACAACAGTTTTTCCATCACATAAAACGAATAATTGCAACCAGTATGAAAGTTATGGTCATTTCTACTTTCCGGGCAACCTTGGCTTCACTCTAGGGCGTTGCTCCACCAGATCGAATAGTTAGTGCCTTAGAAGTCAACGCCAGAAGCATAACATACAATATAAATACAACAGTTTTTCCAACGTATAAAACGAATAATTGCAACCAGTATGATAGTTATGGTCATTTCTACGTTCCGGGCAACCTAGGCTTCACTCTATGGCGTTCTTCCACTACATCGAATAGCAACGGCCTCAGAAGTCAACGCCTGAAGCATCAAATACAATAAAAATACAACAGTCTTTCCGTCCTATAACAGGAATAATTGCAACCCTTGTGAAAGTGATGGTCACTTCTACTTTCCGGGCAACCTAGGCTTCACCCTAGGGCGTTGGTCCACCAGATCAAACAGTTAGGGCATTAGAAGCCAACGCCCGAAGCATTAAATACAAAATAAATACAACAGTTTTCCCATTGTACAAAACGGATAATTGCTACCAGTGTAAACCTTATGGTCATTTCTACTTTCCGGACAACCTAGGCTTCACCCTAGGGCGTTGCTCCAACAGATTGAATAGTTAGGGCCTTAGAAGTCAACGCCCGAAGCATAAAATGCAATAAAAATACAACAGTTTTTCCATCGTATAACAGGATTAATTGCAACCAGTTTGAAAGTGATGGTCATTTCTACGTTCCGGGCAACCTAGGCTTCGCTCTAGGGCGTTGCCCCACCAGATCGAATAGTTAGGGCCTTAGAAGTCAATGCCCGAAGCATAAAATGCAATAAAAATACAACAGTTTTTCCATCCTATAACAGGAATAATTGCAACCAATTTGAAAGTGACGGTCATTTCTACGTACCGGGCAACCTAGGCTTCACACGAGGGCGTTGCTCCACCAGATCGAATAGTTAGGGCCTTAGAAGTCAACGCCCGAAGCATAAAATACAAAATAAATAGAACAGTTTTTCCATTGTATAAAACGAATAATTGCTACCAGTGTAAAAGTTATGGTCAATTCTACGTTCCGGGCTACCTAGGCTTCACCCTAGGGCGTTGTTCCACCAGATCGAATAGTTCGGGCCTAAGAAGTGAACGCCAGAAGAATAAAATACAATATAAATATAACAGTTTTTCCATCGTATAAAACGAATAATAGCAACCAGTGTGAAAGTTATGGTCATTTTTACGTTCTGGGCAACTTAGGTTTCACTCTAGGGCGTTGCTCCACCAGATAAGACAGTTAGGGCCTTAGAAGCCAACGCCCGAAGCATTAAATACAAAATAAATAGAACAGTTTTTCCATTGTATAAAACGAATAATTGCTACCAGTGTAAAAGTTATGGTCATTTCTACGTTCCGGGCAACCTAGGCTTCACCCTAGGCCGTTGTTCCACCAGATCGAATAGTTAGGGCCTAAGAAGTCAACGCCAGAAGCATAAAATACGATATAAATACAACAGCTTTTCCATCGTATAAAAGGATTAATTGCAACCAGTTTGAAAGTGATGGTCATTTCTACGTTCCGGGCAACCTAGGCATCACTCTAGGGCGTTGCTCCACCAGATCGAATAACTAGGGCCTTAGAAGTCAACGCCAGAAGCATAAAATACAATATAAATAAAACAGTTTTTCAATCGTATAAAACGAGTAATTGCGACCAGTACGAAAGTTAACGTCATTTCTACGTTCCGGGCAACCTAGGCTACACCCTAGGGCGTTGCTCTAACAGATTGAATAGTTAGGGCCTTAGAAGTCAACGCCGGAAGCATAAAATGCAATAAAAATACATCCGTTTTTCAATCGTATAAAAGGATTAATTGCAAACAGTTTGAAAGTGATGGTCACTTCTACGTTCCGGGCAACCTTGGCTTCACTCTAGGGCGTTGCTCCACCAGATCGAATAGTTAGTGCCTTAGAAGTCAACGCCAGAAGCATAACATACAATACAAATACAACAGTTTTTCCAACGTATAAAACGAATAATAGCAACCAGTGTGAAAGTTATGGTCACTTCTACGTTCCGGGCAACCTAGGCTTCACTCTAGGGCGTTGCTCCACCAGATCAAACAGTTAGTTCCTTAGAAGTCAACGCCCGAAGCATAAAATACAAAATAAATAGAACAGTTTTTCCATCGTATAAAACGAATAATAGCAACCAGTGTGAAAGTTATGGTCATTTCTACGTTCCGGCAACCTAGGCTTCACCCCAGGGCGTTGTTCCACCAGATCGAATAGTTAGGGCCTAAGAAGTGAACGCCAGAAGCATAAAATACAATATAAATACAACAGTTTTTCTATCATATAAAACGAGTAATTGCAACCAGTATGAAAGTTGTGGTCATTTCTACTTTCCGGGCAAACTAGGCTACAGCCTAGGGCGTTCCTCCAACAGATTGAATAGTTAGGGCCTTAGAAGTCAATGGCCGAAGCATAAAATGCAATAAAAATACAACAGTTCTTCCATCATATAAAACGAATAATTGCAACCAGTATGAAAGTTATGGTCATTTCTACGTTCCGGGCAACCTAGGCTTCACTCTATTGCGTTCTTCCACCACATCGAATAGCTACGGCCTCAGAAGTCATCGCCTGAAGCATAAAATACAATAAGAATACAATAGTCTTTCCATTCTATAACAGGAATAATTGCAACCCGTGTGGAAGTGATGGTCATTTGTACGTTCCAGGCAACCTAGGCTTCACTCTAGGGCGTTGTTCCACCAGATCGAATTGTTAGGGTCTAAGAAGTCAACGCCAGAAGCATAAGATGCTATATAAATATAACAGTTTTTCCATCGTATAGAACGAATAATAGCATTCAGTGTGAAAGTTATGGTCATTTCTACGTTCCGGGCAACCTAGGCTTCACTCTAGGGCGTTACTCCACCAGATCAAACAGTTAGTTCCCTGGAAGTCAACGCCCGAAGCATAAAATACAAAATAAATAGAACAGTTTTTCCATCGTATAAAACGAATAATAGCAACCAGTGTGAAAGTTATGGTCATTTCTATGTTCCGGCAACCTAGGCTTCACCCCAGGGCGTTGTTCCACCAGATCGAATAGTTAGGGCCTAAGAAGTGAACGCCAGAAGCATAAAATACAATATAAATACAACAGTTTTTCTATCATATAGAACGAGTAATTGAAACCAGTATGAAAGTTGTGGTCATTTCTACTTTCCGGGCAACCTAGGCTTCACTCTAGGGCGTTGCTCCACCAGATCGAATAGTTAGGGCCTTAGAAGTCAACGCCAGAAGCATAAAATACAATATAAGTACAACAGTTTTTCCATCGTATAAAATGAATAATTGCAAACATTGCGAAAGTAATGGTCATTCCACGTTCCGGGCAACCTAGGCGTCACTCTAGTGCGTTGCTCCACCACATCTAATAGCTACGGCCTTAGACGTCAACGACAGAAGCATAAAATACAATAAAGATGCAACAGCTTTTCCATCGTATAAAACGAGTAATTGCAACCAGTTTGAAAGTGATGGTCATTTCTACGTTCCGGACAACCTAGGCTTCACCCTAGGGCGTTGCTCCAACAGATTGAATAGTTAGGGCCTTAGAAGTCAACGCCGGAAGCATAAAATGCAATAAAAATACATCAGTTTTTCCATCGTATAAAAGGATTAATTGGAACCAGTTTGAAAGTGATGGTCACTTCTACGTTCCGGGCAACCTAGGCTTTACTCTAGGGCGTTGCTCCACCAGATCGAATAGTTAGTGCCTTAGAAGTCAACGCCAGAAGAATAAAATACAATATAAACACAACAGTTTTTCCATCGTATAAAACGAATAATTGCTACCAGTAAGGAAGTGATGGTCATTTCTACGTTCCGGGCAACCTAGGCCTCACTCTAGGGCGTCGTTCCACCAGATTGAATAGTTAGGGCCTAAGAAATCAACGCCAGAAGCATAAAATACAATATAAATATAACAGTTTTTCCATCGTATAAAACGAATAATTTCAACCAGTGTGAATGTTATGGTCATTTCTACATTCCGAGCAACCTAGGCTACACTCTAGAGCGTTGATCCACAACATCGAATGGCTACGGCCTCAGAAGTCAACGCCTGAAGCATAAAATACAATAAAAATACAACAGTCTTTCCATCCTATAACAGGAATAATTGCAACCCGTGTGGATGTGATGGTCATTTGTACGTTCCAGGCAACCTAGGTTTCACTCTAGGGCGTTGTTCCACCAGATCGAGTTGCTAGGGCCTAAGAAATCAACGCCAGAAGCATAAGATACAATATAAATATAACAGTTTTTCCACCGTATAGAACGAATAATAGCAACCAGTGTGAAAGTTAACGTCATTTCTACTTTCCGGGCAACCTAGGCTTCACCCTAGGGCGTTGCTCCAACAGATTGAGTAGTTAGGGCCTTAGAAGTCAACGCCCGAAGCATAAAATACAAAATAAACAGAACAGTTTTTCCATCGTATAAAACGAATAATTGCTACCGGTGTGAAAGTTATGGACATTTCTACGTTCCGGGCAACCTAGGCTTCACCCCAGGTCGTTGTTCCACCAGATCGAATTGTTAGGGCCTCAGAAGTCAACGCCTGAAGCATAAAATACAATAAAAATACAACAGTCTTTCCGTCCTATAACAGGAATAATTGCAACCCTTGTGAAAGTGATGGTCATTTGTACCTTCCAGGCAACCTAGGCTTCACTCTAGGGCGTTGTTCCACCAGATCGAATTGTTAGGGCCTAAGAACTCAACGCCAGAAGCATAAGATACAATATAAATATAACAGTTTTTCCATCGTATAGAACGAATAATAGCAACCAGTGTGAAAGTTATGGTCACTTCTACGTTCCGGGCAACCTAGGCTTCACTCTAGGGCGTTGCTCCACCAGATCAAACAGTTAGTTCCTTAGAAGTCAACGCCCGAAGCATAAAATACAAAATAAATAGAACAGTTTTTCCATCGTATAAAACGAATAATAGCAACCAGTGTGAAAGTTATGGTCATTTCTACGTTCCGGCAACCTAGGCTTCACACCAGGGCGTTGTTCCACCAGATCGAATAGTTAGGGCCTAAGAAGTGAACGCCAGAAGCATAAAATACAATATAAATACAACAGTTTTTCTATCATATAGAACGAGTAATTGAAACCAGTATGAAAGTTGTGGTCATTTCTACTTTCCGGGCAACCTAGGCTACACCCTAGGGCGTTCCGCCAACAGATTGAATAGTTAGGGCCTTAGAAGTCAATGGCCGAAGCATAAAATGCAATAAAAATACAACAGTTTTTCCATCGTATAAAAGGATTAATTGCAACCAGCTTGAAAGTGATGGTCATTTCTACGTTCCGGGCAACCTAGGCTTCACTCTAGGGCGTTGCTCCACCAGATCGAATAGTTAGGGCCTTAGAAGTCAACGCCAGAAGCATAACATACAATATAAATACATCAGTTTTTCCAACGTATAAAACGAATAATTGCAACCAGTATGATAGTTATGGTCATTTCTACGCTCCGGGCTACCTAGGCTTCACTCTATGGCGTTCTTCCACTACATCGAATAGCAACGGCCTCAGAAGTCAACGCCTGAAGCATAAAATACAATAAAAATACAACAGTCTTTCCGTCCTATAACAGGAATAATTGCAACCCTTGTGAAAGTGATGGTCATTTGTACCTTCCAGGCAACCTAGGCTTCACTCTAGGGCGTTGTTCCACCAGATCGAATTGTTAGGGCCTAAGAACTCAACGCCAGAAGCATAAGATACAATATAAATATAACAGTTTTTCCATCGTATAGAACGAATAATAGCAACCAGTGTGAAAGTTATGGTCACTTCTACGTTCCGGGCAACCTAGGCTTCACTCTAGGGCGTTGCTCCACCAGATCAAACAGTTAGTTCCTTAGAAGTCAACGCCCGAAGCATAAAATACAAAATAAATAGAACAGTTTTTCCATCGTATAAAACGAATAATAGCAACCAGTGTGAAAGTTATGGTCATTTCTACGTTCCGGCAACCTACGCTTCACCCCAGGGCGTTGTTCCACCAGATCGAATAGTTAGGGCCTAAGAAGTGAACGCCAGAAGCATAAAATACAATATAAATACAACAGTTTTTCTATCATATAAAACGAGTAATTGCAACCAGTATGAAAGTTGTGGTCATTTCTACTTTCCGGGCAAACTAGGCTACACCCTAGGGCGTTCCTCCAACAGATTGAATAGTTAGGGCCTTAGAAGTCAATGGCCGAAGCATAAAATGCAATAAAAATACAGCAGTTCTTCCATCATATAAAACGAATAATTGCAACCAGTATGAAAGTTATGGTCATTTCTACGTTCCGGGCAACCTAGGCTTCACTCTATGGCGTTCTTCCACCACATCGAATAGCTACGGCCTCAGAAGTCATCGCCTGAAGCATAAAATACAATAAGAATACAATAGTCTTTCCATCCTATAACAGGAATAATTGCAACCCGTGTGGAAGTGATGGTCATTTGTACGTTCCAGGCAACCTAGGCTTCACTCTAGGGCGTTGTTCCACCAGATCGAATTGTTAGGGCCTAAGAAGTCAACGCCAGAAGCATAAGATACAATATAAATATAAAAGTTTTTCCATCGTATAGAACGAATAATAGCATTCAGTGTGAAAGTTATGGTCATTTCTACGTTCCGGGCAACCTAGGCTTCACTCTAGGGCGTTGCTCCACCAGATCAAACAGTTAGTTCCCTGGAAGTCAACGCCCGAAGCATAAAATACAAAATAAATAGAACAGTTTTTCCATCGTATAAAACGAATAATAGCAACCAGTGTGAAAGTTATGGTCATTTCTACGTTCCGGCAACCTAGGCTTCACACCAGGGCGTTGTTCCACCAGATCGAATAGTTAGGGCCTAAGAAGTGAACGCCAGAAGCATAAAATACAATATAAATACAACAGTTTTTCTATCATATAGAACGAGTAATTGAAACCAGTATGAAAGTTGTGGTCATTTCTACTTTCCGGGCAACCTAGGCTACACCCTAGGGCGTTCCGCCAACAGATTGAATAGTTAGGGCCTTAGAAGTCAATGGCCGAAGCATAAAATGCAATAAAAATACAACAGTTTTTCCATCGTATAAAAGGATTAATTGCAACCAGCTTGAAAGTGATGGTCATTTCTACGTTCCGGGCAACCTAGGCTTCACTCTAGGGCGTTGCTCCACCAGATCGAATAGTTAGGGCCTTAGAAGTCAACGCCAGAATCATAAAATACAATGAAGATGCAACAGCTTTTCTATCGTATTAAACGAATAATTTCAACCAATGTGAATGTTATGGTCATTTCTACATTCCGAGCAACCTAGGCTTCACTCTAGGGCGTTGATCCAACAGATTGAATCGTTAGGGCCTTAGCAGTCAATGCCCGAAGCATAAAATACAATATATATACAACAGTTTTTCCATCATATAACAGGAATAATTGCAACCAGTTTGAAAGTGATGGTCATTTCTACGTTCCGGGCAACCTAGGCTTCACTCTAGGGCGGTGCTCCACCAGATCGAATAGCTAGGGCCTTAGAAGTCAACGCCCGAAGCATAAAATGCAATAAAAATACAACAGTGTTTCCATCATATAACAGGAATAATTGCAACCAGTTTGAAAGTGATGTCCAATTCTATGTTCCGCGCAACCTAGGCTTTACTCCAGGGCGTTGCTCCACCAGATCGAAAAGTTACGGCCCAAGAAGTCAACGCCAGAAGCATAAAATACGATATAAATAAAACAGCTTTTCCATCGTATAAAACGAATAATTGCAACCAGTGTGAAAGTTATGGTCATTTCTACGTTCCGGGCAACCTAGGCTTCACCCCAGGTCGTTCTTCCACCAGATCGAATTGTTAGGGCCTAAGAAGTGAACGCCAGCAGCATAAAATACAATAAAAATACAACAGTCTTTCCGTCCTATAACAGGAATAATTGCAACCCGTGTGAAAGTGATGGTCATTTGTACGTTCCAGGCAACCTAGGCTTCACTCTAGGGCGTTGTTCCACCAGATCGAATTGTTAGGACCTAAGAAGTCAACGCCAGAAGCATAAGATACAATATAAATATAACAGTTTTTCCATCGTATAGAACGAATAATAGCAACCAGTGTGAAAGTTATGGTCACTTCTACGTTCCGGGCAACCTAGGCTTCACTCTAGGGCGTTGCTCCACCAGATCAAACAGTTAGGGCCTTGAAGTCAACGCCCGAAGCATAAAATGCAAAATAAATAGAACAGTTTTTCCATTGTATAAAACGAATAATAGCAACCAGTGTGAAAGTTATCGTCATTTCTACGTTCCGGGCAACCTAGGCTTCACGCTAGGACGTTGCTCCAACAGATTGAATAGTTCGGGCCTTAGAAGTCAACGCCAGAAGCATAACATACAATATAAATATAACAGTTTTTCCATCATATAACCGGAATAATTGCAACCAGTTTGAAAGTGATGGTCATTTCTACGTTCCGGGCAACCTTGGCTTCACTCTAGGGCGTTGCTCCACCAGATCGAGTAGTTAGTGCCTTAGAAGTCAACGCCAGAAGCATAACATACAATATAAATACAACAGTTTTTCCAACGTATAAGACGAATAATTGCAACCAGTATGATAGTTATGGTCATTTCTACGTTCCGGGCAACCTAGGCTTCACTCTATGGCGTTCTTCCACTACATCGAATAGCAACGGCCTCAGAAGTCAACGCCTGAAGCATAAAATACAATAAAAATACAACAGTCTTTCCGTCCTATAACAGGAATAATTGCAACCCTTGTGAAAGTGATGGTCATTTGTACGTTCCAGGCAACCTAGGCTTCACTCTAGGCCGTTGTTCCACCAGATCGAATTGTTAGGGCCTAAGAAGTCAACGCCAGAAGCATAAGATACAATATAAATATAACAGTTTTTCCATCGTATAGAACGAATAATAGCAACCAGTGTGAAAGTTATGGTCACTTCTACGTTCTGGGCAACCTAGGCTTCACTCTAGGGCGTTGCTTCACCAGAGCAAACAGTTAGGGCCTTAGAAGTCAACGCGGGAAGCATAAAATGCAATAAAAATACATCAGTTTTTCCATCGTATAAAACGAATAATTGCTACCAGTAAGGAAGTGATGGTCATTTCTACGTTCCGGGCAACCTAGGCCTCACTCTAGGGCGTCGTTCCACCAGATTGAATAGTTAGGGCCTAAGAAATCAACGCCAGAAGCATAAAATACAATATAAATATAACAGTTTTTCCATCGTATAAAACGAATAATTTCAACCAGTGTGAATGTTATGGTCATTTCTACATTCCGAGCAACCTAGGCTACACTCTAGAGCGTTGATCCACCACATCGAATGGCTACGGCCTCAGAAGTCAACGCCTGAAGCATAAAATACAATGAAAATACAACAGTCTTTCCATCCTATAACAGGAATAATTGCAACCCGTGTTGAAGTGATGGTCATTTGTACGTTCCAGGCAACCTAGGCTTCACTCTAGGGCGTTGTTCCACCAGATCGAGTTGCTAGGGCCTAAGAAATCAACGCCAGAAGCATAAGATACAATATAAATATAACAGTTTTTCCATCGTATAGAACGAACAATAGCAACCAGTGTGAAAGTTAACGTCATTTCTACTTTCCGGGCAACCTAGGCTTCACCCTAGGGCGTTGCTCCACCAGATCAAACAGATAGTTCCTTAGAAGTCAACGCCCGAAGCATAAAATACAAAATAAATAGAACAGTTTTTCCATCGTATAAAACGAATAATAGCAACCAGTGTGAAAGTTATGGCCATTTCTACGTTCCGGCAACCTAGGCTTCACCCCAGGGCGTTGCTCCACCAGATCGAATAGTTAGGGCCTAAGAAGTGAACGCCAGAAGCATAAAATACAATATAAATACAGCAGTTTTTCTATCATATAAAACGAGTAATTGCAATGAAAGTTGTGGTCATTTCTACTTTCCGGGCAACCTAGGCTACACCCTAGGGCGATGCTCCAACAGATTGAATAGTTAGGGCCTTAGAAGCCAATGCCCGAAGCATAAAATGCAATAAAAATACAACAGTTTTTCCATCGTATAAAAGGATTAATTGCAACCAGTTTGAAAGTGATGGTCACTTCTAAGTTCCGGGCAACCTATAAAACGAATAATTTCAACCAGTGTGAATGTTATGGTCATTTCTACATCCCGAGCAACCTAGGCTTCACTCTAGGGCGTTGATCCAACAGATTGAATAGTTAGGGCCTTAGCAGTCAACGCCCGAAGCATAAAATACAATATAAATACAACAGTTTTTCCATCATATAACAGGAATAATTGCAACCAGTTTGAAAGGGATGGTCATTTCTACGTTCCGGGTAGCCTATGCTTCACTCTAGGGCGTTGCTCCACCAGATCGAATAGTTAGTGCCTCAGAAGTCAACGCCAGAAGCATAAAATACAATATAAATACAACAGTTTTTCCATTGTATAAAACGAATAATAGCAACCAGTGTGAAAGTTATGGTCATTTCTATGTTCGGGCAACCTGGGCTTCACTCTAGGGCGTTGCTCCACCTGATCAAACAGCTAGGGCCTTAGAAGTCAAAGCCCGAAGCATAAAATACAATATAAATATAACAGTTTTTCCATCGTATAGAACGAATAATAGCAACCAGTGTGAAAGTTATGGTCACTTCTACGTTCCGGGCAACCTAGGCTTCACTCTAGGGCGTTGCTCCACCAGATAAAACATTTAGGGCCTTGGAAGTCAACGCCCGAAGCATAAAATACAAAATAAATAGAACAGTTTTTCCATTGTATAAAACGAATAATAGCAACCAGTGTGAGAGTTATGGTCATTTCTACGTTCCGGGCAACCTAGGCTTCACTCTAGGGCGTTGCTCCAACAGATCAAACAGCTAGGGCCTTAGAAGTCAATGCCCGAAGCATAAAATACAATATAAATATAACAGTTTTTCCATCGTATAGAACGAATAATAGCAACCAGTGTGAAAGTTAACGTCATTTCTACTTTCCGGGCAACCTAGGCTTCACCCTAGGGCGTTGCTCCAACAGATTGAGTAGTTAGAGCCTTAGAGGTCAACGCCCGATGCATAAAATACAAAATAAAAAGAACAGATTTTCCATCGTGTAAAACGAATAATTGCTACCGGTGTGAAAATTATGGTCATTTCTACGTTCCGGTCAACCTAGGCTTCACCATAGGGCGTTACTCCACCAGATCGAATAGTTAGGGCCTAAGAAGTGTACGCCAGAAGCAAAAAATACAATATAAATACAACAGTTTTTCCATCATACAAAACGAATAATTGCAACCAGTATGAAAGCTAGGGTCATTTCTACTTTACGGGCAACCTGGGCTACACCATAGGGCGTTGCTCTTACAGATTAAATAGTTGGGGCCTTAGAAGTTAATGCCCGAAGCATAAAATGCAATAAAAATACAACAGTTTTTCATCATATAACAGGAATATTTGCAACCAGTTTGAAAGTGATGGTAATTGCTACGTTCCGGGCAACTTAGGCTTCACCCTAGGGCGGTGCTCCACCAGATCGAATAGCTAGGGCCTTAGAAGTCAACGCCCGAAGCATAAAATGCAATAAAAATACAACAGTGTTTCCATCATATAACAGGAATAATTGCAACCAGTTTGAAAGTGATGTCCAATTCTATGTTCCGCGCAACCTAGGCTTTACTCCAGGGCGTTGCTCCACCAGATCGAAAAGTTACGGCCCAAGAAGTCAACGCCAGAAGCATAAAATACGATATAAATAAAACAGCTTTTCCATCGTATAAAACGAATAATTGCAACCAGTGTGAAAGTTATGGTCATTTCTACGTTCCGGGCAACCTAGGCTTCACCCCAGGTCGTTGTTCCACCAGATCGAATTGTTAGGGCCTAAGAAGTGAACGCCAGCAGCATAAAATACAATAAAAATACAACAGTCTTTCCGTCCTATAACAGGAATAATTGCAACCCGTGTGAAAGTGATGGTCATTTGTACGTTCCAGGCAACCTAGGCTTCACTCTAGGGCGTTGTTCCACCAGATCGAATTGTTAGGACCTAAGAAGTCAACGCCAGAAGCATAAGATACAATATAAATATAACAGTTTTTCCATCGTATAGAACGAATAATAGCAACCAGTGTGAAAGTTATGGTCACTTCTACGTTCCGGGCAACCTAGGCTTCACTCTAGGGCGTTGCTCCACCAGATCAAACAGTTAGGGCCTTGAAGTCAACGCCCGAAGCATAAAATGCAAAATAAATAGAACAGTTTTTCCATTGTATAAAACGAATAATAGCAACCAGTGTGAAAGTTATCGTCATTTCTACGTTCCGGGCAACCTAGGCTTCACGCTAGGACGTTGCTCCAACAGATTGAATAGTTAGGGCCTTAGAAGTCAACGCCAGAAGCATAACATACAATATAAATATAACAGTTTTTCCATCATATAACCGGAATAATTGCAACCAGTTTGAAAGTGATGGTCATTTCTACGTTCCGGGCAACCTTGGCTTCACTCTAGGGCGTTGCTCCACCAGATCGAGTAGTTAGTGCCTTAGAAGTCAACGCCAGAAGCATAACATACAATATAAATACAACAGTTTTTCCAACGTATAAGACGAATAATTGCAACCAGTATGATAGTTATGGTCATTTCTACGTTCCGGGCAACCTAGGCTTCACTCTATGGCGTTCTTCCACTACATCGAATAGCAACGGCCTCAGAAGTCAACGCCTGAAGCATAAAATACAATAAAAATACAACAGTCTTTCCGTCCTATAACAGGAATAATTGCAACCCTTGTGAAAGTGATGGTCATTTGTACGTTCCAGGCAACCTAGGCTTCACTCTAGGGGGTTGTTCCACCAGATCGAATTGTTAGGGCCTAAGAAGTCAACGCCAGAAGCATAAGATACAATATAAATATAACAGTTTTTCCATCGTATAGAACGAATAATAGCAACCAGTGTGAAAGTTAACGTCATTTCTACTTTCCGGGCAACCTAGGCTTCACCCTAGGGCGTTGCTCCAACAGATTGAGTAGTTAGGGCCTTAGAAGTCAACGCCCGATGCATAAAATACAAAATAAATAGAACAGTTTTTCCATCGTGTAAAACGAATAATTGCTACCGGTGTGAAAGTTATGGACATTTCTACGTTCCGGGCAACCTAGGCTTTACCATAGGGCGTTGTTCCACCAGATGGGATAGTTAGGGCATAAGAAGTCAACGCCAGAAGCATAAAATACAATATAAATACAACAGCTTTTCAATCGTATAAAACGAGTAATTGCAATCAGTACGTAAGTTAACGTCATTTCTACGTTCCGGACAACCTAGGCTTCACCCTAGGGCGTTGCTCCAACAGATTGAATAGCGAGGGCCTTAGAAGTCAACGCCGGAAGCATAAAATGCAATAAAAATAAATCAGTTTTTCCATCGTATAAAAGGATTAATTGCAACCAGTTTGAAAGTGATGGGCACTTCTACGTTCCGGGCAACCTAGGCTTTACTCTAGGGCGTTGCTCCACCAGATCGAATAGTTAGTGCCTTAGAAGTCAACGCCCAAAGCATAAAATACAAAATAAATACAACAGTTTTTCCATCGTATAAAACGAATAATTGCTACCGATGTGAAAGTTATGGACATTTCTACGTTCCGGGCAACCTAGGCTTTACCATAGGGCGTTGTTCCACCAGACGGAATAGTTAGGGCATAAGAAGTCAACGCCAGAAGCATAAAATACAATATAAATACAACAGTTTTTCAATCGTATAAAACGAGTAATTGCAACCAGTACGAAAGTTAACGTCATTTCTACGTTCCGGACAACCTAGGTTTGACTCTAGGGCGTTGCTCCACCAGATCGAATAGTTAGTGCCTTAGAAGTCAACGCCAGAAGCATAAAATACAATATAAATACAACAGTTTTTCCAACGTATAAAACGAATAATTGCAACCAGTATGAAGGTTATGGTCATTTCGACGTTCCGGGCAACCTAGGCTTCACTCTATGGCGTTCTTCCACCACATCGAATAGCTACGGCCTCAGAAGTCAACGCCTGAAGCATAAAATACAATAAAAATACAACAGTCTTTCCATCCTGTAACAGGAATAATTGCAACCCGGGTGAAAGTGATGGTCATTTGTACGTTCCAGGCAACCTAGGCATCACTCTAGGGCGTTGTTCCACCAGATCGAATTGTTAGGGCCTAAGAAGTCAACGCCAGCAGCATAAGATACAATATAAATATAACAGTTTTTCCATCGTATAGTACGAATAATAGCATCCAGTGTGAAAGTTATGGTCATTTCTACGTTCCGGGCAACCTAGGCTTCACTCTAGGGCGTTGCTCCACCAGATCAAACAGATAGTTCCTTAGAAGTCAACGCCCGAAGCATAAAATACAAAATAAATAGAACAGTTTTTCCATCGTATAAAACGAATAATAGCAACCAGTGTGAAAGTTATGGCCATTTCTACGTTCCGGCAACCTAGGCTTCACCCCAGGGCGTTGCTCCACCAGATCGAATAGTTAGGGCCTAAGAAGTGAACGCCAGAAGCATAAAATACAATATAAATACAGCAGTTTTTCTATCATATAAAACGAGTAATTGCAATGAAAGTTGTGGTCATTTCTACTTTCCGGGCAACCTAGGCTACACCCTAGGGCGATGCTCCAACAGATTGAATAGTTAGGGCCTTAGAAGCCAATGCCCGAAGCATAAAATGCAATAAAAATACAACAGTTTTTCCATCGTATAAAAGGATTAATTGCAACCAGTTTGAAAGTGATGGTCACTTCTAAGTTCCGGGCAACCTATAAAACGAATAATTTCAACCAGTGTGAATGTTATGGTCATTTCTACATCCCGAGCAACCTAGGCTTCACTCTAGGGCGTTGATCCAACAGATTGAATAGTTAGGGCCTTAGCAGTCAACGCCCGAAGCATAAAATACAATATAAATACAACAGTTTTTCCATCATATAACAGGAATAATTGCAACCAGTTTGAAAGGGATGGTCATTTCTACGTTCCGGGTAACCTATGCTTCACTCTAGGGCGTTGCTCCACCAGATCGAATAGTTAGTGCCTCAGAAGTCAACGCCAGAAGCATAAAATACAATATAAATACAACAGTTTTTCCATTGTATAAAACGAATAATAGCAACCAGTGTGAAAGTTATGGTCATTTCTATGTTCGGGCAACGTGGGCTTCACTCTAGGGCGTTGCTCCACCTGATCAAACAGCTAGGGCCTTAGAAGTCAAAGCCCGAAGCATAAAATACAATATAAATATAACAGTTTTTCCATCGTATAGAACGAATAATAGCAACCAGTGTGAAAGTTATGGTCACTTCTACGTTCCGGGCAACCTAGGCTTCACTCTAGGGCGTTGCTCCACCAGATAAAACAGTTAGGGCCTTGGAAGTCAACGCCCGAAGCATAAAATACAAAATAAATAGAACAGTTTTTCCATTGTATAAAACGAATAATAGCAACCAGTGTGAGAGTTATGGTCATTTCTACGTTCCGGGCAACCTAGGCTTCACTCTAGGGCGTTGCTCCAACAGATCAAACAGCTAGGGCCTTAGAAGTCAATGCCCGAAGCATAAAATACAATATAAATATAACAGTTTTTCCATCGTATAGAACGAATAATAGCAACCAGTGTGAAAGTTAACGTCATTTCTACTTTCCGGGCAACCTAGGCTTCACCATAGGGCGTTGCTCCAACAGATTGAGTAGTTAGAGCCTTAGAGGTCAACGCCCGATGCATAAAATACAAAATAAAGAGAACAGATTTTCCATCGTGTAAAACGAATAATTGCTACCGGTGTGAAAATTATGGTCATTTCTACGTTCCGGTCAACCTAGGCTTCACCATAGGGCGTTACTCCACCAGATCGAATAGTTAGGGCCTAAGAAGTGAACGCCAGAAGCAAAAAATACAATATAAATACAACAGTTTTTCCATCATACAAAACGAATAATTGCAACCAGTATGAAAGCTAGGGTCATTTCTACTTTACGGGCAACCTGGGCTACACCATAGGGCGTCGCTCTTACAGATTAAATAGTTGGGGCCTTAGAAGTTAATGCCCGAAGCATAAAATGCAATAAAAATACAACAGTTTTTCATCATATAACAGGAATATTTGCAACCAGTTTGAAAGTGATGGTAATTGCTACGTTCCGGGCAACTTAGGCTTCACCCTAGGGCGTTGCTCCACCAGATCGAATAGTTAGTGCCTTAGAAGTCAACGCCAGAAGCATAAAATACAAAATAAATAGAACAGTTTTTCCATCGTATAAAACGAGTAATAGCAACCAGTGTGAAAGTTATGGTCATTTCTACGTTCCGGCAACCTAGGCTTCACCCCAGGGCGTTGTTCCACCAGATCGAATAGTTAGGGCCTAAGAAGTGAACGCCAGAAGCATAAAATACAATATAAATACAACAGTTCTTCCATCATATAACAGGAATAATTGCAACCAGTTTGAAAGGGATGGTCATTTCTACGTTCCGGGTAACCTATGCTTCACTCTAGGGCGTTGCTCCACCAGATCGAATAGTTAGTGCCTTAGAAGTCAACGCCAGAAGCATAAAATACAATATAAATACAACAGTTTTTCCAACGTATAAATCGAATAATTGCAACCAGTATGAAGGTTATGGTCATTTCGACGTTCCGGGCAACCTAGGCTTCACTCTATGGCGTTCTTCCACCACATCGAATAGCTACGGCCTCAGAAGTCAACGCCTGAAGCATAAAATACAATAAAAATACAACAGTCTTTCCATCCTGTAACAGGAATAATTGCAACCCGGGTGAAAGTGATGGTCATTTGTACGTTCCAGGCAACCTAGGCATCACTCTAGGGCGTTGTTCCACCAGATCGAATTGTTAGGGCCTAAGAAGTCAACGCCAGCAGCATAAGATACAATATAAATATAACAGTTTTTCCATCGTATAGTACGAATAATAGCATCCAGTGTGAAAGTTATGGTCATTTCTACGTTCCGGGCAACCTAGGCTTCACTCTAGGGCGTTGCTCCACCAGATCAAACAGATAGTTCCTTAGAAGTCAACGCCCGAAGCATAAAATACAAAATAAATAGAACAGTTTTTCCATCGTATAAAACGAATAATAGCAACCAGTGTGAAAGTTATGGCCATTTCTACGTTCCGGCAACCTAGGCTTCACCCCAGGGCGTTGTTCCACCAGATCGAATAGTTAGGGCCTAAGAAGTGAACGCCAGAAGCATAAAATACAATATAAATACAGCAGTTTTTCTATCATATAAAACGAGTAATTGCAATGAAAGTTGTGGTCATTTCTACTTTCCGGGCAACCTAGGCTACACCCTAGGGCGATGCTCCAACATATTGAATAGTTAGGGCCTTAGAAGCCAATGCCCGAAGCATAAAATGCAATAAAAATACAACAGTTTTTCCATCGTATAAAAGGATTAATTGCAACCAGCTTGAAAGTGATGGTCATTTCTACGTTCCGGGCAACCTAGGCTTTACCATAGGGCGTTGTTCCACCAGATGGAATAGTTAGGGCATAAGAAGTCAACGCCAGAAGCATAAAATACAATAGAAATACAACAGTTTTTCAATCGTATAAAACGAGTAATTGCGACCAGTACGAAAGTTAACGTCATTTCTACGTTCCGGACAACCTAGGCTTCACCCTAGGGCGTTGCTCTAACAGATTGAATAGTTAGGGCCTTAGAAGTCAACGCCGGAAGCATAAAATGCAATAAAAATACATCAGTTTTTCCATCGTATAAAAGGATTAATTGCAAACAGTTTGAAAGTGATGGTCACTTCTACGTTGCGGGCGACCTAGGCTTTACCCTAGGGCGTTGCTCCACCAGATCGAATAGTTAGTGCCTTAGAAGTCAACGCCAGAAGCATAAAATACAATATAAACTCAACAGTTTTTCCATCGTATAAAACGAATAATTGCTACCAGTATGGAAGTGATGGTCATTTCTACGTTCCGGGCAACCTAGGCCTCACTCTACGGCGTTGTTCCACCAGATTGAATAGGTAGGGCCTAAGAAATCAACGCCAGAAGCATAAAATACAATATAAATATAACAGTTTTTCCATTGTATAAAACGAATAATTTCAACCAGTGTGAATGTTATGGTCATTTCTACATTCCGAGCAACCTAGGCTACACTCTAGGGCGTTCATCCACCAGATAGAATAGTTAGGGCCTTAGAAGTCAACGCCAGAAGCATAAAATTCAATAAAGATGCAACAGTTTTTCAATCGTATAGCAGGAATAATTGCAAACAGTGTGAAAGTACTGGTCATTCCTACGTTCCGGGTAACCTAGGCTTCACTCTAGGGCGTTGTTCCACCAGATCGAATTGTTAGGGCCTAAGAAGTCAACGCCAGAAGCATAAGATACAATATAAATATAACAGTTTTTCCATCGTATAGAACGAATAATAGCATTCAGTGTGAAAGTTATGGTCATATCTACGTTCCGGGCAACCTAGGCTTCACTCTAGGCCGTTGCTCCACCAGATCAAACAGTTAGTTCCTTAGAAGTCAACGCCCGAAGCATAAAATACAATATAAATACAACAGCTTTTCCATCGTATAACAGGAATAATTGCAACCAGTGTGAAAGTAAAGGTCATTTCTACGTTCCGGGCAACCTATGCTTCACTCTAGGGCGTTGTTCCACCAGATCGAACAGTTAGGGCCTAAGAAGTGAACGCCAGAAGCATAAAATTAAATATAAATACAACAGTTTTTCCATCGTATAAAACGAATAATTGCAACCAGTATGAAACTTATGGTCATTTCTACGTTCCGGGCAACCTAGGCTTCACTCTATGGCGTTCTTCCACCACATCGAATAGCTACAGCCTCAGAAGTCGACGCCTGAATTATAAAATACCATAAAAATACAACAGTCTTTCCATCCTATAACAGGAATAATGGCAACCCGTGTGAAAGTGATGGTCATTTCTACGTTCCAGGCTACCTAGGCTTCAATGTAGGGCGTTGTTCCTCCAGATCGAATAGTTAGGGCCTAAGAAGTCAACGCCTGAAGCATAAAATACAATATAAATATAACAGTTTTTCCATCGTATAAAACGAACAATAGCAGCCAGTGTGAAAGTTATGGTCATTTCTACGTTCCGGGCAACCTAGGCTTCACTCTAGGGCGTTGCTCCACCAGATCAAACAGTTAGGGCCTTAGAAGCCAACGCCCGAAGCACTAAATACAAGATAAATAGAACAGTTTTTCCATTGTATAAAACGAATAATTGCTACCAGTGTGAAAGTTATGGTCATTTCTACGTTCCGGGCAACCTAGGCTTCACCCTGGGCCGTTGTTCCACCAGATCGAATAGTTAGGGCCTAGGAAGTGAACGCCAGAAGCATAAAATGCAATATAAATACAACAGTTTTCCCATCGTATAAAAGGATTAATTGCAACCAGTGTGAGAGTTCTGGTCATTTCTACGTTCCGGGCAACCTAGGCTTCACTCTAGGGCGTTGCTCTACCAGATCGATAAGTTTGGGCCTTAGAAGTCAACGCCCTAAGCAAAAAATACAAAATAAATAGAACAGTATTTCCATTGTATAAAACGTATAATTGCTACCAGTGTGAAAGTTATGTTCATTTCTACGTTCCTGACAACCTAGGCTTGACTGTAGGGTGTTGCTCCACCAAATCGAATAAGTAGGGCCATAGAAGTCAACGCCATAAGAATAAAATACAATATAAGTACAACAGTTTTTCCATCGTATAAAATGAATAATTGGAAACATTGTGAAAGTAATGGTCATTTCTACGTTCCAGGCAGCCTAGGCGTCACTCTAGGGCGTTGCTCCACCACATCGAATAGCTACGGCCATAGAAGTCAACGCCCGGAGCATAAAATACAATAAATATACAAGAGTTTTTCCATCGTATAACAGCAATAATTGCAACCAGTGTGAAAGTGATGGTCATTTCAACGTTCTCGGCAACCTAGGCTTCACTCTAGGGCGTCGTTCCACCAGATGGAATAGCTAGGGCCTAAGAAGTCAACGCCAGAAGCATAAAATACAATAAAGATGCAACAGTTATTCCATTGTATAGCATGGATAGTTGCAATCAGTGTGAAAGTTATTGTCACTACTACGTTCCGGGCAACCTAGGCTTCACCCTAGGGCGTTGTTCCACCAGATGGAAAAGTTAGGGCCTAAGAAGTCAACGCCAGAAACATAAAACACGATATAAATACAACAGCTTTCCATCGTATAAAACGAATTATTGCAACCAGTGTGAAAGTTATGGTCATTTCTCCGTTCCGGGCATCCTAGACTTAACTCTGAGGCATTTCTCCACCAGGTGGAATAGCTACGACCTTGGAAATCAAAGCCAGAAGCAGAAAATACAATAAAAATGCAACAGTTTTTTCATCGTATAGCATGACAAGTTGCAAGCAGTATGAAAGTAATGATCATTTCGACGTTTCGGGCATCCTAGACTTAGCTCTGATGCGTTGCTCCACCAGATCGAAGAGTTAGGGCCGTAGAAGTCAGCGCCTGAAGCATAAACTACAAAATAAATGGAACAGCCTTTCCATCGTATAAAACGAATAATTGCAACCTGTGTGTAGGTTATGGTCGTATATACGTTCCTGGCAACCTAGGCTCCTCTGTAGGGTGTTGCTCCACCAGATCGAATAGGTAGGGCCATATAAGTCAACGCCCGAAGCATAAAATACAATAAATATACAAGAGTTTTTCCATCGTATAACAGGAATAATTGCAACCAGTGTGAAAGTGATGATCATTTCTACGTTCCGGGCAACCTAGGCTTCACTCTAGTGCCTTACTCCACCAGATCGAATAGTTAGGGCCTTAGAAGTCAACACCAGAAGCATAAAATACAATAAAGTTGCAACAGTTTTTCCATCGAATAACAGGAATAACTGCAAACAGTGTGAAACTACTGGTCATTTCTACGTTCCGGGTAACCGAGGTTTCACTCTAGGGCGTAGCTCCACCAGATCTAGTAGCTAGGGACTTAGAATTCAACGCCAGATGGATAAAATACAATATAAGTACAACAGTTTTTCCATCGTATAAAATGAATGATTGCAAACATTCTGAAAGTAATTATCATTTCTACGTTCCCGGCAACCTAGCCGTCACTCTAGGACGTTGCTCCACCACATCTAATAGCTACGGCCTTAGAAGTCAACGCCAGAAGCATAAAGTACAATATAAATACAACAGCTTTTCCATCGTATAAAATGAATAATTGCAACCAGTGTGAAAGTAATGGTCATTTCTACGATCCGGGCAACCTAGGCTTCACTCTAGGGCATTGCTCCACCATATCGAATAGCTAGGGACTTAGAATTAAACGCCAGAAGCATAAAATACAATAAAAGTACAACAGTTTTTCCATTGTATAACAGGAATAATTGCAACCAGTGTGAAAGTAATGGTTATTTCTACGTTCCGGGCAACCTAGGTTTCACTCTAGGGCGTTGCTCCACCAGCTCGAGTAGCTAGATCCTCAGCAGTCTACGCATGAAGCATAAAATACGATATAAATACACCATTTTTTCCATCGTATAACAGGAATAATTGCAACCAGTGTGAAGGTAAAGGTATGTCCTACGCTCTGGGCAACCTAGGCTTCACTCCAGGGCGTTGCTCCACCAGATCGTATAGTTAGGGCCTTAGAAGTCAACGCCAGAGGCATCAAATACTATAAATATACAAGAGTTTTTCCATCGTATAACAGGAGTAATTGCAACCAGTGTGAATGTGGTGGTCATTTCTACGTTCCGGGCAACCTAGGCTTCACTCTAGGGCGTTGCTCCACCACAACTAATTGCTACGGCCTTAGAAGTCAACGACAGAAGCATAAAATACAATATAAATACAAAAGCTTTTCCATCGTATAACAGCAATAATTGCAACCAGTGTGAAAGTGATGGTCATTTCAACGTTCTCGGCAACCTAGGCTTCACTCTAGGGCGTCGTTCCACCAGATGGAATAGCTAGGGCCTAAGAAGTCAACGCCAGAAGCATAAAATACAATAAAGATGCAACAGTTATTCCATTGTATAGCATGGATAGTTGCAACCAGTGTGAAAGTTATTGTCACTACTACGTTCCGGGCAACCTAGGCTTCACCCTAGGGCGTTGTTCCACCAGATGGAAAAGTTAGGGCCTAAGAAGTCAACGCCAGAAACATAAAACACGATATAAATACAACAGCTTTCCATCGTATAAAACGAATTATTGCAACCAGTGTGAAAGTTATGGTCATTTCTCCGTTCCGGGCATCCTAGACTTAACTCTGAGGCATTTCTCCACCAGGTGGAATAGCTACGACCTTGGAAATCAAAGCCAGAAGCAGAAAATACAATAAAAATGCAACAGTTTTTTCATCGTATAGCATGACAAGTTGCAAGCAGTATGAAAGTAATGATCATTTCGACGTTTCGGGCATCCTAGACTTAGCTCTGATGCGTTGCTCCACCAGATCGAAGAGTTAGGGCCGTAGAAGTCAGCGCCTGAAGCATAAACTACAAAATAAATGGAACAGCCTTTCCATCGTATAAAACGAATAATTGCAACCTGTGTGTAGGTTATGGTCGTATATACGTTCCTGGCAACCTAGGCTCCTCTGTAGGGTGTTGCTCCACCAGATCGAATAGGTAGGGCCATATAAGTCAACGCCCGAAGCATAAAATACAATAAATATACAAGAGTTTTTCCATCGTATAACAGGAATAATTGCAACCAGTGTGAAAGTGATGATCATTTCTACGTTCCGGGCAACCTAGGCTTCACTCTAGTGCCTTACTCCACCAGATCGAATAGTTAGGGCCTTAGAAGTCAACACCAGAAGCATAAAATACAATAAAGTTGCAACAGTTTTTCCATCGAATAACAGGAATAACTGCAAACAGTGTGAAACTACTGGTCATTTCTACGTTCCGGGTAACCGAGGTTTCACTCTAGGGCGTAGCTCCACCAGATCTAGTAGCTAGGGACTTAGAATTCAACGCCAGATGGATAAAATACAATATAAGTACAACAGTTTTTCCATCGTATAAAATGAATGATTGCAAACATTCTGAAAGTAATTATCATTTCTACGTTCCCGGCAACCTAGCCGTCACTCTAGGACGTTGCTCCACCACATCTAATAGCTACGGCCTTAGAAGTCAACGCCAGAAGCATAAAGTACAATATAAATACAACAGCTTTTCCATCGTATAAAATGAATAATTGCAACCAGTGTGAAAGTAATGGTCATTTCTACGATCCGGGCAACCTAGGCTTCACTCTAGGGCATTGCTCCACCATATCGAATAGCTAGGGACTTAGAATTAAACGCCAGAAGCATAAAATACAATAAAAGTACAACAGTTTTTCCGTTGTATAACAGGAATAATTGCAACCAGTGTGAAAGTAATGGTTATTTCTACGTTCCGGGCAACCTAGGTTTCACTCTAGGGCGTTGCTCCACCAGCTCGAGTAGCTAGATCCTCAGCAGTCTACGCATGAAGCATAAAATACGATATAAATACAACAGTTTTTCCATCGTATAACAGGAATAATTGCAACCAGTGTGAAGGTAAAGGTATGTCCTACGCTCTGGGCAACCTAGGCTTCACTCCAGGGCGTTGCTCCACCAGATCGTATAGTTAGGGCCTTAGAAGTCAACGCCAGAGGCATCAAATACTATAAATATACAAGAGTTTTTCCATCGTATAACAGGAGTAATTGCAACCAGTGTGAATGTGGTGGTCATTTCTACGTTCCGGCCAACCTAGGCTTCACTCTAGGGCGTTGCTCCACCACAACTAATTGCTACGGCCTTAGAAGTCAACGACAGAAGCATAAAATACAATATAAATACAAAAGCTTTTCCATCGTATAACAGGAATAATTGCAACCAGTGTGAAAGTAAAGGTCATTTCTACGTTCCGGGCAACCCATGCTTCACTCTACGGCGTTGCTCCACCAGATCGAGTAGTTAGGGCCTTAGAAGTCCACGGCCGAAGCATAAGATACAAAATAAATAGAACAGTTTTTCCATTGTATAAAGCGAATAATTGCTGCCAGTGTGAAAGTTATGTTTATTTCTACATTCCGGGCAACCAAGGCTTAACTGTAGGGTGTTGCTCCAACAGATCGAATGGGTAGGGCCATAGAAGTCAACGCCCGGAGCATAAAATACAATAAATATACAAGAGTTTTTCCATCGTATAACAGGAATAATTGCAACCAGTGTGAATGTGGTGGTCATTTCTACGTTCCGGGCAACCTAGGCTTCACTCTAGGGCGTTGTTCCACCAGTTAGAATAGTTAGGGCTTAAGAAGTCAACGCCAGTAGCATTAAATACGATATAAGTATAACAGGTTTTCCATCGTATAAAACGAATAATAGCAACCAGTGTGAAAGTTATGGTTATTTCTCCGTTGCAGGCAACCTAGGCTTCACTCTAGTGCGTTGCACCACCAGATCGAATAGTTAGGGGCTTAGAAGTCAACGCCCGAAGCATAAAATACAAAATAAATAGAACAGCTTTTCCATCGTATAAAATGAATAATTGCAAACAGTCTGAAAGTAATGGTCATTTCTACGTTCCGAGCAGCCTAGGCGTCACTCTAGGGCGATGCTCCACCACATCTAATAGCTACGGCCTTAGAAGTCAACGCCAGATGGATAAAATACAATATAAGCACAACAGTTTTTCCATCGTATAAAATGAATAATTGCAAACATTGTGTAAGTAATGGTCATTTTTACGTTTCCGGCAACCTAGGCTTCACTCTAGGGCGTTGTTCCACCAGATCGAATAGTTACGGCCTAAGCAGTCAACGCCAGAAGTATAAAATACGATATAAATACAACAGCTTTTCTATCGTATAAAACAAATAATTGCAACCAGTGTGAAAGTAATGTTCATTTCTACGGTCCCATTACCCTAGGTGTCACTCTAGGGCGTTGGTCCACCACATCTAATAGCTACGGCCTTAGAAGTCAACTCCAGAGGCATAAAATACAATATAAATACAACAGCTCCTCCATCGTATAAAACGAATAATTGCTACCAGTGCAAAAGTTATGGTCATCTCTACGTTCCGGGCAACCTAGGCTTCACCCAAGGGCGTTGCTCCACCAGATCAAAATGTTAGGGCCTAAGAAGTCAACGCCAGAAGGATAAAATACAACATAAATACAACAGCTTTTCCATCGTATAGAATGAATAATTGCAACCAGTGTGAAAGTTATGGCCATTTCTACATTTCGAGCAACCTAGGCTTCACTCTAGGGCGTTGTTCCACCAGATGGAATAGTTAGCGCCTAAGAAGTGAACGCCAGAAGCATAAAATACAATATAAGTACAACAGTTTTTCCATCGTATAAAACGAATAATTGCAACCAGTTTGAAGGTTATGGTCATTTCTACGTTCCGGGCAACCTAGGCTTCACCCAAGGGCGTTGCTCCAACAGATTGAATAGTTAGGGCCTTAGAAGTCAATGCCCGAAGCATAAAATGCAATAAATATACAACAGTTTTTCCATCGTATAGCAGGAATAATTTGCAACCAGTGTGATAGTAGTGGTCATTTCTACGTTCCGGGCTACCTAGGTTTCTCTCCAGGGCGTTGCTCCACCAGGTCGAATAGTTACGGCCTAAGAAGTCAACGCCAGAAGCATAAAATACGATAAAGATGCAACAGTTTTTCCATCGTATAAAACGTATAATTGCAACCAGTGTGAAAGTTATGGTCATTTCTACATTCCGAGCAACCTAGGCTGCACTCTAGGGCGGTGCTCCACCATATCGAATAGCTACGGCCTTAGAAGCCTACGCCTGAAGCACAAAATACAATAAAAATACAACAGGCTTTTCATGGTATAACAGGAATAATTGCAACAAGCGTGAAAGTAATGATCATTTCGGCGTTTCGGGCATCCTAGACTTAGCTCTGCGGCATTGCTCCACCAGATCGAATAGCTAGGGCCTAAGAAGTCAACGCCAGAAGCATAAAATACAATATAAATGTAACAGTTTTTCCATCGTATAAAACGAATAATAGCAAGCAGTGTGAAAGTTATGGCCATTTCTACGTTCCGGGCAACCTAGGCTTCACTCTAGGGCGTTGCTCCACCAGATCAAACAGTTAGGGCCTTAGATGTCAACGCCAGAAGCATAAAATACAATAAAGGTGCAACAGTTTTTCCATCGTATAACAGGAATAACTGCAACCAGTGTGAAAGTACTGGTCATTTCTACGTTACGGGTAACCTAGGTTTCACTCTAGGGCGTTCCTCCACGAGATCGAAAAGCTAGGGACTTAGAATTCAACGCCAGAAGAATAAAATACAATATAAGTACAACAGTTTTTTCATCGTATAAAATGAATATTTGCAAACATTGTGAAAGTAATGGTCATTTCTACGTTCCGGGCAACCTATGCGACACTCTAGAGCGTTGCTCCACCACATCTAATAGCTACGGCCTTAAAAGTCAACGCCATAAGAATAAAATACAATATAAATATAACAGTTTTTCCATCGTATAAAACGAATATTAGCAACTAGAGTGAAAGTTATGGTCATTTGAACGTTCTGGGCAATCTAGGCTTCACACTAGGGCGTTGCTCCTCCAGATCAATCAGTTAGGGCTTTAGAAGTCAACGCCCGAAGCATAAAATACAAAATAAATAGAACAGTTTTTCCATTGTATAAAACGAATAATTGCTACCAGTGTAAAAGTTATGGTCATTTCTACGTTCCGGGCAACCTAGGCTTCACCCTAGGGCGTTGTTCCACCAGATCGAATAGTTAGGACCTAAGAAGTGAACGCCAGAAGCATAAAATACAATATAAATACAACAGTTTATCCATCATATAAAACGAATAATTGCAAACAGTATGAACGTTATGATCATTTCTACTTTCTGGGCAACCTAGGCTTCACTCTAGGTTAGTGCTCCACCAGATTAAATAGTTAGGGTCTAAGAAGTCAACGCCCGAAGCATAAAATACAACATAAATACAACAGACTTTCCATCGTATATAATGTATATTTGCAAACAGTGTGAAAGTAATGGTCATTTCTACGTACCGGGCAACCTAGATTCCACTCTAGGGCGTTGCTCCACCAAATCGAATAGCTAGGACCTTAGAAGTCAACGCCAGAAGCATAAAATGCAAGAAAGATGCAAAAGTTTTTCCATCGTATAACAGGAATAACTGCAAACAGTTTGAAAGTACTGGTCATTTCTACGTTCCGGGTAACCTAGGCTTCACTCTAGGGCGTTGTTCCACCTGATCGAACAGTTAGGGCCTAAGATGGCAACGCCAGAAGCATAAAATACAATATAAATATAACAGTTTTTCCATCGTATAAAAAGAATAATAGCAACCAGCGTGAAAGTTATGATCGTATCTACGTTCCGGGCAACCTAGGCTTCACCCCAGGGCGTTGTTCCACCAGATCGAATAGTTAGGGCCTAAGAAGTGAACGCCAGCAGCATAAAATACAATATAAATACAACAGTTCTTCCATCATATAAAACGAATAATTGCAACCAGTTTGAAAGTTATGGTCATTTCTACGTTCCGGGCAACCTAGGCTTCACTCTATGGCGTTCTTCCATCACATCGAATAGCTACGGCCTCAGAAGTCAACGCGTGAAGCATAAAATACAATAAAAATACAACAGTCGTTCCATCCTATAACAGGAATAATTGCAACCCGTGTGAAAGTGATGGTCATTTGTACGTTCCTGGCAACCTAGGCTTCACTCTGGGGCGTTGTTCCACCAGATCGAATTGTTAGGGCCTAAGAAGTCAACGCCAGAAGCATAAGATACAATATAAATATAACAGATTTTCCATGGTATAGAACGAATAATAGCAACCAGTGTGAAAGTTATGGTCATTTCTACGTTCCGGGCAACCTAGGCTTCACTCTAGGGCGTTGCTCCACCAGATCAAGCACTTAGGGCCTTAGAAGTCAACGCCCGAAGCATAAAATACAAAATAAATAGAACAGTTTTTTCATTGTATAAAACGAATAATTGCTACCAGTGTAAAAGTTATGGTCATTTCTACGTTCCGGGCAACGTAGGCTTCACCCTAGGGCGTTGTTCCACCAGATCGAATAGTTGAGGTCTAAGAAGTGAACGCCAGAAGCATAAAATACAATATAAATACAACAGTTCTTCCATCATATAAAACGAGTAATTGCAACCAGTATGAAAGTTGTGGTCATTTCTACTTTCCGGGCAACCTAGGCTACACCCTAGGGCGTTGCTCCAAAAGATCGAATAGTTTGGGCCTTAGAAGTCAACGGCCGAAGCATAAAATACAAAATAAATAGAACTGTTTTTCCATCGTAGAAAACGAATAATTGCTACCGGTGTGAAAGTTATTTCCATTTCTACGTTCCGGGCAAACTAGGTTTCACTCTAGGGCGTTGCTCCACCAGATCGAATAGTTTGGGCCTAAGAAGTCAACGCCAGAAACATAAAATACGATATAAATACCACAGCTTTTCCGTCGTATAAAACGAATAATTGCAACCAGTGTGAAAGTTATGGTCATTTCTACGTTCCGGGCAACCTAGGCTCCACTCTGGGCCGTTGCTCCACCAGATCGAAAAGATAGGGCCTTAGAAGTCAACGCCAGAAGCATAAAATACAATAAAGATGCAACAGTTTTTCCATCGTATAACAGGAGTAATTGCAACCAGTGTGAAGGTAATGGTATGTCCTACGTTCCGAGCAAGCTTGGCTTCACACTAGGGTGTTGCTAAACCAGATCGAATAGATAGGGCCCTAGAAGTCAACGCCCGAAGCATAAAATACAAAATAAGTAGAACAGTTTTTCCATTGTATAAAACGAATAATAGCAACCAGTGTGAAAGTTATGGTCATTTCTCCGTTCCGGGCAACCTAGGCTTCACTGTAGGGTGTTGTTCCACCAAATCGAATAGGTAGGGCCATAGAAGTCAACCCCGAAGCATAAAATACAATAAATATACAAGAGTTTTTCCACCGTATAACAGGAATAATTGCAACCAGTGTGAAAGTTATGGTCATTTCTACGTTCTGGGCAACCTAGGTTCCACTCTAGGGCGTTGCTCCACCAGATCGAATAGCTAGGGACTTGGAATTCAACGCCAGAAGAATAAAATACAACATAAGTACAACAGTTTTTCCATTGTATAAAATGAATAGTTGCAAACATTTTGAAATTAATGGTCATTTCTACGTTCCGGGCAACCTAGGCTTCACTCTGGGGCGTTGCTCCACCAGATCGAATAGATAGGGCCTTAGAAGTCAACGCCAGAAGCATAAAATACAATAAAGATGCAACAGCTTTTCCATCGTATAACAGGAATAATTGCAACCAGTGTGAAGGTAATGGTATGTCCTACGTTCCGAGCAAGCTTGGCTTCACCCTAGGGTGTTGCTAAACCAGATCGAATAGTTAGGGACTTAGAAGTCAACGCCAGAGGCATAAAATAAAATAAAGATGCAACAGTTTTTCCATCGTATAAAACGAATAATTGAAACCAGTGTGTAAGTTATGGTCATTTCTACGTGCCGGGCAACCCAGGCTTCACTCTAGGGCGTTGCTCCACCAGATCGAATAGTTAGGGACTTAGAAGTCAACGCCCGAAGCATAAACTACAAAATAAATAGAACAGTTTTTCCATTGTATAAAACGAATAATTGCTACCAGTGTGAAAGTTATGGTCATTTCCACGTGCCGGGCAACCCAGGCTTCACTCGAGGGCGTTGCTCCACCAGATCGAATAGTTAGGGACTTAGAAGTCAACGCCAGACGCATAAAATAAAATAAAGATGCAACAGTTTTTCCATCGTATAAAACGAATAATTGAAACCAGTGGAAAAGTAATGGTCATTTCTACGTTCCGGGCAACCTAGGCTTCACCCTAGGGCGCTGCTCCACCAGATCGAATAGTTAGTGCCCTAGAAGTCAGCGCCAGAAGCATAAAATACAATATAAATACAACAGTTTTTCCGTCGTGTAAAACGAATAATTGCTACCATTGTGAAAGTTATGGTCATTTCTACGTTCCGGGCAACCTAGGCTTCATCATAGGGCGTTGTTCCACCAGATGGAAAAGTTAGGGCCTAAGAAGTCAACGCCAGAAACATAAAACACGATATAAATACAACAGCTTTCCATCGCATAAAACGAATTATTGCAACCAGTGTGAAAGTTATGGTCATTTCTCCGTTCCGGGCGTCCTAGACTTAACTCTGAGGCATTGCTCCACCAGATGGAATAGCTACGACCTTAGAAGTCAAAGCCAGAAGCAGAAAATACAATAAAAATGCAACAGATTTTCCATCGTATAGCATGACAAATTGCAACCAGTATGAAAGTAATGATCATTTCGACGTTTCGGGCATCCTAGACTTAACTCTGATGCGTTGCTCCACCAGATCGAAGAGTTAGGGCCGTAGAAGTCAGCGCCAGAAGCATAAACTACAAAACAAATGGAACAGTCTTTCCATCGTATAAAACGAATAATTGCAACCTGTGTGTAGGTTATGGTCATATATACGTTCCGGGCAACCTAGGCTTCACTGTAGGGTGTTGGTCCACCAGACCGAATAGCTAGGGACTTAGAATTAAACGCCAGAAGCATAAAATACAATAAAAATACAACAGTTTATCCATCGTATAACAGGAGTAATTGCAGCCAGTGTGAATGTAATGGTATGTCCTACGTTCCGGGCAACCTAGGCTTCACTCTAGGGCGTTGTTCCACCAGATCGAATAGTCAGGGCCTAAGAAGTTAACGCCAGAAGCATAAAATACAATATAAATACAACAGCTTTGCCAGCATGAAATGAAAAATTGCAAACAGTGTGAAAGTTATGTTCATTTCTACATTCCGGTCAACCTAGGCTTCACTGTAGGGTCTTGCTCCACCAGATCGAATAGGTAGGGCCATAGAAGTCAACGCCCGAAGCATAAAATACAATAAATATACAAGAGCTTTTCCATCATATAAAACGAATAATAGCAACCAGTGTGAAAGTAATGGACATTTCTACGTTCCGGGCTTCCTGGACGTCACTCTACGGCGTGCCTCCAGCACATCTAATAGCTACGGCCTTAGAAGTCAACGCCAGAGGCATAAAATACAATATAAATACAACAGCTTTGCCATCGCATAAAATGAAAAATTGCAAACAGTGTGAAAGTTATGTCCATTTCTACGTTCCTGTCACCCTAGGCTTCACTGTAGGGTCTTGCTCCACCAGATCGAATAGGTAGGGCCATAGAAGTCAACCCCGAAGCATAAAATACAATAAATATACAAGAGTTTTTCCACCGTATAACAGGAATAATTGCAACCAGTGTGAAAGTTATGGTCATTTCTACGTTCTGGGCAACCTAGGTTCCACTCTAGGGCGTTGCTCCACCAGATCGAATAGCTAGGGACTTGGAATTCAACGCCAGAAGAATAAAATACAATATAAGTACAACAGTTTTTCCATTGTATAAAATGAATAATTGCAAACATTTTGAAATTAATGGTCATTTCTACGTTCCGGGCAACCTAGGCGTCACTGTAGGGCGTTGCTCCACCACAGCTAATAGCTACGGCCTTAGAAGTCAACCCCAGAAGCATAAAATACAATACAAATACAACAGCTTTTCCATCGTATAAAATGAATAATTGCAAACAGTGTGAAAGTAATGGTCATTTCTACGGTCCGGGCAACCTAGGCTTCACTCTAGGGCGTTGCTCCACCAGATCGAATAGCTATGGACTTAGAATTCAACGCCAGAAGCATAAAACACAATAAAAAGACAACAGTATTTCCATCGTATAAGAGGACTAATTGCAACCAGTGTGAAAGTAATGGTCATTTCTACGTTCTGGGCAACCTACGTTTCACTCTATGGCATTGCTCCACCACATCGAATAGTTAGGGCCTAAGAAGTCAACGCCAGAGACATAAAATACGATATGAATACAACAGCTGTTCCATCGTGTAACAGGAATAATTGCAACCAGTTTGAATGATATGGTCATTTCTACGTTCCGGTCAACCTAGGCTTCAATCTAGGGCGTTGCTCCACCACATCGAATAGCTACGGCCTTAGAAGTCAACGCCAGAAGCATAAAATACAATATAGATACAACAGTTTTTCCATTGTATAAAAAGAGTAATTGCAACCAGTGTGAAAGTTATGGTCATTTCTACGTTCCGGGCGACATAGGCTTCACTCTTGGACGTTGCCCCACCAGATCGAATAGCTAGGACCTTAGAAGTCGAAGCCAGAAGCATAAAATGCAATATTAATACAACGGTTTTTCTATCGCATAAAACGAATAATTGCTACCGTTGTGAAAGTTATGCTCATTTCTACATTCCGGGCAACCTAGGCTTCAATCTAGGGCGTTGTTCCTACAGATTGAAAAGTTAGGGCCTTAGAAGTCGACGCCCGAAGCACGAAATACAAAATAAATAGAACAGTTGTTCCATCGTATAAAACGAATAGTTGCTATCAGTGTGAAGGTTATGGTAATTTCTACGTTCCGGGCAACCTAGGTTTCACTCTAGGGCGTTGCTCCACCAGATCGCATAGCTAGGGACTTAGAATTCAACGCCATAAGAATAAAATACAATATAAGTACAACAGTTTTTCCATCGTATGAAATGAGTAATTGGAAACGTTGTGAAAGTAATGGTCATTTCTACGTTCCAGGCGATCTAGGCGTCACTCTAGGGCGTTGCTCCACCACATCGAATAGCTACGGCCTTAGAAGTCAACGCCCGAAGCATAAAATACATTAAATATACAAGAGCTTTTCCATCGTATAACAGGAGTAATTGCAACCAGTGTGAAGGTGATGGTCATTTCTACGTGCCGGGCAACCTAGGCTTCACTCTAGGGCGTTGTTCCACCAGATCGAAAAGTTAGGGCCTAACAAATCAACGCCAGAAGCATAAAATACAATATAAATATAACAGTTTTTCCATCGTATAAAACGAATAATAGCAAACAGTGTGAAAGTTCTGGTCATTTCTACTTTCCGGGCAACCTAGGCTTCTCCCTATGGCGTTGCTAGACCAGATCGAATAGTCAGGGCCTTAGAAGTCAACGCCCGAAGCATAAAATACAATAAAGATGCAACAGTTTTTCCATCGTATAACAGGAACAGTTGCAACCAGTGTGAAAGTAATGGTCAGTTATACGTTCCGGGCAAACTAGGTTTCACTGTAGGGCGTTGCTCCACCAGATCGAATAGTTAGGGCCTAAGAAGTCAACGCCAGAAACATAAAATACGATATAAATACCACAGCTTTTCCGTCGTATAAAACGAATAATTGCAACCAGTGTGAAAGTTATGGTCATTTCTACGTTCCGGGCAACCTAGGCTTCACTCTGGGGCGTTGCTCCACCAGATCGAATAGATAGGGCCTTAGAAGTCAACGCCAGAAGCATAAAATACAATAAAGATGCAACAGTTTTTCCATCGTATAACAGGAATAATTGCAACCAGTGTGAAGGTAATGGTATGTCCTACGTTCCGAGCAAGCTTGGCTTCACCCTAGCGTGTTGCTAAACCAGATCGAATAGTTAGGGACTTAGAAGTCAACGCCAGAGGCATAAAATAAAATAAAGATGCAACAGTTTTTCCATCGTATAAAACGAATAATTGAAACCAGTGTGAAAGTTATGGTCATTTCTACGTGCCGGGCAAACCAGGCTTCACTCTAGGGCGTTGCACCACCAGATCGAATAGTTAGGGACTTAGAAGTCAACGCCCGAAGCATAAACTACAAAATAAATAGAACAGTTTTTCCATTGTATGAAACGAATAATTGCTACCAGTGTGAAAGTTATGGTCATTTCCACGTGCCGGGCAACCCAGGCTTCACTCTAGGGCATTGCTCCACCAGATCGAATAGTTAGGGACTTAGAAGTCAACGCCAGAGGCATAAAATAAAATAAAGATGCAACAGTTTTTCCACCGTATAAAACGAATAATTGAAACCAGTGGAAAAGTAATGGTCATTTCTACGTTCCGGGCAACCTAGGCTTCACCCTAGGGCGCTGCTCCACCAGATCGAATAGCTAGTGCCCTAGAAGTCAGCGCCAGAAGCATAAAATACAATATAAATACAACAGTTTTTCCATCGTGTAAAACGAATAATTGCTACCATTGTGAAAGTTATGGTCATTTCTACGTTCAGGGCAACCTGCCCTTCACCCTAGGGCGTTGCTCCACCAGATGGAATAGTTAGGGCCTAAGAAGTCAACGCCAGAAGCATAAAATACAATAAAGATGCAACAGTTATTCCATTTGTATAGCATGGACAGTTGCAACCAGTGTGAAAGTTATGGTCATTTCTACGTTCCGGGCAACCTAGGCTTCACCCTAGGGCGTTGTTCAACCAGATGGAAAAGTTAGGGCCTAAGAAGTCAACGCCAGAAACATAAAACACGATATAAATACAACAGCTTTCCATCGCATAAAACGAATTATTGCAAGCAGTGTGAAAGTTATGGTCATTTCTCCGTTCCGGGCATCCTAGACTTAACTCTGAGGCATTGCTCCACCAGATGGAATAGCTACGACCTTAGAAGTCAAAGCCAGAAGCAGAAAATACAATAAAAATGCAACAGATTTTCCATCGTATAGCATGACAAATTGCAACCAGTATGAAAGTAATGATCATTTCGACGTTTCGGGCATCCTAGACTTAACTCTGATGCGTTGCTCCACCAGATCGAAGAGTTAGGGCCGTAGAAGTCAGCGCCAGAAGCATAAACTACAAAACAAATGGAACAGTCTTTCCATCGTATAAAACGAATAATTGCAACCTGTGTGTAGGTTATGGTCATATATACGTTCCGGGCAACCTAGGCTTCACTGTAGGGTGTTGCTCCACCAGATCGAATAGCTAGGGACTTAGAATTAAACGCCAGAAGCATAAAATACAATAAAAATACAACAGCTTTGCCAGCATGAAATGAAAAATTGCAAACAGTGTGAAAGTTATGTTCATTTCTACATTCCGGTCAACCTAGGCTTCACTGTAGGGTCTTGCTCCACCAGATCGAATAGATAGGGCCATAGAAGTCAACGCCCGAAGCATAAAATACAATAAATATACAAGAGCTTTTCCATCATATAAAACGAATAATAGCAACCAGTGTGAAAGTAATGGACATTTCTACGTTCCGGGCATCCTGGACGTCACTCTACGGCGTGCCTCCAGCACATCTAATAACTACGGCCTTAGAAGTCAACGCCAGAAGCATAAAATACAGTAAAGATGCAACAGTTTTTCCATCGAATAACAGGAATAACTGCAAACAGTGTGAAAGTACTGGTCATTTCTACGTTCCGGGTAGCCAAGGTTTCATTCTAGGGCGTAGCTCCACCAGATCGAATAGCTAGGGACATAGAATTCAACGCCAGAAGAATAAAATACAATATAAGTACAACAGTTTTTCCATCGTATAAAATGAATAATTGCAGACATTGTGAAAGTAATGGTCATTTCTAAGTTCCGGCAACCTAGGCGTCACTCTAGGGCGTTGCTCCACCACAACTAATTGCTACGGCCTTAGAAGTCAACGACAGAAGCATTAAATACAATATAAATACAACAGCTTTTCCATCGTATAACAGGAATAATTGCAACCAGTGTGAAAGTAAAGGTCATTTCTACGTTCCGGGCAACCTATGCTTCACTCTAGGGCGTTGTTCCACCAGATCGAATAGTTAGGCCCTAAGAAGTGAACGCCAGAAGCATAAAATGAAATATAAATACAACAGTTTTTCCATCGTATAAAACGAATAATTGCAACCAGTATGAAACTTATGGTCATTTCTACGTTCCGGGCAACCTAGGCTTCACTCTATGGCGTTCTTCCACCACATCGAATAGCTACAGCCTCAGAAGTCGACGCCTGAATTATAAAATACCATAAAAATACAACAGTCTTTCCATCCTATAACAGGAATAATGGCAACCCGTGTGAAAGTGATGGTCATTTCTACGTTCCAGGCTACCTAGGCTTCAATGTAGGGCGTTGTTCCTCCAGATCGAATAGTTAGGGCCTAAGAAGTCAACGCCTGAAGCATAAAATACAATATAAATATAACAGTTTTTCCATCGTATAAAACGAACAATAGCAGCCAGTGTGAAAGTTATGGTCATTTCTACGTTCCGGGCAACCTAGGCTTCACTCTAGGGCGTTGCTCCACCAGATCAAACAGTTAGGGCCTTAGAAGCCAACGCCCGAAGCACTAAATACAAGATAAATAGAACAGTTTTTCCATTGTATAAAACGAATAATTGCTACCAGTGTAAAAGTTATGGTCATTTCTACGTGACGGGCAAACTAGGCTTCACCCTAGGCCGTTGTTCCACCAGATCGAATAGTTAGGGCCTAGGAAGTGAACGCCAGAAGCATAAAATGCAATATAAATACAACAGTTTTTCCATCGTATAACAGGATTAATTGCAACCAGTGTGAGAGTTCTGGTCATTTCTACGTTCCGGGCAACCTAGGCTTCACTCTAGGGCGTTGCTCTACCAGATCGAATAGCTACGGCCATAGAAGTCAACGCCCGAAGCATAAAATACAATAAATATACAAGAGTTTTTCCATCGTATAACAGCAATAATTGCAACCAGTGTGAAAGTGATGGTCATTTCAACGTTCTCGGCAACCTAGGCTTCACTCTAGGGCGTCGTTCCACCAGATGGAATAGCTAGGGCCTAAGAAGTCAACGCCTGAAGCATAAAATACAATAAAGATGCAACAGTTATTCCATTGTATAGCATGGATAGTTGCAACCAGTGTGAAAGTTATTGTCACTTCTACGTTCCGGGCAACCTAGGCTTCACCCTAGGGCGTTGTTCCACCAGATGGAAAAGTTAGGGCCTAAGAAGTCAACGCCAGAGACATAAAACACGATAAAAATACAACAGCTTTCCATCGTATAAAACGAATTATTGCAACCAGTGTGAAAGTTATGGTCATTTCTCCGTTCCGGGCATCCTAGACTTAACTCTGAGGCATTGCTCCACCAGGTGGAATAGCTACGACCTTAGAAGTCAAAGCCAGAAGCATAAAATACAATAAAGTTGCAACAGTTTTTCCATCGAATAACAGGAATAACTGCAAACAGCGTGAAACTACTGGTCATTTCTACGTTCCGGGTAACCGAGGTTTCACTCTAGGGCGTAGCTCCACCAGATCTAATAGCTAGGGACTTAGAAGTCAACGCCAGAAGCATAAAGTACAATATAAATACAACTGCTTTTCCATCGTCTAAAATGAATAATTGCAACCAGTGTGAAAGTAACGGTCATTTCTACGATCCGGGCAACCTAGGCTTCACTCTAGGGAGTTGTTCCACCAGATCGAATAGTTAGGGCCTAAGAAGTGAACGCCAGAAGCATAAAATACAATATAAGTACAACAGTTTTTCCATCGTATAAAACGAATAATTGCAACCAGTTTGAAAGTTATGGTCATTTCTACGTTCCGGGCAACCTAGGCTTCACACAAGGGCGTTGTTCCACCAGATCGGATAGTTAGGGCCTAAGAAGTGAACGCCAGCAGCAAAAAATACAATATAAATACAACAGTTCTTCCATCATATAAAACGAATAATTGCAACCAGTTTGAAAGTTATGGTCATTTCTACGTTCCGGGCAACCTACGCTTCACTCTATGGCGTTCTTCCGCCACATCGAATAGCTACGGCCTCGGAAGTCAACGCGTGAAGCATAAAATACAATAAAAATACAACAGTCTTTCCATCCTATAACAGGAATAATTGCAACCCGTGTGAAAGTGATGGTCATTTGTACGTTCCAGGCAACCTAGGCTTCACTCTGGGGCGTTCTTCCACCAGATCTTATTGTTAGGGCCTAAGAAGTCAACGCCAGAAGCATAAGATACAATATAAATACAACAGCTTTTCCATCATATAAAACGAATAATTTCAACCAGTGTGAATGTTATGGTCATTTCTACATTCCGAGCAACCTTGGCTTCACTCTAGTGCGTTGATCCAACAGATTGAATAGTTAGGGCCTTAGAAGTCAACGCCCGAAGTATAAAATACAATATAAATACAACAGTTTTTTCATCGTATAAAACGAATAATTGCGAGCAGTATGAAAGTTATGGTCATTTCTACTTTCCGGGCAACCTAGGCTTCACCCTAGGGCGTTGTTCCAACAGACTGAATAGTTAGGGCCTTAGAAGTCAACGCCCGAAGCATGAAGTACAACATAAATACAACAGTTGTTCCATCGTATAAAACGAATAATTGCTATCAGTGTGAAACTTATGGTAATTTCTACGGTCCGGGCAACCTAGGCGTCACTGTAGGGCGTTGCTCCAACACAGCTAATAGCTACGGCCTTAGAAGTCAACGCCAGAAGCATAAAATACAATATCAGTACAACAGCCTTTCCACCGTATAAAATGAATAATTGCAAACAGTGTGAAAGTACTGGTCATTTCTACGTTCCGGGTAACCTAGGCTTCACTCTAGGGCGTTGTTCCACCAGATCGAACAGTTAGGGCCTAAGATGGCAACGCCAGAAGCATAAAATACAATATAAATATAACAGTTTTTCCATCGTATAAAACGAATAATAGCAACCAGCGTGAAAGTTATGGTCATTTCTACGTTCCCGGCAACCTAGGCTTCACCCCTGGGCGTTGTTCCACCAGATCGGATAGTTAGGGCCTAAGAAGTGAACGCCAGCAGCATAAAATACAATATAAATACAACAGTTCTTCCATCATATAAAACGAATAATTGCAACCAGTTTGGAAGTTATGGTCATTTCTACGTTCCGGGCAACCTAGGCTTCACTCTATGGCGTTCTTCCACCACATCGAATAGCTACGGCCTCGGAAGTCAACGCGTGAAGCATAAAATACAATAAAAGTACAACAGTCTTTCCATCCTATAACAGGAATAATTGCAACCCGTGTGAAGGTGATGGTCATTTGTACGTTCCAGGCAACCTAGGCTTCACTCTGGGGCGTTCTTCCACCAGATCGAATTGTTAGGGCCTAAGAAGTCAACGCCAGAAGCATAAGATACAATATAAATACAACAGCTTTTCCATCATATAAAACGAATAACTTCAACCAGTGTGAATGTTATGGTCATTTCTACATTCCGAGCAACCTAGGCTTCACTCTAGCGCGTTGATCCAACAGATTGAATAGTTAGGGCCTTAGAAGTCAACGCCCGAAGTATAAAATACAATATAAATACAACAGTTTTTTCATCGTATAGAACGAATAATTGCGAGCAGTATGAAAGTTATGTTCATTTCTACTTTCCGGGCAACCTAGGCTTCACCCTAGGGCGTTGCACCAACAGATTGAATAGTTAGGACCTTAGATGTCAACGGCCGAAGCATAAAATACAAAATAAATAGAACTATTTTTCTATCGTATAAAACGAATAATTGCTACCGGTGTGAAAGTTATATCCATTTCTACGTTGCGGGCAACCTAGGCTTCACCCTAGGGCGTTGTTCCACCAGATGGAATAGTTAGGGCATAAGAAGTCAACGCCAGAAGCATAAAATACAATATAAGTACAACAGTTTTTCCATCGTATAAAATGAATAATTGCAAATATTGCGAAAGTAATGGTCATTCCACGTTCCGGGCAACCTAGGCGTCACTCTAGTGCGTTGCTCCACCACATCTAATAGCTACGGCCTTAGACGTCAGCGACAGAATCATAACATACAATACAGATGCAACAGCTTTTCCATCGTATAAAACGAATAATTGCAACCAGTGTGAAAGTTATTGTCATTTCTACTTCCCGCGCAACCTAGGCTTCACCCTATGGCGTTGCTCCAACAGATTGAATAGTTAGGACCTTAGAAGTCAGTGCCCGAAGCATAAAATGCAATAAAAATACAACAGTTATCCATCATATAACAGGAATAATTGCAACCAGTTTGAAAGCGATGGTCATTTCTACGTTCCGGGCAACCTAGGCTTCACTCTAGGGCGTTGCTCCACCAGATCGAATAGTTAGTGCCTTAGAAGTCAGCGCCAGAAGCATAATATACAATTTAAATACAACAGTTTTTCCATCGTATAAAACGAATAATTGCAACCAGTATGGAAGTCAACGTCATTTCTACTTTCCGGGCAACCTAGGCTTCACCCTAGGGCGTTGCTCCAACAGATTGAATAGTTAGGGCCTTAGAAGTCAACGCCGGAAGCATAAAATGCAATAAAAATACAACAGTTTTTCCATCGTATATAAGGATTAATTGCAACCAGTTTGAAAGTGATGGTCATTTCTACGTTCCGGGCAACCTCGGCTTCACTCTAGGGCGTTGCTCCACCAGATCGAATAGTTAGTGTCTTAGAAGTCAACACCAGAAGCATAAAAAACAATATAAATACAACAGTTTTTCCATCGTATAAAACGAATAATTGCAACCAGTATGAAGATTAACCTCATTTCTACTTTCCGGGCAACCTAGGCTTCACCCTAGGGCGTTGCTCCAACCGATTGAATAGTTAGGGCCTTAGAATTCAACGCCGGAAGCATAAAATACAATAAAAATACAACAGTTTTTCCATCGTATAAGAGGAATACTTGCAACCAGTGTGAAAGTAATGGTCATTTCTACGTTCTGGGCAACCTACGTTGCACTCTATGGCACTGCTCCACCACATCGAATAGCTACGGCCTTAGAAGTCAACGCCCGAAGCATAAAATACATTAAATATACAAGAGCTTTTCCATCGCATAACAGGAATAATTGCAACCAGTGTGAAAGTGATGGTCATTTCTACGTTCCGGGCAACCTAGGCTTCACCCTAGGGCGTTGTTCCACCAGATCGAAAGTTAGGGCCTAAGAAGTGAACGCCAGAAGCATAAAAAGCAATATAAATACAACAGTTTTTCCATCGTATAAAACGAATAATTGCAACCAGTATGAAAGTTATGGTCATTTCTACGTTCCGGGCAACCTAGGCTCCACTCTAGGGCGTTGCTCCACCAGATCAAACAGTTAGGGCCTTAGAAGCCAACGCCCGAAGCACTAAATACAAGATAAATAGAACAGTTTTTCCATCGTATAAAACGAATAAATGCAATCAGTGTGAAAGTTATGGTCATTTCTACGTTCCGGGCTACCTATGCTTCACTCTAGGGCGGCTCTCTACCAGATTAAATACATAGTGCCTAAGAAGTCAACGCCAGAAGTACAAAATATAATTAAATACAACAGCTTTTCCATCGTAAATGATGTATATTTGCAAACAGTCCGAAAGTAATGGTCATTTCCATGTTCCGGCAACGTAGTCTTCACCCTATGGCGTTGTACCACCAGATCGAATAGTTAGGGCCTCAGAAGTGAACGCCAGAAGCATAAAATACGATATAAATACAACAGACTTTCCATCGTATAAAACGAATAATTGCAACCAGTGTGAAAGTTATGGTCATTTCTACATTTCGAGCAACCTAGGCTTCACTCTATGGCGCAGCTCCACCTGATCGAGTAGTTAGGGCCTTAGAAGTCAAAGCCAGAAGCATAAAATACAATATAAATACAACAGTTTTTCCACCATATAAAACGAATAATTGCTACCAGTATGAAAGTTATGGTCATTTCTACTTTCCCGGCAACCTAGGCTTCACCCTAGGGCGTTGTTCCACCAGATCGAATAGTTAGGGCCTAAGAAGTCAACGCCAGAAGCATAAAATACAGTATAAATATAACAGTCGTTCCATCGTATAAAACGAAAGATAGCAACCAGTGTGAAAGTTATGGTCATTTCTACGTTCCGGGCAACCTAGGCCTCACTGTCGGGCGTTGCTCCACCAGATCGAAATGTTAGGGCCTAAGAAGTCAACGCCCGAAGCATAAAATACGATATAAATACAACAGCATTTCCATCGTATTAAATGAATAATTGCAAACAGTGTGAAAGTAGTGGTCATTTCTACGTTCCGGGCAACATAGGCTTCAATGTATGGCGTTCTTCCACCACATCGAATAGCTACGGCCTCAGAAGTCCACGCCTGAAGCATAAAATACAATAAAAATAAAACAGTCTTTTCATCGTATAACAGGAATAATTGCAACAAGCGTGAAAGTAATGATCATTTCGACGTTTCGGGCATCCTAGACTTAACTCTGAGGCATTGCTCCACCTGATCGAATAGTTCGGGCCTTAGAAGTCAACGCCAGAATAATAAAATACAATATAAATACAACAGTTTTTCCACCATATAAAACGAATAATTGCAACCAGTATGAAAGTTACGGTCATTTCTACTTTCCGGGCAACCTAGGCTTCACCCTACGGCGTTGCTCCAACAGAGTGAATAGTTAGGGCCTTAGAAGTCAATGCCCGAAGCATAAAATGCAATAAAAATACAACAGTTTTTCCATCATATAACAGGAATAATTGCAACCAGTTTGAAGGTGATGGCCATTTCTACGTACAGGGCAACCTACGCTTCACCCTAGGGCGTTGATCCACCAGATGGACTAGTTAGGGCCTAAGGAGTCAACGCCAGAAGCATAAAATACGATATAAATTCAACAGCTTTTCCATCGTATAAAACGAATAATTGCAACCAGTGTTTAAGTTATGGTCATTTCTACGTTCTGGGCAAACTAGGCTTCCCCTTAGGGCGCTGCTCCAACAGATTGCATAGTTAGGGCCTTAGAAGTCAATGCCCGAAGCATAAAGTGCAGTAAAAATACAACAGTTTTTCCATCGTATAGCAGGAATAATTTGCAACCAGTGTGAAGGTTATGGTCGTATTTACGTTCCGGGCAACCCAGGCATCACTGTAGGGCGTTGCTCCACCAGATCGAATAGCTAGGTCCTTAGAAGTCAACGCCAGAAGCATAAAATACGATATAAATACAACAGCTTTTCCGTCGTATAAAAGGAATAATTGCAAACAGTGTGAAAGTAATGGTCATTTCTACGTTCCGGGCAACCTAGGCTTCACTCTACGGCGTTGTTCCACCAGATCGAATAGTTAGGGCCTAAGAAATCAACACAAGAAGAATAAAATACAAAATAAGTGCAACAGCCTTTACACCGTATAAAACGAATAATTGCAACCTGTGTGAAGGTTATGGTCATATCTACGTTCCGGGCAACCTAGGCTTCACCCTATGGCGTTGTACCACCAGATCGAATAGTTAGGGCCTAAGAAGTGAGCGCCAGAAGCATAAAATACGATATAAATACAACAGTTTTTCCATCGTATAAAACGAATAATTGCAACCAGTGTGAAAGTTATGGTCATTTCTACATTTCGAGCAACCTAGGCTTCACTCTAGGGCGCTGCTCCAACAGATTGCATAGTTAGGGCCTTAGTAGTCAATGCCCGAAGCATAAAATGCAGTAAAAATACAACAGTTTTTCCATCGTATAGCAGGAATAATTTGCAACCAGTGTGAAGGTTATGGTCGTATCTACGTTCCGGGCAACCTAGGCATCACTGTAGGGCGTTGCTCCACCAGATCGATTAGTTAGGTCCTTAGAAGTCAACGCCAGAAGCATAAAATACGATATAAATACAACAGCTTTTCCATCGTATAAAAGGAGTAATTGCAAACAGTGTGAAAGTAATGGTCATTTCTACGTTCCGGGCAACCTAGGCTGCACTCTACGGCGTTGTTCCACCAGATCGAATAGCTAGGGCATAAGAAATCAACACCAGAAGAATAAAATACAAAATAAGTACAACAGCCTTTACACCGTATAAAACGAATAATTGCAATCTGTGTGAAGGTTATGGTCATATCTACGTTCCGGGCAACCTAGGCTTCACCCTATGGCGTTGTACCACCAGATCGAATAGTTAGGGCCTCAGAAGTGAACGCCAGAAGCATAAAATACGATATAAATACAACAGACTTTCCATCGTATAAAACGAATAATTGCAACCAGTGTGAAAGTTATGGTCATTTCTACATTTCGAGCAACCTAGGCTTCACTCTATGGCGCAGCGCCACCTGATCGAATAGTCAGGGCCTTAGAAGTCAAAGCCAGAAGCATAAAATACAATATAAATACAACAGTTTTTCCACCATATAAAACGAATAATTGCTACCAGTATGAAAGTTATGGTCATTTCTACGTTCCGCGCAATCTTGGCTTTACTCTAGGGCGATGTTCCACCAAATGGAATAGTTAGGGCCTAAGAAGTCAACGCCAGAAGCATAAAATACGATATAAATACAACAGATTTTCCATCGTAAAGAACGAATAATTGCAAGCAATGTGAAAGTTATGGTCATTTCTACACTTCGAGCAACCTAGGCTTCACTCTAGGGCGTTGCTCCACCTGATCGAATAGTTAGGGCCTTAGAAGTCAACGCCAGAATAATAAAATACAATATAAATACAACAGTTTTTCCACCATATAAAACGAATAATTGCTACCAGTCTGAAAGTTATGGTCATTTCTACTTTCCGGGCAACCTACGCTTCCCCCTAGGGCGTTGATCCATCAGATGGAATAGTTAGGGCCTAAGAAGTCAACGCCAGAAGCATAAAATACGATAAAGATGCCACAGCTTTTCCATCGTATAAAACGAATAATTGCAACCAGTGTGAAAGTTATGGTCATTTCTACGTTCCGGGCAACCTAGGCTTCACTCTGGGGCGTTGCGCCACCAGATCGAATAGTTAGGGCCTTAGAAGTCAACGCCCGAAGCATGATATACAAAATAAATAAAACAGTTTTTCCATCGTATAAAACGAATAATTGCAACTAGTATGAAAGTTAACGTCATTTCTACTTTCCGGGCAACCTAGGCTTCACTCTAGGGCGTTGCTCCACCTGATCGAATAGTTCGGGCCTAAGAAGTCAACGCCAGAATAATAAAATACAATATAAATACAACAGTTTCTCCACCATATAAAACGAATAATTGCAACAAGTATGAAAGTTATGGTCATTTCTACTTTCCGGGCAACCTAGGCTTCACCCTACGGCGTTGCTCCAACAGAGTGAATAGTTAGGGCCTTAGAAGTCAATGCCCGAAGCATAAAATACAAAATAAATAGAACAGTTTTTCCATGGTATAAAACGAATAATTGCCACGAGTGTGAAAGTTATGGTCATTTCTACTTTCCGGGCAACCTACGCTTCACCCTAGGGCGTTGATCCACCAGATGGAATAGTTAGGGCCTAAGGAGTCAACGCCAGAAGCATAAAATACGATATAAATTCAACAGCTTTTCCATCGTATAAAACGAATAATTGCAACCAGTGTTTAAGTTATGGTCATTTCTACGTTCCGGGCAAACTAGGCTTCCCCCTAGTGCGCTGCTCCAACAGATTGCATAGTTAGGGCCTTAGAAGTCAATGCCCGAAGCATAAAGTGCAGTAAAAATACAACAGTTTTTCCATCGTATAGCAGGAATAATTTGCAACCAGTGTGAAGGTTATGGTCGTATCTACGTTCCGGGCAACCTAGGCATCACTGTAGGGCGTTGCTCCACCAGATCGAATAGCTAGGTCCTTAGAAGTCAACGCCAGGAGCATAAGATACATTATAAATGCAACAGCTTTTCCATCGTATAAAATGAATAATTGCAGACAGTGTGAAGGTAATGGTCATTTCTGCGTTCCGGGTGACCTAGGTTTCACTCTAGGGCATTGCTCCACCAGATAGAATAGCTAGGGACTTAGAATTCAACGCGAGAATGATAAAATACAATATAAGTACAACATTTTTTCCATCGTATAAAATGAATATTTGCAAACATTGTGAAAGTAATGGTCATTTCTACGTTCCGGGCAACCCATGCGACACACTAGGGCGTTGCTCCACCACATCTAATAGCTACGGCCTTAAAAGTCAACGCCAGAAGCATAAAATACGATATAAATACAAACAGCTTTTCCATCATATAAAACGAATAATGGTAACCAGTGTGAAAGTTATGGTCATTTCTACGTTCCGGTCAACCTAGGCTTCACTCTAGGACGTTGCTCCACCAGATCGAATAGTTAGGGCCTATGAAGTCAACGCCAGAAGCATAAAATACAATAAAGGTGCAGCAGTTTTTCCATCGTATAACAGGAATAATTGCAACCAGTGTGAAGGTAATGGTATGTTCTACGTTCCGGGCAACCTAGGCTTCACTCTAGGGCGGTGCTCCACCAGATCAAATAGTTAGGGCCTAAGAAGTCAACGCCAGAAGCATAAATTATAATATAAGTACAACAGCTTTTCCATCGTATATAATGTATATTTGCAAACAGTGTGGAAGTAATGGTCACTTCTACGTTCCGAGCAACCTAGGCTTCACTCCAGGGTGTTGCTCCACCAGGTGGAATTGCTAGGGACTTAGAATTCAATGCCAGAAGCATAAAATGCAGTATAAATTTAACAGCTTTTCCATCGTATAAAAGGACTAATAGCAACCAGGGTGAAAGTTATGGTCATTTCAACGTTCCGGGCAACCTAGGCTTCACTCTAGGGCGTTGCTCCACCAGATCAAATAGTAAGGGCCTAAGAAGTCAACGCCAGAAGCATAAATTACAATATAAGTACAACAGCTTTCCCATCGTATGTTATGTATATTTGCAAACAGTGTGGAACTAATGGTCATTTCTACGTGCCGGGCAACCTAGGCTTCACGCGAGGTTGTTGCTCCACCAGGTGGAATAGCTAGGGACTTAGAATTCAATGCCAGAAGCATCAAATGAAATATAAATATAACAGCTTTTCCATCGTATAAAACGAGTAATAGCAACCAGTGTGAAAGTTATGGTGATTTCTACTTCCCGGGCAACCTAGGCTTCACTATAGGGCGTTGCACTACCTAGTCAAATAGTTAGGGCCTTAGAAGTCAACGCCCGAAGCATAAAATGCAAAATACATAGAACAGTCTTTCCATCGTATAAAACGAAAACCTGCAACCAGTGTGAAAGTACTGGTCATTTCTACGTTCCGGACAACCTAGGCTTCTCCCTAGGGCGTCGCTCCAACAGACTGAATAGTGAGGGCCTTAGAAGGTAATGACCGAAGCATAAAATGCAATAGAAGTACAACAGTTTTTCCGTCATATAACTGGAATAATTGCAACCAGTTTGAAAGTGATGGTCATTTCTACGTTGCGGGCAACCTAGGCTTCACTCTCGGGCGTTGCTCCACCGGATCGAGTAGTTAGTACCTTAGAAGTCAACGCCAGAAGCATAAAATACAATATAAATACAACAGCTTTTCCATCGTATATAATGTATATTTGCAAACAGTGTGAAAGTAATGGTCATTTCCATGTTCCGGGCAACCTAGGCTTCACACTAGGGCGTTGTTCCACCAGATCGAATAGTTAGGGCCTAAGAAGTCAACGCCAGAAGCATACAATACGATATAAATGCAAAAGCTTTTCCATCGTATAAAACGAATAATTGCAACCAGTGTGAATGTAATGGTCGTTTCTACGTTCCGGGCAAAGTAGGCTTCACTCTAGGGCGTTGCTCCATCAGACCGAATAGTTAGGGCCTTAGAAATCAACGCCAGAAGCATAAAATACAATAAAGATGCAACAGTTTTTCCATCGTAAAACAGGAATAATTGCAACCAGGGTGAAGGTAATGGTCATTTCTACGTTCCGGGCAACGTAGGTTTCACTCTAAGGCGTTGTTCCACCAGATCGAATAGTTAGGGCCTAAGAAGTCAACGCCAGAAGCATAAAATACAATATAAATGTAACAGTTTTTCCATCGTATAAAACGAATAATAGCAACCAGTGTGAAAGTTATGGTCATTTCTACGTTACGGGCAACCTAGGTTTCACACTAGGGCGTTGCTCTACCAGATCGAATAGCTAGGGACTTAGAATTCAACGCCAGAAGGATAAAATACAATATAAGTACAACAGTTATTCCATCGTATAAAATGAGTAGTTGCAAACATTGTGAAAGTAATGGTCATTTCTACGTTCCGGGCAACCTAGGCGTCACTCTAGGGCGTTGCTCCACCACATCTAATAGCTACGACCTTAGAAGTCAACGCCAGATGCATACAATACAATATAAATACAACAGTTTTTCCATCGTATAACAGGAATAATTGCAACCAGTGTGAATGGAATTGTCATTTCTACGTTTCGGGCAACCTAGGCTTCACTCTAGGGCGGTGCTCCACCAGATCAAATAGTTAGGGCCTAAGAAGTCAACGCCAGAAGCATAAAATACAACATAAATACAACAGATTTTCCATCGTATATAATGTATATTTGCAAACAGTGTGAAAGTAATGGTCATTTCTATGTACCGGGCAACCTAGGCCCCACTCTCGGGCGTTGCTCCACCAAATCAAATAGCTAGGGCCTTAGAGGTCAACGCCAGAAGCATAAAATACAATAAAGATGCAAAAGTTTTTCCATCGTATAGCAGGAATAACTGCAAACAGTGCGAAAGTAATGGTCATTTCCATGTTCCGGGCAACCTAGTCTTCACTCAGGGCGTTGTTCCACCAGATCGAATAATTAGGGTCTAAGAAGTCAACACCAGAAGAATAAAATACAATATAAGTACAAAAGCTTTTCCATCGTATAAAATGAGTAATTGCAAACATTGTGAAAGTAATGGTCATTTGTACGTTCCGGGCCACCTAGGCGTCACTCTAGGGCGTTGCTCCACCACATCTAATAGCTACGGCCTTAGAAGTCAACCCCAGATGAATAAAATACAATAAAGGTGCCACAGCTTTTCCATCGTATAAAACGAATAATTGCAACCAGTGTGAAAGTTATGGTCATTTCTACGTACAGGGCAACCTACGCTTCACTCTAGGGCGTTGCTCCACCAGATCGAATAGTTAGGGCGTTAGAAGTCAACGCCCGAAGCATAAAGTACAAAATAAATAGAACAGTTTTTCCATCGTATAAAACGAATAATTGCTACGAGTGTGAAAGTTATGGTCATTTCTACTTTCCGGGCAACCTACGCTTCACCCTAGGGCGTTGATCCACCAGATGGAATAGTTAGGGCCTAAGGAGTCAACGCCAGAAGCATAAAATACGATATAAATTCAACAGCTTTTCCATCGTATAAAACGAATAATTGCAACCAGTGTTTAAGTTATGATCATTTCTACGTTCAGGGCAAACTAGGCTTCCCCCTAGTGCGCTGCTCCAACAGATTGCATAGTTAGGGCCTTAGAAGTCAATGCCCGAAGCATAAAGTGCAGTAAAAATACAACAGTTTTTCCATCGTATAGCAGGAATAATTTGCAACCAGTGTGAAGGTTATGGTCGTATCTGCGTTCCGGGCAACCTAAGCATCACTGTAGGGCGTTGCTCCACCAGATCGAATAGCTAGGTCCTTAGAAGTCAACGCCAGAAGCATAAAATACGATATAAATACAACAGCTTTTCCATCGTATAAAAGGAATAATTGCAAACAGTGTGAAAGTAATGGTCATTTCTACGTTCCGGGCAACCTAGGCTTCACTCTACGGCGTTGTTCCACCACATCGAATAGTTAGGGCCTAAGAAATCAACACCAGAAGAATAAAATACAAAATAAGTGCAACAGCCTTTACACCGTATAAAACGAATAATTGCAACCTGTGTGAAGGTTATGGTCATATCTACGTTCCGGGCAAGCTAGGCTTCACCCTATGGCGTTGTACCACCAGATCGAATAGTTAGGGCCTAAGAAGTGAACGCCAGAAGCATAAAATACAATATAAATACAACAGTTTTTCCATCGTATAAAACGAATAATTGCAACCAGTGTGAAAGTTATGGTCATTTCTACATTTCGAGCAACCTAGGCTTCACTCTAGGGCGCTGCTCCAACAGATTGCATAGTTAGGGCCTTAGAAGTCAATGCCCGAAGCATAAAATGCAGTAAAAATACAACAGTTTTTCCATCGTATAGCAGGAATAATTTGCAACCAGTGTGAAGGTTATGGCCGTATCTACGTTCCGGGCAACCTAGGCATCACTGTAGGGCGTTGCTCCACCAGATCGAATAGTTAGGTCCTTAGACGTCAACGCCAGAAGCATAAAATACGATATAAATACAACAGCTTTTCCATCGTATAAAAGGAGTAATTGCAAACAGTGTGAAAGTAATGGTCATTTCTACGCTCCCGGCAACCTAGGCTTCACTCTACGGCGTTGTTCCACCAGATCGAATAGCTAGGGCATAAGAAATCAACACCAGAAGAATAAAATACAAAATAAGTACAACAGCCTTTACACCGTATAAAACGAATAATGGCAACCTGTGTGAAGGTTATGGTCATATCTACGTTCCGGGCAACCTAGGCTTCACCCTATGGCGTTGTACCACCAGATCGAATAGTTAGGGCCTAAGAAGTGAACGCCAGAAGCATAAAATACGATATAAATACAACAGAATTTCCATCGTATAAAACGAATAATTGCAACCAGTGTGAAAGTTATGGTCATTTCTACATTTCGAGCAACCTAGGCTTCACTCTATGGCGCAGCTCCACCTGATCGAATAGTTAGGGCCTTAGAAGTCAAAGCCAGAAGCATAAAATACAATATAAATACTACAGTTTTTCCACCATATAAAACGAATAATTGCTACCAGTATGAAAGTTATGGTCATTTCTACGTTCCGCGCAATCTTGGCTTTACTCTAGGGCGATGTTCCACCAAATGGAATAGTTAGGGCCTAAGAAGTCAACGCCAGAAGCATAAAATACGATATAAATACAACAGATTTTCCATCGTATAAAACGAATAATTGCAAGCAATGTGAAAGTTATGGTCATTTCTACACTTCGAGCAACCTAGGCTTCACTCTAGGGCGTTGCTCCACCTGATCGAATAGTTAGGGCCTTAGAAGTCAACGCCAGAATAATAAAATACAATATAAATACAACAGTTTTTCCACCATATAAAACGAATAATTGCTACCAGTCTGAAAGTTATGGTCATTTCTACTTTCCGGGCAACCTACGCTTCCCCCTAGGGCGTTGATCCACCAGATGGAATAGTTAGGGCCTAAGAAGTCAACGCCAGAAGCATAAAATACGATACAAATTCAACAGCTTTTCCATCGTATAAAACGAATAATTGCAACCAGTGTGAAAGTTATGGTCATTTCTGCGTTCCGGGCTACCTAGGCTTCCCCCTAGGGCGCTGCTGCAACAGATTGCATAGTTAGGGCCTTAGAAGTCAATGACCGAAGCATAAAATGCAGTAAAAATACAACAGCTTTCCATCGTATAGCAGGAATAATTTGCAACCAGTGTGAAGGTTATGGTCGTATCTACGTTCCGGGCAACCTAGGCATCACTGTAGGGCGTTGCACCACCAGATCGAATAGTTAGGTCCTTAGAAGTCAACGCCAGAAGCATAAAATACGATATAAATACAACAGCTTTTCCATCGTATAAAAGGAATAATTGCAAACAGTGTGAAAGTAATGGTCATTCCTACGTTCCGGGCAACCTAGGCTTCTCTCTACGGCGTTGCTCAACCAGATCGAATAGTTAGGGCCTAAGAAATCAACACCAGAAGAAAGAATACAAAATAAGTACAACAGCCTTTACACCGTATAAAACGAATAATTGCAAACAGTGTGAAAGTAATGGTCATTTCTACGTTCTGGGCAACCGAGGCTTCACTCTACGGCGTTGTTCCACCAGATCGAATAGTTAGGGCCTAAGAAATCAACACCAGAAGAATAAAATACAAAATAAGTACAACAGCCTTTACACCGCATAAAACGAATAATTGCAACCTGTGTGAAGGTTATGGTCATATCTACGTTCCAGGCAACCTAGGCTTCACTCTCGGGCGTTGCTCCACCGGATCGAGTAGTTAGTACCTTAGAAGTCAACGCCAGAAGCATAAAATACAATATAAATACAACAGCTTTTCCATCGTATATAATGTATATTTGCAAACAGTGTGAAAGTAATGGTCATTTCCATGTTCCGGGCAACCTAGGCTTCACACTAGGGCGTTGTTCCACCAGATCGAATAGTTAGGGCCTAAGAAGTCAACGCCAGAAGCATACAATACGATATAAATGCAAAAGCTTTTCCATCGTATAAAACGAATAATTGCAACCAGTGTGAATGTAATGGTCGTTTCTACGTTCCGGGCAAAGTAGGCTTCACTCTAGGGCGTTGCTCCATCAGACCGAATAGTTAGGGCCTTAGAAATCAACGCCAGAAGCATAAAATACAATAAAGATGCAACAGTTTTTCCATCGTAAAACAGGAATAATTGCAACCAGGGTGAAGGTAATGGTCATTTCTACGTTCCGGGCAACGTAGGTTTCACTCTAAGGCGTTGTTCCACCAGATCGAATAGTTAGGGCCTAAGAAGTCAACGCCAGAAGCATAAAATACAATATAAATGTAACAGTTTTTCCATCGTATAAAACGAATAATAGCAACCAGTGTGAAAGTTATGGTCATTTCTACGTTACGGGCAACCTAGGTTTCACACTAGGGCGTTGCTCTACCAGATCGAATAGCTAGGGACTTAGAATTCAACGCCAGAAGGATAAAATACAATATAAGTACAACAGTTATTCCATCGTATAAAATGAGTAGTTGCAAACATTGTGAAAGTAATGGTCATTTCTACGTTCCGGGCAACCTAGGCGTCACTCTAGGGCGTTGCTCCACCACATCTAATAGCTACGACCTTAGAAGTCAACGCCAGATGCATACAATACAATATAAATACAACAGTTTTTCCATCGTATAACAGGAATAATTGCAACCAGTGTGAATGGAATTGTCATTTCTACGTTTCGGGCAACCTAGGCTTCACTCTAGGGCGGTGCTCCACCAGATCAAATAGTTAGGGCCTAAGAAGTCAACGCCAGAAGCATAAAATACAACATAAATACAACAGATTTTCCATCGTATATAATGTATATTTGCAAACAGTGTGAAAGTAATGGTCATTTCTATGTACCGGGCAACCTAGGCCCCACTCTCGGGCGTTGCTCCACCAAATCAAATAGCTAGGGCCTTAGAGGTCAACGCCAGAAGCATAAAATACAATAAAGATGCAAAAGTTTTTCCATCGTATAGCAGGAATAACTGCAAACAGTGCGAAAGTAATGGTCATTTCCATGTTCCGGGCAACCTAGTCTTCACTCTAGGGCGTTGTTCCACCAGATCGAATAATTAGGGTCTAAGAAGTCAACACCAGAAGAATAAAATACAATATAAGTACAAAAGCTTTTCCATCGTATAAAATGAGTAATTGCAAACATTGTGAAAGTAATGGTCATTTGTACGTTCCGGGCCACCTAGGCGTCACTCTAGGGCGTTGCTCCACCACATCTAATAGCTACGGCCTTAGAAGTCAACCCCAGATGAATAAAATACAATAAAGGTGCCACAGCTTTTCCATCGTATAAAACGAATAATTGCAACCAGTGTGAAAGTTATGGTCATTTCTACGTACAGGGCAACCTACGCTTCACCCTAGGGCGTTGCTCCACCAGATCGAATAGTTAGGGCGTTAGAAGTCAACGCCCGAAGCATAAAGTACAAAATAAATAGAACAGTTTTTCCATCGTATAAAACGAATAATTGCTACGAGTGTGAAAGTTATGGTCATTTCTACTTTCCGGGCAACCTACGCTTCACCCTAGGGCGTTGATCCACCAGATGGAATAGTTAGGGCCTAAGGAGTCAACGCCAGAAGCATAAAATACGATATAAATTCAACAGCTTTTCCATCGTATAAAACGAATAATTGCAACCAGTGTTTAAGTTATGATCATTTCTACGTTCAGGGCAAACTAGGCTTCCCCCTAGTGCGCTGCTCCAACAGATTGCATAGTTAGGGCCTTAGAAGTCAATGCCCGAAGCATAAAGTGCAGTAAAAATACAACAGTTTTTCCATCGTATAGCAGGAATAATTTGCAACCAGTGTGAAGGTTATGGTCGTATCTGCGTTCCGGGCAACCTAAGCATCACTGTAGGGCGTTGCTCCACCAGATCGAATAGCTAGGTCCTTAGAAGTCAACGCCAGAAGCATAAAATACGATATAAATACAACAGCTTTTCCATCGTATAAAAGGAATAATTGCAAACAGTGTGAAAGTAATGGTCATTTCTACGTTCCGGGCAACCTAGGCTTCACTCTACGGCGTTGTTCCACCACATCGAATAGTTAGGGCCTAAGAAATCAACACCAGAAGAATAAAATACAAAATAAGTGCAACAGCCTTTACACCGTATAAAACGAATAATTGCAACCTGTGTGAAGGTTATGGTCATATCTACGTTCCGGGCAAGCTAGGCTTCACCCTATGGCGTTGTACCACCAGATCGAATAGTTAGGGCCTAAGAAGTGAACGCCAGAAGCATAAAATACAATATAAATACAACAGTTTTTCCATCGTATAAAACGAATAATTGCAACCAGTGTGAAAGTTATGGTCATTTCTACATTTCGAGCAACCTAGGCTTCACTCTAGGGCGCTGCTCCAACAGATTGCATAGTTAGGGCCTTAGAAGTCAATGCCCGAAGCATAAAATGCAGTAAAAATACAACAGTTTTTCCATCGTATAGCAGGAATAATTTGCAACCAGTGTGAAGGTTATGGCCGTATCTACATTCCGGGCAACCTAGGCATCACTGTAGGGCGTTGCTCCACCAGATCGAATAGTTAGGTCCTTAGACGTCAACGCCAGAAGCATAAAATACGATATAAATACAACAGCTTTTCCATCGTATAAAAGGAGTAATTGCAAACAGTGTGAAAGTAATGGTCATTTCTACGCTCCCGGCAACCTAGGCTTCACTCTACGGCGTTGTTCCACCAGATCGAATAGCTAGGGCATAAGAAATCAACACCAGAAGAATAAAATACAAAATAAGTACAACAGCCTTTACACCGTATAAAACGAATAATGGCAACCTGTGTGAAGGTTATGGTCATATCTACGTTCCGGGCAACCTAGGCTTCACCCTATGGCGTTGTACCACCAGATCGAATAGTTAGGGCCTAAGAAGTGAACGCCAGAAGCATAAAATACGATATAAATACAACAGAATTTCCATCGTATAAAACGAATAATTGCAACCAGTGTGAAAGTTATGGTCATTTCTACATTTCGAGCAACCTAGGCTTCACTGTATGGCGCAGCTCCACCTGATCGAATAGTTAGGGCCTTAGAAGTCAAAGCCAGAAGCATAAAATACAATATAAATACTACAGTTTTTCCACCATATAAAACGAATAATTGCTACCAGTATGAAAGTTATGGTCATTTCTACGTTCCGCGCAATCTTGGCTTTACTCTAGGGCGATGTTCCACCAAATGGAATAGTTAGGGCCTAAGAAGTCAACGCCAGAAGCATAAAATACGATATAAATACAACAGATTTTCCATCGTATAAAACGAATAATTGCAAGCAATGTGAAAGTTATGGTCATTTCTACACTTCGAGCAACCTAGGCTTCACTCTAGGGCGTTGCTCCACCTGATCGAATAGTTAGGGCCTTAGAAGTCAACGCCAGAATAATAAAATACAATATAAATACAACAGTTTTTCCACCATATAAAACGAATAATTGCTACCAGTCTGAAAGTTATGGTCATTTCTACTTTCCGGGCAACCTACGCTTCCCCCTAGGGCGTTGATCCACCAGATGGAATAGTTAGGGCCTAAGAAGTCAACGCCAGAAGCATAAAATACGATACAAATTCAACAGCTTTTCCATCGTATAAAACGAATAATTGCAACCAGTGTGAAAGTTATGGTCATTTCTGCGTTCCGGGCTACCTAGGCTTCCCCCTAGGGCGCTGCTGCAACAGATTGCATAGTTAGGGCCTTAGAAGTCAATGACCGAAGCATAAAATGCAGTAAAAATACAACAGCTTTCCATCGTATAGCAGGAATAATTTGCAACCAGTGTGAAGGTTATGGTCGTATCTACGTTCCGGGCAACCTAGGCATCACTGTAGGGCGTTGCACCACCAGATCGAATAGTTAGGTCCTTAGAAGTCAACGCCAGAAGCATAAAATACGATATAAATACAACAGCTTTTCCATCGTATAAAAGGAATAATTGCAAACAGTGTGAAAGTAATGGTCATTCCTACGTTCCGGGCAACCTAGGCTTCTCTCTACGGCGTTGCTCAACCAGATCGAATAGTTAGGGCCTAAGAAATCAACACCAGAAGAAAGAATACAAAATAAGTACAACAGCCTTTACACCGTATAAAACGAATAATTGCAAACAGTGTGAAAGTAATGGTCATTTCTACGTTCTGGGCAACCGAGGCTTCACTCTACGGCGTTGTTCCACCAGATCGAATAGTTAGGGCCTAAGAAATCAACACCAGAAGAATAAAATACAAAATAAGTACAACAGCCTTTACACCGTATAAAACGAATAATTGCAACCTGTGTGAAGGTTATGGTCATATCTACGTTCCAGGCAACCTAGGCTTCACCCTATGGCGCTGTACCACCAGATCGAATAGTTAGGGCCTAAGAAGTGAACGCCAGAAGCATAAAATTCAATATATATACAACAGACTTTCCATCGTATAAAACGGATAATTGCAACCAGTGTGGAAGTTATGGTCATTTCTACATTTCGAGCAATCTAGGTTTCACCCTAGGGCGCTGCTCCACCTGATCGAATAGTTAGGGCCTTAGAAGTCAACGCCAGAAGCGTAAAATACGATATAAATACAACAGCTTTTCCATCGTATAAAATGAATAATTGCAGACATTGTGAAAGTAATGGTCATTTCTACGTTCCGGTCAACCTAGGCGTCACTCTAGGGCGTTGCTCCACCACGTCTATTAGCTACGGCCTTAGAAGTCAACGCCAGGAGCATAAAATACAATATAAATACAACAGCTTTTCCAACGTATAAAATGAATCATTGCAAACACTGTGCAAGTAATGGTCATTTCTACGTTCCGCGCAACCTAGGCTTCACTCTAGGGCGTTGCTCCACCAGATCGAATAGCTAGGGACTCAGAATTCAATGCCAGAAGCATAAAATGCATTATAAATAGAACAGCTTTTCCATCGTATAAAACGAATAATAGCAACCAGTGTGAAAGTTATGGTCATTTCTACGTTCCGGGCAACCTAGGCTTCACTCTAGGGCGTTGCTCCACCAGATCGAATAGTTAGGGCCTTAGAAGTCAACGCCCGAAGCATAAAATACAATGAAGATGCAAGAGTTTTTCCACCGCATAACAGGAATAATTACAACCAGTGTGAAGGTAATGGTATGGTCTACGTTCCGGGCAACCTAGGCTTCACTCTAGGGCGGTGCTCCACCAGATCAAATAGTTAGGGCCTAAGAAGTCAACGCCAGAAGAACAAAATACGATATAAGTACAACAGTTTTTCCATCGTATAAACTGAATGATTGCGAACATTGTGAAAGTAATGGTCATTTCTACGTGCCTGGCAACCTACGCGTCAGTCTAGGGCGTTGCTGCTCCACATCTGATAGCTACCGCCTAAGAAGTTAGCGCCGGAAGAATGAAATACAATATAAGTACAACAGCTTCGCCATCGTATAAAATGAATAATTGCAAACAGTGTGAAGGTAATGGTCATTTCTACTTTCCGGGCAACCTACGCTTCACCCTAGGGCGTTGATCCACCAGATGGAATAGTTAGGGCCTAAGGAGTCAACGCCAGAAGCATAAAATACGATATAAATTCAACAGCTTTTCCATCGTATAAAACGAATAATTGCAACCAGTGTTTAAGTTATGATCATTTCTACGTTCAGGGCAAACTAGGCTTCCCCCTAGTGCGCTGCTCCAACAGATTGCATAGTTAGGGCCTTAGAAGTCAATGCCCGAAGCATAAAGTGCAGTAAAAATACAACAGTTTTTCCATCGTATAGCAGGAATAATTTGCAACCAGTGTGAAGGTTATGGTCGTATCTGCGTTCCGGGCAACCTAAGCATCACTGTAGGGCGTTGCTCCACCAGATCGAATAGCTAGGTCCTTAGAAGTCAACGCCAGAAGCATAAAATACGATATAAATACAACAGCTTTTCCATCGTATAAAAGGAATAATTGCAAACAGTGTGAAAGTAATGGTCATTTCTACGTTCCGGGCAACCTAGGCTTCACTCTACGGCGTTGTTCCACCACATCGAATAGTTAGGGCCTAAGAAATCAACACCAGAAGAATAAAATACAAAATAAGTGCAACAGCCTTTACACCGTATAAAACGAATAATTGCAACCTGTGTGAAGGTTATGGTCATATCTACGTTCCGGGCAAGCTAGGCTTCACCCTATGGCGTTGTACCACCAGATCGAATAGTTAGGGCCTAAGAAGTGAACGCCAGAAGCATAAAATACAATATAAATACAACAGTTTTTCCATCGTATAAAACGAATAATTGCAACCAGTGTGAAAGTTATGGTCATTTCTACATTTCGAGCAACCTAGGCTTCACTCTAGGGCGCTGCTCCAACAGATTGCATAGTTAGGGCCTTAGAAGTCAATGCCCGAAGCATAAAATGCAGTAAAAATACAACAGTTTTTCCATCGTATAGCAGGAATAATTTGCAACCAGTGTGAAGGTTATGGCCGTATCTACGTTCCGGGCAACCTAGGCATCACTGTAGGGCGTTGCTCCACCAGATCGAATAGTTAGGTCCTTAGACGTCAACGCCAGAAGCATAAAATACGATATAAATACAACAGCTTTTCCATCGTATAAAAGGAGTAATTGCAAACAGTGTGAAAGTAATGGTCATTTCTACGCTCCCGGCAACCTAGGCTTCACTCTACGGCGTTGTTCCACCAGATCGAATAGCTAGGGCATAAGAAATCAACACCAGAAGAATAAAATACAAAATAAGTACAACAGCCTTTACACCGTATAAAACGAATAATGGCAACCTGTGTGAAGGTTATGGTCATATCTACGTTCCGGGCAACCTAGGCTTCACCCTATGGCGTTGTACCACCAGATCGAATAGTTAGGGCCTAAGAAGTGAACGCCAGAAGCATAAAATACGATATAAATACAACAGAATTTCCATCGTATAAAACGAATAATTGCAACCAGTGTGAAAGTTATGGTCATTTCTACATTTCGAGCAACCTAGGCTTCACTCTATGGCGCAGCTCCACCTGATCGAATAGTTAGGGCCTTAGAAGTCAAAGCCAGAAGCATAAAATACAATATAAATACTACAGTTTTTCCACCATATAAAACGAATAATTGCTACCAGTATGAAAGTTATGGTCATTTCTACGTTCCGCGCAATCTTGGCTTTACTCTAGGGCGATGTTCCACCAAATGGAATAGTTAGGGCCTAAGAAGTCAACGCCAGAAGCATAAAATACGATATAAATACAACAGATTTTCCATCGTATAAAACGAATAATTGCAAGCAATGTGAAAGTTATGGTCATTTCTACACTTCGAGCAACCTAGGCTTCACTCTAGGGCGTTGCTCCACCAGATCGAATAGTTAGGGCCTTAGAAGTCAACGCCCGAAGCATAAAATACAATGAAGATGCAAGAGTTTTTCCACCGCATAACAGGAATAATTACAACCAGTGTGAAGGTAATGGTATGGTCTACGTTCCGGGCAACCTAGGCTTCACTCTAGGGCGGTGCTCCACCAGATCAAATAGTTAGGGCCTAAGAAGTCAACGCCAGAAGAACAAAATACGATATAAGTACAACAGTTTTTCCATCGTATAAACTGAATGATTGCGAACATTGTGAAAGTAATGGTCATTTCTACGTGCCTGGCAACCTACGCGTCAGTCTAGGGCGTTGCTGCTCCACATCTGATAGCTACCGCCTAAGAAGTTAGCGCCGGAAGAATGAAATACAATATAAGTACAACAGCTACGCCATCGTATAAAATGAATAATTGCAAACAGTGTGAAGGTAATGGTCATTTCTACGTTCCGAGCAACCTAGGCTTCACTCTAGGGCGTTGCTCCACCATATCGAATAGTTAGGGCCTTAGAAGTCAACGCCAGAAGCATAAAATACGATATAAATACAACAGCTTTTCCATCATATAAAACGAATAATGGTAACCAGTGAGAAAGTTATGGTCATTTCTACGTTCCGGTCAACCTAGGCTTCACTCTAGGACGTTGCTCCACCAGATCGAATAGTTAGGGCCTTAGAAGTCAACGCCCGAAGCATAAAATACAATGAAGATGCAAGAGTTTTTCCATCGCATAACAGGAATAATTGCAAACAGTGTGAAGGTAATGGTCATTTCTACGTTCCGAGCAACCTAGGCTTCACTCTAGGGCGTTGCTCCACCATATCGAATAGTTAGGGCCTTAGAAGTTAACGCCGGAAGCATGAAATACAATATAAGTACAACAGCTTCGCCATCGTATAAAATGAATAATTGCAAACAGTGTGATGGTAATGGTCATTTCTACGTTCCGAGCAACCTAGGCTTCACTCTAGGACGTTGCTCCACCAGATCGAATAGTTAGGGCCTTAGAAGTCAACGCCCGAAGCATAAAATACAATGAAGATGCAAGAGTTTTTCCATCGCATAACAGGAATAATTACAACCAGTGTGAAGGTAATGGTATGGTCTACGTTCCGGGCAACCTAGGCTTCACTCTAGGGCGTTGCTCCACCACATCTAATAGCTACGGCCTTAGAAGTCAACGCCAGGAGCATAAGATACATTATAAATACAACAGCTTTTCCATCGTATAAAATGAATAATTGCAGACAGTGTGAAGGTAATGGTCATTTCTGCGTTCCGGGTGACCTAGGTTTCACTCTGGGGCATTGCTCCACCAGATAGAATAGCTAGGGACTTAGAATTCAACGCGAGAATGATAAAATACAATATAAGTACAACATTTTTTCCATCGTATAAAATGAATATTTGCAAACATTGTGAAAGTAATGGTCATTTCTACGTTCCGGGCAACCCATGCGACACTCTAGGGCGTTGCTCCACCACATCTAATAGCTACGGCCTTAAAAGTCAACGCCAGAAGCATAAAATACGATATCAATACAACAGCTTTTCCATCATATAAAACGAATAATGGTAACCAGTGTGAAAGTTATGGTCATTTCTACGTTCCGGTCAACCTAGGCTTCACTCTAGGACGTTGCTCCACCAGATCGGATAGTTAGGGCCTATGAAGTCAACGCCAGAAGCATAAAATACAATAAAGGTGCAGCAGTTTTTCCATCGTATAACAGGAATAATTGCAACCAGTGTGAAGGTAATGGTATGTTCTACGTTCCGGGCAACCTAGGCTTCACTCTAGGGCGGTGCTCCACCAGATCAAATAGTTAGGGCCTAAGAAGTCAACGCCAGAAGCATAAATTACAATATAAGTACAACAGCTTTTCCATCGTATATAATGTATATTTGCAAACAGTGTGGAAGTAATGGTCACTTCTACGTTCCGAGCAACCTAGTCTTCACTCCAGGGTGTTGCTCCACCAGGTGGAATTGCTAGGGACTTAGAATTCAATGCCAGAAGCATAAAATGCAGTATAAATTTAACAGCTTTACCATCGTATAAAAGGACTAATAGCAACCAGGGTGAAAGTTATGGTCATTTCAACGTTCCGGGCAACCTAGGCTTCACTCTAGGGCGTTGCTCCACCAGATCAAATAGTTAGGGCCTAAGAAGTCAACGCCAGAAGCATAAATTACAATATAAGTACAACAGCTTTCCCATCGTATGTTATGTATATTTGCAAACAGTGTGGAACTAATGGTCATTTCTACGTGCCGGGCAACCTAGGCTTCACGCGAGGGTGTTGCTCCACCAGGTGGAATAGCTAGGGACTTAGAATTCAATGCCAGAAGCATCAAATGAAATATAAATATAACAGCTTTTCCATCGTATAAAACGAGTAATAGCAACCAGAGTGAAAGTTATGGTCATTTCTACTTCCCGGGCAACCTAGGCTTCACTATAGGGCGTTGCACCACCTAGTCAAATAGTTAGGGCCTTAGAAGTCAACGCCCGAAGCATAAAATGCAAAATAAATAGAACAGTTTTTCCATCGTATAAAACGAAAACCTGCAACCAGTGTGAAAGTACTGGTCATTTCTACTTTCCGGGCAACCTAGGCTTCTCCCTAGGGCGTCGCTCCAACAGACTGAATAGTGAGGGACTTAGAAGGTAATGACCGAAGCATAAAATGCAATAGAAGTACAACAGTTTTTCCGTCATATAACTGGAATAATTGCAACCAGTTTGAAAGTGATGGTCATTTCTACGTTGCGGGCAACCTAGGCTTCACTCTCGGGCGTTGCTCCACCGGATCGAGTAGTTAGTACCTTAGAAGTCAACGCCAGAAGCATAAAATACAATATAAATACAACAGCTTTTCCATCGTATATAATGTATATTTGCAAACAGTGTGAAAGTAATGGTCATTTCCATGTTCCGGGCAACCTAGGCTTCACACTAGGGCGTTGTTCCACCAGATCGAATAGTTAGGGCCTAAGAAGTCAACGCCAGAAGCATACAATACGATATAAATGCAAAAGCTTTTCCATCGTATAAAACGAATAATTGCAACCAGTGTGAAAGTTATTGTCATTTCTACTTTCCGAGCAACCTACGCTTCACACTAGGGCGTTGCTCCTACAGGTTGAATAGTTAGGGCCTACGAAATGAACGCCAGAAGCATAAAATACAATTTAAATGCAACAGTTTTTCAATCGTATAAATGATTAATTTCAACCAGTGTGAATGTTATGGTCATTTTTACATTCCGAGCAACCTAGGCTTCACTCTAGGGCGTTGATACACCAGATAGAATAGTTAGGGCCTTAGAAGTCAACGCCAGAAGCATAAAATTCAATAAAGATGCAACAGTTTTTCCATCGTATAACAGGAGTCACTGCAAACAATGTGAAAGTACTGGTCGTTCCTACGTTCCGGGTGACCTAGGCTTCACTCTAGGGCGTTGTTCCACCAGATCGAACAGTTAGGGCCTTAGAAGTCAACGACCGAAGCATAAAATACAAAATTAATAGAACAGTTTTTCCATCGTATAAAACGAATAATAGCAACCAGTGACAAAGTTATGGTCATTTCTACGTTCCGGGCAACCTAGGCTTCACCCTAGGGCGTTGTTCCACCAGATCGAATAGTTAGGGCCTAAGAAGTGAACGCCAGAAGCATAAAATACAATATACGTACAACAGTTTTTCCATCATATAAAACGAGTAATTGCAACCAGTATGAAAGTAATGGTCATTCCTACGTTCCAGACAACCTAGGCTTCTCTCTACGGCGTTGTTCAACCAGATCGAATAGTTAGGGCCTAAGAAATCAACACCAGAAGAAAGAATACAAAATAAGTACAACAGCCTTTACACCGTATAAAACGAATAATTGCAAACAGTGTGAAAGTAATGGTCATTTCTACGTTCCGGGCAACCGAGGCTTCACTCTACGGCGTTGTTCCACCAGATCGAATAGTTAGGGCCTAAGAAATCAACACCAGAAGAAAGAATACAAAATAAGTACAACAGCCTTTACACCGTATAAAACGAATAATTGCAAACAGTGTGAAAGTAATGGTCATTTCTACGTTCCGGGCAACCGAGGCTTCACTCTACGGCGTTGTTCCACCAGATCGAATAGTTAGGGCCTAAGAAATCAACACCAGAAGAAATAATACAAAATAAGTACAACAGCCTTTACACCGTATAAAACGAATAATTGCAAACAGTGTGAAAGTAATGGTCATTTCTACGTTCCGGGCAACCGAGGCTTCACTCTACGGCGTTGTTCCACCAGATCGAATAGTTAGGGCCTAAGAAATCAACACCAGAAGAATAAAATACAAAATAAGTACAACAGCCTTTACACCGTATAAAACGAATAATTGCAACCTGTGTGAAGGTTATGGTCATATCTACGTTCCAGGCAACCTAGGCTTCACCCTATGGCGCTGTACCACCAGATCGAATAGTTAGGGCCTAAGAAGTGAACGCCAGAAGCATAAAATTCAATATATATACAACAGACTTTCCATCGTATAAAACGGATAATTGCAACCAGTGTGGAAGTTATGGTCATTTCTACATTTCGAGCAATCTAGGTTTCACCCTAGGGCGCTGCTCCACCTGATCGAATAGTTAGGGCCTTAGAAGTCAACGCCAGAAGCGTAAAATACGATATAAATGCAACAGCTTTTCCATCGTATAAAATGAATAATTGCAGACATTGTGAAAGTAATGGTCATTTCTACGTTCCGGTCAACCTAGGCGTCACTCTAGGGCGTTGCTCCACCACGTCTATTAGCTACGGCCTTAGAAGTCAACGCCAGGAGCATAAAATACAATATAAATACAACAGCTTTTCCAACGTATAAAATGAATCATTGCAAACACTGTGCAAGTAATGGTCATTTCTACGTTCCGCGCAACCTAGGCTTCACTCTAGGGCGTTGCTCCACCAGATCGAATAGCTAGGGACTCAGAATTCAATGCCAGAAGCATAAAATGCATTATAAATAGAACAGCTTTTCCATCGTATAAAACGGATAATAGCAACCAGTGTGAAAGTTATGGTCATTTGTACGTTCCGGGCAACCTAGGCTTCACTCTAGGGCGTTGCTCCACCAGATCGAATAGTTAGGGCCTTAGAAGTCAACGCCCGAAGCATAAAATACAATGAAGATGCAAGAGTTTTTCCACCGCATAACAGGAATAATTACAACCAGTGTGAATGTAATGGTATGGTCTACGTCCGGGCAACCTAGGCTTCACTCTAGGGCGGTGCTCCACCAGATCAAATAGTTAGGGCCTAAGAAGTCAACGCCAGAAGAACAAAATACGATATAAGTACAACAGTTTTTCCATCGTATAAACTGAATGATTGCGAACATTGTGAAAGTAATGGTCATTTCTACGTGCCTGGCAACCTACGCGTCAGTCTAGGGCGTTGCTGCTCCACATCTGATAGCTACCGCCTAAGAAGTTAGCGCCGGAAGAATGAAATACAATATAAGTACAACAGCTACGCCATCGTATAAAATGAATAATTGCAACCAGTGTGAAAGTTATGGTCACTTCTACATTCCGAGCAACCTAGGATTCACTCTAGGGCGTTGCTCCACCGGATCGAGTAGTTAGTACCTTAGAAGTCAACGCCAGAAGCATAAAATACAATATAAATACAACAGCTTTTCCATCGTATATAATGTATATTTGCAAACAGTGTGAAAGTAATGGTCATTTCCATGTTCCGGGCAACCTAGGCTTCACACTAGGGCGTTGTTCCACCAGATCGAATAGTTAGGGCCTAAGAAGTCAACGCCAGAAGCATACAATACGATATAAATGCAAAAGCTTTTCCATCGTATAAAACGAATAATTGCAACCAGTGTGAAAGTTATTGTCATTTCTACTTTCCGAGCAGCCTACGCTTCACACTAGGGCGTTGCTCCAACAGATTGAATAGTGTGGGCCTAGGAAATCAACGCCAGAAGCATAAAATACAATTTAAATACAACAGTTTTTCAATCGTATAAAACGAATAATTTCAACCAGTGTGAATGTTATGGTCATTTTTACATTCCGAGCAACCTAGGCTTCACTCTAGGGCGTTGATACACCAGATAGAATAGTTAGGGCCTTAGAAGTCAACGCCAGAAGCATAAAATTCAATAAAGATGCAACAGTTTTTCCATCGTATAACAGGAGTCACTGCAAACAATGTGAAAGTACTGGTCGTTCCTACGTTCCGGGTGACCTAGGCTTCACTCTAGGGCGTTGTTCCACCAGATCGAACAGTTAGGGCCTTAGAAGTCAACGACCGAAGCATAAAATACAAAATTAATAGAACAGTTTTTCCATCGTATAAAACGAATAATAGCAACCAGTGACAAAGTTATGGTCATTTCTACGTTCCGGGCAACCTAGGCTTCACCCTAGGGCGTTGTTCCACCAGATCGAATAGTTAGGGCCTAAGAAGTGAACGCCAGAAGCATAAAATACAATATACGTACAACAGTTTTTCCATCATATAAAACGAGTAATTGCAACCAGTATGAAAGTTGTGGTCATTTCTACTTTCCGGGCAACCTAGGTTACACCCTAGAGCGTTGCTCCAACAGACTGAATAGTTAGGGCCTTAGAAGTCAACGCCCGAAGCATAAAATGCAATAAAAATACAACAGTTTTTCCATCGTATAAAAGGATTAATTGCAACCAGTTTGAAAGTGACGGTCATTTCTACGTTCCGGGCAATCTAGGCTTCACTCTAGGGCGTTGCTCCACCAGATCGAATAGTTAGGGCCTTAGAAGTCGACGCCAGAAGCATAAAATACAATACAGATGCAACAGCTTTTCCATCGTATAAAACGAATAATTTCAACCAGTGTGAATGTTATGGTCATTTCTACATTCCGAGCAACCTAGGCTTCACTCTGGGGCGTTGACCCAACAGATTGAATAGTTAGGGCCTTAGAAGTCAACGCCCGAAGCATAAAATGCAGTAAAAATACAACAGTTTTTCCATCGTATAAAACGAATAATTTCAACCAGTGTGAATGTTATGGTCATTTCTACATTCCGAGCAACCTAGGCTTCACTCTAGGGCGTTGACCCAACAGATTGAATAGTTAGGGCCTTAGAAGTCAATGCCCGAAGCATAAAATGCAATAAAAATACAACAGTCTTTCCATCCTATAACAGGAATAATTGCAACTCGTGTGAAAGTGATGGTCATTTGTACGTTCCAGGCAACCTAGGCTTCACTCTAGGGCGTTGTTCCACCGGATCGAATTGTTAGGGCATAAGAAGTGAACGCCAGAAGCATAAAATACAATATAAATACAACAGTTTTTCCATCATATAAAACGAGTAATTGCAACCAGTATGAAAGTTGTGGTCACTTCTACTTTCCGGGCAACCTAGGCTACACCCTAGGGCGTTGCTCCAACAGATTGAATAGTTAGGGCCTTAGAAGTCAATGCCCGAAGCATAAAATGCAATAAAAATACAACAGGCTTTCCATCATATAACCGGAATAATTGCAACCAGTTTGAAAGTGATGGTCATTTCTACGTTCTGGTCAACCTCGGCTTCACTCTGGGGCGTTGCTCCACCAGATCGCATAGCTAGGGACTTAGAATTCAACGCCATAAGAATAAAATGCAGTATAAGTACAACAGTTTTGCCATTGTATAAAACGAATAATTGCAGCCAGTATGAAAGTTATGGTCATTTCTACATTCCGGGCAACCTAGGATCCACCCTAGGGCGTTGTTCCACCAGATCGAATAGTTAGGGCCTAGGAAGTGAACGCCAGAAGTTTAAAATACAATATAAATACAACAGTTTTTCCATCATAGAAAACGAGTAATTGCAACCAGTATGAAAGTTAACGTCATTTCTACTTTCCGGGCAACCTAGCCTTCACCCTAGGGCGTTGCTCCAACAGATTGAATAGTTAGGGCCTCAGAAGTCAACGCCGGAAGCATAAAATGCAATAAAAATACAACAGTTTTTCCATCGTATAAAAGGATTAATTGCAACCAGTTTGAAAGTGATGGTCATTTCTACATTCCGAGCAACCTAGGCTTCACTCTAGGGCGTTGACCCAACAGATTGAATAGTTAGGGCCTAAGAAGTGAACGCCAGCAGCATAAGATACAATATAAATATAACAATTTTTCCATCGTATAGAACGAATAATAGCAACCAGTGTGAAAGTTATGGTCATTTCTACGTTCCGGGCAACCTAGGCTTCACTCTAGGGCGTTGCTCCACCAGATCAAACATTTAGGGCCTTAGAAGTCAACGCCCGAAGCATAAAATACAAAATAAATACAACAGTTTTTCCATTGTATAAAACGAATAATTGCTACCAGTGTAAAAGTTATTGTCATTTCTACGTTCCGGGCAACCTAGGCTTCACCCTAGGGCGTTGTTCCACCAGATCGAATAGTTAGGGCCTAAGAAGTGAACGCCAGAAGCATAAAAGACAATATACGTACAATAGCTTTTCCATCATATAAAACGAGTAATTGCAACCAGTATGAAAGTTGTGGTCATTTCTACTTTCCGGGCAACCTAGGCTACACCCTAGAGCGTTGCTCCAACAGACTGAATAGTTAGGGCCTTAGAAGTCAACGCCCGAAGCATAAAATGCAATAAAAATACAACAGTTTTTCCATCGTATAAAAGGATTAATTGCAACCAGTTTGAAAGTGACGGTCATTTCTACGTTCCAGGCAACCTAGGCGTCACTCTAGTGCGTTGCTCCACCACATCTAATAGCTACGGCCTTAGACGTCAACGAAAGAAGCATAAAATACAATAAAGATGCAACAGCTTTTCCATCGTATAAAACGAATAATTGCAACCAGTGTGAAAGATATTGTCTTTTCCACTTTCCGGGCAACCTAGGCTTCACCCTAGGGCATTGCTCCAACAGATTGAATAGTTAGGACCTTAGAAGTCAATGCCCGAAGCATAAAATGCAATAAAAATACAACAGTTTTTCCATCATATAACAGGAATAATTGCCACTAGTTTGAAAGTGATGGTCATTTCTACGTTCCGGGCAACATAGGCTTCACTCTAGGGCATTGCTCCTCCTGATCGAACAGTTTGTGCCTTAGAAGTCAACGCCAGAAGCATAAAATACAATATAAATACAACAGTTTTGCCATCGTATAAAACGAATAATTGCAAGCTGTATGAAAGTTATGGTCATTTCTACTTTCCGGGCAACCTAGGCTTCACCCTAGGGCGTTGCTCAAACAGATTGAATAGTTAGGGCCTTAGAAATCAACGGCCGAAGCATAAAATACAAAATAAATAGAACTATTTTTCTATCGTATAAAACGAATAATTGCTACCGGTGTGAAAGTTATTTCCATTTCTATGTTGCGGGCAGCCTAGGCTTCACCCTAGGGCGTTGTTCCACCAGATGGAATAGTTAGGACATAAGAAGTCAACGCCAGAAGCATAAAATACAATTTAAGTACAACAGTTTTTCCATCGTATGAAATGAATAATTGCAAACATTGCGAAAGTAATGGTCATTCCACGTTCCGGGCAACCTAGGCGTCGCTCTAGTGCGTTGCTCCACCACATCTAATAGCTACGGCCTTAGACGTCAACGACAGAAGCATAAAATACAATAAAGATGCAACAGCTTTTCCATCGTATAAAACGAATAATTGCAACCAGTGTGAAAGTTGTTGTCATTTCTACTTCCCGCGCAACCTAGGCTTCACGCTAGGGCGTTGCTCCAACAGATTGAATAGTTAGGACCTTAGAAGTCAGTGCCCGAAGCATAAAATGCAATAAAAATGCAACAGTTTTTCCATCGTATAAAACGAATAATAGCAACCAGTGTGAAAGTAATGGTCATTTCTACGTTCCGGGCAACCTAGGCTTCACTCTAGGGCGTTGCTCCACCAGATCGAATAGTTAGGGCCTTAGAAGTCAACGCCCGAAGCATAAAATACAATATAAATACAACAGTTTTTCCATTGTATAAAACGATTAATTGCTACCAGTGTAAAAGTTATGATCAGTTCTACGTTCCGGGCAACCTAGGCCTCACTCTAGGTCGTTGTTCCATCAGTTCGAATTGTTAGGGCCTAAGAAGTCAACGCCAGAAGCATAAGATACTATATAAATATAACAGTTTTTCCATCGTGTAAAACGAATAATTGCTACCGGTGTGAAACTTAACGTCATTTCTACTTTCCGGGCAACCTAGGCTTCACCCTAGGGCGTTGCTCCAACAGATTGAATAGTTAGGGCCTTAGAAGTCAACGCCCGATGCATAAAATACAAAACAAATAGAACAGTTATTCCATCGTGTAAAACGAATAATTGCTACCGGTGTGAAAGTTATGGTCATTTCTACGTTCCGGTCAACCTAGGCTTCACCATAGGGCGTTGTTCCAACAGATCGAATAGTTAGGGCCTATGAAATGAACGCCAGAAGCATAAAATACAATATAAATACAACAGTTTTTCCATCATATAAAACGAATAATTGCAACCAGTATGAAAGCTATGGTCATTTGTACGTTCCAGGCAACCTAGGCTTCACTCTAGGTCGTTGTTCCACCAGATCGAATTGTTAGGGCCTAAGAAGTCAACGCCAGAAGCATAAAATACAATATAAATACAACAGTTTTTCCATTGTATAAAACGAATAATTGCTACCAGTGTAAAAGTTATGGTCATTTCTACGTTCCGGGCAACCTAGGCTTCACCCTAGGGCGTTGTTCCACCAGATCGAATAGTTAGGGCCTAAGAAGTGAACGCCAGAAGCATAAAATACAATATAAATACAACAGTCTTTCCATCGTATAAAAGGATTAATTGCAACCAGCTTGAAAGTGATGGTCATTTCTACGTTCCGGGCAACCTAGGCTTCACTCTAGGGCGTTGCACCACCAGATCGAATAGTTAGGGCCTTAGAAGTCAACGCCAGAAGCATAAAATACATTATAAATACAACAGTTTTTCCATCATATAAAACGAGTAATTGCAACCAGTATGAAAGTTGTGGTCATTTCTACTTTCCGGGCAATCTAGGCTTCACCCTAGGGCGTTGCTCCAGCAGATTGAATAGTTAGGGCCTTAGAAGTCAACGCCGGAAGCATAAAATGCAATAAAAATACAACTGTTTTTCCATCGTATAAAAGGATTCATTGCAACCAGTTTGAAAGTGATGGTCATTTCTACTTTCCGGGCAACCTAGGTTTCACCCTAGGGCGTTGCTCCAACTGATTGAATAGTTAGGGCCTTAGAAGTCAATGCCCGAAGCATAAAATGCAATAAAGATACAACAGTTTCTCCATCATATAACCGGAATAATTCCAACCAGTTTGAAAGTGATAGTCATTTCTACGTTCCGGGCAACCTCGGCATCACTCTAGGGCGTTGCTCCAACAGATCGAATAGTTAGTGCCTTAGAAGTCAATGCCAGGAGCATAAAAAACAATATAAATACAACAGTTTTTCCATCGTATAAAACGAATAATTGCAACCAGTATGAAGGTTAACGTCATTTCTACTTTCCGGGCAACCTAGGCTTCACCCTAGAGCGTCGCTCCAACAGGTTGAATAGTTTGTGCCTTAGAAGTCAACGCCAGAAGCATAAAATACAATATAAATACAATAGTCTTTCCATAGTATAAAACGAATGACTGCTACCAGTGTGGAAGTGATGGTCGTTTCTACGTTCCGGGCAACCTAGGCCTCACTCTAGGGTGTTGTTCCACCAGATTGAATAGTTAGGGCCTAAGAGATCAAGGCCAGAAGCATAAAATACAATTTAAATACAACAGTTTTTCCATCGTATAAAACGAATAATTTCAACCAGTGTGTATGTTATGGTCATTTTTACATTCCGAGCAACCTAGGCTTCACTCTAGGGCGTTGATACACCAGATAGAATAGTTAGGGCCTTAGAAGTCAACGCCAGAAGCATAAAATACAATAAAGATGCAACAGTTTTTCCATCGTATAACAGGAGTCACTGCAAACAATGTGAAAGTACTGGTCGTTCCTACGTTCCGGGTAACCTAGGCTTCACTCTAGAGCGTTGTTCCACCAGATCGAACAGTTAGGGCCTTAGAAGTCAACGACCGAAGCATAAAATACAAAATTAATAGATCAGTTTTTCCATCGTATAAAACGAATAATAGCAACCAGTGACAATGTTATGGTCGTTTCTACGTTCCGGGCAACCTAGGCTTCACCCCAGGGCGTTGTTCCACCAGATCGAATAGTTAGGGCCTAAGAAGTGAACGCCAGCAGCATAAAATACAATATAAATACAACAGTTCTTCCATCATATAAAACGAATAATTGCAACCAGTATAAAAGTTATTGTCATTTCTACGTTCCGGACAACCTAGGCTTCACTCTATGGCGTTCTTCCACCACATCGAATAGCTGCGGACTCAGAAGTCAACGCCTGAAGCATAAAATACAATAAAAATAAAACAGTCTTTCCATCCTATAACAGGAATAATTGCAACCCGTGTGAAAGTGATGGTCATTTGTACGTTCCAGGCAACCTAGGCTTCACTCTAGGGCGTTGTTCCACCAGATCGAATTGTTAGGGCCTAAGAAGTCAACGCCCGAAGCATAAAATACAAAATAAATACAACAGTCTTTCCATTGTATAAAACGAATAATTGCTACCAGTGTAAAAGTTATGGTCATTTCTACGTTCCGGGCAACCTAGGCTTCACCCTAGGTCGTTGTTCCACCAGATCGAATAGTTAGGGCCTAAGAAGTGAACGCCAGAAGCATAAAATACAGTATAAATACAACAGTTTTTCCATCGTATAAAAGGATTAATTGCAACCAGTTTGAAAGTGATGGTCATTTCTACGTTCCGGGCAACCTAGGCTTCACTCTAGGGCGTTGCACCACCAGATCGAATAGTTAGGGCCTTAGAAGTCAACGCCAGAAGCATAAAATGCCATAAAGATGCAACAGCTTTTCCATCGTATAAAACGAATAATTTCAACCAGTGTGAATGTTATGGTTATTTCTACATTCCGAGCAACCTAGGCTTCACTCTAGAGCGTTGACACAACAGATTGAATAGTTAGGGCCTTAGAAGTCAAAGCCCGAAGCATAAAATGCAGTAAAAATACAACAGTGTTTCTATCGTATAAAAGGATTAATTGCAACCAGTTTGAATGTGATGGTCATTTCTACGTTCCGGTCAACCTAGGCTTCACTCTACGGCGTTGATCCACCAGATCGAATAGTTAGGGCCTTAGAAGTCAACGCCAGAAGCATAAAATACAATAAAGATGCAACTGCTTTTCCATCGTATAAAACGAATAATTTCAAACAGTGTGAATGTTATGGTCATTTCTACATTCCGAGCAACCTAGGCTTCACTCTAGGGCGTTGAAACAACATATTGCATAGTTTGTGCCTTAGAAGTCAACGCCAGAAGCATAAAATACAATATAAATACAACAGTTTTTCCATCGTATAAAACGAATGATTGCTACCAGTATGGAAGTGATGGTCATTTCTACGTGCCGGGCAACCTAGGCCTCACTCTAGGGTGTTGTTCCACCAGATTGAATAGTTAGGGCCTAAGAAATCAACGCCAGAAGCATAAAATACAATTTAAATATAACAGTTTTTCCATCGTATAAAACGAATAATTTCAACCAGTGTGAATGGTATGGTCATTTTTACATTCCGAGCAACCTAGGCTTCACTCTAGGGCGTTGATACACCAGATAGAATAGTTAGGGCCTTAGAAGTCAACGCCAGAAGCATAAAATTCAATAAAGATGCAACAGTTTTTCCATCGTATAACAGGAGTCACTGCAAACAGTGAGAAAGTACTGGTCATTTCTACGTTCCGGGCAACATAGGCTTCACACTAGGGCATTGCTTCTCCAGATCGAATAGTTTGTGCCTTAGAAGTCAACGCCAGAAGCATAAAATACAATATAAATACAACAGTTTTTCCATCGTATAAAACGAATGATTGCTACCAGTACGGAAGTGATGTCATTTCTACGTTCCGGGCAACCTAGGCCTCACTCTAGGGTGTTGTTCCACCAGATTGAATAGTTAGGGCCCAAGAAGTGAACGCCAGCAGCATAAAATACAATATAAATACAATAGCTTTTCCATCGTATAAAACGAATAATTTCAACCAGTGTGAATGTTATGGTCATTTCTACATTCCGAGCAACCTAGGCTTCACTCTAGGGCATTGATGCAACAGAATGAATAGTTAGGGCCTTAGAAGTCAACGCCCGAAGTATAAAATACAGTATAAATACAACAGTTTTTCCATCGTATAAAACGAATAATTTCAACCAGTGTGAATGTTATGGTCATTTCTACATTCCGAGCAACCTAGGCTTCACTCTAGGGCGTTGAACCAACAGATTGCATAGTTTGTGCCTTAGAAGTCAACGCCAGAAGCATAAAATACAATATAAATACAACAGTTTTTCCATCGTATAAAACGAATAATTGCAACCAGTGCGAAAGTTATTGTCATTTCTACTTCCCGCGCAACCTAGGCTTCACCCTAGGGCGTTGCTCCAACAGATTGAATAGTTAGGACCTTAGAAGTCAGTGCCCGAAGCATAAAATGCAATAAAAATGCAACAGTTTTTCCATCGTATAAAACGAATAATAGCAACCAGTGTGAAAGTGATGGTCATTTCTACGTTCCGGGCAACCTCGGCTTCACTCTAGGGCGTTGCACCACCAGATCGAATAGTTAGGGCCTTAGAAGTCAACGCCAGAAGCATAAAATACAATATAAACACAACAGTTTTTCCATCGTATAAAACGAATGATTGCTACCAGTATGGAAGTGATGGTCATTTCTACGTTCCGGGCAACCTAGGCCTCACTCTAGGGTGTTGTTCCACCAGATTGAATAGTTAGGGCCTAAGAAATCAACGCCAGAAGCATAAAATACAATTTAAATATAACAGTTTTTCCATCGTATGAAACGAATATTTTCAACCAGTGTGAATGTTATGGTCATTTTTACATTCCGAGCAACCTAGGCTTCACTCTAGGGCGTTGATACACCAGATCAAACATTTAGGGCCTTAGAAGTCATCGCCCGAAGCATAAAATACAAAATAAATACAACAGTTTTTCCATTGTATAAAACGAATAATTGCTACCAGTGTAGAAGTTATGGTCATTTCTACGTTCCGGGCAACCTAGGCTACACCCTAGGGCGTTGTTCCACCAGATCGAATAGTTAGGGCCTAAGAAGTGAACGCCAGAAGCATAAAATACAATATAAATACAACAGTTTTTCCATCATATAAAACGAGTAATTGCAACCAGTATGAAAGTTGTGGTCATTTCCACTTTCCGGGCAACCTAGGCTTCACTCTAGGTCGTTGCTCCACCAGATCGAATAGCTAGGGCCTTAGAAGTCGACGCCAGAAGCATAAAATACAATAAAGATGCAACAGCTTTTCCATCGTATAAAACGAATAATTTCAACCAGTGTGAATGTTATGGTCATTTCTACATTCCGAGCAACCTAGGCTTCACTCTAGGGCGTTGACCCAACAGATTGAATAGTTAGGGCCTTAGAAGTCAACGCCCGAAGCATAAAATGCAGTAAAAATACAACAGTTTTTCCATCGTATAAAAGGATTAATTGCAACCAGTTTGAAAGTGATGGTCATTCCTACGTTCCGGGCAACCTAGGCTTCACTCTAGGGCGTTGCTCCACCAGATCGAATTGTTAGGGCCTTAGAAGTCAACGCCAGAAGCATAAAATACAATAAAGATGCTACAGCTTTTCCATCGTATAAAACGAATAATTTCAACCAGTGTGAATGTTATGGTCATTTCTACATTCCGAGCAACCTAGGCTTCATTCTAGGGCGTTGACCCAACAGATTAAATAGTTTGTGCCTTAGAAGTCAACGCCAGAAGCATAAAATACAATATAAATACAACAGTTTTTCCATCATATAACAGGAATAATTGCAACCAGTTTGAAAGTGATGGTCATTTCTACGTTCCGGGCAACCTAGGCTTCACACTAGGGCGTTGTTCCACCAGATCGAATTGTTAGGGCCTAAGAAGTCAACGCCAGAAGCATAAGATACAATATAAATATAACAGTTTTTCCATCGTATAAAATGTATAATTGCAAACATTGCGAAAGTAATGGTCACTCCACGTTCCCGGCAACCTAGGCGTCACTCTAGTGCGTTGCTCCACCACATCTACTAGCTACGGCCTTAGACGTCAACGAGAGAATCATAAAATACAATAAAGATGCAACAGCTTTTCCATCGTATAAAACGAATAATTGCAACCAGTGTGAAAGTTATTGTCATTTCTACTTTCTGCGCAACCTAGACTTCACCCTAGCGCGTTGCTCCACAGATTCAATAGTTAGGACCTTAGAAGTCAATGCCCGAAGCATAAAATGCAATAAAAATACAACAGTTTTTCCATCACATAACAGGAATTATTGCAACCAGTTTGAAAGAGATGGTCATTTCTACGTTCCGGGCAACCTAGGCTTCACTCTATGGCGTTGTACCACCAGATCGAATAGTTAGTGCCTTAGAAGTCAACGCCAGAAGCATAAAATACAATATAAATACAACAGTTTTTCCATCGTATAAAACGAATAATTGCTACCAGTATGGAAGTGATGGTCATTTCTACGTTCCGGGCTACCTAGGCCTCACCCTAGGTCGTTGTTCCACCAGATCGAATTGTTAGGGCCTAAGAACTCAACGCCAGAAGCATAAGATACAGTATAAATATAACAGTTTTTCCATCGTATAGAACGAATAATAGCAACCAGTGTGAAAGTTATGGTCATTTCTACGTTTCGGGCAACCTAGGCTTCACTCTAGGACGTAGCTCCACCAGATCGAATAGTTAGTGCCTTAGAAGTCAACGCCAGAAGCATAAAATACAATATAAATACAACAGTTTTTCCATTGTATAAAACGAATAATTGCTACCAGTGTAAAAGCTATGGTCAGTTCTACGTTCCGGACAACCTAGGCTACACCCTAGGGCGTTGCTCCAACAGATTGAATAGTTAGGGCCTTAGAAGTCAACGCCTGAAGCATAAAATACAAAATTAATAGAACAGTTTTTCCATCGTATAAAACGAATAATAGCAACCAGTGTCAAAGTTATGGTCATTTCTACGTTCCGGGCAACCTGGGCTTCACCCCAGGGCGTTGTTCCACCAGATCGAATAGTTAGGGCCTAAGAAGTGAACGCCAGCAGCATAAAATACAATATAAATACAACAGTTTTTCCATTGTATAAAACGAATAATTGCTACCAGTGTAGAAGTTATGGTCATTTCTACGTTCCGGGCAACCTAGGCTTCACCCTAGGGCGTTGTTCCACCAGATCGAATAGTTAGGGCCTAAGAGGTGAACGCCAGAAGCATAAAATACAATATAAATACAACAGTTTTTCCATCATATAAAACGAGTAATTGCAACCAGTATGAAAGTTGTGGTCATTTCCACTTTCCGGGCAACCTAGGCTTCACTCTAGGGCGTTGCTCCACCAGATCGAATAGTTAGGGCCTTAGAAGTCAACGCCAGAAGCATAAAATACAATATAAATACAACAGTTTTTCCATCGTATGAAACGAATGATTGCTACCAGTATGGAAGTGATGGTCATTTCTACGTTCCGGGCAACCTAGGCCTCACTCTAGGGTGTTGTTCCACCAGATTGAATAGTTAGGGCCTAAGAAATCAACGCCAGAAGCATAAAATACAATTTAAATATAACAGTTTTTCCATCGTATAAAACGAATATTTTCAACCAGTGTGAATGTTATGGTCATTTTTACATTCCGAGCAACCTAGGCTTCACTCTAGGGCGTTGATACACCAGATAGAATAGTTAGGGCCTTAGAAGTCAACGCCAGAAGCATAAAATTCAATAAAGGTGCAACAGTTTTTCCATCGTATAACAGGAGTCACTGCGAACAGTGCGAAAGTACTGGTCATTTCTACGTTCCGGGTAACCTAGGCTTCACCCTAGGGCGTTGCTAGAACAGATCGAATAGTTAGGGCCTTAGAAGTCAACGGCAGAAGCATAAAATACAAAATAAATAGAACTGTTTTTCTATCGTATAAAACGAATAATTGCTACCGGTGTGAAAGTTATTTCCATTTCTACGTTGCGGGCAGCCTAGGCTTCACCCTAGGGCGTTGTTCCACCAGATGGAATAGTTAGGGCATAAGACGTCAACGCCAGAAGCATAAAATACAATTTAAGAACAACAGTTTTTCCATCGTATAAAATGAATAATAGCAACCAGTGTGAAAGTGATGGTCATTTCTACGTTCCGGGCAACTTAGGCTTCACTCTAGGGCGTTGCACCACCAGATCGAATAGTTAGGGCCTTAGAAGTCAACGCCAGAAGCATAAAATACCATAAAGATGCAACAGCTTTTCCATCGTATAAAACGAATAATTTTAACCAGTGTGAAAGTTATTGTCATTTCTACTTCCCGCGCAACCTAGGCTTCACCCTAGGGCGTTGCTCCAACAGATTGAATAGTTAGGACCTTAGAAGTCAGTGCCCGAAGCATAAAATGCAATAAAAATACAACAGTCTTTCCATCATATAACCGGAATAATTGCAACCAGTTTGAAAGTGATGTTCATTTCTACGTTCTGGTCAACCTCGGCTTCACTCTGGGGCGTTGCTCCACCAGATCGCATAGCTAGGGACTTAGAATTCAACGCCATAAGAATAAAATGCAATATAAGTACAACAGTTTTTCCGTCGTATAAAACGAATAATTGCAACCAGGATGAAAGCTATGGTCATTTCTACTTTCCGGGCAACCTAGGATCCACCCTAGGGCGTTGTTCCACCAGATCGAATAGTTAGGGCCTAAGAAGTGAACGCCAGAAGTATAAAATACAATATAAATACAACAGCTTTTCCATCATAGAAAACGAGTAATTGCAACCAGTAAGAAGGTTGTGGTCATCTCTACTTTCCGGGCAACCTAGGCTACACCCTAGGGCGTTGCTCCAACAGATTGAATAGTTAGGGCCTTAGAAGTCAATGCCCGAAGCATAAAATGCAATAAAAATACAACAGTTTTTCCATCATATAACCGGAATAATTGCAACCAGTTTGAAAGTGATGGTCATTTCTACGTTCTCGTCAACCTCGGCTTCACTCTGGGGCGTTGCTCCACCAGATCGCATAGCTAGGGACTTAGAATTCAACGCCATAAGAATAAAATGCAATATAAGTACAACAGTTTTTCCATCGTATAAAACGAATAATTGCAACCAGTATGAAAGTTATGGTCATTTCTACTTTCCGGGCAACCTAGGATCCACCATAGGGCGTTGTTCCACCAGATCGAATAGTTAGGGCCTAAGAAGTGAACGCCAGAAGTATAAAATACAATATAAATACAACAGTTTTTCCATCATAGAAAACGAGTAATTGCAACCAGTAAGAAGGTTGTGGTCATCTCTACTTTCCGGGCAACCTAGGCTACACCCTAGGGCGTTGCTCCAACAGATTGAATAGTTAGGGCCTTAGAAGCCAATGCCCGAAGCATAAAATGCAATAAAAATACAACAGTTTTTCCATCATATAACCGGAATAATTGCATCCAGTTTGAAAGTGATTGTCATTTCTACGTTCCGGGCAACCTCGGTTTCACTCTAGGGCGTTGCTCCACCAGATCGAATAGTTAGTGCCTTAGAAGTCAACGCCAGAAGCATAAAAAACTATATAAATACAACAGTTTTTCCATCGTATAAAACGAATAATTGCAACAAGTATGAAAGTTAACGTCATTTCTACTTTCCGGGCAACCTAGGCTTCACCCTAGGGCGTTGCTCCAACAGATTGAATAGTTAGGGCCTCAGAAGTCAACGCCGGAAGCATAAAATGCAATAAAAATACAACAGTTTTTCCATCGTATAAAAGGATTAATTGCAACCAGTTTGAAAGTGATGGTCATTTCTACATTCCGAGCAACCTAGGCTTCACTCTAGGGCGTTGACCCAACAGATTGAATAGTTAGGGCCTAAGAAGTAAACGCCAGAAGCATAAAATACAATATGAATACAACAGTTTTTCCATCATATAAAACGAGTAATTGCAACCAGTATGAAAGTTGTGGTCATTTCTACTTTCCGGGCAACCTAGGCTACACCCTAGGGCGTTGCTCCAACAGATTGAATAGTTAGGGCCTTAGAAGTCAACGCCTGAAGCATAAAATACAATAAAAATACAACAGTCTTTCCATCCTGTAACAGGAATAATTGCAACCCGTGTGAAAGTGATGGTCATTTGTACGTTCCAGGCAACCTAGGCTTCACTCTAGGGCGTTGTTCCACCAGATCGAATAGTTAGGGCCTAAGAAGTGAACGCCAGAAGCATAAAATACAAAATAAATAGAACAGTTTATCCATTGTATAAAACGAATAATTGCTACCAGTGTAAAAGTTATGGTCATTTCTACGTTCCGGGCAACCTAGGCTTCACCCTAGGGCGTTGTTCCGCCTGATCGAATAGTTAGGGCCTAAGAAGTGAACGCCAGAAGCATAAAATACAATATGAATACAACAGTTTTTCCATCATATAAAACGAGTAATTGCAACCAGTATGAAAGTTGTGGTCATTTCTACTTTCCGGGCAACCTAGGCTACACCCTAGGGCGTTGCTCCAACAGATTGAATAGTTAGGGCCTTAGAAGTCAACGCCTGAAGCATAAAATACAAAATTAATAGAACAGTTTTTCCATCGTATAAAACGAATAATAGCAGCCAGTGTCAAAGTTATGGCCATTTCTACGTTCCGGGCAACCTGGGCTTCACCCCAGGGCGTTGTTCCACCAGATCGAATAGTTAGGGCCTAAGAAGTGAACGCCAGCAGCATAAAATACAATATGAATACAACAGTTTTTCCATCATATAAAACGAGTAATTGCAACCAGTGTGAATGTTATGGTCATTTCTACATTCCGAGCAACCTAGGCTTCACTCTAGAGCGTTGACCCAGCAGATTGAATAGTTAGGGCCTTAGAAGTCAACGCCCGAAGCATAAAATGCAGTAAAAATACAACAGTGTTTCTATCGTATAAAAGGATTAATTGCAACCAGTTTGAAAGTGATGGTCATTTCTACGTTCCGGTCAACCTAGGCTTCACTCTACGGCGTTGCTCCACCAGATCGAATAGTTAGGGCCTTAGAAGTCAACGCCAGAAGCATAAAATACAATAAAGATGCAACAGCTTTTCCATAATATAAAACGAGTAATTGCAACCAGTATGAAAGCTGTGGTCATTTCTACTTTCCGGGCAACCTAGGCTACACCCTAGGGCGTTGGTCCAACAGATTGAATAGTTAGGGCCTTAGAAGTCAATGCCCGAAGCATAAAATGCAATAAAAATACAACAGTCTTTCCATCATATAACCGGAATAATTGCAACCAGTTTGAAAGTGATGGTCATTTCTACGTTCTGGTCAACCTCGGCTTCACTCTGGGGCGTTGCTCCACCAGATCGCATGGCTAGCGACTTAGAATTCAACGCCATAAGAATAAAATGCAATATAAGTACAACAGTTTTTCCATCGTATAAAACGAATAATTGCAACCAGTATGAAAGTTATGGTCATTTCTACTTTCCGGGCAACCTAGGATCCACCCTAGGGCGTTGTTCCACCAGATCGAATAGTCAGGGCCTAAGAAGTGAACGCCAGAAGTATAAAATACAATACAAATACAACAGTTTTTCCATCATAGAAAACGAGTAATTGCAACCAGTAAGAAGGTTGTGGTCATCTCTACTTTCCGGGCAACCTAGGCTACACCCTAGGGCGTTGCTCCAACAGATTGAATAGTTAGGGCCTTAGAAGCCAATGCCCGAAGCATAAAATGCAATAAAAATACAACAGTTTTTCCATCATATAACCGGAATAATTGCAACCAGTTTGAAAGTGATTGTCATTTCTACGTTCCGGGCAACCTCGGTTTCACTCTAGGGCGTTGCTCCAACAGATTGAATAGTTAGGGCCTCAGAAGTCAACGCCGGAAGCATAAAATGCAATAGAAATACAACAGCTTTTCCATCGTATAAAAGGATTAATTGCAACCAGTTTGAAAGTGATGGTCATTTCTACATTCCGAGCAACCTAGGCTTCACTCTAGGGCGTTGACCCAACAGATTGAATAGTTAGGGCCTAAGAAGTGAACGCCAGCAGCATAAAATACAATATAAGTACAACAGTTTTTCCATCATATAGAACGAATAATTGCCACCAGTATGAAAGTTATGGTCATTTCTACGTTCCGGGCAACCTAGTCTTCACTCTATGGCGTTCTTCCACCACATCGAATAGCTACGGCCTCAGAAGCCAACGCCTGAAGCATAAAATACAATAAAAATACAACAGTCTTTCCATCCTGTAACAGGAAGAATTGCAACCCGTGTGAAAGTGATGGTCATTTGTACGTTCCAGGCAACCTAGGCTTCACTCTAGGGCGTTGTTCCACCAGATCGAATAGTTAGGGCCTAAGAAGTGAACGCCAGAAGCATAAAATACAAAATAAATAGAACAGTTTATCCATTGTATAAAACGAATAATTGCTACCAGTGTAAAAGTTATGGTCATTTCTACGTTCCGGGCAACCTAGGCTTCACCCTAGGGCGTTGTTCCGCCTGATCGAATAGTTAGGGCCTAAGAAGTCAACGCCCGAAGCATGAAATACAAAATAAATAGAACAGTTGTTCCATCGTAAAAACGAATAATTGCTACCAGTCTGAAAGTTATGGTACTTTCTGCATTCCGGGCAACCTAGGCTTCACTCTAGGGCGTTGCTCCACCAGATCAAACAGTTAGGGCCTTAGATGTCAACGCCAGAAGCATAAAATACAATAAAGGTGCAACAGTTTTTCCATCGTATAACAGGAATAACTGCAACCAGTGTGAAAGTACTGGTCATTTCTACATTCCGGGTAAGCTAGGCTTCACTCTAGGGCGTTGCTCCACGAGTTCGAAAAGCTAGGTACTTAGAATTCAACGCCAGAAGAATAAAATACAATATAAGTACAACAGCTTTTCCATCGTATAAATTGAATATTTGCAAACATTGTGAAAGTAATGGTCATTTCTACGTTCCGGACAACCTATGCGACACTCTACGGCGTTGCTCCACCACATCTAATAGCTACGGCCTCAAAAGTCAACGCCAGAAGAATAAAATGCAATATAAATACAACAGCTTTTCCATCGTATAAAATGAATAATTGCAAACAGTGTGAAAGTAATGGTTATTTCTACGTTCCGGGCAACCTATGCTTCGCTCTAGCGCGTTGCTCCACCAGATGGAATAGTTAGGGCCTAAGAAGTCAACGCCAGAAGAATAAAATGCAATATAAATATAACAGCTTTTCCATCGTATAAAATGAATAATTGCAAACAGTGTGAAAGTAATGGTTATTTCTACGTTCCGGGCAACCTAGGCTTCAATCTAGGGCGTTGCTCCACCAGATCAAACAGTTAGGGCCTTAGAAGTCAACGCCCGAAGCATAAAATGTAAAATAAATAGAACAGTTTTTCCATTGTATAAAACGAATAATTGCTACCAGTGTAAAAGTTATGGTCATTTCTACGTTCCGGGCAACCTAGCCTTCACCCTAGGGCGTTGTTCCTCCAGATCGAATAGTAAGGGCCTAAGAAGTGAACGCCAGAAGCATAAAATACAATATAAATACAACAGTTTATCCATCATATAAAACGAATGATAGCAACCAGTGTGAAACTTATGGTCATTTCTACGTTCCGGGCAACCTAGGCTTCACTCTAGGCCGTTGTTCCACCAGATCGAATAGTTAGGGCCTAAGAAGTGAACGCCAGAAGCATAAAACACAATATAAATACAACAGTTTTTCCATCATATAAAAGGAATGATAGCAACCAGTGTGAAAGTTATGGTCATATCTACGTGCCGGGCAACCTAGGCTTCACTCTAGGGCGTTGCTCCACCAGATCGAATAGCTAGGGCCTTAGAAGTCAACGCCCGAAGCATAAAATACGAAATAAATAAAACAGTTTTTCCATCGTATAAAACGAATAATTGCTGCCAGTGCGAAAGTTATGGTCATTTCTACTTTCCGGGCAACCTACGCTTCACCCCAGGGCGTTGTTCCACCAGATGGAATTGTTAGGGCCTAAGAAGTCAACGCCAGAAGCATAAAATACGATATAAATACAACAGCTTTTCAATCGTATAAAACGTATAATTGCTATCAGTGTGAAAGTTATGGTCATTTCTACGTTCCGGGTAACCTAGGCTTCACCGTAGGGCGTTGTTCCACCAGATGAAATAGTTGGGGCCTTAGAAATCAACGCCAGAAGCATAAAATACGATATAAATACAACAGCTTTTCCATCGTATAGAACGAATAATTGCAACCAGTGTGAATGTTATGGTCATTTCTACATTCCGAGCAACCTAGGCTTCACTCTAGAGCGTTGACCCAGCAGATTGAATAGTTAGGGCCTTAGAAGTCAACGCCCGAAGCATAAAATGCAGTAAAAATACAACAGTGTTTCTATCGTATAAAAGGATTAATTGCAACCAGTTTGAAAGTGATGGTAATTTCTACGTTCCGGTCAACCTAGGCTTCACTCTACGGCGTTGCTCCACCAGATCGAATAGTTAGGGCCTTAGAAGTCAACGCCAGAAGCATAAAATACAATAAAGATGCAACAGTTTTTCCATAATATAAAACGAGTAATTGCAACCAGTATGAAAGCTGTGGTCATTTCTACTTTCCGGGCAACCTAGGCTACACCCTAGGGCGTTGGTCCAACAGATTGAATAGTTAGGGCCTTAGAAGTCAATGCCCGAAGCATAAAATGCAATAAAAATACAACAGTCTTTCCATCATATAACCGGAATAATTGCAACCAGTTTGAAAGTGATGGTCATTTCTACGTTCTGGTCAACCTCGGCTTCACTCTGGGGCGTTGCTCCACCAGATCGCATGGCTAGCGACTTAGAATTCAACGCCATAAGAATAAAATGCAATATAAGTACAACAGTTTTTCCATCGTATAAAACGAATAATTGCAACCAGTATGAAAGTTATGGTCATTTCTACTTTCCGGGCAACCTAGGATCCACCCTAGGGCGTTGTTCCAGCAGATCGAATAGTTAGGGCCTAAGAAGTGAACGCCAGAAGTATAAAATACAATACAAATACAACAGTTTTTCCATCATAGAAAACGAGTAATTGCAACCAGTAAGAAGGTTGTGGTCATCTCTACTTTCCGGGCAACCTAGGCTACACCCTAGGGCGTTGCTCCAACAGATTGAATAGTTAGGGCCTTAGAAGCCAATGCCCGAAGCATAAAATGCAATAAAAATACAACAGTTTTTCCATCATATAACCGGAATAATTGCAACCAGTTTGAAAGTGATTGTCATTTCTACGTTCCGGGCAACCTCGGTTTCACTCTAGGGCGTTGCTCCAACAGATTGAATAGTTAGGGCCTCAGAAGTCAACGCCGGAAGCATAAAATGCAATAGAAATACAACAGCTTTTCCATCGTATAAAAGGATTAATTGCAACCAGTTTGAAAGTGATGGTCATTTCTACATTCCGAGCAACCTAGGCTTCACTCTAGGGCGTTGACCCAACAGATTGAATAGTTAGGGCCTAAGAAGTGAACGCCAGCAGCATAAAATACAATATAAGTACAACAGTTTTTCCATCATATAGAACGAATAATTGCCACCAGTATGAAAGTTATGGTCATTTCTACGTTCCGGGCAACCTAGTCTTCACTCTATGGCGTTCTTCCACCACATCGAATAGCTACGGCCTCAGAAGCCAACGCCTGAAGCATAAAATACAATAAAAATACAACAGTCTTTCCATCCTGTAACAGGAAGAATTGCAACCCGTGTGAAAGTGATGGTCATTTGTACGTTCCAGGCAACCTAGGCTTCACTCTAGCGCGTTGTTCCACCAGATCGAATAGTTAGGGCCTAAGAAGTGAACGCCAGAAGCATAAAATACAAAATAAATAGAACAGTTTATCCATTGTATAAAACGAATAATTGCTACCAGTGTAAAAGTTATGGTCATTTCTACGTTCCGGGCAACCTAGGCTTCACCCTAGGGCGTTGTTCCGCCTGATCGAATAGTTAGGGCCTAAGAAGTGAACGCCAGAAGCATAAAATACAATATGAATACAACAGTTTTTCCATCATATAAAACGAATAAATGCAACCAGTGTGAAAGTTAACGTCATTTCTACTTTCCGGGCAACCTAGGCTTGACCCTAGGGCGTTGCTCCAACAGATTGAATAGTTAGGGCCTTAGAAGTCAACGCCCGAAGCATGAAATACAAAATAAATAGAACAGTTGTTCCATCGTAAAAACGAATAATTGCTACCAGTCTGAAAGTTATGGTACTTTCTGCATTCCGGGCAACCTAGGCTTCACTCTAGGGCGTTGCTCCACCAGATCAAACAGTTAGGGCCTTAGATGTCAACGCCAGAAGCATAAAATACAATAAAGGTGCAACAGTTTTTCCATCGTATAACAGGAATAACTGCAACCAGTGTGAAAGTACTGGTCATTTCTACATTCCGGGTAAGCTAGGCTTCACTCTAGGGCGTTGCTCCACGAGTTCGAAAAGCTAGGTACTTAGAATTCAACGCCAGAAGAATAAAATACAATATAAGTACAACAGTTTTTCCATCGTATAAATTGAATATTTGCAAACATTGTGAAAGTAATGGTCATTTCTACGTTCCGGACAACCTATGCGACACTCTACGGCGTTGCTCCACCACATCTAATAGCTACGGCCTCAAAAGTCAACGCCAGAAGAATAAAATGCAATATAAATACAACAGCTTTTCCATCGTATAAAATGAATAATTGCAAACAGTGTGAAAGTAATGGTTATTTCTACGTTCCGGGCAACCTATGCTTCGCTCTAGCGCGTTGCTCCACCAGATGGAATAGTTAGGGCCTAAGAAGTCAACGCCAGAAGAATAAAATGCAATATAAATATAACAGCTTTTCCATCGTATAAAACGAATAATTGCTGCCAGTGTGAAAGTTATGGTCATTTCTACTTTCCGGGCAACCTACGCTTCACCCCAGGGCGTTGTTCCACCAGATGGAATAGTTAGGGCCTAAGAAGTCAACGCCAGAAGCATAAAATACGATATAAATACAACAGCTTTTCCATCGTATAAAACGTATAATTGCTATCAGTGTGAAAGTTATGGTCATTTCTACGTTCCGGGTAACCTAGGCTTCACCGTAGGGCGTTGTTCCACCAGATGAAATAGTTGGGGCCTTAGAAATCAACGCCAGAAGCATAAAATACGATATAAATACAACAGCTTTTCCAACGTATAAAACGAATAATGGTAACCAGTGTGAAAGTTATGGTCATTTCTACGTTCCGGGCAACCTAGGCTTCACTCTAGAGCGTTGCTCTACCAGCTCGAATAGTTAGAGCCTTAGAAGTCAACGCCCGAAGCTTAAAATGCAAAATAAATAGAACAGTTTTTCCATTGTATAAAACGAATAACTGCAACCAGTGCGAAAGTACTGGTCATTTCTACGTTCCGGGTAACCTAGGTTTCACTCCAGGGCGTTGCTCCACCAGATCAAATAGATAGGGCCTATGAAGTCAACGCCAGAAGCATAAAATAGAATAATGGTGCAACAGTTTTTCCATCGTATAACAGGAATAATTGCAACCAGTGTGAAGGTAATCGTATGTTCTACGTTCCGGGCAACCTAGGCTTCACTCTAGGGCGTTGCTCCACAAGATCGAATAGTTGGGGCCTTAGAAGTCAACGCCCGAAGCATAAAATGCAAAATAAATAGAACAGTTCCTCCATTGTATAAAACGAATAATTGCTACCAGAGTGAAAGTTATGGACATTTCTACGTTCCGGGCAACCTAGGCTTCACCCTAGTGCGTTGTTCCACCAGATGGAACAGTTAGGGCCTAAGAAGTCAACGCCAGAAGCATAAAATACGATGTAAATACAACAGCTTTTCCATCGTATAAAACGAATAATGGTAACCAGTGTGAAAGTTATGGTCATTTCTACGTTCCGGGCAACCTAGGCTTCACTCTAGGGCCTTGCTCCACCAGATTCGAATGGTTAGGTCCTAAGAAGTCGACGCCAGAAGCATAAAATACAATAAAGACGCAACAGTTTTTCCATCGTATAACAGGAATAATTGCAACCAGTGTGAAGGTAATGGTACGTTCGACGTTCCGGGCAACCTAGGCGACACTCTAGGGCGTTGCTCCACCAGACCAAATAGTTAGGGCCTAAGAAGTGAACGCCAGAAGCATAAAATACAATATAAATGCAACAGCGTTTCCATCGTATTAAATGAATAATTGCAAACAGTGTGAAAGTAGTGGTCATTTCTACGTTCCGTGCAACCTAGGCTTCACTCTAGGGCGGTGCTCCACCAGATCAAATAGTTAGGGCCTAAGAAGTCAACGCCAGACGCATAAATTACAATATAAGTACAACAGCTTTTCCATCGTATAAAACGGATAATAGCAACCAGTGTGAAAGTTATGGTCATTTGTACGTTCCGGGCAACCTAGGCTTCACTCTAGCGCGTTGCTCCACCAGATCGAATAGTTAGGGCCTTAGAAGTCAACGCCCGAAGAATAAAATGCAAAATAAGTATAGCAGTTTTTCCATTGTATAAAACGAATAACTGTAACCAGTGTGAAAGTACTGGTCATTTCTACGTTCCGGGTAACCTAGGTTTCACCCTAGGTCGTTGCTGCACCAGATCGAACAGCTAGGGACTTAGAATTCAACGCCGGAAGGATAAAATACAATATAAGTACAACAGTTTTTCCATCGTATAAAATGAATAATTGCAGACATTGTGAAAGTAATGGTCATACCTACGTTCCGGGCAACCTAGGCGTCACCCTAGGGCGTTGCTCCACCACATCTAATAGCTACGGCCTTCGAAGTTAATGCCGGAAGCATAAAATACAATATAAATACAACAGCTTTGCCATCGAATAAAATGAATAATTGCAAACAGTGTGAAAGATATGGACATTTCTACGTTCCGGGCAACCTAGGGTTCACTGTATGGCGTTCCTCAACGACATCGAATAGCTACGGCCTCAGAAGTCAACGCCTGAAGTATAAAATACGATATAAATACAACAGCTTTTCCATCGTATAAAACGAATAATTGCAACCAGTGTGAAAGTTATGGTCATTTCTACATTTCGAGCAATCGTGGCTTTAGCCTAGGGCGTTGGTCCACCAGATAGAATAGTTAGGGCCTAAGAAGTCAACGCCATGAGCATAAAATACGATATAAATACAACAGCTTTTCCATCGTATAAAACGAACAATTGCAACCGGTGTGAAAGTTATGGCCATTTCTACATTTCGAGCAACATAGGCTTCACTCTAGGGCGTTGCTCCACCTGATCGAATAGTTAGGGCCTTAGAAGTCAACGCCAAAAGCACAAAATACAATATAAATGCAACAGTTTTTCCACCATATAAAACGAATAATTGCAACCAGTATGAAAGTTATGGTCATTTCTGCTTTCCGGGCAACCTAGGCTTCACCCTAGGCCGTTGCTCCACCAGATCGAATAGTTAGGGCCTAAGAAGTCAACGCCAGAAGCATAAAATACAATATAAATACAACAGCTTTGCCATCGTATAAAATGAATAATTGCAAACAGTGTGAAAGATATGGACATTTCTACGATCCGGGCTACCTAGGGTTCACTCTATGGCGTTCTTCCACCACATCGAATAGCAACGGCCTCAGAAGTCAACGCCAGAAGCTTAAATACAATATAAATATAACAGTTTTTCCATCGTATAAAACGAATAATAGCAACCAGTGTGAAAGTTATGGTCATTTCTACGTTCCGGGCAACCTAGGCTTCACTCTACGGCGATGCTCTACCAGATCAAACAGTTAGGGCCTTAGAAGTCAACGCCCGAAGCATAAAATACAAAATAAATAGAACGGTTTTTCCATTGTATAAAACGAATAATTGCTGCCAGTGTAAAAGCTATGGTCATTTCTACGTTCCGGGCAACCTAGGCTTCACCCTAGGGCGTTGTTCCACCAGATGGAATAGTTAGGGCCTAAGAAGTCAACGCCAGAGGCATAAAATACGATATAAATACAACAGCTTTTCCATCGTATAAAACAAATAATTGCAACCAGTGTGAAAGTTATGGTCATTTCTACGTTCCGGGCAACCTAGGCTTCACTGTATGGCGTTCCTCCACCACATCGGATAGCTACGGCCTCAGAAGTCAACGCCTGAAGTATAAAATACAATAAAAATACAACAGTCTTTCCATCCTATAACAGGAATAATTGCAACCCGTGTGAAAGTGATGGTCATTTCTACGTTCCAGGCAACCTAGGCTTCACTCTAGGGCGTTGCTCCACCAGATCAAACAGTTAGGGCCTTAGAGGTCAACGCCCGAAGCATTAAATACAAAATAAATAGAACAGTTTTTCCATCGTATAGCAGGAATAATTTGCAACCAGTGTGATAGTAGTGGTCATTTCTACGTTCCGGGAAACCTAGGTTTCACTCCAGGGCGTTGCACCACCAGATCGAATAGTTACGGCCTAAGAAGTCAACGCCAGTAGCACAAAATACGATACAGATGCAACAGTTTTTCCATCGTATAAAACGAATAACTGCAACCAGTGCGAAAGTTATGGTCATTTCTACATTCCGAGCAACCTAGGCTTCACTCTAGGGCGTTTCTCCACCAGACCGAATAGTTAGGTTCTTAGAAGTCAACGCCAGAAGCATAAAATACAATATAAATACAACAGTTTTTCCACCATATAAAACGAATAATTGCAACCAGTATGAAAGTTATGGTCGTTTCTACGTTCCGGGCAACCTAGGCTTCACCATAGGCCGTTGCTCCTCCAGATCGAATAGTTAGGGCCTAAGATTTCAACGCCCGAAGCATAAAATACGATGTAAACACAACAGCTTTTCCATCGTATAAGACGAAAGATAGCATCCAGTGTGAAAGTTATGGTCATTACTACGTTCCGGGCAACCTCAGCTTCACTCTAGGGCGTTGCTCCACTAGATCGAACAGCTAGGGCCAAAGAAGCCAACGCCAGAAGAATAAAATACAATATAAATACAACAGTTTTTCCATCGTATAAAAGAATGATTGCAACCAGGATGAAACTTATGCTCATTTCTACTTTCCGAGCAACCTAGGCTTCACTCTAGGGCGTGGCTCCAACAGATTGAATAGTTAGGGCCTTAGAAGTCAACGCCAGAAGCATAAAATACAATATAAATACAACAGCATTTCCATCGTATAAAACGAATAATTGCAACCAGTATGAAACTTATGGTCATTTCTACTTTCCGAGAAACCTAGGCTTTACTCTAGGGCGTTGCTCCACTAGATCGAATAGTTAGGGCCTAAGAAGTCAACGCCAGAAGCATAAAATACAATATAAATACAACAGCTTTGCCATCGAATAAAATGAATAATTGCAAACAGTGTGAAAGATATGGACATTTCTACGTTCCGGGCAACCTAGGGTTCACTGTATGGCGTTCCTCAACGACATCGAATAGCTACTGCCTCAGAAGTCAAAGCCTGAAGTATAAAATACGATATAAATACAACAGCTTTTCCATCGTATAAAACGAATAATTGCAACCAGTGTGAAAGTTATGGTCATTTCTACATTTCGAGCAATCGTGGCTTTAGCCTAGGGCGTTGTTCCACCAGATAGAATAGTTAGGGCCTAAGAAGTCAACGCCATGAGCATAAAATACGATATAAATACAACAACTTTTCCATCGTATAAAACGAACAATTGCAACCAGTGTGAAAGTTATGGCCATTTCTACATTTCGAGCAACATAGGCTTCACTCTAGGGCGTTGCTCCACCTGATCGAATAGTTAGGGCCTTAGAAGTCAACGCCAAAAGCACAAAATACAATATAAATGCAACAGTTTTTCCATCATATAGAACGAATAATTGCCACCAGTATGAAAGTTATAGTCATTTCTACGTTCCGGGCAACCTAGTCTTCACTCTATGGCGTTCTTCCACCACATCGAATAGCTACGGCCTCAGAAGCCAACGCCTGAAGCATAAAATACAATAAAAATACAACAGTCTTTCCATCCTGTAACAGGAATAATTGCAACCCGTGTGAAAGTGATGGTCATTTGTACGTTCCAGGCAACCTAGGCTTCACTCTAGGGCGTTGTTCCACCAGATCGAATAGTTAGGGCCTAAGAAGTGAACGCCAGCAGCATAAAATACAATATAAATACAACAGTTCTTCCATTATATAAAACGAGTAATTGCAACAAGTATGAAAGTTATGGTCATTTCTACGTTCCGGGCAACCTAGGCTTCACTCTATGGCGTTCTTCCACCACATCGAATAGCTGCGGCATGAGAAGTCAACGCCTGAAGCATAAAATACAATAAAAATACAACAGTCTTTCCATCCTATAACAGGAATAATTGCTACCAGTGTAAAAGTTATGGTCATTTCTACGTTCCAGGCAACCTAGGCTTCACCCTAGTGCGTTGTTCCACCAGATGGAACAGTTAGGGCCTAAGAAGTCAACGCCAGAAGCATAAAATACGATGTAAATACAACAGCTTTTCCATCGTATAAAACGAATAATGGTAACCAGTGTGAAAGTTATGGTCATTTCTACGTTCCGGGCAACCTAGGCTTCACTCTAGGGCCTTGCTCCACCAGCTTCGAATGGTTAGGTCCTAAGAAATCAGCGCCAGAAGCATAAAATACAATACAAATACAACAGTTTTTCCATCATAGAAAACGAGTAATTGCAACCAGTAAGAAGGTTGTGGTCATCTCTACTTTCCGGGCAACCTAGGCTACACCCTAGGGCGTTGCTCCAACAGATTGAATAGTTAGGGCCTTAGAAGCCAATGCCCGAAGCATAAAATGCAATAAAAATACAACAGTTTTTCCATCATATAACCGGAATAATTGCAACCAGTTTGAAAGTGATTGTCATTTCTACGTTCCGGGCAACCTCGGTTTCACTCTAGGGCGTTGCTCCAACAGATTGAATAGTTAGGGCCTAAGAAGTGAACGCCAGCAGCATAAAATACAATATAAGTACAACAGTTTTTCCATCATATAGAACGAATAATTGCCACCAGTATGAAAGTTATGGTCATTTCTACGTTCCGGGCAACCTAGTCTTCACTCTATGGCGTTCTTCCACCACATCGAATAGCTACGGCCTCAGAAGCCAACGCCTGAAGCATAAAATACAATAAAAATACAACAGTCTTTCCATCCTGTAACAGGAAGAATTGCAACCCGTGTGAAAGTGATGGTCATTTGTACGTTCCAGGCAACCTAGGCTTCACTCTAGGGCGTTGTTCCACCAGATCGAATAGTTAGGGCCTAAGAAGTGAACGCCAGAAGCATAAAATACAAAATAAATAGAACAGTTTATCCATTGTATAAAACGAATAATTGCTACCAGTGTAAAAGTTATGGTCATTTCTACGTTCCGGGCAACCTAGGCTTCACCCTAGGGCGTTGTTCCGCCTGATCGAATAGTTAGGGCCTAAGAAGTGAACGCCAGAAGCATAAAATACAATATGAATACAACAGTTTTTCCATCATATAAAACGAATAAATGCAACCAGTGTGAAAGTTAACGTCATTTCTACTTTCCGGGCAACCTAGGCTTGACCCTAGGGCGTTGCTCCAACAGATTGAATAGTTAGGGCCTTAGAAGTCAACGCCCGAAGCATGAAATACAAAATAAATAGAACAGTTGTTCCATCGTAAAAACGAATAATTGCTACCAGTCTGAAAGTTATGGTACTTTCTGCATTCCGGGCAACCTAGGCTTCACTCTAGGGCGTTGCTCCACCAGATCAAACAGTTAGGGCCTTAGATGTCAACGCCAGAAGCATAAAATACAATAAAGGTGCAACAGTTTTTCCATCGTATAACAGGAATAACTGCAACCAGTGTGAAAGTACTGGTCATTTCTACATTCCGGGTAAGCTAGGCTTCACTCTAGGGCGTTGCTCCACGAGTTCGAAAAGCTAGGTACTTAGAATTCAACGCCAGAAGAATAAAATACAATATAAGTACAACAGTTTTTCCATCGTATAAATTGAATATTTGCAAACATTGTGAAAGTAATGGTCATTTCTACGTTCCGGACAACCTATGCGACACTCTACGGCGTGGCTCCACCACATCTAATAGCTACGGCCTCAAAAGTCAACGCCAGAAGAATAAAATGCAATATAAATACAACAGCTTTTCCATCGTATAAAATGAATAATTGCAAACAGTGTGAAAGTAATGGTTATTTCTACGTTCCGGGCAACCTATGCTTCGCTCTAGCGCGTTGCTCCACCAGATGGAATAGTTAGGGCCTAAGAAGTCAACGCCAGAAGAATAAAATGCAATATAAATATAACAGCTTTTCCATCGTATAAAATGAATAATTGCAAACAGTGTGAAAGTAATGGTTATTTCTACGTTCCGGGCAACCTAGGCTTCAATCTAGGGCGTTGCTCCACCAGATCAAACAGTTAGGGCCTTAGAAGTCAACGCCCGAAGCATAAAATGTAAAATAAATAGAACAGTTTTTCCATTGTATAAAACGAATAATTGCTACCAGTGTAAAAGTTATGGTCATTTCTACGTTCCGGGCAACCTAGCCTTCACCCTAGGGCGTTGTTCCTCCAGATCGAATAGTAAGGGCCTAAGAAGTGAACGCCAGAAGCATAAAATACAATATAAATACAACAGTTTATCCATCATATAAAACGAATGATAGCAACCAGTGTGAAACTTATGGTCATTTCTACGTTCCGGGCAACCTAGGCTTCACTCTAGGCCGTTGTTCCACCAGATCGAATAGTTAGGGCCTAAGAAGTGAACGCCAGAAGCATAAAACACAATATAAATACAACAGTTTTTCCATCATATAAAAGGAATGATAGCAACCAGTGTGAAAGTTATGGTCATATCTACGTGCCGGGCAACCTAGGCTTCACTCTAGGGCGTTGCTCCACCAGATCGAATAGCTAGGGCCTTAGAAGTCAACGCCCGAAGCATAAAATACGAAATAAATAAAACAGTTTTTCCATCGTATAAAACGAATAATTGCTGCCAGTGTGAAAGTTATGGTCATTTCTACTTTCCGGGCAACCTACGCTTCACCCCAGGGCGTTGTTCCACCAGATGGAATAGTTAGGGCCTTAGAAATCAACGCCAGAAGCATAAAATACGATATAAATACAACAGCTTTTCCAACGTATAAAACGAATAATTGCAACCAGTATGAAAGTTATGGTCGTTTCTACGTTCCGGGCAACCTAGGCTTCACCATAGGCCGTTGCTCCTCCAGATCGAATAGTTAGGGCCTAAGATGTCAACGCCCGAAGCATAAAATACGATGTAAACACAACAGCTTTTCCATCGTATAAGACGAAAGATAGCATCCAGTGTGAAAGTTATGGTCATTACTACGTTCCGGGCAACCTCAGCTTCACTCTAGGGCGTTGCTCCACTAGATCGAACAGCTAGGGCCAAAGAAGCCAACGCCAGAAGAATAAAATACAATATAAATACAACAGTTTTTCCATCGTATAAAAGAATGATTGCAACCAGGATGAAACTTATGCTCATTTCTACTTTCCGAGCAACCTAGGCTTCACTCTAGGGCGTGGCTCCAACAGATTGAATAGTTAGGGCCTTAGAAGTCAACGCCAGAAGCATAAAATACAATATAAATACAACAGCATTTCCATCGTATAAAACGAATAATTGCAACCAGTATGAAACTTATGGTCATTTCTACTTTCCGAGAAACCTAGGCTTTACTCTAGGGCGTTGCTCCACTAGATCGAATAGTTAGGGCCTAAGAAGTCAACGCCAGAAGCATAAAATACAATATAAATACAACAGCTTTGCCATCGAATAAAATGAATAATTGCAAACAGTGTGAAAGATATGGACATTTCTACGTTCCGGGCAACCTAGGGTTCACTGTATGGCGTTCCTCAACGACATCGAATAGCTACGGCCTCAGAAGTCAACGCCTGAAGTATAAAATACGATATAAATACAACAGCTTTTCCATCGTATAAAACGAATAATTGCAACCAGTGTGAAAGTTATGGTCATTTCTACATTTCGAGCAATCGTGGCTTTAGCCTAGGGCGTTGTTCCACCAGATAGAATAGTTAGGGCCTAAGAAGTCAACGCCATGAGCATAAAATACGATATAAATACAACAGCTTTTCCATCGTATAAAACGAACAATTGCAACCAGTGTGAAAGTTATGGCCATTTCTACATTTCGAGCAACATAGGCTTCACTCTAGGGCGTTGCTCCACCTGATCGAATAGTTAGGGCCTTAGAAGTCAACGCCAAAAGCACAAAATACAATATAAATGCAACAGTTTTTCCACCATATAAAACGAATAATTGCAACCAGTATGAAAGTTATGGTCATTTCTGCTTTCCGGGCAACCTAGGCTTCACCCTAGGCCGTTGCTCCACCAGATCGAATAGTTAGGGCCTAAGAAGTCAACGCCAGAAGCATAAAATACAATATAAATACAACAGCTTTGCCATCGTATAAAATGAATAATTGCAAACAGTGTGAAAGATATGGACATTTCTACGTTCCGGGCAACCTAGGGTTCACTGTATGGCGTTCTTCCACCACATCGAATAGCTACGGCCACAGAAGTCAACGCCTGAAGTATAAAATACGATATAAATACAACAGCTTTTCCATCGTATAAAACGAATAATTGCAGCCAGTGTGAAAGTTATGGTCATTTCTACATTTCGAGCAATCTTGGCTTTACCCTAGGGCGGTGTTCCACCAGATAGAAAAGTTAGGGCCTAAGAAGTCAACGCCAGAATCATAAAATACGATATAAATACAACAGCCTTTCCATCGTATAAAACGAATAATTGCAACCAGTGTGAAAGTTATGGTCATTTCTACATTTCGAGCAACATAGGCTTCACTCTAGGTCGTTCCTCCACCTGATCGAATAGTTAGGGCCTTATAAGTCAGCGCCAGAAGCATAAAATACAATATAAATACAACAGTTTTTCCACCATATAAAACGAATAATTGCAACCAGTATGAAAGTTATGGTCATATCTACGTTCCGGGCAACCTACGCTTCACTGTCGGGCGTTGCTCCACCAGATCCAAATGTTAGGGCCTAAGAAGTCAACGCCCGAAGCATAAAATACGATATAAATACAACAGCATTTCCATCGTATTAAATGAATAATTGCAAACAGTGTGAAAGTAGTGGTCATTTCTACGTTCCGGGCAACCTAGGCTTCACTGTATGGCGTTCTTCCACCACATCGGATAGCTACGGCCTCAGAAGTCAACGCCTGAAGTATAAAATACAATAAAAATACAAGTCTTTCCATCCTATAACAGGAATAATTGCAACCCGTGTGAAAGTGATGGTCATTTCTACGTTCCAGGCAACCTTTGCTTCACTCTAGGGCGTTGCTCCACCAGATCAAACAGTTAGGGCCTTAGAAGTCAACGCCCGAAGCATTAAATACAAAATAAATAGAACAGTTTTTCCATTGTATAAAACGAATAATTGCTACCAGTGTAAAAGTCATGGTCATTTCTACGTTCCGGGCAACCTAGGCTTCACCCTAGGCCGTTGTTCCACCAGATCGAATAGTTAGGGCCTAAGCAGTGAACGCCAGAAGCATAAAATACGATATAAATACAACAGCTTTTCCATCGTATAAAACAAATAATTGCAACCACTGTGAAAGTTATGGTCATTTCTACGTTCCGGGCAACCTAGGCTTCACTGTATGGCGTTCCTCCACCACATCGGATAGCTACGGCCTCAGAAGTCAACGCCTGAAGTATAAAATACAATAAAAATACAACAGTCTTTCCATCCTATAACAGGAATAATTGCAACCCGTGTGAAAGTGATGGTCATTTCTACGTTCCAGGCAACCTAGGCTTCACTCTAGGGCGTTGCTCCACCAGATCAAACAGTTAGGGCCTTAGAGGTCAACGCCCGAAGCATTAAATACAAAATAAATAGAACAGTTTTTCCATCGTATAGCAGGAATAATTTGCAACCAGTGTGATAGTAGTGGTCATTTCTACGTTCCGGGAAACCTAGGTTTCACTCCAGGGCGTTGCACCACCAGATCGAATAGTTACGGCCTAAGAAGTCAACGCCAGTAGCACAAAATACGATACAGATGCAACAGTTTTTCCATCGTATAAAACGAATAACTGCAACCAGTGTGAAAGTTATGGTCATTTCTACATTCCGAGCAACCTAGGCTTCACTCTAGGGCGTTTCTCCACCAGACCGAATAGTTAGGTTCTTAGAAGTCAACGCCCGAAGCATAAAATACGATATAAATACAACAGTTTTTCCACCATATAAAACGAATAATTGCAACCAGTATGAAAGTTATGGTCGTTTCTACGTTCCGGGCAACCTAGGCTTCACCATAGGCCGTTGTTCCTCCAGATCGAATAGTTAGGGCCTAAGATGTCAACGCCCGAAGCATAAAATACGATGTAAACACAACAGCTTTTCCATCGTATAAGACGAAAGCTGGCATCCAGTGTGAAAGTTATGGTCATTACTACGTTCCGGGCAACCTCAGCTTCACTCTAGGGCGTTGCTCCACTAGATCGAACAGCTAGGGCCATAGAAGCCAACGCCAGAAGAATAAAATACAATATAAATACAACAGTTTTTCCATCGTATAAAAGAATGATTGCAACCAGGATGAAACTTATGCTCATTTCTACTTTCCGAGCAACCTAGGCTTCACTCTAGGGCGTGGCTCCAACAGATTGAATAGTTAGGGCCTTAGAAGTCAATGCCAGAAGCATAAAATACAATATAAATACAACAGCATTTCCATCGTATAAAACGAATAATTGCAACCAGTATGAAATTTATGGTCATTTCTACTTTCCGAGAAACCTAGGCTTCACTCTAGGGCGTTGCTCCACTAGATCGAATAGTTAGGGCCTAAGAAGTCAACGCCAGAAGCATAAAATGCAATATAAATATAACAGTTTTTCCATCGTATAAAACGAATAATAGCAACCAGTGTGAAAGTTATGGTCATTTCTACGTTCCGGGCAACCTAGGTTTCACTCTAGGGCGTTGCTCCACCAAATCAAACAGTTAGGGCCTTAGAAGCCAACGCCCGAGGCGTTAAATACAAAATAAATAGAACAGTTTTTCCATAGTATAAAACGAATAATTGCTACCAGTGTAAAAATTATGGTTATTTCTACGTTCCGGGCAACCTAGGCTTCACCCTAGGGCGTTGCTCCAACAGATTGAATAGTTAGGGCCTTAGAAGTCAATGCCCGAACCATAAAATGCAAAAAAAATACAACAGTGTTTCCATCATATAACAGGATTAATTGCAACCAGTTTGAAAGGGATGGTCATTTCTACATTACGGGCAACCTAGGCTTCGCTCTAGGGCGTTGCTCCACTAGATCGAATTGTTAGTACCTTAGAAGTCAACGCCAGAAGCATAAAATACAATATAAATACAACAGTTTTTCCATCGTATAAAACGAATAATTGCAACCAGTATGAAACTTATGGACATTTCTACTTTCCGAGCAACCTAGGCTTCACCTTAGGGCGTTGCTCCAACAGATTGAATAGTTAGGGTCCTTAGAAGTCAACGCCCGAACCATTAAATGCAAAAAAAATACAACAGTGTTTCCATCATGTAACAGGATTAATTGCAACCAGTTTGAAAGTGATGGCCAATTCTACGTTCCGGGCAACCTAGGCTTCACTCTAGGGCGTTGTTCCACCAGATCGAATAGTAAGGGCCTAAGAAGTCAACGCCAGAAGCATAAAACACAATATAAATATAACAGTTTTTCCATCGTATAAAACGAATAAGAGCAACCAGTGTGAAAGTTATGGTCATTTCTACGTTCCGGGCAACCTAGGTTTCACTCTAGGGCGTTGCTCCAGCAGATCAAACAGTCAGGGCCTAAGAAGCCAACGCCCGAAGCATTAATTACAAAATAAATAGAACAGTTTTTCCACAGTATAAAACGAATAATTGCTACCAGTGTAAAAGTTATGGTTATTTCTACGTTCCGGGCAACCGAGGCTTCACCCTAGGCCGTTGTTCCACCAGATTGAATAGTTAGAGCCTTAGAAGTCAATGCCCGAAGCATAAAATGCAATAAAAATACAACAGTTTTTCCATCATATAACAGGAATAATTGCAACCAGTTTGAAAGTGATGGTCATTTCTACGTTCCGGGCAACATAGGCTTCACTCTAGGGCGTTGCTCCACTAGATCGAATAGTTAGTACCTTAGAAGTCAACGCCAGATGTATAAAATACAATATAAATACAACAGTTTTTCCATCGTATAAAACGAATAATTGCAACCAGTATGAAACTTATGGTCATTTCTACTTACCGAGCAACCTGGGCTTCACCCTAGGGCGTTGCTCCAACGGATTGAATAGTTAGGGCCTTAGAAGTCAACGCCCGAACCATAAAATGCAAAAAAAATACAGCATTGTTTCCATCATATAACAGGTATAATTGCAACCAGTTTGAAATTGATGGCCAATTCTACGTTCCGGGCAACCTAGGCATCACTCTATTGCGTTGCTCCACCAGATCGAATAGTTAGTGCCTTAGAAGTCAACGCCAGAAGCATAAAATACAATATAAATACAACAGTTTTTCCATCGTATAATACGAATAAATGCAACCAGTATGAAATTTATGGTCATTTCTACTTTCCGAGCAACCTAGGCTTCACCCTAGGGCGTTGCTCCAACGGATTGAATAGTTAGGGCCTTAGAAGTCAACGCCCGAACGTTAAAATGCAAAAAAAATACAACAGTGTTTCCATCATATATCAGGAATAATTGCAACCACTTTGAATGTGATGGCCAATTCTACGTTCCGGGCAACCTAGGCTTCACTCTAGGGCGTTGCTCCACTAGATCGAATAGTTAGTACCTTAGAAGTCAACGCCAGATGTATAAAATACAAAATAGATACAACAGTTTTTCCATCGTATAAAGCGAATAATTGCAACCAGTGTGAAAGTTATGGTCAGTTCTACATTGCAAGCAACCTAGGATTCACTCTAGGGCGTTGCTGCACCAGATCGAATAGTTAGGTCCTTAGAAGTAAACGCCAGAAGCATATAATACGATATAAATACAACAGCGTTTGCATCGTATGAAACGAATAATTGCAACCAGTGTGAAAGTTATGGTCACTTCTACATTCCGAGCAACCTAGGATTCACTCTAGGGCGTTGCTCCACGAGATCGAATAATTAGTGCCTTAGAAGTCAACGCCAGAAGCATAAAATACAATATAAATACAACAGTTTTTCCATCGTATAAAGCGAATAATTGCAACCAGTATGATGCTTATGGACATTTCTACTTTCCGAGCAACCTAGGCTTCACCCTAGGGCGTTGCTAGAACAGATTGAATAGTTAGGGCCTTAGAAGTCAGCGCCCGAACCATAAACTGCAAAAAAAATGCAACAGTGTTTCCATCATATAACAGGAATAATTGCAACCAGTTTGAAAGTGATGGCCAATTCTACGTTCCGGACAACCTAGGCTTCGCTCTAGGGCGTTGCTCCACCAGATCGAATAGGTGCCTTAGAGGTCAACGCCAGAAGCATAAAATACGATATAAATACAACAGTTTTTCCATCGTATAAAACGAATAATTGCAACCAGTATGAAACTTATGGTCATTTCTACTTTCCGAGCAAGCTAGGCTTCACCCTAGGGAGTTGCTCCAACAGATTGAATAGTTAGGGCCTTAGAAGTCAACGCCCGAACCATAAAATGCAAAAAAAATGCAACAGTGTTTCCATCATATAACAGGAATAATTGCAACCAGTTTGAAAGTGATGGCCAATTCAACGTTCCGGGCAACCTAGCCTTCACTCTAGGGCGTTGCTCTACTAGATCGAATAGTTAGTGCCTTAGAAGTCAACGCCAGAAGCATAAAATACAATATAAATACAACAGCTTTTCCATCGTATAAAACGAATAATTGAAACCAGTGTGAAAGTTATGGTCAGTTCTACATTCCGAGCAACCTAGGAATCACTCTAGGGCGTTGCTCCACCAGATCGAATAGTTAGGTCCTTAGAAGTAAACGCCAGAAGCATAAAATACGATATAAATACAACAGCTTTTCTATCGTATAAAAGGTATAATTGCAAGCAGTGTGAAAGTAATGGTCATTTCTACGTTCCGGGCAAGCTAGGCTTCACCCTAGGCCCTTGTTCCACCAGATCGAATAGTTAGGGCCTAAGAAGTGAACGCCAGAAGCATAAAATGCAATAAAAATACAACAGTTTTTCCATCGTATAACAGGATTAATTGCAACCAGTTTGAAAGTGATGGTCATTCCTCCTTTCCGGGCAACCTAGGCTTCACTCTAGGGTGTTGCTCCAACAGATCGAATAGCTAGAGCCTTAGAAGTCAACGCCAGAAGCATAAAATAAAATATAAATACAACAGTTTTTCCATCGTATAAAACGAATAATTGCAGCCAGTATGAAACTGATGGTCATTTCTACTTTCCGAGCAACCTAGGCTTCACCCTAGGGCGTTGCTCCAACAGATTGAATAGTTAGGGCTTTAGAAGTCAACGCCCGAGGCATAAAATGCAATAAAAATACAACAGTGTTTCCATAGTGTATAACGAATAATTGCAACCAGTTTGAACGTGATGGCCAATTCTACGTTCCGGGCAACCTAGGTTTCAATCCAGGGTATTGCTCCACCAGATCGAATAGATAGTGCCTTAGAAGTCAAGGCTAGAAGCATAAAATACAATATAAGTACAACAGTTTTTCCATCGTATAAAACGAATAATCGCAACCAGTATGAAACTTATGGTCATTTCTACTTTCCGAGCAACCTAGGCTTCACCCCAGGGGCCTTGCTCCAACAGATTGAATAGTTAGGGCCTTAGAAGTCAACGCCCGAACCATAAAATGCAAAAAAAATACAACAGTGTTCCCATCATATATCAGGAATAATTGCAACCAGTTTGAAAGTGATGGCCAATTCTACGTTCCGGGCAACCTAGGTTTCAATCCAGGGTGTTGCTCCACCAGACCGAATAGCTACGGCCTAAGAAGTCAACGCCAGAAGCATAAAACACGATATAAATACAACAGCTTTTCCATCGTATAAAACGAATAATTGCAACCAGTATGAAACTTATGGTCATTTCTACTTTCCGAGCAACCTAGGCTTGACCCTAGGGCGGTGCTCCAACAGATTGAATAGTTAGGGCCTTAGAAGTCAACGCCCGAACCATAAAATGCAAAAAAAATACAACAGTGTTTCCATCATATAACAGGAATAATTGCAACCAGTTTGAAAGTGATGGCCAATTCTACGTTCCGGGCAACCTAGGTTTCACACCAGGGCGTTGCTCCGCCAGACGGAATAGTTACGGCCGTAGAAGTCAACGCCAGAGGCATAAAATACAATATAAATACAACAGCGTTTCCATCGTATAAAACGAATAATATCAACCAGTGTAAAAGTTATGGTCATTTCCACATTCCGAGCATCCTAGGCTTCACTCCAGGGCGTTGCTCCACCAGATCGAATAGTTAGGTCCTTAGAAGTAAACGCCAGAAGCATAAAATACGATATAAATACAACAGCTTTTCCATCGTATAAAAGGATTAATTGCAACCAGTTTGAACGTGATAGTCATTTCTCCTTTCCGGGCAACCTAGGCTTCACTCTAGGCCGTTGCTCCACTAGATCGAACAGCTAGGGCCTTAGAAGTCAACGCCAGAAGCATAACATACAATATAAATACAACAGTTTTTCCATCGTATAAAACGAATAATTGCAACCAGTATGAAACTTATGGTCATTTCTACCTTCCGAGCAACCTAGGCTTCACCCTAGGGCGTTGCACTAACAGATTGAATAGTTAGGGCCTTAGAAGTCAACGCCCGAAGCATGAAATGCAATAAAAATACAACAGTCTTTCCATAATATAACAGGAATAATTGCAACCAGTTTGATAGTGATGGACAATTCTACGTTCCGGGCAACCTAGGCTTCACTCTAGGGCGTTGCTCCAACAGATCGAATAGTTAGTGCCTTAGAAGTCAACGCCAGAAGCATAAAATACAATATAAATACAAAAGCTTTTCCTTCGTGTAAAACGAATAATTGCAACCAGTATGAAACTTATTGTCATTTCAACTTCCCGAGCAACCTAGGCTTCACCCTAGGGCGTTGGTCCAACAGATTGAATAGTTAGGGCCTTAGAAGTCTACGCCCGAATCATAAAATGCAAAAAAAATACAACAGTGTGTCCATAATATAACAGGAATAATTGCTACCAGTGTGAAAGTTATGGTCATTTATACGTTCCGCGCAACCTGGGCTTCACTCTAGGGCGTTGCTCCACCAGATCGAATAGTTAGTGCCTTAGAAGTCAACGCCAGAAGCATAAAATACAATATAAATACAACAGTTTTCGTTCGTATAAAACGAGTAATTGCAACCAGTATGAAGCTTATGGTCATTTCTACTTTCCGAGCAACCTAGGCTTCACCCTAGGGCGGTGCTCCAACAGATTGAATAGTTAGGGCCTTAGAAGTTAATGACCGAAGCATAAAATGCAATAAAAATACAACAGTTTTTCCATCATATAACAGGAATATTTGCAACCAGCTTGAAAGTGATGGTAATTGCTACGTTCCGGGCAACTTAGGCTTCACTCTAGGGCGTTGCTCCACCAGATCGAATAGTTAGTGCCTTAGAAGTCAACGCCAGAAGCATGAAATACAATATAAATACAACAGTTTTTCCATCGTATAAAACGAATAATTGCAACCAGTATGAAAGTTAACGTCATTTCTACTTTCCGGGCAACCTAGGCTTCACTGTATGGCGTTCTTCCACTACATCGAATAGCAACGGCCTCAGAAGTCAACGCCTGAAGCGTAAAATACAATAAAAATACAACAGTCTTTCCGTCCTATAACAGGAATAATTGCAACCCGTGTGAAAGTGATGGTCATTTGTACGTTCCAGGCAACCAAGGCTTCACTCTAGGGCGTTGTTGCACCAGATCGAATTGTTAGGGCCTAAGAAGTCAACGCCAGAAGCATAAGATACAATATAAATATAACAGTTTTTCCATCGTATAGAACGAATAATTGCAACCAGTATGAAAGTTATGGTCATTTCTACGTTCCGGGCAACCCATGCTTCACTCTATGGCGTTCTTCCACCACATCGAATAGCTATGGCCTCAGAAGTCAACGCCTGAAGCATAAAATACAATAAAAATTCAACCGTCTTTCCATCCTATAACAGGAATAATTGCAACCAGTTTGAAAGTGATGGTCATTTCTACGTTCCGGGCAACCTAGGCTTCACTCTAGGGCGTTGCTCCACCAGATCGAATAGTTAGTGCCTTAGAAGTCAACGCCAGATGCATAAAATACAATATAAACACAACAGTTTTTCCATCGTATAAAACGAATAATTGCTACCAGTATGGAAGTGATGGTCATTTCTACGTTCCGGGCAACCTAGGCCTCACTCTAGGGCGTTGTTCCACCAGATTGAATAGCTGGGCCTAAGAAATCAACGCCAGAAGCATAAAATTCAATATAAATATAACAGTTTTTCCATCGTATAAAACGAATAATTTCAACCAGCGTGAATGCTTATGGTCATTTCTACATTCCGAGCAACCTAGGCTTCACTCTAGGGCGTTGATCCACCAGATAGAATAGTTAGAGCCTTAGAAGTCAGCGCCAGAAGCATAAAATTCAATAAATATGCAACAGTTTTTCCATCGTATAGCAGGAATAACTGCAAACAGTGTGAAAGTACTGGTCATTTCTACGTTCCGGGTAACCTAGGCTTCACCCTAGGGCGTTGTTCCACCAGATCGAACAGTTAGGGCCTAAGAAGGCATCGCCAGAAGCATTAAATACAATATAAATTTAACACTTTTTCCATCGTATAAAACGAATAATAGCAACCAGTGTGAAAGTTATGGTCATTTCTACGTTCCGGGCAACCTAGGCTTCACCCCAGGTCGTTGTTCCACCAGAACGAATAGTTAGGCCCTAAGATGTGAACGCCAGCTGCATAAAATACAATATAAATACAACAGTTCTTCCATCATATAAAACGAATAATTGCTACCAGTATGAAAGTTATAGTCATTTCTACGTTCCGGGCAACCTAGGCTTCAGTCTATGGCGTTTTTCCACCACATCGAATAGCTACGGCCTCAGAAGTCAACGCCTGAAGCATAAAATACAATAAAAATACAACAGTCTTTCCATCCTATAACAGGAATAATTGCAACCCGTGTGAAAGTCATGGTCATTTCTACGTTCCGGATAACCTAGGCTTCACTCTAGGGCGCTGTTCCACCAGATCGAACAGTTAGGGCCTAAGAAGGCAACGCCAGAAGCATAAAATACAATATAAATACAACTGTTTTTCCATCTTATAAAACGAATAATTGCAACCAGTATGAAAGTTAACGTCATTCCTACTTTCCGGGCAACCTAGGATTCACCCTAGGGCGTTGCTCTAACAGATTGAATAGTGAGGACCTTATAAGTCAATGCCCGAAGTATAAAATGCAATAAAAATACAACAGTTTTTCCATCATATAACAGGAATAATTGCAACCCGTGTGAAAGTGATGGTCATTTCTACGTTCCGGGCAACCTAGGCTTCACCCCAGGTCGTTGTTCCACCAGAACGAATAGTTAGGCCCTAAGATGTGAACGCCAGCTGCATAAAATACAATATAAATACAACAGCTATTCCATCATATAAAACGAATAATTGCAACCAGTATGAAAGTTATGGTCATTTCTACGTTCGCGGCTACCCAGGCTTTACTCTATGGCGTTCTTCCACCACATCGAATAGCTACAGCCTCAGAAGTCAACGCCTGAAGCATAAAATACAATAAAAATACAACAGTCTTTCCATCCTATAACAGGAATAATTGCAACAAGTTTGAAAGTGATGGTCGTTTCTACGTTCCGGGCAGCCTAGGCTTCACTCTATGGCGTTGCTCCACCAGATCGAATAGTTAGTGCATTAGAAGTCAACGCCAGAAGCATAAAATACAATATAACCACAACAGTTTTTCCATCGTATAAGACAAATAATTATTACCAGTATGGAAGTGATGGTCATTTCTACGTTCCGGGCAACCTAGGCCTCACTCTAGGGCGTTGTTCCACCAGATTGAATAGTTAGGGCCTAAGAAATCAACGCCAGAAGCATAAAATACAATATAAATATAACAGTTTTTCCATCGTATAAAACGAATAATTTCAACCAGTATGAAAGTTATGGTCATTTCTACGTTCCGGGCAACCCAGGCTTCACTCTATGGCGTTCTTCCACCACATCGAATAGCTACGGGCTCAGAAGTCAACTCCTGAAGCATAAACTACAACGAAAATACAACAGTCTTTCCATCCTATAACAGGAATAATTGCAACCAGTTTGAAAGTGATGGTCATTTCTACGTTCCGGGCAACCTAGGCTTCACTCTAGGGCGTTGCTCCACCAGATCGAATAGTTAGTGCCTTAGAAGTCAACGCCCGAACCATAAAATGCAAAAAAAATACAACAGTGTTTCCCTCATATAACAGGAGTAATTGCTACCAGTTTGAAAGTGATGGTCAATTCTACGTTCCGGGCAACCTAGGCTTCTCTCTAGTGTGTTGCTCCACCAGATCGAATAGATAGTGCCTTAGAAGTCAACGCTAGAAGCATAAAATACAATATAAATACAACAGTTTTTCCATCGTATAAAACGAATAATTGCAACCAGTATGAAACTTATGGTCATTTCTACTTTCCGAGCAACCTAGGCTTCACCCTAGGGCATTGCTCCAACAGATTGAATAGTTAGGGCCTTAGAAGTCAACGCCCGAACCATAAAAAGCAAAAAAAATACAACAGTGTTCCCATCATATATCAGGAATAATTGCAACCAGTTTGAAAGTGATGGCCAATTCTACGTTCCGGGCAACCTAGGCTTCACTCTAGGGCGTTGCTCCACCAGACCGAATAGCGACGGCCTAAGGAATCAACGCCAGAAGCATAAAACACGATATAAATACAACAGTTTTTCCATCGTATAAAACGAATAATTGCAACCAGTATGAAACTTATGGTCATTTCTACTTTCCGAGTAACCTAGGCTTCACCCTAGGGCGTTGCTCCAACAGATTGAATAGTTAGGGCCTTAGAAGTCTACGCCCGAATCATAAAATGCAAAAAAAATACAACAGTGTGTCCATAATATAACAGGAATAATTGCTACCAGTGTGAAAGTTATGGTCATTTCTACGTTCCGCGCAACCTAGGCTTCACTGTAGGGCGTTGCTCCACCAGATCGAATAGTTAGTGCCTTAGAAGTCAACGCCAGAAGCATAAAATACAATATAAATACAACAGTTTTTCCATCGTATGAAACAAATAATTGCAACCAGTATGACGCATATGCTCATTTCTACTTTCCGAGCAATCTAGGCTTCACCCTAGGGCGTTGCTCCAACGGGTTGAATAGTTAGGGCCTTAGAAGTCAACGCCCGAACCATAAAATGCAAAAAAAGTACAACAGTGTTTCCATCATATAACAGGAATAATTGCAACCAGTTTGAAAGTGATGGCCAATTCTACGTTACGGGCAACCTAGGTTTCACTCCAGGGCGTTGGTCCACCAGACCGAATAGTTACGGCCTAAGAAGTCAACGCCAGAAGCATAAAATACGATATAAATACAACAGCTTTTCCATCGTATAAAACGAATAATTGCAACCAGTGTGAAAGTAATGGTCATTTCTACGTTCCGGGCAACCTAGGCTTCTCTCTAGGGCGTTGCTATACCAGATCGAATAGATAGTGCCTTAGAAGTCAACGCCAGAAGCATAAAATACAATATAAATACAACAGTTTTTCCATCGTATAAAATGAATAATTGCAAGCAGCATGAAACTTATGGTCATTTCTACTTTCCGAGCAACCTAGGCTTCACCCTAGGGCGTTGCTCCAACAGATTGAATAGTTAGGGCCTTAGAAGTCTAAGCCCAAACCATAAAATGCAAAAAAAATACAACAGTGTTTCAATCATATAACAGGAATAATTGCGACCAGTTTGAAAGTGATGGCCAATTCTACGTTCCGGGCAACCTAGGCTTCACTCTAGGGCGTTGCTCCACCAGATCGAATAGTTAGCGCCTTAGAAGTCAACGCCAGAAGCATAAAATACAATATAAATACAACAGTTTTTCCATCGTATGAAACAAATAATTGCAACCAGTATGAAACTTATGGTCATTTCTACTTTCCGAGCAACCTAGGCTTCACCCTAGGGCGTTGCTCCAACGGATTGAATACTTAGGGCCTTAGAAGTCAACGCCCGAACCATAAAATGCAAAAAAAATACAACAGTGTTTCCCTCATATAACAGGAGTAATTGCAACCAGTTTGAAAGTGATGGTCAATTCTACGTTCCGGGCAACCTAGGCTTCTCTCTAGTGTGTTGCTCCACCAGATCGAATAGATAGTGCCTTAGAAGTCAACGCTAGAAGCATAAAATACAATATAAATACAACAGTTTTTCCATCGTATAAAACGAATAATTGCAACCAGTATGAAACTTATGGTCATTTCTACTTTCCGAGCAACCTAGGCTTCACCCTAGGGCATTGCTCCAACAGATTGAATAGTTAGGGCCTTAGTAGTCAACGCCCGAACCATAAAATGCAAAAAAAGTACAACAGTGTTTCCATCATATAACAGGAATAATTGCAACCAGTTTGAAAGTGATGGCCAATTCTACGTTACGGGCAACCTAGGTTTCACTCCAGGGCGTTGGTCCACCAGACCGAATAGTTACGGCCTAAGAAGTCAACGCCAGAAGTATAAAATACGATATAAATACAACAGCTTTTCCATCGTATAAAACGAATAATTGCAACCAGTGTGAAAGTAATGGTCATTTCTACGTTCCGGGCAACCTAGGCTTCTCTCTAGGGCGTTGCTATACCAGATCGAATAGATAGTGCCTTAGAAGTCAACGCCAGAAGCATAAAATACAATATAAATACAACAGTTTTTCCATCGTATAAAACGAATAATTGCTACCAGTATGAAAGTTATAGTCATTTCTACGTTCCGGGCAACCTAGGCTTCAGTCTATGGCGTTTTTCCACCACATCGAATAGCTACGGCCTCAGAAGTCAACGCCTGAAGCATAAAATACAATAAAAATACAACAGTCTTTCCATCCTATAACAGGAATAATTGCAACCCGTGTGAAAGTCATGGTCATTTCTACGTTCCGGATAACCTAGGCTTCACTCTAGGGCGCTGTTCCACCAGATCGAACAGTTAGGGCCTAAGAAGGCAACGCCAGAAGCATAAAATACAATATAAATACAACTGTTTTTCCATCTTATAAAACGAATAATTGCAACCAGTATGAAAGTTAACGTCATTCCTACTTTCCGGGCAACCTAGGATTCACCCTAGGGCGTTGCTCTAACAGATTGAATAGTGAGGACCTTATAAGTCAATGCCCGAAGTATAAAATGCAATAAAAATACAACAGTTTTTCCATCATATAACAGGAATAATTGCAACCCGTGTGAAAGTGATGGTCATTTCTACGTTCCGGGCAACCTAGGCTTCACCCCAGGTCGTTGTTCCACCAGAACGAATAGTTAGGCCCTAAGATGTGAACGCCAGCTGCATAAAATACAATATAAATACAACAGCTATTCCATCATATAAAACGAATAATTGCAACCAGTATGAAAGTTATGGTCATTTCTACGTTCGCGGCTACCCAGGCTTTACTCTATGGCGTTCTTCCACCACATCGAATAGCTACAGCCTCAGAAGTCAACGCCTGAAGCATAAAATACAATAAAAATACAACAGTCTTTCCATCCTATAACAGGAATAATTGCAACAAGTTTGAAAGTGATGGTCGTTTCTACGTTCCGGGCAGCCTAGGCTTCACTCTATGGCGTTGCTCCACCAGATCGAATAGTTAGTGCATTAGAAGTCAACGCCAGAAGCATAAAATACAATATAACCACAACAGTTTTTCCATCGTATAAGACAAATAATTATTACCAGTATGGAAGTGATGGTCATTTCTACGTTCCGGGCAACCTAGGCCTCACTCTAGGGCGTTGTTCCACCAGATTGAATAGTTAGGGCCTAAGAAATCAACGCCAGAAGCATAAAATACAATATAAATATAACAGTTTTTCCATCGTATAAAACGAATAATTTCAACCAGTATGAAAGTTATGGTCATTTCTACGTTCCGGGCAACCCAGGCTTCACTCTATGGCGTTCTTCCACCACATCGAATAGCTACGGGCTCAGAAGTCAACTCCTGAAGCATAAACTACAACGAAAATACAACAGTCTTTCCATCCTATAACAGGAATAATTGCAACCAGTTTGAAAGTGATGGTCATTTCTACGTTCCGGGCAACCTAGGCTTCACTCTAGGGCGTTGCTCCACCAGATCGAATAGTTAGTGCCTTAGAAGTCAACGCCAGATGCATAAAATACAATATAAACACAACAGTTTTTCCGTCGTATAAAACGAATAATTGCTACCAGTATGGAAGTGATGGTCATTTCTACGTTCCGGGCAACCTAGGACTCACTCTAGGGCGTTGTTCCACCAGATTGAATAGTTAGGGCCTAAGAAATCAACGCCAGAAGCATAAAATTCAATATAAATATAACAGTTTTTCCATCGTATAAAACGAATAATTTCAACCAGCGTGAATGTTATGGTCATTTCTACATTCCGAGCAACCTAGGCTTCACTCTAGGGCGTTGCTCCACCAGATCGAATAGTTAGTGCCTTAGAAGTCAACGCCAGATGCATAAAATACAATATAAACACAACAGTTTTTCCGTCGTATAAAACGAATAATTGCTACCAGTATGGAAGTGATGGTCATTTCTACGTTCCGGGCAACCTAGGACTCACTCTAGGGCGTTGTTCCACCAGATTGAATAGTTAGGGCCTAAGAAGTCAACGCCAGAAGCATAAAATACAATATAAATACAACAGTTTTTCCATCGTATGAAACAAATAATTGCAACCAGTATGAAACTTATGGTCATTTCTACTTTCCGAGCAACCTAGGCTTCACCCTAGGGCGTTGCTCCAACGGATTGAATACTTAGGGCCTTAGAAGTCAACGCCCGAACCATAAAATGCAAAAAAAATACAACAGTGTTTCCCTCATATAACAGGAGTAATTGCTACCAGTTTGAAAGTGATGGTCAATTCTACGTTCCGGGCAACCTAGGCTTCTCTCTAGTGTGTTGCTCCACCAGATCGAATAGATAGTGCCTTAGAAGTCAACGCTAGAAGCATAAAATACAATATAAATACAACAGTTTTTCCATCGTATAAAACGAATAATTGCAACCAGTATGAAACTTATGGTCATTTCTACTTTCCGAGCAACCTAGGCTTCACCCTAGGGCATTGCTCCAACAGATTGAATAGTTAGGGCCTTAGAAGTCAACGCCCGAACCATAAAAAGCAAAAAAAATACAACAGTGTTCCCATCATATATCAGGAATAATTGCAACCAGTTTGAAAGTGATGGCCAATTCTACGTTCCGGGCAACCTAGGCTTCACTCTAGGGCGTTGCTCCACCAGACCGAATAGCGACGGCCTAAGGAATCAACGCCAGAAGCATAAAACACGATATAAATACAACAGTTTTTCCATCGTATAAAACGAATAATTGCAACCAGTATGAAACTTATGGTCATTTCTACTTTCCGAGTAACCTAGGCTTCACCCTAGGGCGTTGCTCCAACAGATTGAATAGTTAGGGCCTTAGAAGTCTACGCCCGAATCATAAAATGCAAAAAAAATACAACAGTGTGTCCATAATATAACAGGAATAATTGCTACCAGTGTGAAAGTTATGGTCATTTCTACGTTCCGCGCAACCTAGGCTTCACTGTAGGGCGTTGCTCCACCAGATCGAATAGTTAGTGCCTTAGAAGTCAACGCCAGAAGCATAAAATACAATATAAATACAACAGTTTTTCCATCGTATGAAACAAATAATTGCAACCAGTATGACGCATATGCTCATTTCTACTTTCCGAGCAATCTAGGCTTCACCCTAGGGCGTTGCTCCAACGGGTTGAATAGTTAGGGCCTTAGAAGTCAACGCCCGAACCATAAAATGCAAAAAAAGTACAACAGTGTTTCCATCATATAACAGGAATAATTGCAACCAGTTTGAAAGTGATGGCCAATTCTACGTTACGGGCAACCTAGGTTTCACTCCAGGGCGTTGGTCCACCAGACCGAATAGTTACGGCCTAAGAAGTCAACGCCAGAAGCATAAAATACGATATAAATACAACAGCTTTTCCATCGTATAAAACGAATAATTGCAACCAGTGTGAAAGTAATGGTCATTTCTACGTTCCGGGCAACCTAGGCTTCTCTCTAGGGCGTTGCTATACCAGATCGAATAGATAGTGCCTTAGAAGTCAACGCCAGAAGCATAAAATACAATATAAATACAACAGTTTTTCCATCGTATAAAATGAATAATTGCAAGCAGCATGAAACTTATGGTCATTTCTACTTTCCGAGCAACCTAGGCTTCACCCTAGGGCGTTGCTCCAACAGATTGAATAGTTAGGGCCTTAGAAGTCTAAGCCCAAACCATAAAATGCAAAAAAAATACAACAGTGTTTCAATCATATAACAGGAATAATTGCGACCAGTTTGAAAGTGATGGCCAATTCTACGTTCCGGGCAACCTAGGCTTCACTCTAGGGCGTTGCTCCACCAGATCGATTAGTTAGCGCCTTAGAAGTCAACGCCAGAAGCATAAAATACAATATAAATACAACAGTTTTTCCATCGTATGAAACAAATAATTGCAACCAGTATGAAACTTATGGTCATTTCTACTTTCCGAGCAACCTAGGCTTCACCCTAGGGCGTTGCTCCAACGGATTGAATACTTAGGGCCTTAGAAGTCAACGCCCGAACCATAAAATGCAAAAAAAATACAACAGTGTTTCCCTCATATAACAGGAGTAATTGCAACCAGTTTGAAAGTGATGGTCAATTCTACGTTACGGGCAACCTAGGTTTCACTCCAGGGCGTTGGTCCACCAGACCGAATAGTTACGGCCTAAGAAGTCAACGCCAGAAGTATAAAATACGATATAAATACAACAGCTTTTCCATCGTATAAAACGAATAATTGCAACCAGTGTGAAAGTAATGGTCATTTCTACGTTCCGGGCAACCTAGGCTTCTCTCTAGGGCGTTGCTATACCAGATCGAATAGATAGTGCCTTAGAAGTCAACGCCAGAAGCATAAAATACAATATAAATACAACAGTTTTTCCATCGTATAAAACGAATAATTGCAACCAGTATGAAACTTATGGTCATTTCTACTTTCCGAGCAACCTAGGCTTCACCCTAGGGCATTGCTCCAACAGATTGAATAGTTAGGGCCTTAGAAGTCAACGCCCGAACCATAAAAAGCAAAAAAAATACAACAGTGTTCCCATCATATATCAGGAATAATTGCAACCAGTTTGAAAGTGATGGCCAATTCTACGTTCCGGGCAACCTAGGCTTCACTCTAGGGCGTTGCTCCACCAGACCGAATAGCTACGGCCTAAGAAATCAACGACAGAAGCATAAAACACGATATAAATACAACAGTTTTACCATCGTATAAAACGAATAATTGCAACCAGTATGAAACTTATGGTCATTTCTACTTTCCGAGTAACCTAGGCTTCACCCTAGGGCGTTGCTCCAACAGATTGAATAGTTAGGGCCTAAGAAGTCAACGCCAGAAGCATAAGATACAACATAAATATAACAGTTTTTCCATCGTATAGAACGAATAATTGCAACCAGTATGAAAGTTATGGTCATTTCTACGTTCCGGGCAACCCATGCTTCACTCTATGGCGTTCTTCCACCACATCGAATAGCTATGGCCTCAGAAGCCAACGCCTGAAGCATAAAATACAATAAAAATACAACCGTCTTTCCATCCTATAACAGGAATAATTGCAACCAGTTTGAAAGTGATGGTCATTTCTACGTTCCGGGCAACCTAGGCTTCACTCTAGGGCGTTGCTCCACCAGATCGAATAGTTAGTGCCTTAGAAGTCAACGCCAGATGCATAAAATACAATATAAACACAACAGTTTTTCCATCGTATAAAACGAATAATTGCTACCAGTATGGAAGTGATGGTCATTTCTACGTTCCGGGCAACCTAGGCCTCACTCTAGGGCGTTGTTCCACCAGATTGAATAGCTGGGCCTAAGAAATCAACGCCAGAAGCATAAAATTCAATATAAATATAACAGTTTTTCCATCGTATAAAACGAATAATTTCAACCAGCGTGAATGCTTATGGTCATTTCTACATTCCGAGCAACCTAGGCTTCACTCTAGGGCGTTGATCCACCAGATAGAATAGTTAGAGCCTTAGAAGTCAGCGCCAGAAGCATAAAATTCAATAAATATGAAACAGTTTTTCCATCGTATAGCAGGAATAACTGCAAACAGTGTGAAAGTACTGGTCATTTCTACGTTCCGGGTAACCTAGGCTTCACCCTAGGGCGTTGTTCCACCAGATCGAACAGTTAGGGCCTAAGAAGGCATCGCCAGAAGCATTAAATACAATATAAATTTAACACTTTTTCCATCGTATAAAACCAATAATAGCAACCAGTGTGAAAGTTATGGTCATTTCTACGTTCCGGGCAACCTAGGCTTCACCCCAGGTCGTTGTTCCACCAGAACGAATAGTTAGGCCCTAAGATGTGAACGCCAGCTGCATAAAATACAATATAAATACAACAGCTATTCCATCATATAAAACGAATAATTGCAACCAGTATGAAAGTTATGGTCATTTCTACGTTCCCGGCTACCCAGGCTTTACTCTATGGCGTTCTTCCACCACATCGAATAGCTACAGCCTCAGAAGTCAACGCCTGAAGCATAAAATACAATAAAAATACAACAGTCTTTCCATCCTATAACAGGAATAATTGCAACAAGTTTGAAAGTGATGGTCGTTTCTACGTTCCGGGCAGCCTAGGCTTCACTCTATGGCGTTGCTCCACCAGATCGAATAGTTAGTGCATTAGAAGTCAACGCCAGAAGCATAAAATACAATATAACCACAACAGTTTTTCCATCGTATAAGACAAATAATTATTACCAGTATGGAAGTGATGGTCATTTCTACGTTCCGGGCAACCTAGGCCTCACTCTAGGGCGTTGTTCCACCAGATTGAATAGTTAGGGCCTAAGAAATCAACGCCAGAAGCATAAAATACAATATAAATATAACAGTTTTTCCATCGTATAAAACGAATAATTTCAACCAGTATGAAAGTTATGGTCATTTCTACGTTCCCGGCAACCCAGGCTTCACTCTATGGCGTTGCTCCACCAGATCGAATAGTTAGGGCCTTAGAAATCAACGCCAGAAGCATAAAATTCAATAAAGATGCAACAGTTTTTCCATCGTATAGCAGGAATAACTGCAAACAGTGTGAAAGTACTGGTCAATTCTACGTTCCGGGTAACCTAGTCTTCACTCTAGGGCGTTGTTCCACCAGATCGAACAGTTAGGGCCTAAGAAGTGAACGCCAGCAGCATAAACTGCAATATAAATACAACAGTTCTTCCATCATATAAAACGAATAATTGCACCCAGTATGAAAGTTATGGTCATTTCTACGTTCCGGGCAACCCAGGCTTCACTCTATGGCGTTCTTCCACCACATCGAATAGCTACGGGCTCAGAAGTCAACTCCTGAAGCATAAACTACAACGAAAATACAACAGTCTTTCCATCCTATAACAGGAATAATTGCAACCAGTTTGAAAGTGATGGTCATTTCTACGTTCCGGGCAACCTAGGCTTCACTCTAGGGCGTTGCTCCACCAGATCGAATAGTTAGTGCCTTAGAAGTCAACGCCAGATGCATAAAATACAATATAAACACAACAGTTTTTCCGTCGTATAAAACGAATAATTGCTACCAGTATGGAAGTGATGGTCATTTCTACGTTCCGGGCAACCTAGGACTCACTCTAGGGCGTTGTTCCACCAGATTGAATAGTTAGGGCCTAAGAAATCAACGCCAGAAGCATAAAATTCAATATAAATATAACAGTTTTTCCATCGTATAAAACGAATAATTTCAACCAGCGTGAATGTTATGGTCATTTCTACATTCCGAGCAACCTAGGCTTCACTCTAGGGCGTTGATCCACCAGATAGAATAGTTAGAGCCTTAGAAGTCAGCGCCAGAAGCATAAAATTCAATAAATATGCAACAGTTTTTCCATCGTATAGCAGGAATAACTGCAAACAGTGTGAAAGTACTGGTCATTTCTACGTTCCGGGTAACTTAGGCTTCACTCTAGGGCGTTGTTCCACCAGATCGAACAGTTAGGGCCTAAGAAGGCAACGCCAGAAGCATAAAATACTATATAAATATAACACTTTTTCCGTCGTATAAAACGAATAATAGCAACCAGTGTGAAAGTTATGGTCATTTCTACGTTCCGGGCAACCTAGGCTTCACCCCAGGTCGTTGTTCCACCAGAACGAATAGTTAGGCCCTAAGATGTGAACGCCAGCTGCATAAAATACAATATAAATACAACAGCTATTCCATCATATAAAACGAATAATGGCAACCAGTATGAAAGTTATGGTCATTTCTACGTTCGCGGCTACCTAGGCTTTACTCTATGGCGTTCTTCCACCACATCGAATAGCTACAGCCTCAGAAGTCAACGCCTGAAGCATAAAATACAATAAAAATACAACAGTCTTTCCATCCTATAACAGGAATAATTGCAACAAGTTTGAAAGTGATGGTCGTTTCTACGTTCCGGGCAGCCTAGGCTTCACTCTATGGCGTTGCTCCACCAGATCGAATAGTTAGTGCATTAGAAGTCAACGCCAGAAGCATAAAATACAATATAACCACAACAGTTTTTCCATCGTATAAGACAAATAATTATTACCAGTATGGAAGTGATGGTCATTTCTACGTTCCGGGCAACCTAGGCCTCACTCTAGGGCGTTGTTCCACCAGATTGAATAGTTAGGGCCTAAGAAATCAACGCCAGAAGCATAAAATACAATATAAATATAACAGTTTTTCCATCGTATAAAACGAATAATTTCAACCAGTATGAAAGTTATGGTCATTTCTACGTTCCCGGCAACCCAGGCTTCACTCTATGGCGTTGCTCCACCAGATCGAATAGTTAGGGCCTTAGAAATCAACGCCAGAAGCATAAAATTCAATAAAGATGCAACAGTTTTTCCATCGTATAGCAGGAATAACTGCAAACAGTGTGAAAGTACTGGTCATTTCTACGTTCCGGGTAACCTAGTCTTCACTCTAGGGCGTTGTTCCACCAGATCGAACAGTTAGGGCCTAAGATGGCATCGCCAGAAGCATAAAATACAATATAAATATAACAGTTTTTCCATCGTATAGAACGAATAATAGCAACCAGTGTGAAAGTTAACGTCATTTCTACTTTCCGGGCAACCTAGGCTTCACCCTAGGGCGTTGCTCCAACAGATTGAATAGTTAGGGCCTTAGAAGTCAACGCCCGATGCATAAAATACAAAATAAGAAGAACAGTTTTTCCATCGTGTAAAACGAATAATTGCTACCGGTGTGAAAGTTATGGTCATTTCTACGTTGTGGTCAACATAGGCTTCACCATAGGGCGTTGTTCCACCAGATCGAATAGTTAGTGCCTTAGAAGTCAACGCCAGAAGCATAAAATACAATATAAATACAACAGCGTTTCCATCGTATAAAACGAATAATTGCAACCAGTGTGAAAGTTATGGTCGGTTCTACATTCCGAGCAACCTAGGAATCACTCTATGGCGTTGCTCCACCAGATCGAATAGTTAGGTCCTTAGAAGTAAACGCCAGAAGCATAAAATACGATATAAATACAACAGCTTTTCTATCGTATAAAAGGAATAATTGCAAACAGTGTGAAAGTAATGGTCATTTCTACGTTCCGGGCAAGCTAGGCTTCACCCTAGGCCCTTGTTCCACCAGATCGAATAGTTAGGGCCTAAGAAGTGATCGCCAGAAGCATAAAATGCAATAAAAATGCAACAGTTTCTCCATCGTATAAAACGAATAATTGCAGCCAGTATGAAACTGATGGTCATTTCTACTTTCCGAGCAACCTAGTCTTCACCCTAGGGCGTTGCTCCAACAGATTGAATAGTTAGGGCTTTAGAAGTGAACGCCCGAGGCATAAAATGCAATAAAAATACAACAGTGTTTCCATCGTGTATAACGAATAATTGCAACCAGTTTGAAAGTGATGGCCAATTCTACGTTCCGGGCAACCTAGGATTCAATCCAGGGTATTGTTCCACCAGATCGAATAGATAGTGCCTTAGAAGTCAAGGCTAGAAGCATAAAATACAATATAAATACAACAGTTTTTCCATCGTATAAAATGAATAATTGCAAGCAGCATGAAACTTATGGTCATTTCTACTTTCCGAGCAACCTAGGCTTCACCCTAGGGCGTTGCTCCAACAGATTGAATAGTTAGGGCCTTAGAAGTCAACGCCAGAAGCATAAAATACAATATAAATACAACAGTTTTTCCATCGTATGAAACAAATAATTGCAACCAGTATGAAACTTATGGTCATTTCTACTTTCCGAGCAACCTAGGCTTCACCCTAGGGCATTGCTCCAACAGATTGAATAGTTAGGGCCTTAGAAGTCAACGCCCGAACCATAAAAAGCAAAAAAAATACAACAGTGTTCCCATCATATATCAGGAATAATTGCAACCAGTTTGAAAGTGATGGCCAATTCTACGTTCCGGGCAACCTAGGCTTCACTCTAGGGCGTTGCTCCACCAGACCGAATAGCGACGGCCTAAGGAATCAACGCCAGAAGCATAAAACACGATATAAATACAACAGTTTTTCCATCGTATAAAACGAATAATTGCAACCAGTATGAAACTTATGGTCATTTCTACTTTCCGAGTAACCTAGGCTTCACCCTAGGGCGTTGCTCCAACAGGTTGAATAGTTAGGGCCTTAGAAGTCTACGCCCGAATCATAAAATGCAAAAAAAATACAACAGTGTGTCCATAATATAACAGGAATAATTGCTACCAGTGTGAAAGTTATGGTCATTTCTACGTTCCGCGCAACCTAGGCTTCACTGTAGGGCGTTGCTCCACCAGATCGAATAGTTAGTGCCTTAGAAGTCAACGCCAGAAGCATAAAATACAATATAAATACAACAGTTCTTCCATCGTATGAAACAAATAATTGCAACCAGTATGAAGCATATGCTCATTTCTACTTTCCGAGCAATCTAGGCTTCACCCTAGGGCGTTGCTCCAACGGGTTGAATAGTTAGGGCCTTAGAAGTCAACGCCCGAACCATAAAATGCAAAAAAAGTACAACAGTGTTTCCATCATATAACAGGAATAATTGCAACCAGTTTGAAAGTGATGGCCAATTCTACGTTACGGGCAACCTAGGTTTCACTCCAGGGCGTTGGTCCACCAGACCGAATAGTTAGGGCCTAAGAAGTCAACGCCAGAAGCATAAAATACGATATAAATACAACAGCTTTTCCATCGTATAAAACGAATAATTGCAACCAGTGTGAAAGTAATGGACATTTCTACGTTCCGGGCAACCTAGGCTTCTCTCTAGGGCGTTGCTATACCAGATCGAATAGATAGTGCCTTAGAAGTCAACGCCAGAAGCATAAAATACAATATAAATACAACAGTTTTTCCATCGTATAAAACGAATAATTGCAACCAGTATGAAACTTATGGTCATTTCTACTTTCCGAGCAACCTAGGCTTCACCCTAGGGCATTGCTCCAACAGATTGAATAGTTAGGGCCTTAGAAGTCAACGCCCGAACCATAAAAAGCAAAAAAAATACAACAGTGTTCCCATCATATATCAGGAATAATTGCAACCAGTTTGAAAGTGATGGCCAATTCTACGTTCCGGGCAACCTAGGCTTCACTCTAGGGCGTTGCTCCACCAGACCGAATAGCTACGGCCTAAGAAATCAACGACAGAAGCATAAAACACGATATAAATACAACAGTTTTACCATCGTATAAAACGAATAATTGCAACCAGTATGAAACTTATGGTCATTTCTACTTTCCGAGTAACCTAGGCTTCACCCTAGGGCGTTGCTCCAACAGATTGAATAGTTAGGGCCTTAGAAGTCTACGCCCGAATCATAAAATGCAAAAAAAATACAACAGTGTGTCCATAATATAACAGGAATAATTGCTACCAGTGTGAAAGTTATGGTCATTTCTACGTTCCGCGCAACCTAGGCTTCACTGTAGGGCGTTGCTCCACCAGATCGAATAGTTAGTGCCTTAGAAGTCAACGCCAGAAGCATAAAATACAATATAAATACAACAGTTTTTCCATCGTATGAAACAAATAATTGCAACCAGTATGAAGCATATGCTCATTTCTACTTTCCGAGCAATCTAGGCTTCACCCTAGGGCGTTGCTCCAACGGGTTGAATAGTTAGGGCCTTAGAAGTCAACGCCCGAACCATAAAATGCAAAAAAAATACAACAGTGTTTCCATCATATAACAGGAATAATTGCAACCAGTTTGAAAGTGATGGCCAATTCTACGTTACGGGCAACCTAGGTTTCACTCCAGGGCGTTGGTCCACCAGACCGAATAGTTACGGCCTAAGAAGTCAACGCCAGAAGCATAAAATACGATATAAATACAACAGCTTTTCCATCGTATAAAACGAATAATTGCAACCAGTGTGAAAGTAATGGTCATTTCTACGTTCCGGGCAACCTAGGCTTCTCTCTAGGGCGTTGCTATAACAGATCGAATAGATAGTGCCTTAGAAGTCAACGCCAGAAGCTTAAAATGCAATAAAAATACAACAGTGTTTACATCATATAACAGGAATAATTGCAAACAGTTTGAAAGTGATGGCCAATTCTACGTTCCGCGCTACCTAGGCTTCACTCCAGGGCGTTGCTCCACCAGATCGAATGGTTACGGCCTAACAAGTCAACGCCAGAAGCATAAAATACGATATAAATACAACAGCTTTTCCATCGTATAAAACGAACAATTGCAACCAGTGTGAAAGTTATGGTCATTACTACGTTCCGGGAAACCTAGGCTTCACCCCAGGTCGTTGTTCCACCAGATCGAATAGTTAGGGCCTAAGAAGTCAACGCCAGAAGCATAAGATACAATATAAATATAACAGTTTTTCCATCGTATAGAACGAATAATTGCAACCAGTATGAAAGTTATGGTCATTTCTACGTTCCGGGCAACCCATGCTTCACTCTATGGCGTTCTTCCACCACATCGAATAGCTATGGCCTCTGAAGTCAACGCCTGAAGCATAAAATACAATAAAAATACAACCGTCTTTCCATCCTATAACAGGAATAATTGCAACCAGTTTGAAAGTGATGGTCATTTCTACGTTCCGGGCAACCTAGGCTTCACTCTAGGGCGTTGCTCCACCAGATCGAATAGTTAGTGCCTTAGAAGTCAACGCCAGATGCATAAAATACAATATAAACACAACAGTTTTTCCATCGTATAAAACGAATAATTGCTACCAGTATGGAAGTGATGGTCATTTCTACATTCCGAGCAACCTAGGCTTCACTCTAGGGCGTTGATCCACCAGATAGAATAGTTAGAGCCTTAGAAGTCAGCGCCAGAAGCATAAAATTCAATAAATATGCAACAGTTTTTCCATCGTATAGCAGGAATAACTGCAAACAGTGTGAAAGTACTGGTCATTTCTACGTTCCGGGTAACCTAGGCTTCACCCTAGGGCGTTGTTCCACCAGATCGAACAGTTAGGGCCTAAGAAGGCATCGCCAGAAGCATTAAATACAATATAAATTTAACACTTTTTCCATCGTATAAAACGAATAATAGCAACCAGTGTGAAAGTTATGGTCATTCCTACGTTCCGGGCAACCTAGGCTTCACCCCAGGTCGTTGTTCCACCAGAACGAATAGTTAGGCCCTAAGATGTGAACGCCAGCTGCATAAAATACAATATAAATACAACAGTTCTTCCATCATATAAAACGAATAATTGCTACCAGTATGAAAGTTATAGTCATTTCTACGTTCCGGGCAACCTAGGCTTCAGTCTATGGCGTTTTTCCACCACATCGAATAGCTACGGCCTCAGAAGTCAACGCCTGAAGCATAAAATACAATAAAAATACAACAGTCTTTCCATCCTATAACAGGAATAATTGCAACCCGTGTGAAAGTCATGGTCATTTCTACGTTCCGGATAACCTAGGCTTCACTCTAGGGCGCTGTTCCACCAGATCGAACAGTTAGGGCCTAAGAAGGCAACGCCAGAAGCATAAAATACAATATAAATACAACTGTTTTTCCATCTTATAAAACGAATAATTGCAACCGGTATGAAAGTTAACGTCATTCCTACTTTCCGGGCAACCTAGGATTCACCCTAGGGCGTTGCTCTAACAGATTGAATAGTTAGGACCTTATAAGACAATGCCCGAAGTATAAAATGCAATAAAAATACAACAGTTTTTCCATCATATAACAGGAATAATTGCAACCCGTGTGAAAGTGATGGTCATTTCTACGTTCCGGGCAACCTAGGCTTCACCCCAGGTCGTTGTTCCACCAGATCGAATAGTTAGGGCCTAAGAAGTGAACGCCAGCAGCATAAACTGCAATATAAATACAACAGTTCTTCCATCATATAAAACGAATAATTGCACCCAGTATGAAAGTTATGGTCATTTCTACGTTCCGGGAAACCCAGGCTTCACTCTATGGCGTTCTTCCACCACATCGAATAGCTACGGGCTCAGAAGTCAACGCCTGAAGCATAAACTACAACGAAAATACAAAAGTCTTTCCATCCTATAACAGGAATAATTGCAACCAGTTTGAAAGTGATGGTCATTTCTACGTTCCGGGCAACCTAGGCTTCACTCTAGGGCGTTGCTCCACCAGATCGAATAGTTAGTGCCTTAGAAGTCAACGCCAGATGCATAAAATACAATATAAACACAACAGTTTTTCCGTCGTATAAAACGAATAATTGCTACCAGTATGGAAGTGATGGTCATTTCTACGTTCCGGGCAACCTAGGACTCACTCTAGGGCGTTGTTCCACCAGATTGAATAGTTAGGGCCTAAGAAATCAACGCCAGAAGCATAAAATTCAATATAAATATAACAGTTTTTCCATCGCATAAAACGAATAATTTCAACCAGCGTGAATGTTATGGTCATTTCTACATTCCGAGCAACCTAGGCTTCACTCTAGGGCGTTGATCCACCAGATAGAATAGTTAGAGCCTTAGAAGTCAGCGCCAGAAGCATAAAATTGAATAAATATGCAACAGTTTTTCCATCGTATAGCAGGAATAACTGCAAACAGTGTGAAAGTACTGGTCATTTCTACGTTCCGGGTAACTTAGGCTTCACTCTAGGGCGTTGTTCCACCAGATCGAACAGTTAGGGCCTAAGAAGGCAACGCCAGAAGCATAAAATACTATATAAATATAACACTTTTTCCGTCGTATAAAACGAATAATAGCAACCAGTGTGAAAGTTATGGTCACTTCTACGTTCCGGGCAACCTAGGCTTCACCCCAGGTCGTTGTTCCACCAGAACGAATAGTTAGGCCCTAAGATGTGAACGCCAGCTGCATAAAATACAATATAAATACAACAGCTATTCCATCATATAAAACGAATAATTGCAACCAGTATGAAAGTTATGGTCATTTCTACGTTCCCGGCTACCCAGGCATTACTCTATGGCGTTCTTCCACCACATCGAATAGCTACAGCCTCAGAAGTCAACGCCTGAAGCATAAAATACAATAAAAATACAACAGTCTTTCCATCCTATAACAGGAATAATTGCAACAAGTTTGAAAGTGATGGTCGTTTCTACGTTCCGGGCAGCCTAGGCTTCACTCTATGGCGTTGCTCCACCAGATCGAATAGTTAGTGCCTTAGAAGTCAACGCCAGAAGCATAAAGTACAATATAACCACAACAGTTTTTCCATCGTATAAGACAAATAATTATTACCAGTATGGAAGTGATGGTCATTTCTACGTTCGGGCAACCTAGGCTACACTCTAGGGCGTTGTTCCACCAGATTGAATAGTTAGGGCCTAAGAAATCAACGCCAGAAGCATAAAATACAATATAAATATAACAGTTTTTCCATCGTATAAAACGAATAATTTCAACCAGTATGAAAGTTATGGTCATTTCTACGTTCCCGGCAACCCAGGCTTCACTCTATGGCGTTGCTCCACCAGATCGAATAGTTAGGGCCTTAGAAATCAACGCCAGAAGCATAAAATTCAATAAAGATGCAACAGTTTTTCCATCGTATAGCAGGAATAACTGCAAACAGTGTGAAAGTACTGGTCATTTCTACGTTCCGGGTAACCTAGTCTTCACTCTAGGGCGTTGCTCCACCAGATCGAACAGTTAGGGCCTAAGATGGCATCGCCAGAAGCATAAAATACAATATAAATATAACAGTTTTTCCATCGTATAGAACGAATAATAGCAACCAGTGTGAAAGTTAACGTCATTTCTACTTTCCGGGCAACCTAGGCTTCACCCTAGGGCGTTGCTCCAACAGATTGAATAGTTAGGGCCTTAGAAGTCAACGCCCGATGCATAAAATATAAAATAAGAAGAACAGTTTTTCCATCGTGTAAAACGAATAATTGCTACCGGTGTGAAAGTTATGGTCATTTCTACGTTGCGGTCAACATAGGCTTCACCATAGGGCGTTGTTCCACCAGAACGAATAGTTAGGCCCTAAGATGTGAACGCCAGCTGCATAAAATACAATATAAATACAACAGTTCTTCCATCATATAAAACGAATAATTGCTACCAGTATGAAAGTTATAGTCATTTCTACGTTCCGGGCAACCTAGGCTTCAGTCTATGGCGTTTTTCCACCACATCGAATAGCTATGGCCTCAGAAGTCAACGCCTGAAGCATAAAATACAATAAAAATACAACAGTCTTTCCATCCTATAACAGGAATAATTGCAACCCGTGTGGAAGTCATGGTCATTTCTACGTTCCGGATAACCTAGGCTTCACTCTAGGGCGCTGTTCCACCAGATCGAACAGTTAGGGCCTAAGAAGGCAACGCCAGAAGCATAAAATAAAATATAAATACAACTGTTTTTCCATCTTATAAAACGAATAATTGCAACCAGTATGAAAGTTAACGTCATTCCTACTTTCCGGGCAACCTAGGATTCACCCTAGGGCGTTGCTCTAACAGATTGAATAGTTAGGACCTTATAAGTCAATGCCCGAAGTATAAAATGCAATAAAAATACAACAGTTTTTCCATCATATAACAGGAATAATTGCAACCCGTGTGAAAGTGATGGTCATTTCTACGTTCCGGGCAACCTAGGCTTCACCCCAGGTCGTTGTTCCACCAGATCGAATAGTTAGGGCCTAAGAAGTGAACGCCAGCAGCATAAACTGCAATATAAATACAACAGTTCTTCCATCATATAAAACGAATAATTGCACCCAGTATGAAAGTTATGGTCATTTCTACGTTCCGGGCAACCCAGGCTTCACTCTATGGCGTTCTTCCACCACATCGAATAGCTACGGGCTCAGAAGTCAACTCCTGAAGCATAAACTACAACGAAAATACAACAGTCTTTCCATCCTATAACAGGAATAATTGCAACCAGTTTGAAAGTGATGGTCATTTCTACGTTCCGGGCAACCTAGGCCTCACTCTAGGGCGTTGTTCCACCAGATTGAATAGTTAGGGCCTAAGAAATCAACGCCAGAAGCATAAAATACAATATAAATATAACAGTTTTTCCATCGTATAAAACGAATAATTTCAACCAGTATGAAAGTTATGGTCATTTCTACGTTCCCGGCAACCCAGGCTTCACTCTATGGCGTTGCTCCACCAGATCGAATAGTTAGGGCCTTAGAAATCAACGCCAGAAGCATAAAATTCAATAAAGATGCAACAGTTTTTCCATCGTATAGCAGGAATAACTGCAAACAGTGTGAAAGTACTGGTCATTTCGACGTTCCGGGTAACCTAGTCTTCACTCTAGGGCGTTGTTCCACCAGATCGAACAGTTAGGGCCTAAGATGGCATCGCCAGAAGCATAAAATACAATATAAATATAACAGTTTTTCCATCGTATAGAACGAATAATAGCAACCAGTGTGAAAGTTAACGTAATTTCTACTTTCCGGGCAACCTAGGCTTCACCCTAGGGCGTTGCTCCAACAGATTGAATAGTTAGGGCCTTAGAAGTCAACGCCCGATGCATAAAATACAAAATAAGAAGAACAGTTTTTCCATCGTGTAAAACGAATAATTGCTACCGGTGTGAAAGTTATGGTCATTTCTACGTTGCGTTCAACATAGGCTTCACCATAGGGCGTTGTTCCACCAGATCGAATAGTTAGTGCCTTAGAAGTCAACGCCAGAAGCATAAAATACAATATAAATACAACAGCGTTTCCATCGTATAAAACGAATAATTGCTACCAGTATGGAAGTGATGGTCATTTCTACGTTCCGGGCAACCTAGGCCTCACTCTAGGGCGTTGTTCCACCAGATTGAATAGCTGGGCCTAAGAAATCAACGCCAGAAGCATAAAATTCAATATAAATATGACAGTTTTTCCATCGTATAAAACGAATAATTTCAACCAGCGTGAATGCTTATGGTCATTTCTACATTCCGAGCAACCTAGGCTTCACTCTAGGGCGTTGATCCACCAGATAGAATAGTTAGAGCCTTAGAAGTCAGCGCCAGAGGCATAAAATTCAATAAATATGCAACAGTTTTTCCATCGTATAGCAGGAATAACTGCAAACATTGTGAAAGTACTGGTCATTTCTACGTTCCGGGTAACCTAGGCTTCACCCTAGGGCGTTGTTCCACCAGATCGAACAGTTAGGGCCTAAGAAGGCATCGCCAGAAGCATTAAATACAATATAAATTTAACACTTTTTCCATCGTATAAAACGAATAATAGCAACCAGTGTGAAAGTTATGGTCATTTCTACGTTCCGGGCAACCTAGGCTTCACCCCAGGTCGTTGTTCCACCAGAACGAATAGTTAGGCCCTAAGATGTGAACGCCAGCTGCATAAAATACAATATAAATACAACAGTTCTTCCATCATATAAAACGAATAATTGCTACCAGTATGAAAGTTATAGTCATTTCTACGTTCCGGGCAACCTAGGCTTCAGTCTATGGCGTTTTTCCACCACATCGAATAGCTACGGCCTCAGAAGTCAACGCCTGAAGCATAAAATACAATAAAAATACAACAGTCTTTCCATCCTATAACAGGAATAATTGCAACCCGTGTGGAAGTCATGGTCATTTCTACGTTCCGGATAACCTAGGCTTCACTCTAGGGCGCTGTTCCACCAGATCGAACAGTTAGGGCCTAAGAAGGCAACGCCAGAAGCATAAAATACAATATAAATACAACTGTTTTTCCATCTTATAAAACGAATAATTGCAACCAGTATGAAAGTTAACGTCATTCCTACTTTCCGGGCAACCTAGGATTCACCCTAGGGCGTTGCTCTAACAGATTGAATAGTTAGGACCTTATAAGTCAATGCCCGAAGTATAAAATGCAATAAAAATACAACAGTTTTTCCATCATATAACAGGAATAATTGCAACCCGTGTGAAAGTGATGGTCATTTCTACGTTCCGGGCAACCTAGGCTTCACCCCAGGTCGTTGTTCCACCAGATCGAATAGTTAGGGCCTAAGAAGTGAACGCCAGCAGCATAAACTGCAATATAAATACAACAGTTCTTCCATCATATAAAACGAATAATTGCACCCAGTGTGAAAGTTATGGCCATTTCTACGTTCCGGGCAACCTAGGCTTCACCCCAGGTCGTTGTTCCACCAGATCGAATAGTTAGTGCCTTAGAAGTCAACGCCAGAAGCATAAAATACAATATAAATACAACAGCGTTTCCATCGTATAAAACGAATAATTGCAACCAGTGTGAAAGTTATGGTCGGTTCTACATTCCGAGCAACCTAGGAATCACTCTAGGGCGTTGCTCCACCAGATCGAATAGTTAGGTCCTTAGAAGTAAACGCCAGAAGCATAAAATACGATATAAATACAACAGCTTTTCTATCGTATAAAAGGAATAATTGCAAACAGTGTGAAAGTAATGGTCATTTCTACGTTCCGGGCAAGCTAGGCTTCAGCCTAGGCCCTTGTTCCACCAGATCGAATAGTTAGGGCCTAAGAAGTGATCGCCAGAAGCATAAAATGCAATAAAAATACAACAGTTTCTCCATCGTATAAAACGAATAATTGCAGCCAGTATGAAACTGATGGTCATTTCTACTTTCCGAGCAACCTAGGCTTCACGCTAGGGCGTTGCTGCAACAGATTGAATAGTTAGGGCTTTAGAAGTCAACGCCCGAGGCATAAAATGCAATAAAAATACAACAGTGTTTCCATCGTGTATAACGAATAATTGCAACCAGTTTGAAAGTGATGGCCAATTCTACGTTCCGGGCAACCTAGGATTCAATCCAGGGTATTGTTCCACCAGATCGAATAGATAGTGCCTTAGAAGTCAAGGCTAGAAGCATAAAATACAATATAAATACAACAGTTTTTCCATCGTATAAAATGAATAATTGCAAGCAGCATGAAACTTATGGTCATTTCTACTTTCCGAGCAACCTAGGCTTCACCCTAGGGCGTTGCTCCAACAGATTGAATAGTTAGGGCCTTAGAAGTCTAAGCCCAAACCATAAAATGCAAAAAAAATACAACAGTGTTTCAATCATATAACAGGAATAATTGCGACCAGTTTGAAAGTGATGGCCAATTCTACGTTCCGGGCAACCTAGGCTTCACTCTAGGGCGTTGCTCCACCAGATCGAATAGTTAGCGCCTTAGAAGTCAACGCCAGAAGCATAAAATACAATATAAATACAACAGTTTTTCCATCGTATGAAACAAATAATTGCAACCAGTATGAAACTTATGGTCATTTCTACTTTCCGAGTAACCTAGGCTTCACCCTAGGGCGTTGCTCCAACAGATTGAATAGTTAGGGCCTTAGAAGTCTACGCCCGAATCATAAAATGCAAAAAAAATACAACAGTGTGTCCATAATATAACAGGAATAATTGCTACCAGTGTGAAAGTTATGGTCATTTCTACGTTCCGCGCAACCTAGGCTTCACTGTAGGGCGTTGCTCCACCAGATCGAATAGTTAGTGCCTTAGAAGTCAACGCCAGAAGCATAAAATACAATATAAATACAACAGTTTTTCCATCGTATGAAACAAATAATTGCAACCAGTATGAAGCATATGCTCATTTCTACTTTCCGAGCAATCTAGGCTTCACCCTAGGGCGTTGCTCCAACGGGTTGAATAGTTAGGGCCTTAGAAGTCAACGCCCGAACCATAAAATGCAAAAAAAGTACAACAGTGTTTCCATCATATAACAGGAATAATTGCAACCAGTTTGAAAGTGATGGCCAATTCTACGTTACGGGCAACCTAGGTTTCACTCCAGGGCGTTGGTCCACCAGACCGAATAGTTACGGCCTAAGAAGTCAACGCCAGAAGCATAAAACACGATATAAATGCAACAGTTCTTCCATCATATAAAACGAATAATTGCACCCAGTATGAAAGTTATGGTCATTTCTACGTTCCGGGCAACCCAGGCTTCACTCTATGGCGTTCTTCCACCACATCGAATAGCTACGGGCTCAGAAGTCAACTCCTGAATCATAAACTACAACGAAAATACAACAGTCTTTCCATCCTATAACAGGAATAATTGCAACCAGTTTGAAAGTGATGGTCATTTCTACGTTCCGGGCAACCTAGGCTTCACTCTAGGGCGTTGCTCCACCAGATCGAATAGTTAGTGCCTTAGAAGTCAACGCCAGATGCATAAAATACAATATAAACACAACAGTTTTTCCGTCGTATAAAACGAATAATTGCTACCAGTATGGAAGTGATGGTCATTTCTACGTTCCGGGCAACCTAGGACTCACTCTAGGGCGTTGCTATACCAGATCGAATAGATAGTGCCTTAGAAGTCAACGCCAGAAGCATAAAATACAATATAAATACAACAGTTTTTCCATCGTATAAAACGAATAATTGCAACCAGTATGAAACTTATGGTCATTTCTACTTTCCGAGCAACCTAGGCTTCACCCTAGGGCATTGCTCCAACAGATTGAATAGTTAGGGCCTTAGAAGTCAACGCCCGAACCATAAAAAGCAAAAAAAATACAACAGTGTTCCCATCATATATCAGGAATAATTGCAACCAGCTTGAAAGTGATGGCCAATTCTACGTTCCGGGCAACCTAGGCTTCACTCTAGGGCGTTGCTCCACCAGACCGAATAGCTACGGCCTAAGAAATCAACGCCAGAAGCATAAAACACGATATAAATACAACAGTTCTTCCATCATATAAAACGAATAATTGCAACCAGTATGAAAGTTATGGTCATTTCTACATTCCGAGCAACCTAGGCTTCGATCTAAGGCGTTGATCCACCAGATAGAATAGTTAGGGCCTTAGAAGTCAGCGCCAGAAGCATAAAATTCAATAAATATGCAACAGTTTTTCCATCGTATAGCAGGAATAACTGCAAACAGTGTGAAGGTACTGGTCATTTCTACGTTCCGGGTAACCTAGGCTTCACTCTAGGGCGTTGTTCCACCAGATCGAACAGTTAGGGCCTAAGAAGGCAACGCCAGAAGCATAAAATACAATATAAATATAACACTTTTTCCATCGTATAAAACGAATAATAGCAACCAGTGTGAAAGTTATGGTCATTTCTACGTTCCGGGCAACCTAGGCTTCACCCCAGCTCGTTGTTCCACCAGAACGAATAGTTAGGCCCTAAGAAGTGAACGCCAGCTGCATAAAATACAATATAAATACAACAGTTCTTCCATCATATAAAACGAATAATTACTACCAGTATGAAAGTTATGGTCATTTCTACGTTCCGGGCAACCCAGGCTTCACTCTATGGCGTTCTTCCACCACATCGAATAGCTACGGGCTCAGAAGTCAACGCCTGAAGCATAAAATACAACAAAAATACAACAGTCTTTCCATCCTATATCAGGAATAATTGCAACCAGTTTGAAAGTGATGGTCATTTCTACGTTCCGGGCAACCTAGGCTTCACTCTAGGGCTTTGGTCCACCAGATCGAATTGTTAGGGCCTAAGAAGACAACGCCAGAAGCATAAGATACAATATAAATATAACAGTTTTTCCATCGTATAATACGAATAATTGCAACCAGTATGAAGGTTATGGTCATTTCTACTTTCCGGGCAACCTAGGCTTCACCCTAGGGCGTTGTTCCAACAGATTGAAGAGTTAGGGCCTTAGAAGTCAACGCCCGAAGCATGAAATACAAAATAAATAGAACAGTTGTTCCATCGTATAGAACGAATAATAGCAACCAGTGTGAAAGTTATGATCATTTCTGCGTTCCGGCAACCTAGGCTTCAACCCAGGGCGTTCTTCCACCAGATCAAATAGTTAGGGGCTAAGAAGTGAACGCCAGCAGCATAAAATACAATATAAATACAATAGTTCTTCCATCATATAAAACGAATAATTGCAACCGGTATGAAAGTTATGGTCATTTCTACGTTCCGGGCAACCTAGGCTTCACTCTATGGCGTTCTTCCACCACATCGAATAGCTGCGGCCTCAGAAGTCAACGCCTGAAGCATTAAATGCAATAAAAATACAACAGTCTTTCCATCCTATAACTGGCATAATTGCAACCCTTGTGAAAGTGATGGTCATTTGTACGTTCCAGGCAACCTAGGCATCACTCTAGGGCGTTGTTCCACCAGATCGAATTGTTAGGGCCTAAGAAGTCAACGCCAGAAGCATAAGACACAATATAAATATAACAGTTTTTCCATCGTATAGAACGAATAATAGCAACCAGTGTGAAAGTTATGGTCATTTCTACGTTCCGGGCAACCTAGGCTTCACTCTATGGCGTTCTTCCACCACATCGAATAGCTACTGCCTCAGAAGTCAACGCCTGAAGCATAAAATACAATAAAAATACAACAGTCTTTCCATCCTATAACAGGAATAATTGCAACCAGTTTGAAAGTGATGGTCATTTCTACGTTCCGGGCAACCTAGGCTTCACTCTAGGGCGTTGCTCCACCAGATCGAATAGTTAGTGCCTTAGAAGTCAACGCCAGATGCATAAAATACAATATAAACACAACAGTTTTTCCATCGTATAAAACGAATAATTGCTACCAGTATGGAAGTGATGGTCATTTCTACGTTACGGGCAACCTAGGCCTCACTCTAGGGCGTTGTTCCACCACATTGAAAAGTTAGGGCCTAAGAAATCAACGCCAGAAGCATAAAATTCAATATAAATGTAACAGTTTTTCCATCGTATAAAACGAATAATTTCAACCAGTGTGAATGTTATGGTCATTTCTACATTCCGAGCAACCTAGACTTCACTCTAGGGCGCTGATCCACCAGATAGAATAGTTAGGGCCTTAGAAGTCAGCGCCAGAAGCATAAAATTCAATAAAGATGCAACAGTTTTTCCATCGTATAGCAGGAATAACTGCAAACAGTGTGAAAGTACTGGTCATTTCTACGTTCCGGGTAACCTAGGCTTCACTCTAGGGCGTTGTTCCACCAGATCGAACAGTTAGGGCCTAAGAAGGCAACGCCAGAAGCATAAAATACAATATAAATATAACAGTTTTTCCATCGTATAAAACGAATAATAGCAACCAGTGTGAAAGTTATGCTCATTTCTACGTTCCGGGCAACCTGGGCTTCACCCCAGGTAGTTGTTCCACCAGATCGAATAGTTGGGCCCTAAGAAGTGAACGCCAGCTGCATAAAATACAATATAAATACAACAGTTTTTCCATCATGTAAAACGAATAACTGCAAACAGTGTGAAAGTACTGGTCATTTCTACGTTCCGGGTAACCTAGGCTTCACTCTAGGGCGTTGTTCCACCAGATCGTACAGTTAGGGCCTAAGAAGGCAACGCCAGAAGCATAAAATACAATATAAATATAACACTTTTTCCATCGTATAAAACGAATAATAGCAACCAGTGTGAAAGTTATGGTCATTTCTACGTTCCGGGCAACCTAGGCTTCACCCCAGGTCGTTGTTCCACAAGAACGAATAGTTAGGCCCTAAGAAGTGAACGCCAGCTGAATAAAATACAATATAAATACAACAGTTCTTCCATCATATAAAACGAATAATTGCTACCAGTATGAAAGTTATGGTCATTTCTACGTTCCGGGCAACCCAGGCTTCACTCTATGGCGTTCTTCCACCACATCGAATAGCTACGGGCTCAGAAGTCAACGCCTGAAGCATAAAATACAACAAAAATACAACAGTCTTTCCATCCTATAACAGGAATAATTGCAACCAGTTTGAAAGTGATGGTCATTTCTACGTTCCGGACAACCTAGGCTTCACTCTAGGGCGTTGCTCCACCAGATCGAATAGTTAGTGCCTTAGAAGTCAACGCCAGATGCATAAAATACAATATAAACACAACAGTTTTTCCATCGTATAAAACGAATAATTGCTACCAGTATGGAAGTGATGGTCATTTCTACGTTCCGGGCAACCTAGGCCTCACTCTAGGGCGTTGTTCCACCAGATTGAATAGTTAGGGCCTAAGAAATCAACGCCAGAAGCATAAAATTCAATATAAATATAACAGTTTTTCCATCGTATAAAACGAATAATTTCAACCAGTGTGAATGTTATGGTCATTTCTAGATTCCGAGCAACCTAGGCTTCACTCTAGGGCGTTGATCCACCAGTTAGAATAGTTAGGGCCTTAGAAGTCAGCGCCAGAAGCATAAAATTCAATAAAGATGCAACAGTTTTTCCATCGTATAGCAGGAATAACTGCAAACAGTGTGAAAGAACTGGTCATTTCTACGTTCCGGGTAACCTAGGCTTCACTCTAGGGCGTTGTTCCACCAGATCGAACAGTTAGGGCCTAAGAAGGCAACGCCAGAAGCATAAAATACAAAATAAATAGAACAGGTTTTCCATCGTATAAAACGAATAATAGCAACCAGTGTGAAAGTTATGGCCATTTCTACGTTCCGGGCAACCTAGGCTTCACCCCAGGTCGTTGTTCCACCAGATCGAATAGTAAGGCCCTAAGAAGTGAACGCCAGCTGCATAAAATACAATATAAATACAACAGTTCTTCCATCATATAAAACGAATAATTGCTACCAGTATGAAAGTTATGGTCATTTCTACGTTCCGGGCAGCCTAGGCTTCACTCTATGGCGCTTTTCCACCACATCGAATAGCTACGGCCTCAGAAGTCAACGCCTGAAGCATAAAATGCAATAAAAATACAACAGTCTTTCCATCCTATAACAGGAATAATTGCAACCCGTGTGAAAGTGATGGTCATTTGTACGTTCCGGGCAACCTAGGCTTCGCTCTAGGGCTTTGGTCCACCAGATCGAATTGTTAGGGCCTAAGAAGTCAACGCCAGAAGCATAAGACACAATATAAATATAACAGTTTTTCCATCGTATAGAACGAATAATAGCAACCAGTGTGAAAGTTATGGTCATTTCTACGTTCCGGGCAACCTAGGCTTCACGCCTAGGGCGTTGCTCCACCAGATCAAACAGTTAGGGCCTTAGAAGTCAACGCCCGAAGCACAAAATACAAAATAAATAGAACAGTTTTTCCATTGTATAAAACGAATAATTGCTACCAGTGTAAAAGTTATGGTCATTTCTACGTTCCGGGCAACCTAGGCTTCACCCTAATGCGTTGTTCCACCAGATCGAATAGTTAGGGCCTAAGAAGTGAACGCCAGAAGCATAAAATACAATATAAATACAACAGTTCTTCCATCATATAAAACGAATAATTGCAACCAGTATGAAAGTTATGGTCATTTCTACGTTCCGGGCATCCCAGGCTTCACTCTATGGCGTTCTTCCTCCACATCGAACAGCTACTGCCTCAGAAGTCAACGCCTGAAGCATAAAATACAATAAAAATACAACAGTATTTCCATCCTATAACAGGAATAATTGCAACCAGTTTGAAGGTGATGGTCATTTCTACGTTCCGGGCAACCTAGGCTTCACTCTAGCGCGTTGCTCCGCCAGATCGAATAGTTAGTGCCTTAGAAGTCAACGCCAGATGCATAAAATACAATATAAACACAACAGTTTTTCCATCGTATAAAACGAATAATTGCTACCAGTATGGAAGTGATGGTCATTTCTACGTTCCGGGCAACCTAGGCCTCACTCTAGGGCGTTGTTCCACCAGATTGAATAGTTAGGGCCTAAGAAGTCAACACCAGAAGTATAAAATTCAATATAAATGTAACAGATTTTCCATCGTATAAAACGAATAATTTCAACCAGTGTGAATGTTATGGTCATTTCTACATTCCGAGAAACCTAGGCTTCACTCTAGGGCGCTGATCCACCAGATAGAATAGTTAGGGCCTTAGAAGTCAGCGCCAGAAGCATAAAATTCAATAAAGATGCAACAGTTTTTCCATCGTATAGCAGGAATAACTGCAACCGGTGTGAATGATATTTTCATTTCTACGTTCCGGGCAACCTAGGCTTGACTGTAGGGTGTTGCTCAACCAGATCGAATAGGTAGGGCCATAGAAGTCAAATCCCGAAGCATAAAATACAAAATAAATAGAACAGTTTTTCCATTGTATAAAACGAATAATTGCAACCAGTGTGAAAGTTATGTTCATTTCTACGTTCCGGGCAATCTGGGCTTGACTGTAGGCTGTTTCTCCACCACATCGAATAGCTACGGCCTTAGAAGTCAACGCCAGAAGCATAAAATACAATATAGATACAACAGTTTTTCCATTGTATAAAAAGAGTAATTGCAACCAGTGGGAAAGCTATGGTCATTTCTACGTTCCGGGCAACCTAGGCTTGACAGTAGGGTGTTACTCCACCAGATCGAATAGGTAGGGCCCTAGAAGTCAACGCCCGAAGCATAAAATACAAAATAAATAGAACAGTTTTTCCATTGTATAAAACGAATAATTGCTACCAGTGTGAAAGCTATGTTCATTTCTACGTTCTGGGCAACCTAGGCTTGACTGTACGGTGTTGCTCCACCAGATCGAATAGGTAGGGCCGTAGAAGTCAACGCCCGAAGCATAAAATACACTAAATATACAAGAGCTTTTCCGTCGTATAACAGGAATAATTGCAACCAGTGCGAAAGTGATGGTCATTTCTACGATCCGGGCAACCTAGGCTTCACTCGATGGCGTTGTTCCACCAGATCGAGAAGTTAGGGCCTAGGAAGTCAACGCCAGAAGCATAAAATACCATATAAATATAACAGTTTTTCCATCGTATAAAACGAATAATAGCAACCGGTGTGAAAGTTCTGGTCATTTCTACGCCTCCGGGCAACCTAGGCTTCACTCTAGAGCGTTGCTACACCAGATCGAATGGCTATGGACTGAGAATTCAACGCCAGAAGCATAAAATACAATATAATTACAACAGTTTTTCCATCGTATAAAATGGATAATTGGAAACATTGTGAAAGTAATGGTCATTTCTACGTTCCAGGCAACCTAGGCTTCACTCTAGGGCGTTACTCCACCACATCTAATAGCTACCGCCTTAGAAGTCAACGCTAGAAGCATAAAATACAATAAAAATGTAACAGTTTTTCCATCGTATAGCATGAATAATTGCAACGGGTGTGAATGTTATGGTCATTTCTACGTTCCGGGCAACCTAGGGTTCACTCTAGGGCGTTGGTCCACCAGATCGAATAGTTAGGGCCTTAGAAGTCAACGCCCGAAGCATAAAATACAAAATAGATAGAACAGTTTTTCCATTGTATTAAACGAATAATTGCTACCAGTGTGAAAGTGATGGTCATTTCTACGTTCCGGGCGACCTAGGCTTCACTCTAGGGCGTTGTTCCACCAGATCAAAAAGTTAGGGCCGAAGAAGTCAACGCCAGAAGCATAAAATACAATATAAATATAACAGTTTTTCCATCGTATAAAACGAATAATAGCAACCAGTGTGAAAGTTCTGGTCATTTCTACGTTCCGGGCAACCTAGGCCTCACTCTAGGGCGTTGTTCCACCAGATTGAATAGTTAGGGCCTAAGAAATCAACGCCAGAAGCATAAAATTCAATATAAATATAACAGTTTTTCCATCGTATAAAACGAATAATTTCAACCAGTGTGAATGTTATGGTCATTTCTAGATTCCGAGCAACCTAGGCTTCACTCTAGGGCGTTGATCCACCAGTTAGAATAGTTAGGGCCTTAGAAGTCAGCGCCAGAAGCATAAAATTCAATAAAGATGCAACAGTTTTTCCATCGTATAGCAGGAATAACTGCAAACAGTGTGAAAGAACTGGTCATTTCTACGTTCCGGGTAACCTAGGCTTCACTCTAGGGCGTTGTTCCACCAGATCGAACAGTTAGGGCCTAAGAAGGCAACGCCAGAAGCATAAAATACAAAATAAATAGAACAGTTTTTCCATCGTATAAAACGAATAATAGCAACCAGTGTGAAAGTTATGGCCATTTCTACGTTCCGGGCAACCTAGGCTTCACCCCAGGTCGTTGTTCCACCAAATCCAATAGTAAGGCCCTAAGAAGTGAACGCCAGCTGCATAAAATACAATATAAATACAACAGTTCTTCCATCATATAAAACGAATAATTGCTACCAGTATGAAAGTTATGGTCATTTCTACGTTCCGGGCAGCCTAGGCTTCACTCTATGGCGTTTCTCCACCACATCGAATAGCTACGGCCTCAGAAGTCAACGCCTGAAGCATAAAATACAATAAAAATACAACAGTCTTTCCACCCTATAACAGGAATAATTGCAACCCGTGTGAAAGTGATGGTCATTTGTACGTTCCAGGCAACCTAGGCTTCACTCTAGGGCTTCGGTCCACCAGATCGAATTGTTAGGGCCTAAGAAGACAACGCCAGAAGCATAAGATACAATATAAATATAACAGTTTTTCCATGGTATAATTCGAATAATTGCAACCAGTATGAAGGTTATGGTCATTTCTACGTTCCGGGCAACCTAGGCTTCACTCTATGGCGTTCTTCCACCACATCGAATAGCTACTGCCTCAGAAGTCAACGCCTGAAGCATAAAATACAATAAAAATACAACAGTCTTTCCATCCTATAACAGGAATAATTGCAACCAGTTTGAAAGTGATGGTCATTTCTACGTTCCGGGCAACCTAGGCTTCACCCTAGGGCGTTGCTCCACCAGATCGAATAGTTAGTGCCTTAGAAGTCAACGCCAGATGCATAAAATACAATATAAACACAACAGTTTTTCCATCGTATAAAACGAATAATTGCTACCAGTATGGAAGTGATGGTCATTTCTACGTTCCGGGCAACCTAGGCCTCACTCTAGGGCGTTGTTCCACCAGATTGAAAAGTTAGGGCCTAAGAAATCAACGCCAGATGCATAAAATTCAATATAAATGTAACAGTTTTTCCATCGTATAAAACGAATAATTTCAACCAGTGTGAATGTTATGGTCAATTCTACATTCCGAGCAACCTAGGCTTCACTCTAGGGCGCTGATCCACCAGATAGAATAGTTAGGGCCTTAGAAGTCAGCGCCAGAAGCATAAAATTCAATAAAGATGCAACAGTTTTTCCATCGTATAGCAGGAATAACTGCAAACAGTGTGAAAGTACTGGTCATTTCTACGTTCCGGGTAACCTAGGCTTCACTCTAGGGCGTTGTGCCACCAGATCGAACAGTTAGGGCCTAAGAAGGCAACGCCAGAAGCATAAAATACAATATAAATATAACAGTTTTTCCATCGTATAAAACGAATAATAGCAACCAGTGTGAAAGTTATGGTCATTTCTACGTTCCGGGCAACCTAGGCTTCACCCCAGGTCGTTGTTCCACCAGATCGAATTGTTAGGCCCTAAGAAGTGAACGCCAGCTGCATAAAATACAATATAAATACAACAGTTCTTCCATCGTGTAAAACGAATAATTGCTACCAGTATGAAAGTTAGGGTCATTTCTACGTTCCGGGCAGCCTAGGCTTCACTCTATGGCGCTTTTCCACCACATCGAATAGCTACGGCCTCAGAAGTCAACGCCTGAAGCATAAAATGCAATAAAAATACAACAGTCCTTCCATCCTATAACAGGAATAATTGCAACCCGTGTGAAAGTGATGGTCATTTGTACGTTCCAGGCAACCTAGGCTTCGCTCTAGGGCTTTGGTCCACCAGATCGAATTGTTAGGGCCTAAGAAGTCAACGCCAGAAGCATAAGACACAAAATAAATAGAACAGTTTTTCCATTGTATAAAACGAATAATTGCTACCAGTGTAAAAGTTATGGTCATTTCTACGTTCCGGGCAACCTAGGCTTCACCCTAATGCGTTGTTCCACCAGATCGAATAGTTAGGGCCTAAGAAGTGAACGCCAGAAGCATAAAATACAATATAAATACAACAGTTCTTCCATCATATAAAACGAATAATTGCAACCAGTATGAAAGTTATGGTCATTTCTACGTTCCGGGCATCCCAGGCTTCACTCTATGGCGTTCTTCCTCCACATCGAACAGCTACTGCCTCAGAAGTCAACGCCTGAAGCATAAAATACAATAAAAATACAACAGTCTTTCCATCCTATAACAGGAATAATTGCAACCAGTTTGAAAGTGATGGTCATTTCTACGTTCCGGGCAACCTAGGCTTCACTCTAGCGCGTTGCTCCGCCAGATCGAATAGTTAGTGCCTTAGAAGTCAACGCCAGATGCATAAAATACAATATAAACACAACAGTTTTTCCATCGTATAAAACGAATAATTGCTACCAGTATGGAAGTGATGGTCATTTCTACGTTCCGGGCAACCTAGGCCTCACTCTAGGGCGTTGTTCCACCAGATTGAATAGTTAGGGCCTAAGAAGTCAACGCCAGAAGCATAAAATTCAATATAAATGTAACAGATTTTCCATCGTATAAAACGAATAATTTCAACCAGTGTGAATGTTATGGTCATTTCTACATTCCGAGAAACCTAGGCTTCACTCTAGGGCGCTGATCCACCAGATAGAATAGTTAGGGCCTTAGAAGTCAGCGCCAGAAGCATAAAATTCAATAAAGATGCAACAGTTTTTCCATCGTATAGCAGGAATAACTGCAACCGGTGTGAATGATATTTTCATTTCTACGTTCCGGGCAACCTAGGCTTGACTGTAGGGTGTTGCTCAACCAGATCGAATAGGTAGGGCCATAGAAGTCAAATCCCGAAGCATAAAATACAAAATAAATAGAACAGTTTTTCCATTGTATAAAACGAATAATTGCTACCAGTGTGAAAGTTATGTTCATTTCTACGTTCCGGACAATCTGGGCTTGACTGTAGGGTGTTTCTCCACCACATCGAATAGCTGCGGCCTTAGAAGTCAACGCCAGAAGCATAAAATACAATATAGATACAACAGTTTTTCCATTGTATAAAAAGAGTAATTGCAACCAGTGGGAAAGTTATGGTCATTTCTACGTTCCGTGCAACCTAGGCTTGACAGTAGGGTATTACTCCACCAGATCGAATAGGTAGGGCCCTAGAAGTCAACGCCCGAAGCATAAAATACAAAATAAATAGAACAGTTTTTCCATTGTATAAAACGAATAATTGCTACCAGTGTGAAAGCTATGTTCATTTCTACGTTCTGGGCAACCTAGGCTTGACTGTACGGTGTTGCTCCACCAGATCGAATAGGTAGGGCCGTAGAAGTCAACGCCCGAAGCATAAAATACACTAAATATACAAGAGCTTTTCCGTCGTATAACAGGAATAATTGCAACCAGTGCGAAAGTGATGGTCATTTCTACGATCCGGGCAACCTAGGCTTCACTCGATGGCGTTGTTCCACCAGATCGAGAAGTTAGGGCCTAGGAACTCAACGCCAGAAGCATAAAATACCATATAAATATAACAGTTTTTCCATCGTATAAAACGAATAATAGCAACCGGTGTGAAAGTTCTGGTCATTTCTACGCCTCCGGGCAACCTAGGCTTCACTCTAGAGCGTTGCTACACCAGATCGAATGGCTATGGACTTAGAATTCAACGCCAGAAGCATAAAATACAATATAATTACAACAGTTTTTCCATCGTATAAAATGGATAATTGGAAACATTGTGAAAGTAATGGTCATTTCTACGTTCCAGGCAACCTAGGCTTCACTCTAGGGCGTTACTCCACCACATCTAATAGCTACCGCCTTAGAAGTCAACGCTAGAAGCATAAAATACAATAAAAATGTAACAGTTTTTCCATCGTATAGCATGAATAATTGCAACGGGTGTGAATGTTATGGTCATTTCTACGTTCCGGGCAACCTAGGGTTCACTCTAGGGCGTTGGTCCACCAGATCGAATAGTTAGGGCCTTAGAAGTCAACGCCCGAAGCATAAAATACAAAATAGATAGAACAGTTTTTCCATTGTATTAAACGAATAATTGCTACCAGTGTGAAAGTGATGGTCATTTCTACGTTCCGGGCGACCTAGGCTTCACTCTAGGGCGTTGTTCCACCAGATCAAAAAGTTAGGGCCGAAGAAGTCAACGCCAGAAGCATAAAATACAATATAAATATAACAGTTTTTCCATCGTATAAAACGAATAATAGCAACCAGTGTGAAAGTTCTGGTCATTTCTACGTTCTGGGCATCCTAGGCTTCACTCTAGGACGTTGCTCAACCAAATCGCATAGCTAGGGACTTAGAATTCAACGCCATAAGAATAAAATACAATATAAGTACAACAGTTTTTCCATCGTATAAAATGAATAATTGGTAACATTGTGAAAGTAATGGACATTTCTACGTTCCAGGCAACCTAGGTGTCACTCTAGGGCGTTACTCCACCACATCTAATAGCTACGGACTTAGAAGTCAACGCCAGAAGCATAAAATACAATATAAATACAACACCTTTTCCATCGTATAAAATGAATAATAGCAAACCGTGTGAAGGTAATGGTCATTTCTACGTTCCGGACAAACTAGGCTTCACTCTAGGGCGTTGCTCCACCACATCGTATAGCTACGGCCTTAGAAGTCAACGCCAGAAGCATAAAATACAATAAAAATGCAACAGTTTTTCCACCGTATAGCATGAATAATTGCAACGGGTGTGAATGTTATGGTCATTTCTACGTTCCGGGCAACCTAGGGTTCACTCTAGGGCGTTGGTCCACCAGATCGAATAGTTAGTACCCTAGAAGTCAGCGCCAGAAGCATAAAATACAATATAAATACAACAGTTTTTCCATCGTGTAAAACGAAAAATTGCAACCAGTATGAAAGTTATGGTCATTTCTACTTTCCGGGCAACCTAGGCTTCACCCTAGGGCGTTGCTCCAACAGATCGAATAGTTAGTGCCTCAGAAGTCAACGACCGAAGCATAAAATACAAAATAAATAGAACAGTTTTTCCATTGTATAAAACGAATAATAGCAACCAGTGTGAAAGTTATGGTCATTTCTGCGTTCGGGCAACCTGGGCTTCACCCTAGGGCGTTGCTACAACAGATCGAAGAGTTAGTGCGTCAGAAGTCAACGACCGAAGCATAAAATACAAAATAAATAGAACAGTTTTTCCATTGTATAAAACGAATAATAGCAACCAGTGTGAAAGTTATGGTCATTTCTACGTTCGGGCAACCTGGGCTTCACTCTAGGGCGTTGCTCCACCAGATCGAATTGTTAGGGCCTAAGAAGTCAACGCCAGAAGCATAAGACACAAAATAAATAGAACAGTTTTTCCATTGTATAAAACGAATAATTGCTACCAGTGTAAAAGTTATGGTCATTTCTACGTTCCGGGCAACCTAGGCTTCACCCTAATGCGTTGTTCCACCAGATCGAATAGTTAGGCCCTAAGAAGTGAACGCCAGAAGCATAAAATACAATATAAATACAACAGTTCTTCCATCATATAAAACGAATAATTGCAACCAGTATGAAAGTTATGGTCATTTCTACGTTCCGGGCATCCCAGGCTTCACTCTATGGCGTTCTTCCTCCACATCGAACAGCTACTGCCTCAGAAGTCAACGCCTGAAGCATAAAATACAATAAAAATACAACAGTCTTTCCATCCTATAACAGGAATAATTGCAACCAGTTTGAAAGTGATGGTCATTTCTACGTTCCGGGCAACCTAGGCTTCACTCTAGCGCGTTGCTCCGCCAGATCGAATAGTTTTTGCCTTAGAAGTCAACGCCAGATGCATAAAATACAATATAAACACAACAGTTTTTCCATCGTATAAAACGAATAATTGCTACCAGTATGGAAGTGATGGTCATTTCTACGTTCCGGGCAACCTAGGCCTCACTCTAGGGCGTTGTTCCACCAGATTGAATAGTTAGGGCCTAAGAAGTCAACGCCAGAAGCATAAAATTCAATATAAATGTAACAGATTTTCCATCGTATAAAACGAATAATTTCAACCAGTGTGAATGTTATGGTCATTTCTACATTCCGAGAAACCTAGGCTTCACTCTAGGGCGCTGATCCACCAGATAGAATAGTTAGGGCCTTAGAAGTCAGCGCCAGAAGCATAAAATTCAATAAAGATGCAACAGTTTTTCCATCGTATAGCAGGAATAACTGCAACCGGTGTGAATGATATTTTCATTTCTACGTTCCGGGCAACCTAGGCTTGACTGTAGGGTGTTGCTCAACCAGATCGAATAGGTAGGGCCATAGAAGTCAAATCCCGAAGCATAAAATACAAAATAAATAGAACAGTTTTTCCATTGTATAAAACGAATAATTGCTACCAGTGTGAAAGTTATGTTCATTTCTACGTTCCGGGCAATCTGGGCTTGACTGTAGGGTGTTTCTCCACCACATCGAATAGCTACGGCCTTAGAAGTCAACGCCAGAAGCATAAAATACAATATAGATACAACAGTTTTTCCATTGTATAAAAAGAGTAATTGCAACCAGTGGGAAAGTTATGGTCATTTCTACGTTCCGTGCAACCTAGGCTTGACAGTAGGGTGTTACTCCACCAGATCGAATAGGTAGGGCCCTAGAAGTCAACGCCCGAAGCATAAAATACAAAATAAATAGAACAGTTTTTCCATTGTATAAAACGAATAATTGCTACCAGTGTGAAAGCTATGTTCATTTCTACGTTCTGGGCAACCTAGGCTTGACTGTACGGTGTTGCTCCACCAGATCGAATAGGTAGGGCCGTAGAAGTCAACGCCCGAAGCATAAAATACACTAAATATACAAGAGCTTTTCCGTCGTATAACAGGAATAATTGCAACCAGTGCGAAAGTGATGGTCATTTCTACGATCCGGGCAACCTAGGCTTCACTCGATGGCGTTGTTCCACCAGATCGAGAAGTTAGGGCCTAGGAAGTCAACGCCAGAAGCATAAAATACCATATAAATATAACAGTTTTTCCATCGTATAAAACGAATAATAGCAACCGGTGTGAAAGTTCTGGTCATTTCTACGCCTCCGGGCAACCTAGGCTTCACTCTAGAGCGTTGCTACACCAGATCGAATGGCTATGGACTTAGAATTCAACGCCAGAAGCATAAAATACAATATAATTACAACAGTTTTTCCATCGTATAAAATGGATAATTGGAAACATTGTGAAAGTAATGGTCATTTCTACGTTCCAGGCAACCTAGGCTTCACTCTAGGGCGTTACTCCACCACATCTAATAGCTACGGACTTAGAAGTCAACGCCAGAAGCATAAAATACAATATAAATACAACACCTTTTCCATCGTATAAAATGAATAATAGCAAACCGTGTGAAGGTAATGGTCATTTCTACGTTCCGGACAAACTAGGCTTCACTCTAGGGCGTTGCTCCACCACATCGTATAGCTACGGCCTTAGAAGTCAACGCCAGAAGCATAAAATACAATAAAAATGCAACAGTTTTTCCACCGTATAGCATGAATAATTGCAACGGGTGTGAATGTTATGGTCATTTCTACGTTCCGGGCAACCTAGGGTTCACTCTAGGGCGTTGGTCCACCAGATCGAATAGTTAGTACCCTAGAAGTCAGCGCCAGAAGCATAAAATACAATATAAATACAACAGTTTTTCCATCGTGTAAAACGAAAAATTGCAACCAGTATGAAAGTTATGGTCATTTCTACTTTCCGGGCAACCTAGGCTTCACCCTAGGGCGTTGCTCCAACAGATCGAATAGTTAGTGCCTCAGAAGTCAACGACCGAAGCATAAAATACAAAATAAATAGAACAGTTTTTCCATTGTATAAAACGAATAATAGCAACCAGTGTGAAAGTTATGGTCATTTCTGCGTTCGGGCAACCTGGGCTTCACCCTAGGGCGTTGCTCCAACAGATCGAATAGTTAGTGCGTCAGAAGTCAACGACCGAAGCATAAAATACAAAATAAATAGAACAGTTTTTCCATTGTATAAAACGAATAATAGCAACCAGTGTGAAAGTTATGGTCATTTCTACGTTCGGGCAACCTGGGCTTCACTCTAGGGCGTTGCTCCACCAGATCAAACAGCTGGGGCCTTAGAAGTCAACGCCCGAAGCATAAAATACAATATAAATATAACAGTTTTTCCTTCGTTTAAAACGAATAATAGCAGCCAGTGTGAAAGTTATGGTCATTTCTACGTTCCGGGCAACCTAGGCTTCACCCTAGGGCGTTGCTCCAACAGATCGAATAGTTAGTGCCTTAGAAGTCAACGGCCAAAGCATAAAATACAAAATAAATAGAACTGTTTTTCCATCGTATAAAACGAATAATTGCTACCAGTATGGAAGTGATGGTCATTTCTACGTTCCGGGCAACCTAGGCCTCACTCTAGGGCGTTGTTCCACCAGATTGAATAGTTAGGGCCTAAGAAATCAACGCCAGAAACATAAAATTCAATATAAATGTTACAGATTTTCCATCGTATAAAACGAATAATTTCAACCAGTGTGAATGTTATGGTCATTTCTACGTTCCGGGCAACCTAGGCCTCACTCTAGGGCGTTGTTCCACCAGATTGAATAGTTAGGGCCTAAGAAATCGACGCAGAAGCATAAAATTCAATATAAATGTAACAGATTTTCCATCGTATAAAACGAATAATTTCAACCAGTGTGAATGTTATGGTCATTTCTACATTCCGAGCAACCTAGGCTTCACTCTAGGGCGCTGATCCACCAGATAGAATAGTTAGGGCCTTAGAAGTCAGCGCCAGAAACATAAAATTCAATAAAGATGCAACAGTTTTTCCATTGTATAAAACGAATAATAGCAACCGGTGTGAAAGTTCTGGTCATTTCTACGCCTCCGGGCAACCTAGGCTTCACTCTAGAGCGTTGCTACACCAGATCGAATGGCTATGGACTTAGAATTCAACGCCAGAAGCATAAAATACAATATAATTACAACAGTTTTTCCATCGTATAAAATGGATAATTGGAAACATTGTGAAAGTAATGGTCATTTCTACGTTCCAGGCAACCTAGACTTCACTCTAGGGCGTTACTCCACCACATCTAATAGCTACCGCCTTAGAAGTCAACGCTAGAAGCATAAAATACAATAAAAATGTAACAGTTTTTCCATCGTATAGCATGAATAATTGCAACGGGTGTGAATGTTATGGTCATTTCTACGTTCCGGGCAACCTAGGGTTCACTCTAGGGCGTTGGTCCACCATATCGAATAGTTAGGGCCTTAGAAGTCAACGCCCGAAGCATAAAATACAAAATAGATAGAACAGTTTTTCCATTGTATTAAACGAATAATTGCTACCAGTGTGAAAGTGATGGTCATTTCTACGTTCCGGGCAACCTAGGCTTCTCTCTAGGGCGTTGCTATACCAGATCGAATAGATAGTGCCTTAGAAGTCAACGCCAGAAGCATAAAATACAACAAAAGTACAACAGTCTTTCCATCCTATTACAGGAATAATTGCAACCAGTTTGAAAGTGATGGTCATTTCTACGTTCCGGGCAACCTAGGCTTCACTCTAGGGCGCTGCTCCACCAGATCGAATAGTTAGTGCCTTAGAAGTCAACGCCAGATGCATAAAATACAATATAAACACAACAGTTTTTCCATCGCATAAAACGAATAATTGCTATCAGTATGGATGTGATGGTCATTTCTACGTTCCGGGCAACCTAGGCCTCACTCTAGGGCGTTGTTCCACCCGATTGAATAGTTAGGGCCTAAGAAATCAACGCCAGAAGCATAAAATTCAATATAAATATAACAGTTTTTCCATCGTATAAAACGAATAATTTCAACCAGTGTGAATGTTATGGTCATTTCTACATTCCGAGCAACCTAGGCTTCGATCTAGGGCGTTGATCCACCAGATAGAATAGTTAGGGCCTTAGAAGTCAGCGCCAGAAGCATAAAATTCAATAAATATGCAACAGTTTTTCCATCGTATAGCAGGAATAACTGCAAACAGTGTGAAAGTACTGGTCATTTCTACGTTCCGGGTAACCTAGGCTTCACTCTAGGGCGTTGTTCCACCAGATCGAACAGTTAGGGCCTAAGAAGGCAACGCCAGAAGCATAAAATACAATATAAATATAACACTTTTTCCATCGTATAAAACGAATAATAGCAACCAGTGTGAAAGTTATGGTCATTTCTACGTTCCGGGCAACCTAGGCTTCACCCCAGCTCGTTGTTCCACCAGAACGAATAGTTAGGCCCTAAGAAGTGAACGCCAGCTGCATAAAATACAATATAAATACAACAGTTCTTCCATCATATAAAACGAATAATTACTACCAGTATGAAAGGTATGGTCATTTCTACGTTCCGGGCAACCCAGGCTTCACTCTATGGCGTTCCTCCACCACATCGAATAGCTACGGGCTCAGAAGTCAACGCCTGAAGCATAAAATACAACAAAAATACAACAGTCTTTCCATCCTATATCAGGAATAATTGCAACCAGTTTGAAAGTGATGGTCATTTCTACGTTCCGGGCAACCTAGGCTTCACTCTAGGGCGTTGCTCCACCAGATCGAATAGTTAGTGCCTTAGAAGTCAACGCCAGATGCATAAAATACAATATAAACACAACAGTTTTTCCATCGTATAAAACGAATAATTGCTACCAGTATGGAAGTGATGGTCATTTCTACGTTCCGGGCAACCTAGGCCTCACTCTAGGGCGTTGTTCCACCAGATTGAATAGTTAGGGCCTAAGAAATCAACGCCAGAAGCATAAAATTCAATATAAATATAACAGTTTTTCCATCGTATAAAACGAATAATTTCAACCAGTGTGAATGTTATGGTCATTTCTACATTGCGAGCAACCTACGCTTCACTCTAGGGCGTTGATCCACCAGTTAGAATAGTTAGGGCCTTAGAAGTCAGCGCCAGAAGCATAAAATTCAATAAAGATGCAACAGTTTTTCCATCGTATAGCAGGAATAACTGCAAACAGTGTGAAAGAACTGGTCATTTCTACGTTCCGGGTAACCTAGGCTTCACTCTAGGGCGCTGTTCCACCAGATCGAACAGTTAGGGCCTAAGAAGGCAACGCCAGAAGCATAAAATACAAAATAAATAGAACAGTTTTTCCATCGTATAATACGAATAATTGCAACCAGTATGAAGGTTATGGTCATTTCTACTTTCCGGGCAACCTAGGCTTCACCCTAGGGCGTTGTTCCAACAGATTGAAGAGTTAGGGCCTTAGAAGTCAACGCCCGAAGCATGAAATACAAAATAAATAGAACAGTTGTTCCATCGTATAGAACGAATAATAGCAACCAGTGTGAAAGTTATGATCATTTCTGCGTTCCGGCAACCTAGGCTTCACCCCAGGGCGTTGTTCCACCAGATCAAATAGTTAGGGGCTAAGAAGTGAACGCCAGCAGCATAAAATACAATATAAATACAATAGTTCTTCCATCATATAAAACGAATAATTGCAACCGGTATGAAAGTTATGGTCATTTCTACGTTCCGGGCAACCTAGGCTTCACTCTATGGCGTTCTTCCACCACATCGAATAGCTGCGGCCTCAGAAGTCAACGCCTGAAGCATTAAATGCAATAAAAATACAACAGTCTTTCCATCCTATAACTGGAATAATTGCAACCCTTGTGAAAGTGATGGTCATTTGTACGTTCCAGGCAACCTAGGCATCACTCTAGGGCGTTGTTCCACCAGATCGAATTGTTAGGGCCTAAGAAGTCAACGCCAGAAGCATAAGACACAATATAAATATAACAGTTTTTCCATCGTATAGAACGAATAATAGCAACCAGTGTGAAAGTTATGGTCATTTCTACGTTCCGGGCAACCTAGGCTTCACTCTATGGCGTTCTTCCACCACATCGAATAGCTACTGCCTCAGAAGTCAACGCCTGAAGCATAAAATACAATAAAAATACAACAGTCTTTCCATCCTATAACAGGAATAATTGCAACCAGTTTGAAAGTGATGGTCATTTCTACGTTCCGGGCAACCTAGGCTTCACTCTAGGGCGTTGCTCCACCAGATCGAATAGTTAGTGCCTTAGAAGTCAACGCCAGATGCATAAAATACAATATAAACACAACAGTTTTTCCATCGTATAAAACGAATAATTGCTACCAGTATGGAAGTGATGGTCATTTCTACGTTACGGGCAACCTAGGCCTCACTCTAGGGCGTTGTTCCACCACATTGAAAAGTTAGGGCCTAAGAAATCAACGCCAGAAGCATAAAATTCAATATAAATGTAACAGTTTTTCCATCGTATAAAACGAATAATTTCAACCAGTGTGAATGTTATGGTCATTCCTACATTCCGAGCAACCTAGACTTCACTCTAGGGCGCTGATCCACCAGATAGAATAGTTAGGGCCTTAGAAGTCAGCGCCAGAAGCATAAAATTCAATAAAGATGCAACAGTTTTTCCATCGTATAGCAGGAATAACTGCAAACAGTGTGAAAGTACTGGTCATTTCTACGTTCCGGGTAACCTAGGCTTCACTCTAGGGCGTTGTTCCACCTGATCGAACAGTTAGGGCCTAAGAAGGCAACGCCAGAAGCATAAAATACAATATAAATATAACAGTTTTTCCATCGTATAAAACGAATAATAGCAACCAGTGTGAAAGTTATGGTCATTTCTACGTTCCGGGCAACCTGGGCTTCACCCCAGGTAGTTGTTCCACCAGATCGAATAGTTGGGCCCTAAGAAGTGAACGCCAGCTGCATAAAATACAATATAAATACAACAGTTTTTCCATCATGTAAAACGAATAACTGCAAACAGTGTGAAAGTACTGGTCATTTCTACGTTCCGGGTAACCTAGGCTTCACTCTAGGGCGTTGTTCCACCAGATCGAACAGTTAGGGCCTAAGAAGGCAACGCCAGAAGCATAAAATACAATATAAATATAACACTTTTTCCATCGTATAAAACGAATAATAGCAACCAGTGTGAAAGTTATGGTCATTTCTACGTTCCGGGCAACCTAGGCTTCACCCCAGGTCGTTGTTCCACAAGAACGACTAGTTAGGCCCTAAGAAGTGAACGCCAGCTGAATAAAATACAATATAAATACAACAGTTCTTCCATCATATAAAACGAATAATTGCTACCAGTATGAAAGTTATGGTCATTTCTACGTTCCGGGCAACCCACGCTTCACTCTATGGCGTTCTTCCACCACATCGAATAGCTACGGGCTCAGAAGTCAACGCCTGAAGCATAAAATACAACAAAAATACAACAGTCTTTCCATCCTATAACAGGAATAATTGCAACCAGTTTGAAAGTGATGGTCATTTCTACATTCCGGACAACCTAGGCTTCACTCTAGGGCGTTGCTCCACCAGATCGAATAGTTAGTGCCTTAGAAGTCAACGCCAGATGCATAAAATACAATATAAACACAACAGTTTTTCCATCGTATAAAACGAATAATTGCTAGCAGTATGGAAGTGATGGTCATTTCTACGTTCCGGGCAACCTAGGCCTCACTCTAGGGCGTTGTTCCACCAGATTGAATAGTTAGGGCCTAAGAAATCAACGCCAGAAGCATAAAATTCAATATAAATATAACAGTTTTTCCATCGTATAAAACGAATAATTTCAACCAGTGTGAATGTTATGGTCATTTCTAGATTCCGAGCAACCTAGGCTTCACTCTAGGGCGTTGATCCACCAGTTAGAATAGTTAGGGCCTTAGAAGTCAGCGCCAGAAGGATAAAATTCAATAAAGATGCAACAGTTTTTCCATCGTATAGCAGGAATAACTGCAAACAGTGTGAAAGAACTGGTCATTTCTACGTTCCGGGTAACCTAGGCTTCACTCTAGGGCGTTGTTCCACCAGATCGAACAGTTAGGGCCTAAGAAGGCAACGCCAGAAGCATAAAATACAAAATAAATAGAACAGTTTTTCCATCGTATAAAACGAATAATAGCAACCAGTGTGAAAGTTATGGCCATTTCTACGTTCCGGGCAACCTAGGCTTCACCCCAGGTCGTTGTTCCACCAGATCGAATAGTAAGGCCCTAAGAAGTGAACGCCAGCTGCATAAAATACAATATAAATACAACAGTTCTTCCATCATATAAAACGAATAATTGCTACCAGTATGAAAGTTATGGTCATTTCTACGTTCCGGGCAGCCTAGGCTTCACTCTATGGCGTTTCTCCACCACATCGAATAGCTACGGCCTCAGAAGTCAACGCCTGAAGCATAAAATACAATAAAAATACAACAGTCTTTCCACCCTATAACAGGAATAATTGCAACCCGTGTGAAAGTGATGGTCATTTGTACGTTCCAGGCAACCTAGGCTTCACTCTAGGGCTTCGGTCCACCAGATCGAATTGTTAGGGCCTAAGAAGACAACGCCAGCAGCATAAGATACAATATAAATATAACAGTTTTTCCATCGTATAATACGAATAATTGCAACCAGTATGAAGGTTATGGTCATTTCTACGTTCCGGGCAACCTAGGCTTCACTCTATGGCGTTCTTCCACCACATCGAATAGCTACTGCCTCAGAAGTCAACGCCTGAAGCATAAAATACAATAAAAATACAACAGTCTTTCCATCCTATAACAGGAATAATTGCAACCAGTTTGAAAGTGATGGTCATTTCTACGTTCCGGGCAACCTAGGCTTCACTCTAGGGCGTTGCTCCACCAGATCGAATAGTTAGTGCCTTAGAAGTCAACGCCAGATGCATAAAATACAATATAAACACAACAGTTTTTCCATCGTATAAAACGAATAATTGCTACCAGTATGGAAGTGATGGTCATTTCTACGTTCCGGGCAACCTAGGCCTCACTCTAGGGCCTTGTTCCACCAGATTGAAAAGTTAGGGCCTAAGAAATCAACGCCAGAAGCATAAAATTCAATATAAATGTAACAGTTTTTCCATCGTATAAAACGAATAATTTCAACCAGTGTGAATGTTATGGTCAATTCTACATTCCGAGCAACCTAGGCTTCACTCTAGGGCGCTGATCCACCAGATAGAATAGTTAGGGCCTTAGAAGTCAGCGCCAGAAGCATAAAATTCAATAAAGATGCAACAGTTTTTCCATCGTATAGCAGGAATAACTGCAAACAGTGTGAAAGTACTGGTCATTTCTACGTTCCGGGTAACCTAGGCTTCACTCTAGGGCGTTGTTCCACCAGATCGAACAGTTAGGGCCTAAGAAGGCAACGCCAGAAGCATAAAATACAATATAAATATAACACTTTTTCCATCGTATAAAACGAATAATAGCAACCAGTGTGAAAGTTATGGTCATTTCTACGTTCCGGGCAACCTAGGCTTCACCCCAGGTCGTTGTTCCACCAGATCGAATTGTTAGGCCCTAAGAAGTGAACGCCAGCTGCATAAAATACAATATAAATACAACAGTTCTTCCATCGTGTAAAACGAATAATTGCTACCAGTATGAAAGTTAGGGTCATTTCTACGTTCCGGGCAGCCTAGGCTTCACTCTATGGCGCTTTTCCACCACATCGAATAGCTACGGCCTCAGAGGTCAACGCCTGAAGCATAAAATGCAATAAAAATACAACAGTCTTTCCATCCTATAACAGGAATAATTGCAACCCGTGTGAAAGTGATGGTCATTTGTACGTTCCAGGCAACCTAGGCTTCGCTCTAGGGCTTTGGTCCACCAGATCGAATTGTTAGGGCTTAAGAAGTCAACGCCAGAAGCATAAGACACAATATAAATATAACAGTTTTTCCATCGTATAGAACGAATAATAGCAACCAGTGTGAAAGTTATGGTCATTTCTACGTTCCGGGCAACCTAGGCTTCACGCCTAGGGTGTTGCTCCACCAGATCAAACAGTTAGGGCCTTAGAAGTCAACGCCCGAAGCATAAAATACAAAATAAATAGAACAGTTTTTCCATTGTATAAAACGAATAATTGCTACCAGTGTAAAAGTTATGGTCATTTCTACGTTCCGGTCAACCTAGGCTTCACCCTAATGCGTTGTTCCACCAGATCGAATAGTTAGGGCCTAAGAAGTGAACGCCAGAAGCATAAAATACAATAGAAATACAACAGTTCTTCCATCATATAAAACGAATAATTGCAACCAGTATGAAAGTTATGGTCATTTCTACGTTCCGAGCAACCTAGGCTTCACTCTAGGGCGCTGATCCACCAGATAGAATAGTTAGGGCCTTAGAAGTCAGCGCCAGAAGCATAAAATTCAATAAAGATGCAACAGTTTTTCCATCGTATAGCAGGAATAACTGCAACCGGTGTGAATGATATTTTCATTTCTACGTTCCGGGCAACCTAGGCTTGACTGTAGGGTGTTGCTCAACCAGATCGAATAGGTAGGGCCATAGAAGTCAAATCCCGAAGCATAAAATACAAAATAAATAGAACAGTTTTTCCATTGTATAAAACGAATAATTGCTACCAGTGTGAAAGTTATGTTCATTTCTACGTTCCGGTCAATCTGGGCTTGACTGTAGGGTGTTTCTCCACCACATCGAATAGCTACGGCCTTAGAAGTCAACGCCAGAAGCATAAAATACAATATAGATACAACAGTTTTTCCATTGTATAAAAAGAGTAATTGCAACCAGTGGGAAAGTTATGGTCATTTCTACGTTCCGGGCAACCTAGGCTTGACAGTAGGGTGTTACTCCACCAGATCGAATAGGTAGGGCCCTAGAAGTCAACGCCCGAAGCATAAAATACAAAATAAATAGAACAGTTTTTCCATTGTATAAAACGAATAATTGCTACCAGTGTGAAAGCTATGTTCATTTCTACGTTCTGGGCAACCTAGGCTTGACTGTACGGTGTTGCTCCACCAGATCGAATAGGTAGGGCCGTAGAAGTCAACGCCCGAAGCATAAAATACACTAAATATACAAGAGCTTTTCCGTCGTATAACAGGAATAATTGCAACCAGTGCGAAAGTGATGGTCATTTCTACGATCCGGGCAACCTAGGCTTCACTCGATGGCGTTGTTCCACCAGATCGAGAAGTTAGGGCCTAGGAAGTCAACGCCAGAAGCATAAAATACAATATAAATATAACAGTTTTTCCATCGTATAAAACGAATAATAGCAACCAGTGTGAAAGTTCTGGTCATTTCTACGTTCTGGGCATCCTAGGCTTCACTCTAGGACGTTGCTCCACCAAATCGCATAGCTAGGGACTTAGAACTCAACGCCATAAGAATAAAATACAATATAAGTACAACAGTTTTTCCATCGTATAAAATGAATAATTGGTAACATTGTGAAAGTAATGGACATTTCTACGTTCCAGGCAACCTAGGTGTCACTCTAGGGCGTTACTCCACCACATCTAATAGCTACGGACTTAGAAGTCAACGCCAGAAGCATAAAATACAATATAAATACAACACCTTTTCCATCGTATAAAATGAATAATAGCAAACCGTGTGAAGGTAATGGTCATTTCTACGTTCCGGACAAACTAGGCTTCACTCTAGGGCGTTGCTCCACCACATCGTATAGCTACGGCCTTAGAAGTCAACGCCAGAAGCATAAAATACAATAAAAGTGCAACAGTTTTTCCACCGTATAGCATGAATAATTGCAACGGGTGTGAATGTTATGGTCATTTCTACGTTCCGGGCAACCTAGGGTTCACTCTAGGGCGTTGGTCCACCAGATCGAATAGTTAGTACCCTAGAAGTCAGCGCCAGAAGCATAAAATACAATATAAATACAACAGTTTTTCCATCGTGTAAAACGAAAAATTGCAACCAGTATGAAAGTTATGGTCATTTCTACTTTCCGGGCAACCTAGGCTTCACCCTAGGGCGTTGCTCCAACAGATCGAATAGTTAGTGCCTCAGAAGTCAACGACCGAAGCATAAAATACAAAATAAATAGAACAGTTTTTCCATTGTATAAAACGAATAATAGCAACCAGTGTGAAAGTTATGGTCATTTCTGCGTTCGGGCAACCTGGGCTTCACCCTAGGGCGTTACTCCAACAGATCGAATAGTTAGTGCGTCAGAAGTCAACGACCGAAGCATAAAATACAAAATAAATAGAACAGTTTTTCCATTGTATAAAACGAATAATAGCAACCAGTGTGAAAGTTATGGTCATTTCTACGTTCGGGCAACCTGGGCTTCACTCTAGGGCGTTGCTCCACCAGATCAAACAGCTGGGGCCTTAGAAGTCAACGCCCGAAGCATAAAATACAATATAAATATAACAGTTTTTCCTTCGTTTAAAACGAATAATAGCAGCCAGTGTGAAAGTTATGGTCATTTCTACGTTCCGGGCAACCTAGGCTTCACCCTAGGGCGTTGCTCCAACAGACCGAATAGTTAGTGCCTTAGAAGTCAACGGCCAAAGCATAAAATACAAAATAAATAGAACTGTTTTTCCATCGTATAAAACGAATAATTGCTACCAGTATGGAAGTGATGGTCATTTCTACGTTCCGGGCAACCTAGGCCTCACTCTAGGGCGTTGTTCCACCAGATTGAATAGTTAGGGCCTAAGAAATCAACGCCAGAAGCATAAAATTCAATATAAATGTAACAGATTTTCCATCGTATAAAACGAATAATTTCAACCAGTGTGAATGTTATGGTCATTTCTACGTTCCGGGCAACCTAGGCCTCACTCTAGGGCGTTGTTCCACCAGATTGAATAGTTAGGGCCTAAGAAATCAACGCAGAAGCATAAAATTCAATATAAATGTAACAGATTTTCCATCGAATAAAACGAATAATTTCAACCAGTGTGAATGTTATGGTCATTTCTACATTCCGAGCAACCTAGGCTTCACTCTAGGGCGCTGATCCACCAGATAGAATAGTTAGGGCCTTAGAAGTCAGCGCCAGAAGCATAAAATTCAATAAAGATGCAACAGTTTTTCCATTGTATAAAACGAATAATAGCAACCGGTGTGAAAGTTCTGGTCACTTCTACGCCTCCGGGCAACCTAGGCTTCACTCTAGAGCGTTGCTACAGCAGATCGAATGGCTATGGACTTAGAATTCAACGCCAGAAGCATAAAATACAATATAATTACAACAGTTTTTCCATCGTATAAAATGGATAATTGGAAACATTGTGAAAGTAATGGTCATTTCTACGTTCCAGGCAACCTAGGCTTCACTCTAGGGCGTTACTCCACCACATCTAATAGCTACCGCCTTAGAAGTCAACGCTAGAAGCATAAAATACAATAAAAATGTAACAGCTTTTCCATCGTATAGCATGAATAATTGCAACGGGTGTGAATGTTATGGTCATTTCTACGTTCCGGGCAACCTAGGGTTCACTCTAGGGCGTTGGTCCACCATATCGAATAGTTAGGGCCTTAGAAGTCAACGCCCGAAGCATAAAATACAAAATAGATAGAACAGTTTTTCCATTGTATTAAACGAATAATTGCTACCAGTGTGAAAGTGATGGTCATTTCTACGTTCCGGGCGACCTAGGCTTCACTCTAGGGCGTTGTTCCACCAGATCAAAAAGTTAGGGCCGAAGAAGTCAACGCCAGAAGCATAAAATACGATATAAATACAACAGCTTTTCCATCGTATAAAACGAATAATTGCAACCAGTGTGAAAGAAATGGTCATTTCTACGTTCCGGGCAACCTAGGCTTCTGTCTAGGGCGTTGCTATACCAGATCGAATAGATAGTGCCTTAGAAGTCAACGCCAGAAGCATAAAATACAATATAAATACAACAGTTTTTCCATCGTATAAAACGAATAATTGCAACCAGTATGAAACTTATGGTCATTTCTACTTTCCGAGCAACCTAGGCTTCACCCTAGGGCATTGCTCCAACAGATTGAATAGTTAGGGCCTTAGAAGTCAACGCCCGAACCATAAAAAGCAAAAAAAATACAACAGTGTTCCCATCATATATCAGGAATAATTGCAACCAGTTTGAAAGTGATGGCCAATTCTACGTTCCGGGCAACCTAGGCATCACTCTAGGGCGTTGCTCCACCAGACCGAATAGCTACGGCCTAAGAAGTCAACGCCAGAAGCATAAAACAAGATATAAATACAACAGCTTTTCCATCGTATAAAACGAATAATTGCAACCAGTATGAAACTTATGGTCATTTCTACTTTCCGAGCAACCTTGGCTTTACCCTAGGGCGTTGCTCCAACAAATTGAATAGTGAGGGCCTTAGAAGTCAACGCCCGAACCATAAAATGCAAAAAAAATACTACAGTGTTTCCATCATATAACAGGAATAATTGCAACCAGTTTGAAAGTGATGGCCAATTCTACATTCGGGCAACCTAGGTTTCACACCAGGGCGTTGCTCCACCAGACGGAATAGTTACGGCCTAAGAAGTCAACGCCAGAAGTATAAAATACGATATAAATACAACAGCTTTTCCATCGTATAAAACGTATAATTGCAACCAGTGTGAAAGTAATCATCATTTCTACGTTCCGAGCACCCTAGGCGTCACTCTAGGGCGTTGCTCCACCACATCTAATAGCTACGGCCTTAGAAGTCAACGCCAGAGGCACAAAATACAATATAAATACAACAGCGTTTCCATCGTATAAAACGAATAATTGCAACAAGTGTGAAAGTTATGGTCATTTCCATATTCCGAGCAACCTAGGCTCCACTCTAGGGCGTTGCTCCACCAGATCGAATAGTTAGGTCCTTAGAAGTAAACGCCAGAAGCATAAAATACGATATAAACACAACAGCTTTTCCATGGTATAAAAGGATTAATTGCAACCAGTTTGATCGTGATGGTCATTTCTCCTTTCCGGGCAACCTAGGCTTCACTCTAGGGCGTTGCTCCACTAGATCGAACAGCTAGGGCCTTAGAAGTCAACGCCAGAAGCATAAAATACAATATAAATACAACAGTTTTTCCATCGTATAAAACGAATAATTGCAACCAGTATGAAACTTATGGTCATTTCTACCTTCCGAGCAACCTAGGCTTCACCCTAGGGCGTTGCTCTAACAGATTGAATAGTTAGGGCCTTAGAAGTCAACGCCCGAAGCATGAAATGCAATAAAAATACAACAGTGTTTCCATAATATAACAGGAATAATTGCAACCAGTTTGATAGTGATGGCCAATTCTACGTTCCGGGCAACCTAGGCTTCACCATAGGGCGTCATTCCACCAGATCGAATAGTTAGGGCCTAAGAAGTGAACGCCAGAAGCATAAAATACAATATAAATACAACCGTTTTTCCATCATACAAAACGAATAATTGCAACCAGTATGAAAGCTAGGGTCATTTCTACTTTACGGGCAACCTAAGCTACACCCTAGGGCGTTGCTCTTACAGATTAAATACTTAGGGTCTTAGAGGTTAATGCCCGAAGCATAAAATGCAATAAAAATACAACAGTTTTTCCATCGTATAAAAGGATTAATTGCAACCAGTTTGAAAGTGATGGTCATTTCTACGTTCCGGGCATCCTAGGCTTCACTCTAGGGCGTTGCTCCACCAGATCGAATAGTTAGGGCCTTAGAAATCAACGCCAAAAGCATAAAATACAATTTAAGTACAACAGTTTTTCCATCGTATAAAATGAATAATTGCAACCAGTATGAAACTTATGGTCATTTCTACTTTCCGAGCAACCTAGGCTTCACCCTAGGGCGTAGCTCCACCAGATCGAATAGTGACGGCCTAAGAAGTCAATGCCAGAAGAATAAAATACGATATAAATACAACAGCTTTTCCATCTTATAAATCGAATAATTGCAACCAGTATGAAAGTTAACGTCATTCCTACTTTCCGGGCAACCTAGGCTTCACCCTAGGGCGTTGCTCTAACAGATTGAATAGTTAGGACCTTATAAGTCAATGCCCGAAGCATAAAATGCAATAAAAATACAACAGTTTTTCCATCATATAACAGGAATAATTGCAACCAGTTTGAAAGTGATGGTCATTTCTACGTTCCCGGCAACCTAGGCTTCACTCTAGGGCGTTGCTCCAACAGATCGAATAGTTAGGGCCTTAGAAGTCAACGACCGAAGCTTAAAATGCAATAAAAATACAACAGTGTCTACATCATATAACAGGAATAATTGCAAACAGTTTGAAAGTGATGGCCAATTCTACGTTCCGCGCTACCTAGGCTTCACTCCAGGGCGTTGCTCCACCAGATCGAATAGTTGCGGCCTAACAAGTCAACGCCAGAAGCATAAAATACGATATAAATACAACAGCTATTCCATCATATAAAACGAATAATTGCAACCAGTTTGAAAGTGATGGTCATTTCTACGTTCCGGGCAACCTAGGCTTCACTCTAGGGCGTTGCTCCACCAGATCGAATACTTAGTGCCTTAGAAGTCAACGCCAGATGCATAAAATACAATAGAAACACAACAGTTTTTCCATCGTATAAAACGAATAATTGCTACCAGTATGGAAGTGATGGTCATTTCTACGTTCCGGGCAACCTAGGCCTCACTCTAGGGCGTTGTTCCACCAGATTGAATAGTTAGGGCCTAAGAAATCAACGCCAGAAGCATAAAATTCAATATAAATATAACAGTTTTTCCATCGTATAAAACGAATAATTTCAACCAGTGTGAATGTTATGGTCATTTCTACATTGCGAGCAACCTACGCTTCACTCTAGGGCGTTGATCCACCAGTTAGAATAGTTAGGGCCTTAGAAGTCAGCGCCAGAAGCATAAAATTCAATAAAGATGCAACAGTTTTTCCATCGTATAGCAGGAATAACTGCAAACAGTGTGAAAGAACTGGTCATTTCTACGTTCCGGGAACCTAGGCTTCACTCTAGGGCGCTGTTCCACCAGATCGAACAGTTAGGGCCTAAGAAGGCAACGCCAGAAGCATAAAATACAAAATAAATAGAACAGTTTTTCCATCGTATAAAACGAATAATAGCAACCAGTGTGAAAGTTATGGTCATTTCTACGTTCCGGGCAACCTAGGCTTCACCCCAGGTCGTTGTTCCACCAGATCGAATAGTAAGGCCCTAAGAAGTGAACGCCAGCTGCATAAAATACAATATAAATACAACAGTTCTTCCATCATATAAAACGAATAATTGCTACCAGTATGAAAGTTATGGTCATTTCTACGTTCCGGGCAGCCTAGGCTTCACTCTATGGCGTTTCTCCACCACATCGAATAGCTACGGCCTCAGAAGTCAACGCCTGAAGCATAAAATACAATAAAAATACAACAGTCTTTCCACCCTATAACAGGAATAATTGCAACCCGTGTGAAAGTGATGGTCATTTGTACGTTCCAGGCAACCTAGGCTTCACTCTAGGGCTTTGGTCCACCAGATCGAATTGTTAGGGCCTAAGAAGACAACGCCAGAAGCATAAGATACAATATAAATATAACAGTTTTTCCATCGTATAATACGAATAATTGCAACCAGTATGAAGGTTATGGTCATTTCTACTTTCCGGGCAACCTAGGCTTCACCCTAGGGCGTTGTTCCAACAGATTGAAGAGTTAGGGCCTTAGAAGTCAACGCCCGAAGCATGAAATACAAAATAAATAGAACAGTTGTTCCATCGTATAGAACGAATAATAGCAACCAGTGTGAAAGTTATGATCATTTCTGCGTTCCGGCAACCTAGGCTTCACCCCAGGGCGTTGTTCCACCAGATCAAATAGTTAGGGGCTAAGAAGTGAACGCCAGCAGCATAAAATACAATATAAATACAATAGTTCTTCCATCATATAAAACGAATAATTGCAACCGGTATGAAAGTGATGGTCATTTGTACGTTCCAGGCAACCTAGGCTTCACTCTAGGGCGTTGCTCCACCAGATCGAATTGTTAGGGCCTAAGAAGTCAACGCCAGAAGCATAAAATACAAAATAAATAGAACAGTTTTTCCATTGTATAAAACGAATAATAGCAACCAGTGTGAAAGTTATGGTCATTTCTGCGTTCGGGCAACCTGGGCTTCACCCTAGGGCGTTGCTCCAACAGATCGAATAGTTAGTGCGTCAGAAGTCAACGACCGAAGCATAAAATACAAAATAAATAGAACAGTTTTTCCATTGTATAAAACGAATAATAGCAACCAGTGTGAAAGTTATGGTCATTTCTACGTTCGGGCAACCTGGGCTTCACTCTAGGGCGTTGCTCCACCAGATCAAACAGCTGGGGCCTTAGAAGTCAACGTCCGAAGCATAAAATACAATATAAATATAACAGTTTTTCCTTCGTTTAAAACGAATAATAGCAGCCAGTGTGAAAGTTATGGTCATTTCTACGTTCCGGGCAACCTAGGCTTCACCCTAGGGCGTTGCTCCAACAGATCGAATAGTTAGTGCCTTAGAAGTCAACGGCCAAAGCATAAAATACAAAATAAATAGAACTGTTTTTCCATCGTATAAAACGAATAATTGCTACCAGTATGGAAGTGATGGTCATTTCTACGTTCCGGGCAACCTAGGCCTCACTCTAGGGCGTTGTTCCACCAGATTGAATAGTTAGGGCCTAAGAAATCAACGCCAGAAGCATAAAATTCAATATAAATGTAACAGATTTTCCATCGTATAAAACGAATAATTTCAACCAGTGTGAATGTTATGGTCATTTCTACGTTCCGGGCAACCTAGGCCTCACTCTAGGGCGTTGTTCCACCAGATTGAATAGTTAGGGCCTAAGAAATCAACGCAGAAGCATAAAATTCAATATAAATGTAACAGATTTTCCATCGTATAAAACGAATAATTTCAACCAGTGTGAATGTTATGGTCATTTCTACATTCCGAGCAACCTAGGCTTCACTCTAGGGCGCTGATCCACCAGATAGAATAGTTAGGGCCTTACAAGTCAGCGCCAGAAGCATAAAATTCAATAAAGATGCAACAGTTTTTCCATTGTATAAAACGAATAATAGCAACCGGTGTGAAAGTTCTGGTCATTTCTACGCCTCCGGGCAACCTAGGCTTCACTCTAGAGCGTTGCTACACCAGATCGAATGGCTATGGACTTAGAATTCAACGCCAGAAGCATAAAATACAATATAATGACAACAGTTTTTCCATCGTATAAAATGGATAATTGGAAACATTGTGAAAGTAATGGTCATTTCTACGTTCCAGGCAACCTAGGCTTCACTCTAGGGCGTTACTCCACCACATCTAATAGCTACCGCCTTAGAAGTCAACGCTAGAAGCATAAAATACAATAAAAATGTAACAGTTTTTCCATCGTATAGCATGAACAATTGCTACGGGTGTGAATGTTATGGTCATTTCTACGTTCCGGGCAACCTAGGGTTCACTCTAGGGCGTTGGTCCACCATATCGAATAGTTAGGGCCTTAGAAGTCAACGCCCGAAGCATAAAATACAAAATAGATAGAACAGTTTTTCCATTGTATTAAACGAATAATTGCTACCAGTGTGAAAGTGATGGTCATTTCTCCGTTCCGGGCGACCTAGGCTTCACTCTAGGGCGTTGTTCCACCAGATCAAAAAGTTAGGGCCGAAGAAGTCAACGCCAGAAGCATAAAATACAATATAAATATAACAGTTTTTCCATCGTATAAAACGAATAATAGCAACCAGTGTGAAAGTTCTGGTCATTTCTACGTTCTGGGCATCCTAGGCTTCACTCTAGGACGTTGCTCCACCAAATCGCATAGCTAGGGACTTAGAATTCAACGCCATAAGAATAAAATACAATATAAGTACAACAGTTTTTCCATCGCATAAAATGAATAATTGGTAACATTGTGAAAGTAATGGACATTTCTACGTTCCAGGCAACCTAGGTGTCACTCTAGGGCGTTACTCCACCACATCTAATAGCTACGGACTTAGAAGTCAACGCCAGAAGCATAAAATACAATATAAATACAACACCTTTTCCATCGTATAAAATGAATAATAGCAAACCGTGTGAAAGTAATGGTCATTTCTACGTTCCGGACAAACTAGGCTTCACTCTAGGGCGTTGCTCCACCACATCGTATAGCTACGGCCTTAGAAGTCGACGCCAGAAGCATAAAATACAATAAAAATGCAACAGTTTTTCCACCGTATAGCATGAATAATTGCAACCGGTGTGAATGATATTTTCATTTCTACGTTCCGGGCAACCTAGGCTTGACTGTAGGGTGTTGCTCCACCAGATCGAATAGGTAGGGCCATAGAAGTCAAATCCCGAAGCATAAAATACAAAATAAATAGAACAGTTTTTCCATTGTATAAAACGAATAATTGCTACCAGTGTGAAAGTTATGTTCATTTCTACGTTCCGGGCAAACTGGGCTTGACTGTAGGGTGTTTCTCCACCACATCGAATAGCTACGGCCTTAGAAGTCAACGCCAGAAGCATAAAATACAATATAGATACAACAGTTTTTCCATTGTATAAAAAGAGTAATTGCAACCAGTGGGAAAGTTATGGTCATTTCTACGTTCCGGGCAACCTAGGCTTCACTCTACGGCGTTGCTCCACAAGATCGAATAGCTATGGACTTAGAATTCAACGCCAGAAGCATAAAATACAATAAAAATACAACAGTTTTACCATCGTATAAGAGGAATAATTGCAACCAGTGTGAAAGTAATGGTCATTTCTACGTTCTGGGCAACCTACGTTTCACTCTATGGCATTGCTCCACCAGATAGAATAGTTAGGGCCTAAGAAGTCAACGCCAGAGACATAAAATACGATATGAATACAACAGCTGTTCCATCGTATAAAACGAATAATTGCTACCGGTGTGAAAGTTATGGTCATTTCTACGTTCCGGGCAACCTAGGCTTCACCCTAGGGCGCTGCTCCACCAGATCGAATAGTTTGTACCCTAGAAGTCAGCGCCAGAAGCATAAAATACAATATAAATACAACAGTTTTTCCATCGTGTAAAACGAAAAATTGCAACCAGTATGAAAGTTATGGTAATTTCTACGTTCCGGGCAACCTAGGTTTCACTCTAGGCCGTTGCTCCACCAGATAGCATAGCTAGGGACTTAGCATACAACGCCATAAGAATAAAATACAATATAAGTACAACAGTTTTTCCATCGTATAAAATGAATAATTGGAAACATTGTGAAAGTAATTGTCATTTCTACGTTCCGGGCAACCTAGGCTTGACTGTAGGGTGTTACTCCACCAGATCGAATAGGTAGGGCCATAGAAGTCAACGCCCGAAGCATAAAATACAAAATAAATAGAACAGTTTTTCCTTTGTATAAAACGAATAATTGCAACCAGTGCGAAAGTGATGGTCATTTCTACGATCCGGGCAACCTAGGCTTCACTCGAGGGCGTTGTTACACCAGATCGAGAAGTTAGGACCTAAGAAGTCAACGCCAGAAGCATAAAATACCATATAAATATAACAGTTTTTCCATCGTATAAAACGAATAATAGCAACCAGTGTGAAAGTTCTGGTCATTTCTACGCCTCCGGGCAACCTAGGCGTCACTCTAGGTCGTTGCTCCACCAGATCGAATAGTTAGGGCCTTAGGAATCGACGCCAGAAGCATAAAATACAATATAAGTACAACAGTTTTTCCATCGTATAAAATGAATAATTGCAAACATTGCGAAAGTAATGGTCATTCCACGTTCCGGGCAACCTAGGCGTCACACTAGTGCGTTGCTCCACCACATCTAGTAGCTACGGCCTTAGACGTCAACGACAGAAGCATAAAATATAAAATAAATAGAACAGTTTTTCCATCGTATAAAACGAATAATTGCTACCAGTGTGAAAGTTATGGTTATTTCTACTTTCCGGGCAACCTAGGCTTCACCCTATGGCGTTGTTCCACCAGATGGAATAGTTAGGGCCTAAGAAGTCAACGCCAGAAGCATAAAATACGATATAAATACAACAGCTTTTCCATCGTATAAGACGGATAATTGCAACCAGTTTGAAAGTGATGGTCATTTCGTCGTACCGGGCAACCTAGGCTTCACTCTAGGGCGTTGCTCCACCTGATCGAATAGTTAGGGCCTTAGAAGTCAACGCCCGAAGCATTAAATGCAAAATAAATACAACAGTTTTTCCATCGTATAAAACGAATAATTGCTACCAGTGTGAAAGTTATGGTCATTTCTACTTTCCGGCCAACCTACGCTTCACCCTAGGGCGTTGTTCCACCAGATGGAATAGTTAGGGCCTAAGGAGTCAACGCCAGAAGCATAAAATACGATATAAATACAACAGCTTTTCCATCGTATAAAACGAATAATTGCAACCAGTGTGAAAGTTATGGTCATTTCTACGTTCCGGGCAACCTAGGCTTCACCCAATGGCGTTGCTCCCACAGATTGAATAGTTAGGTCCTTAGAAGTCAATGCCCGAAGCATAAAATGCAATAAATATACAACAGCATTGCCATCGTATAAAATGAATAATTGCAAACAGTGTGAAAGATATGGACATTTCCACGTTCCGGGCAACCTAGGCTTCACTCTATGGCGTTCATCCACCACATCGAATAGCTACGGCCTCAGAAGTCAACGCGTGAAGCATAAAATCCAATAAAAATACAACAGTCTTTCCATCCTATAACAGGAATAATTGCAACCCGTGTGCAAGTGATGGTCATTTCTACGTTCCAGGCAACCTAGGCTTCACTCTAGGGTGTTGTTCCACCAGATCGAATAGTTAGGGCCTAAGAAGTCAACGCCAGAAGCATAAAATACAATATAAATATAACAGCTTTTCCATCGAATAAAACGAATAATAGCAACAAGTGTAAAAGTTATGGTCATTTCTACGTCTCGGGCAACCTAGGCTTCACCCTAGGCCGTTGTCCCACCAGATCGAATAGTTAGGGCCTTAGAAGTCAACGCCCGAAGCATAAAATGCAAAATAAATAAAACAGCTTTTCCATCGTATAAAACGAATAATTCCTACCAATGTGAAATGAATGGTCATTTCTACGTTCCGGGTAACCTAGGTGTCACTCTAGGGCGTTGCTCCACCAGATCGAATTGCTAGGGAATTAGAATTCAACGCCATAAGAATAAAATACAATATAAGTCCAACAGTTTTTCCATCGTATAAAATGAATAATTGCAACCAGTGTGAAAGTTATGGTCATTTCTACATTTCGAGCAACCTAGTCTTCACTCTAGGGCGTTGCTCCACCTGATCGAATAGTTAGGGCCTTAGAGGTCAACGCCAGAAGCATAAAATACAATAAAGATGCAACAGTTTTTCCATCGTATGACCGGAATAACTGAAAACAGTGTGAAAGTACTGGTCATTTCTACGTTCCGGGTAACCTAGGTTTCACTCTAGGGCGTTGCTTCACCAGATCGGATAGCTAGGGACTTAGAATTCAACGCCATAAGAATAAAATGCAATATAAGTATAACAGTTTTTCCATCGTATAAAACGAATATTAGCAACCAGAGTGAAAGTTTTGGACATTTCAACGTTCCGGGCAATCTGGGCTTCACACTAGGGCGTTGCTCCGCCAGATCAATCAGTTAGGGCCTTAGAAGTCAACGCCCGAAGCATAAAATGCAAAATAAATAGAACTGTTTTTCCATTGTATAAAACGAATAACTGCTACCAGTGTAAAAGTTATGGTCATTTCTACGTTCCGGACAACCTAGGCTTCACCCTAGGGCGTTCTTCCACCAGATCGAATAGTTAGGGCCTAAGAAGTGAACGCCAGAAGCATAAAATACAATATAAATACAAGAGTTTTTCCATCATATAAAACGAATAATTGCAACCAGTATGAAAGTGATGGTCATTTCTACGTACCGGGCAACCTAGGCTTCACTCTAGGGCGTTGCTCCACCAGATCGAATAGTTAGGGTCTTAGAAGTCAACGCCCGAAGCATAAAATATAAAATAAATAGAACAGTTTTTCCATCGTATAAAACGAATAATTGCTACCAGTGTGAAAGTTAAGGTTATTTCTACTTTCCGGGCAACATACGCTTCACCCTATGGCGTTGTTCCACAAGATGGAATAGTTAGGGCCTAAGAAGTCAACGCCAGAATCATAAAATACGATATAAATACAACAGCTTTTCCATCGTATAAGACGAATAATTGCAACCAGTTTGAAAGTGATGGTCATTTCTACGTACCGGGCAACCTAGGCTTCACTCTAGGGCGTTGCACCTCCTGATAGAATAGTTAGGGCCTTAGAAGTCAACGCCCGAAGCATAAAATACAAAATAAACAGAACAGTTTTTGCATCGTATAAAACGAATAATTGCTACCAGTGTGAAAGTTATGGTCATTTCTACTTTCCGGGCAAGCTACGCTTCACCCTAGTGCGTTGTTCCACCAGATGGAATAGTTAGGGCCTAAGAAGTCAACGCCAGAAGCATAAAATACGATATAAATACAACAGCTTTTCCATCGTATAAAACGAATAATTGCAACCAGTGTGAAAGTTATGGTCATTTCTACGTTCCGGGCAACCTAGGCTTACACCCAAGGGCGTTGCTCCAACAGATTGAATAGTTAGGTCCTTAGAAGTCAATGCCCGAAGCATAAAATGCAATAAATATATAACAGCATTACCATCGTATAAAATGAATAATTGCAAACAGTGTGAAAGATATGGACATTTCTACGTTCCGGGCAACATAGGCTTCACTCTATGGCGTTCATCCACCACATCGAATAGCTACGGCCTCAGAAGTCAACGCGTGAAGCATAAAATCCAATAAAAATACAACAGTCTTTCCATCCTATAACAGGAATAATTGCAACCCGTGTGCAAGTGATGGTCATTTCTACGTTCCAGGCAACCTAGGCTTCACTCTAGGGTGTTGTTCCACCAGATCGAATAGTTAGGGCCTAAGAAGTCAACGCCAGAAGCATAAAATACAATATAAATATAACAGCTTTTCCATCGAATAAAACTAATAATAGCAACCAGTGTAAAAGTTATGGTCATTTCTACGTCTCGGGCAACCTAGGCTTCACCCTAGGCCGTTGTCCCACCAGATCGAATAGTTAGGGCCTTAGAAGTCAACGCCCGAAGCATAAAATGCAAAATAAATAAAACAGTTTTTCCATCGTATAAAACGAATAATTCCTACCAATGTGAAATGAATGGTCATTTCTACGTTCCGGGTAACCTAGGTGTCACACTAGGGCGTTGCTCCACCATATCGAATTGCTAGGGAATTAGAATTCAACGCCATAAGAATAAAATACAATATAAGTCCAACAGTTTTTCCATCGTATAAAATGAATAATTGCAACCAGTGTGAAAGTTATGGTCATTCCTACATTCCGAGCAACCTAGTCTTCACTCTAGGGCGTTGCTCCACCTGATCGAATAGTTAGGGCCTTAGAGGTCAACGCCAGAAGCATAAAATACAATAAAGATGCAACAGTTTTTCCATCGTATGACAGGAATAACTGAAAACAGTGTGAAAGTACTGGTCATTTCTACGTTCCGGGTAACCTAGGTTTCACTCTAGGGCGTTGCTCCACCAGATCGGATAGCTAGGGACTTAGAATTCAACGCCATAAGAATAAAATGCAATATAAGTATAAGAGTTTTTCCATCGTATAAAACGAATATTAGCAACCAGAGTGAAAGTTTTGGACATTTCAACGTTCCGGGCAATCTGGGCTTCACACTAGGGCGTTGCTCCGCCAGATTAATCAGTTAGGGCCTTAGAAGTCAACGCCCGAAGCATAAAATGCAAAATAAATAGAACTGTTTTTCCATTGTATAAAACGAATAACTGCTACCAGTGTAAAAGTTATGGTCATTTCTACGTTCCGGACAACCTAGGCTTCACCCTAGGGCGTTCTTCCACCAGATCGAATAGTTAGGGCCTAAGAAGTGAACGCCAGAAGCATAAAATACAATATAAATACAAGAGCTTTTCCATCATATAAAACGAATAATTGCAACCAGTATGAAAGTGATGGTCATTTCTACGTACCGGGCAACCTAGGCTTCACTCTAGGGCGTTGCTCCACCAGATCGAATAGTTAGGGTCTTAGAAGTCAACGCCCGAAGCATAAAATATAAAATAAATAGAACAGTTTTTCCATCGTATAAAACGAATAATTGCTACCAGTGTGAAAGTTAAGGTTATTTCTACTTTCCGGGCAACATAGGCTTCACCCTATGGCGTTGTTCCACAAGATGGAATAGTTAGGGCCTAAGAAGTCAACGCCAGAATCATAAAATACGATATAAATACAACAGCTTTTCCATCGTATAAGACGAATAATTGCAACCAGTTTGAAAGTGATGGTCTTTTCTACGTACCGGGCAACCTAGGCTTCACTCTAGGGCGTTGCACCTCCTGATAGAATAGTTAGGGCCTTAGAAGTCAACGCCCGAAGCATAAAATACAAAATAAACAGAACAGTTTTTCCATCGTATAAAACGAATAATTGCTACCAGTGTGAAAGTTATGGTCATATCTACTTTCCGGGCAAGCTACGCTTCACCCTAGGGCGTTGTTCCACCAGATGGAATAGTTAGGGCCTAAGAAGTCAACGCCAGAAGCATAAAATACGATATAAATACAACAGCTTTTCCATCGTATAAAACGAATAATTGCAACCAGTGTGAAAGTTATGGTCATTTCTACGTTCCGGGCAACCTAGGCTTACACCCAAGGGCGTTGCTCCAACAGATTGAATAGTTAGGTCCTTAGAAGTCGATGCCCGAAGCATAAAATGCAATAAATATATAACAGCATTACCATCGTATAAAATGAATAATTGCAAACAGTGTGAAAGATATGGACATTTCTACGTTCCGGGCAACATAGGCTTCACTCTATGGCGTTCATCCACCACATCGAATAGCTACGGCCTCAGAAGTCAACGCGTGAAGCATAAAATCCAATAAAAATACAACAGTCTTTCCACCCTATAACAGGAATAATTGCAACCCGTGTGAAAGTGATGGTCATTTCTACGTTCCAGGCATCCTAGACTTCACTCTAGGGTGTTGTTCCACCAGATCGAATAGTTAGGACCTAAGAAGTCAACGCCAGAAGCATAAAATACAATATAAATATAACAGTTTTTCCATCGTATAAAACGAATAATTGCTACCAGTGTAAAAGTTATGGTCTTTTCTACGTTCCGGGCAACCTAGGCTTCACCCTAGGGCGTTGCTCCAACAGATTGAATAGTTAGGGCCTTAGAAGTCAACGCCCGAAGCATAAAAGGCAACAAAAATACAACAGTTTTTCCATCGTATAAAACGAATAATTCCTACCAATGTGAAATGAATGGTCATTTCTACGTTCCGGGTAACCTAGGTGTCACTCTAGGGCGTTGCTCCACCAGATCGAATTGCTAGGGAATTAGAATTCAACGCCATAAGAATAAAATACAATATAAGTCCAACAGTTTTTCCATCGTATAAAATGAATAATTGCAACCAGTGTGAAAGTTATGGTCATTCCTACATTCCGAGCAACCTAGTCTTCACTCTAGGGCGTTGCTCCACCTGATCGAATAGTTAGGGCCTTAGAGGTCAACGCCAGAAGCATAAAATACAATAAAGATGCAACAGTTTTTCCATCGTATGACAGGAATAACTGAAAACAGTGTGAAAGTACTGGTCATTTCTACGTTCCGGGTAACCTAGGTTTCACTCTAGGGCGTTGCTCCACCAGATCGGATAGCTAGGGACTTAGAATTCAACGCCATAAGAATAAAATGCAATATAAGTATAACAGTTTTTCCATCGTATAAAACGAATATTAGCAACCAGAGTGAAAGTTTTGGACATTTCAACGTTCCGGGCAATCTGGGCTTCACACTAGGGCGTTGCTCCGCCAGATCAATCAGTTAGGGCCTTAGAAGTCAACGCCCGAAGCATAAAATGCAAAATAAATAGAACTGTTTTTCCATTGTATAAAACGAATAACTGCTACCAGTGTAAAAGTTATGGTCATTTCTACGTTCCGGACAACCTAGGCTTCACCCTAGGGCGTTCTTCCACCAGATCGAATAGTTAGGGCCTAAGAAGTGAACGCCAGAAGCATAAAATACAATATAAATACAAGAGCTTTTCCATCATATAAAACGAATAATTGCAACCAGTATGAAAGTGATGGTCATTTCTACGTACCGGGCAACCTAGGCTTCACTCTAGGGCGTTGCTCCACCAGATCGAATAGTTAGGGTCTTAGAAGTCAACGCCCGAAGCATAAAATATAAAATAAATAGAACAGTTTTTCCATCGTATAAAACGAATAATTGCTACCAGTGTGAAAGTTAAGGTTATTTCTACTTTCCGGGCAACATAGGCTTCACCCTATGGCGTTGTTCCACAAGATGGAATAGTTAGGGCCTAAGAAGTCAACGCCAGAATCATAAAATACGATATAAATACAACAGCTTTTCCATCGTATAAGACGAATAATTGCAACCAGTTTGAAAGTGATGGTCATTTCTACGTACCGGGCAACCTAGGCTTCACTCTAGGGCGTTGCACCTCCTGATAGAATAGTTAGGGCCTTAGAAGTCAACGCCCGAAGCATAAAATACAAAATAAACAGAACAGTTTTTCCATCGTATAAAACGAATAATTGCTACCAGTGTGAAAGTTATGGTCATATCTACGTTCCGGGCAACCTAGGATTCACCCTAGGGCGTTGTTCCACCACACAGAATAGCTACGGCCTCAGAAGTCAACGACAGAAGCATAAAATACAATATAAATATAACAGTTTTTCCATCTTATATAACGAATAATAGCAACCAGTCTGAAAGTTATGGTCATTTCTACGTGCCGGGCAACCTAGGCTTCACTCTAGGTCGTTGCTCCACCACATCAAACAGTTAGGGCCTTAGAAGTCAACGCCCGAAGCATAAAATACAAAATAAATATAACAGTTTTTCCATCGTATAAAACGAATAATAGCAACCAGTGTGAAAGTTATGGTCACTTCTACGTTCCGGGCAACCTAGGCTTCACTCTAGGGCGTTGCTCCACCAGATCAAACAGTTAGGGCCTTAGAAGCCAACGCCCGAAGCATTAAATACAAATAAGTAGAACAGTTTTTCCATTGTATAAAACGAATAATTGCTACCAGAGTAAAAGTTATGGTCATTTCTGCGTTCCGGGCAACCTAGGCTTCACCCTCGGCCGTTGTTCCACCAGATTGAATAGTTCGGGCCTAAGAAGTGAACGCCAGAAGCATAAAATACAATATAAATACAACAGTTTTTCCATCGTATAAAACGAATATTTGCAACCAGTATGAAGCTTATGGTCATTTATATTTTCCGGGCAACCTAGGCTTCACCCTAGGGCATTGCTCCAACAGATTGAATAGGTAGGGCCTTAGAAGTCAATGCCCGAAGCAAAAAATGCAATAAAAATACAACAGCTTTTCCATCATATAACAGGAATAATTGCAACCAGTTTGGGAGTGATGGTCATTTCTACGTACCGGGCAACCTAGGCTTCACTCTAGGGCATTGATCCACTAGATCGAATAGTTAGTGCCTTAGAAGTCAACGCCAGATGCATAAAATACAATATAAATACAACAGTTTTTCCATCGTATAAAACGAATAATTGCAACCACTATGAAAGTTAACGTCATTACTACGTTCCGAGCGGCCTAGGCTTCACTCTAGGGCGGTGCTCCACCAGATCAAACAGTTAGGGCCTTAGAAGTCAACGCCCGAAGCATTAAATACAAAATAAATAGAACAGTTTTTCCATTGTATAAAACGAATAATTGCTACCAGTGTAAAAGTTATGGTCATTTCTACGTCTCGGGCAACCTAGGCTTCACCCTAGGCCGATGTTCCACCAGATCGAACAGTTAGGGCCTAAGAAGTGAACGCCAGAAGCATAAAATACAGTATAAATACAACAGCTTTTCCATCACATAAAACGAATGATAGCAACCAGTTTGAAAGTTATGGTCATTTCTACGTTCCGGGCAACGTAGGCTTCACTCTAGGGCGTTGCTCCACCAGATCGTATAGTTAGGGCCTTAGATGTCAACGCCCGAAGCATAAAATACAAAATAAATAGAACGGTTTTTCCATTGTATAAAACGAATAAATGCTACCAGTGTAAAAGTTATGGTCTTTTCCACGTTCCGGGCAACCTAGGCTTCACCCTAGGGCGTTGTTCCACCAGATCGAATAGTTAGGGCCTAAGAAGTGAACGCCAGAAGCATAAAATACAAAATAAACAGAACAGTTTTTCCATCGTATAAAACGAATAATTGCTACCAGTGTGAAAGTTATGGTCATTTCTACTTTCCGGGCAAGCTACGCTTCACCCTAGGGCGTTGTTCCACCAGATGGAATAGTTAGGGCCTAAGAAGTCAACGCCAGAAGCATAAAATACGATATAAATACAACAGCTTTTCCATCGTATAAAACGAATAATTGCAACCAGTGTGAAAGTTATGGTCATTTCTACGTTCCGGGCAACCTAGGCTTACACCCAAGGGCGTTGCTCCAACAGATTGAATAGTTAGGTCCTTAGAAGTCAATGCCCGAAGCATAAAATGCAATAAATATATAACAGCATTACCATCGTATAAAATGAATAATTGCAAACAGTGTGAAAGATATGGACATTTCTACGTTCCGGGCAACATAGGCTTCACTCTATGGCGTTCATCCACCACATCGAATAGCTACGGCCTCAGAAGTCAACGCGTGAAGCATAAAATACAATAAAAATACAACAGTCTTTCCACCCTATAACAGGAATAATTGCAACCCGTGTGAAAGTGATGGTCATTTCTACGTTCCAGGCATCCTAGGCTTCACTCTAGGGTGTTGTTCCACCAGATCGAATAGTTAGGGCCTTAGAAGTCAACGCCCGAAGCATAAAAGGCAACAAAAATACAACAGTTTTTCCATCGTATAACAGGATTAATTGCAACCAGTTTGAAAGTGATGGTCATTTCGACGTTCCGGGCAACCTAGGCTTCACTCTAGGTCGTTACTCCACCAGATCGAATAGTTAGGGTCTTAGAAGTCAACGCCCGAAGCATAAAATACAAAATAAATGGAACAGTTTTTCCATCGTATAAAACGAATAATTGCTACCAGTGTGAAAGTTATGGTCATTTCTACTTTCCGGGCAAGCTACGCTTTACCCTAGGTCGTTGTTCCACCAGATGGAATAGTTACGGCCTAAGAAGTCAACGCCAGAAGCATAAAATACGATATAAATACAACAGCTTATCCATCGTATAAAACGAATAATTGCAACCAGTGTGAAAGTTATGGTAATTTCTACGTTCCGGGCAACCTAGGATTCACTCTATGGCGTTCATCCACCACATCGAATAGCTACGGCCTCAGAAGTCAACGCGTGAAGCATAAAATACAATAAAAATGCAACAGTCTTTCCATCCTATAACAGGAATAATTGCAACCCGTGTGAAAGTGATGGTCATTTCTACGTTCCAGGCATCCTAGGCTTCACTCTAGGGTGATGTTCCACCAGGTCGAATAGTTAGGACCTAAGAAGTCAACGCCAGAAGCATAAAATACAATATAAATATAACAGTTTTTCCATCGTATAAAACGAATAATTGCTACCAGTGTAAAAGTTATGGTCTTTTCTACGTTCCGGGCAACCTAGGCTTCACCCTAGGGCGTTGCTCCAACAGACTGAATAGTTAGGGCCTTAGAAGTCAACGCCCGAAGCATAAAAGGCAACAAAAATACAACAGTTTTTCCATCGTATAACAGGATTAATAGCAACCAGTTTGAAAGTGATGGTCATTTCGACGTTCCGGGCAACCTAGGCTTCACTCTAGGTCGTTGCTCCACCAGATCGAATAGTTAGGGTCTTAGAAGTCAACGCCCGAAGCATAAAATACAAAATAAATGGAACAGTTTTTCCATCGTATAAAACGAATAATTGCTACCAGTGTGAAAGTTATGGTCATTTCTACTTTCCCGGCAACCTACGCTTTACCCTAGGGCGTTGTTACACCAGATGGAATAGTTACGGCCTAAGAAGTCAACGCCAGAAGCATAAAATACGATATAAATACAACAGCTTATCCATCGTATAAAACGAATAATTGCAACCAGTGTGAAAGTTATGGTCATTTCAACGTTCCGGGCAACCTAGGATTCACCCTAGGGCGTTGTTCCACCACACAGAATAGCTACGGCCTCAGAAGTCAACGACAGAAGCATAAAATACAATATAAATATAACAGTTTTTCCATCTTATATAACGAATAATAGCAACCAGTCTCAAAGTTATGGTCATTTCTACGTGCCGGGCAACCTAGGCTTCACTCTAGGGCGTTGCTCCACCACATCAAACAGTTAGGGCCTTAGAAGTCAACGCCCGAAGCATAAAATACAAAATAAATATAACAGTTTTTCCATCGTATAAAACGAATAATAGCAACCAGTGTGAAAGTTATGGTCACTTCTACGTTCCGGGCAACCTAGGCTTCACTCTAGGGCGTTGCTCCACCAGATCAAACAGTTAGGGCCTTAGAAGCCAACGCCCGAAGCATTAAATACAAATAAGTAGAACAGTTTTTCCATTGTATAAAACGAATAATTGCTACCAGAGTAAAAGTTATGGTCATTTCTACGTTCCGGGCAACCTAGGCTTCACCCTCGGCCGTTGTTCCACCAGATTGAATAGTTCGGGCCTAAGGAGTGAACGCCAGAAGCATAAAATACAATATAAATACAACAGTTTTTCCATCGTATAAAACGAATAATTGCAACCAGTATGAAGCTTATGGTCATTTATATTTTCCGGGCAACCTAGGCTTCACCCTAGGGCATTGCTCCAACAGATTGAATAGTTAGGGCCTTAGAAGTCAATGCCCGAAGCAAAAAATGCAATAAAAATACAACAGTTTTTCCATCATATAACAGGAATAATTGCAACCAGTTTGAGAGTGATGGTCATTTCTACGTACCGGGCAACCTAGGCTTCACTCTAGGGCATTGATCCACTAGATCGAATAGTTAGTGCCTTAGAAGTCAACGCCAGATGCATAAAATACAATATAAATACAACAGTTTTTCAATCGTATAAAACGAATAATTGCAACCACTATGAAAGTTAACGTCATTACTACGTTCCGAGCGGCCTAGGCTTCACTCTAGGGCGGTGCTCCACCAGATCAAACAGTTAGGGCCTTAGAAGTCAACGCCCGAAGCATTAAATTCAAAATAAATAGAACAGTTTTTCCATTGTATAAAACGAATAATTGCTACCAGTGTAAAAGTTATGGTCATTTCTACGTCTCGGGCAACCTAGGCTTCACCCTAGCCCGATCTTGCACCAGATCGAACAGTTAGGGCCTAAGAAGTGAACGCCAGAAGCATAAAATACAGTATAAATACAACAGCTTTTCCATCACATAAAACGAATGATAGCAACCAGTTTGAAAGTTATGGTCATTTCTACGTTCCTGGCAACGTAGGCTTCACTGTAGGTCGTTGCTCCACCAGATCGTATAGTTAGGGCCTTAGATGTCAACGCCCGAAGCATAAAATACAAAATAAATAGAACGGTTTTTCCATTGTATAAAACGAATAAATGCTACCAGTGTAAAAGTTATGGTCTTTTCCACGTTCCGGGCAACCTAGGCTTCACCCTAGGGCGTTGTTCCACCAGATCGAATAGTTAGGGCCTAAGAAGTGAACGCCAGAAGCATAAAATAAAAATAAATACAACAGTTTTTCCATCGTATAAAACGAATAATTGCAACCAGTATGAAACTTATGGTCATTTCTACTTTCCGGCAACCTAGGCTTCACTCTATGGCGTTCTACCACCACATCGAATAGCTACGGCCACAGAAGTCAACACCTGATGTATAAAATACAATAAAAATACAACAGTCTTTCCATCCTATAACAGGAATAATTGCAACCCGTGTGAAAGTGATGGTCATTTCTACGTCTCGGGCAACCTAGGCTTCACCCTAGGCCGTTGTTCCACCAGATCAAACAGTTAGGGCCTAAGATGTGAACGCCAGAAGCATAAAATACAATATAAATACAACAGTTTTTCCATCAAATAAAACGAATGATAGCAGCCAGTGTGAAAGTTATGGACATTTCTACTCTCCGGGCAACCTAGGCTTCACTCTAGGGCGTTGCTCCACCAGATCGTATAGTTAGGGCCTTAGATGTCAACGCCCGAAGCATAAGATACAAAATAAATAAAACAGTTTTTCCATCGTATAAAACGTATAATTGCTACCAGTGTGAAAGTTATGGTCATTTCTACGTTCCGCGCAACCTAGGCTTCACTCTAGGGCGTTGCTCCACCAGATCGAATAGTTAGGGTCTTAGAAGTCAACGCCCGAAGCATAAAATACAAAATAAATGGAACAGTTTTTCCATCGTATAAAACGAATAATTGCTACCTGTGTGAAAGTTATGGTCATTTCTACTTTCCGGGCAACCTACGCTTTACCCTAGTGCGTTGTTCCACCAGATGGAATAGTTACGGCCTACGAAGTCAACGCCAGAAGCATAAAATACGATATAAATACAACAGCTTATCCATCGTATAAAACGAATAATTGCAACCGGTGTGAAAGTTATGGTCATTTCTACGTTCCGGGCAACCTAGGATTCACCCTAGGGCGTTGTTCCACCACATCGAATAGCTACGGCCTCAGAAGTCAACGAGAGAAGCCTTAGATACAGTATAAATATAACAGTTTTTCCATCGTATATAACGAATAATAGCAACCAGAGTGAAAGTTATGGTCATTTCTACGTTCCGGGCAACGTAGGCTTCACTCTAGAGCGTTGCTCCACCAGATCGTATAGTTAGGGCCTTAGATGTCAACGCCCGAAGCATAAAATACAAAATAAATAGAACGGTTTTTCCATTGTATAAAACGAATAAATGCAACCAGTGTAAAAGTTATGGTCTTTTCCACGTTCCGGGCAACCTAGGCTTCACTCTAGGGCGTTGTTGCACCAGATCGAATAGTACGGGCCTAAGAAGTCAACTCCAGAAGCATAAAATACAATATATATATAACAGTTTTTCCATCGTATAAAACGAATAATAGAAACCAGTGTGAAAGTTATGGTCATTTCTACGTTTCGAGCGGCCTAGGCATCACTCTAGGGCGGTGCTCCACCAGATCAAACAGTTAGGGCCTTAGAAGTCAACGCCCGTAGCATTAAATACAAAATAAATACAACAGTTTTTCCATTGTATAAAACGAATAATTGCTACAAGTGTAAAAGTTATGGTTATTTCTACGTCTCGGGCAACCTAGGCTTCACCCTAGGCCGTTGTTCCACCAGATCAAACAGTTAGGGCCTAAGATGTGAACGCCAGAAGCATAAAATACAATATAAGTACAACAGTTTTTCCATCAAATAAAACGAATGATAGCAACCAGTGTGAAAGTTATGGACATTTCTACGTTCCGGGCAACGTAGGCTTCACTCTAGGGCGTTGCTCCACCAGATCGTATAGTTAGGGCCTTAGATGTCAACGCCCGAAGCATAAAATACAAAATAAATAAAACAGTTTTTCCATCGTATAAAACGTATAATTGCTACCAGTGTGAAAGTTATGGTAATTTCTACGTTCCGCGCAACCTAGGCTTCACTCTAGGGCGTTGCTCCACCAGATCGAATAGTTAGGGCCTAAGAAGTCAACGCCAGAAGCATAAAATACGATATAAATACAACAGCTTTTCCATCGTATAAAACGAATAATTGCAACCAGTGTGAAAGTTATGGTCATTTCAACGTTCCGGGCAACCTAGGCTTCACCCAAGGGCGTTGCTCCAACAGATTGAATAGTTAGGTCCTTAGAAGTCAATGCCCGAAGCATAAAATGCAATAAATATACAACAGCATTACCATCGTGTAAAATGAATAATTGCAAACAGTGTGAAAGATATGGACATTTCTACGTTCCGGGCAACCTAGGCTTCACTCTATGGCGTTCATCCACCACATCGAATAGCTACGGCCTCAGAAGTCAACGCGTGAAGCATAAAATACAATAAAAATACAACAGTTTTTCCATCCTATAACAGGAATAATTGCAACCCGTGTGAAAGTGATGGTCATTTCTACGTTCCAGGCATCCTAGGCTTCACTCTAGGGTGTTGTTCCACCAGATCGAATAGTTAGGACCTAAGAAGTCAACGCCAGAAGCATAAAATACAATATAAATATAACAGTTTTTCCATCAAATAAAACGAATGATAGCAACCAGTGTGAAAGTTATGGACATTTCTACGTTCCGGGCAACGTAGGCTTCACTCTAGGGCGTTGCTCCACCAGATCGTATAGTTAGGGCCTTAGATGTCAACGCCCGAAGCATAAAATACAAAATAAATAAAACAGTTTTTCCATCGTATAAAACGTATAATTGCTACCAGTGTGAAAGTTATGGTCATTTCTACGTTCCGCGCAACCTAGGCTTCACTCTAGGGCGTTGCTCCACCAGATCGAATAGTTAGGGTCTTAGAAGTCAACGCCCGAAGCATAAAATACAAAATAAATGGAACAGTTTTTCCATCGTATAAAACGAATAATTGCTACCTGTGTGAAAGTTATGGTCATTTCTACTTTCCGGGCAACCTACGCTTTACCCTAGTGCGTTGTTCCACCAGATGGAATAGTTACCGCCTAAGAAGTCATCGCCAGAAGCATAAAATACGATATAAATACAACAGCTTATCCATCGTATAAAACGAATAATTGCAACCGGTGTGAAAGTTATGGTCATTTCTACGTTCCGGGCAACCTAGGATTCACCCTAGGGCGTTGTTCCACCACATCGAATAGCTACGGCCTCAGAAGTCAACGAGAGAAGCCTAAGATACAGTATAAATATAACAGTTTTTCCATCGTATATAACGAATAATAGCAACCAGAGTGAAAGTTATGGTCATTTCTACGTTCCGGGCAACGTAGGCTTCACTCTAGAGCGTTGCTCCACCAGATCGTATAGTTAGGGCCTTAGATGTCAACGCCCGAAGCATAAAATACAAAATAAATAGAACGGTTTTTCCATTGTATAAAACGAATAAATGCTACCAGTGTAAAAGTTATGGTCTTTTCCACGTTCCGGGCAACCTAGGCTTCACTCTAGGGCGTTGTTGCACCAGATCGAATAGTACGGGCCTAAGAAGTCAACGCCAGAAGCATAAAATACAATATATATATAACAGTTTTTCCATCGTATAAAACGAATAATAGAAACCAGTGTGAAAGTTATGGTCATTTCTACGTTTCGAGCGTCCTAGGCATCACTCTAGGGCGGTGCTCCACCAGATCAAACAGTTAGGGCCTTAGAAGTCAACGCCCGTAGCATTAAATACAAAATAAATACAACAGTTTTTCCATTGTATAAAACGAATAATTGCTACAAGTGTAAAAGTTATGGTTATTTCTACGTCTCGGGCAACCTAGGCTTCACCCTAGGCCGTTGTTCCACCAGATCAAACAGTTAGGGCCTAAGATGTGAACGCCAGAAGCATAAAATACAATATAAGTACAACAGTTTTTCCATCAAATAAAACGAATGATAGCAACCAGTGTGAAAGTTATGGACATTTCTACGTTCCGGGCAACGTAGGCTTCACTCTAGGGCGTTGCTCCACCAGATCGTATAGTTAGGGCCTTAGATGTCAACGCCCGAAGCATAAAATACAAAATAAATAAAACAGTTTTTCCATCGTATAAAACGTATAATTGCTACCAGTGTGAAAGTTATGGTAATTTCTACGTTCCGCGCAACCTAGGCTTCACTCTAGGGCGTTGCTCCACCAGATCGAATAGTTAGGGCCTAAGAAGTCAACGCCAGAAGCATAAAATACGATATAAATACAACAGCTTTTCCATCGTATAAAACGAATAATTGCAACCAGTGTGAAAGTTATGGTCATTTCAACGTTCCGGGCAACCTAGGCTTCACCCAAGGGCGTTGCTCCAACAGATTGAATAGTTAGGTCCTTAGAAGTCAATGCCCGAAGCATAAAATGCAATAAATATACAACAGCATTACCATCGTGTAAAATGAATAATTGCAAACAGTGTGAAAGATATGGACATTTCTACGTTCCGGGCAACCTAGGCTTCACTCTATGGCGTTCATCCACCACATCGAATAGCTATGGCCTCGGAAGTCAACGCGTGAAGCATAAAATACAATAAAAATACAACAGTTTTTCCATCCTATAACAGGAATAATTGCAACCCGTGTGAAAGTGATGGTCATTTCTACGTTCCAGGCATCCTGGGCTTCACTCTAGGGTGTTGTTCCACCAGATCGAATAGTTAGGACCTAAGAAGTCAACGCCAGAAGCATAAAATACAATATAAATGTAACAGTTTTTCCATCAAATAAAACGAATGATAGCAACCAGTGTGAAAGTTATGGACATTTCTACGTTCCGGGCAACGTAGGCTTCACTCTAGGGCGTTGCTCCACCAGATCGTATAGTTAGGGCCTTAGATGTCAACGCCCGAAGCATAAAATACAAAATAAATAAAACAGTTTTTCCATCGTATAAAACGTATAATTGCTACCAGTGTGAAAGTTATGGTCATTTCTACGTTCCGCGCAACCTAGGCTTCACTCTAGGGCGTTGCTCCACCAGATCGAATAGTTAGGGTCTTAGAAGTCAACGCCCGAAGCATAAAATACAAAATAAATGGAACAGTTTTTCCATCGTATAAAACGAATAATTGCTACCTGTGTGAAAGTTATGGTCATTTCTACTTTCCGGGCAACCTACGCTTTACCCTAGTGCGTTGTTCCACCAGATGGAATAGTTACCGCCTAAGAAGTCATCGCCAGAAGCATAAAATACGATATAAATACAACAGCTTATCCATCGTATAAAACGAATAATTGCAACCGGTGTGAAAGTTATGGTCATTTCTACGTTCCGGGCAACCTAGGATTCACCCTAGGGCGTTGTTCCACCACATCGAATAGCTACGGCCTCAGAAGTCAACGAGAGAAGCCTTAGATACAGTATAAATATAACAGTTTTTCCATCGTATATAACGAATAATAGCAACCAGAGTGAAAGTTATGGTCATTTCTACGTTCCGGGCAACGTAGGCTTCACTCTAGAGCGTTGCTCCACCAGATCGTATAGTTAGGGCCTTAGATGTCAACGCCCGAAGCATAAAATACAAAATAAATAGAACGGTTTTTCCATTGTATAAAACGAATAAATGCTACCAGTGTAAAAGTTATGGTCTTTTCCACGTTCCGGGCAACCTAGGCTTCACTCTAGGGCGTTGTTGCACCAGATCGAATAGTACGGGCCTAAGAAGTCAACGCCAGAAGCATAAAATACAATATATATATAACAGTTTTTCCATCGTATAAAACGAATAATAGAAACCAGTGTGAAAGTTATGGTCATTTCTACGTTTCGAGCGGCCTAGGCATCACTCTAGGGCGGTGCTCCACCAGATCAAACAGTTAGGGCCTTAGAAGTCAACGCCCGTAGCATTAAATACAAAATAAATACAACAGTTTTTCCATTGTATAAAACGAATAATTGCTACAAGTGTAAAAGTTATGGTTATTTCTACGTCTCGGGCAACCTAGGCTTCACCCTAGGCCGTTGTTCCACCAGATCAAACAGTTAGGGCCTAAGATGTGAACGCCAGAAGCATAAAATACAATATAAGTACAACAGTTTTTCCATCAAATAAAACGAATGATAGCAACCAGTGTGAAAGTTATGGACATTTCTACGTTCCGGGCAACGTAGGCTTCACTCTAGGGCGTTGCTCCACCAGATCGTATAGTTAGGGCCTTAGATGTCAACGCCCGAAGCATAAAATACAAAATAAATAAAACAGTTTTTCCATCGTATAAAACGTATAATTGCTACCAGTGTGAAAGTTATGGTAATTTCTACGTTCCGCGCAACCTAGGCTTCACTCTAGGGCGTTGCTCCACCAGATCGAATAGTTAGGGCCTAAGAAGTCAACGCCAGAAGCATAAAATACGATATAAATACAACAGCTTTTCCATCGTATAAAACGAATAATTGCAACCAGTGTGAAAGTTATGGTCATTTCAACGTTCCGGGCAACCTAGGCTTCACCCAAGGGCGTTGCTCCAACAGATTGAATAGTTAGGTCCTTAGAAGTCAATGCCCGAAGCATAAAATGCAATAAATATACAACAGCATTACCATCGTGTAAAATGAATAATTGCAAACAGTGTGAAAGATATGGACATTTCTACGTTCCGGGCAACCTAGGCTTCACTCTATGGCGTTCATCCACCACATCGAATAGCTACGGCCTCAGAAGTCAACGCGTGAAGCATAAAATACAATAAAAATACAACAGTTTTTCCATCCTATAACAGGAATAATTGCAACCCGTGTGAAAGTGATGGTCATTTCTACGTTCCAGGCATCCTAGGCTTCACTCTAGGGTGTTGTTCCACCAGATCGAATAGTTAGGACCTAAGAAGTCAACGCCAGAAGCATAAAATACAATATAAATATAACAGTTTTTCCATCAAATAAAACGAATGATAGCAACCAGTGTGAAAGTTATGGACATTTCTACGTTCCGGGCAACGTAGGCTTCACTCTAGGGCGTTGCTCCACCAGATCGTATAGTTAGGGCCTTAGATGTCAACGCCCGAAGCATAAAATACAAAATAAATAAAACAGTTTTTCCATCGTATAAAACGTATAATTGCTACCAGTGTGAAAGTTATGGTCATTTCTACGTTCCGCGCAACCTAGGCTTCACTCTAGGGCGTTGCTCCACCAGATCGAATAGTTAGGGTCTTAGAAGTCAACGCCCGAAGCATAAAATACAAAATAAATGGAACAGTTTTTCCATCGTATAAAACGAATAATTGCTACCTGTGTGAAAGTTATGGTCATTTCTACTTTCCGGGCAACCTACGCTTTACCCTAGTGCGTTGTTCCACCAGATGGAATAGTTACCGCCTAAGAAGTCATCGCCAGAAGCATAAAATACGATATAAATACAACAGCTTATCCATCGTATAAAACGAATAATTGCAACCGGTGTGAAAGTTATGGTCATTTCTACATTCCGGGCAACCTAGGATTCACCCTAGGGCGTTGTTCCACCACATCGAATAGCTACGGCCTCAGAAGTCAACGAGAGAAGCCTAAGATACAGTATAAATATAACAGTTTTTCCATCGTATATAACGAATAATAGCAACCAGAGTGAAAGTTATGGTCATTTCTACGTTCCGGGCAACGTAGGCTTCACTCTAGAGCGTTGCTCCACCAGATCGTATAGTTAGGGCCTTAGATGTCAACGCCCGAAGCATAAAATACAAAATAAATAGAACGGTTTTTCCATTGTATAAAACGAATAAATGCTACCAGTGTAAAAGTTATGGTCTTTTCCACGTTCCGGGCAACCTAGGCTTCACTCTAGGGCGTTGTTGCACCAGATCGAATAGTACGGGCCTAAGAAGTCAACGCCAGAAGCATAAAATACAATATATATATAACAGTTTTTCCATCGTATAAAACGAATAATAGAAACCAGTGTGAAAGTTATGGTCATTTCTACGTTTCGAGCGTCCTAGGCATCACTCTAGGGCGGTGCTCCACCAGATCAAACAGTTAGGGCCTTAGAAGTCAACGCCCGTAGCATTAAATACAAAATAAATACAACAGTTTTTCCATTGTATAAAACGAATAATTGCTACAAGTGTAAAAGTTATGGTTATTTCTACGTCTCGGGCAACCTAGGCTTCACCCTAGGCCGTTGTTCCACCAGATCAAACAGTTAGGGCCTAAGATGTGAACGCCAGAAGCATAAAATACAATATAAGTACAACAGTTTTTCCATCAAATAAAACGAATGATAGCAACCAGTGTGAAAGTTATGGACATTTCTACGTTCCGGGCAACGTAGGCTTCACTCTAGGGCGTTGCTCCACCAGATCGTATAGTTAGGGCCTTAGATGTCAACGCCCGAAGCATAAAATACAAAATAAATAAAACAGTTTTTCCATCGTATAAAACGTATAATTGCTACCAGTGTGAAAGTTATGGTAATTTCTACGTTCCGCGCAACCTAGGCTTCACTCTAGGGCGTTGCTCCACCAGATCGAATAGTTAGGGCCTAAGAAGTCAACGCCAGAAGCATAAAATACGATATAAATACAACAGCTTTTCCATCGTATAAAACGAATAATTGCAACCAGTGTGAAAGTTATGGTCATTTCAACGTTCCGGGCAACCTAGGCTTCACCCAAGGGCGTTGCTCCAACAGATTGAATAGTTAGGTCCTTAGAAGTCAATGCCCGAAGCATAAAATGCAATAAATATACAACAGCATTACCATCGTGTAAAATGAATAATTGCAAACAGTGTGAAAGATATGGACATTTCTACGTTCCGGGCAACCTAGGCTTCACTCTATGGCGTTCATCCACCACATCGAATAGCTATGGCCTCAGAAGTCAACGCGTGAAGCATAAAATACAATAAAAATACAACAGTTTTTCCATCCTATAACAGGAATAATTGCAACCCGTGTGAAAGTGATGGTCATTTCTACGTTCCAGGCATCCTAGGCTTCACTCTAGGGTGTTGTTCCACCAGATCGAATAGTTAGGACCTAAGAAGTCAACGCCAGAAGCATAAAATACAATATAAATATAACAGTTTTTCCATCAAATAAAACGAATGATAGCAACCAGTGTGAAAGTTATGGACATTTCTACGTTCCGGGCAACGTAGGCTTCACTCTAGGGCGTTGCTCCACCAGATCGTATAGTTAGGGCCTTAGATGTCAACGCCCGAAGCATAAAATACAAAATAAATAAAACAGTTTTTCCATCGTATAAAACGTATAATTGCTACCAGTGTGAAAGTTATGGTCATTTCTACGTTCCGCGCAACCTAGGCTTCACTCTAGGGCGTTGCTCCACCAGATCGAATAGTTAGGGTCTTAGAAGTCAACGCCCGAAGCATAAAATACAAAATAAATGGAACAGTTTTTCCATCGTATAAAACGAATAATTGCTACCTGTGTGAAAGTTATGGTCATTTCTACTTTCCAGGCAACCTACGCTTTACCCTAGTGCGTTGTTCCACCAGATGGAATAGTTACCGCCTAAGAAGTCATCGCCAGAAGCATAAAATACGATATAAATACAACAGCTTATCCATCGTATAAAACGAATAATTGCAACCGGTGTGAAAGTTATGGTCATTTCTACGTTCCGGGCAACCTAGGATTCACCCTAGGGCGTTGTTCCACCACATCGAATAGCTACGGCCTCAGAAGTCAACGAGAGAAGCCTAAGATACAGTATAAATATAACAGTTTTTCCATCGTATATAACGAATAATAGCAACCAGAGTGAAAGTTATGGTCATTTCTACGTTCCGGGCAACGTAGGCTTCACTCTAGGGCGCTGCACCACCAGATCAAACAGTTAGGGCCTTAGAAGCCAACACCCGAAGCATTAAATACAAAATAAATAGAACAGTTTTTCCATTGTATAAAGCGAATAATTGCTACCAGTGTAAAAGTTATTGTCATTTCTACGTTCCGGGCAGCCTAGGCTTCACCCTCGGCCGTTGTTCCACCATATCGAATAGTTCGGGCCTAAGAAGTGAACGCCAGAAGCATAAAATACAATATAAATACAACAGTTTTTCCATCGTATAAAACGAATAATTGCAACCAGTATGAAACTTATGGTCATTTCTACTTTCCTGGCAACCTAGGCTTCACCCTAGGGCGTTGCTCCAACAGATTGAATAGTTAGGGCCTTGGAAGTCAACGCCCGAAGCATAAAAGGCAATAAAAATACAACAGTTTTTCCATCGTATAACACGATTAATTGCAACCAGTTTGAAAGTGATGGCCAAGTCTACGTTCCGGGCAACCTAGGCTTCACTCTAGGGCGTTGCTCCTCCAGATCGAATGGTTAGTGCCTTAGAAGTCAACGCCAGAAGCATAAAATACAATATAAATACAACAGCTTTTCGATTGTATAACAGGAATAATTGCAACCAGTGTGAAAGTGATGGTCATTTCTAAGATCCGGGTAACCCAGGTTTCACTATAGGGCATTACTCCACCACATCGAATAGCTACGGCCGTAGAAGTCAACGCCTGAAGCATAAAATGCAACAAAAATACAACTATTTTTTCATCGTATAACACGAATAATTGCAGCAAGCGTGAAGGTAATGGTCATTTCTACGTTCCGGCCACCCTAGGCATCACTCTTGGGCGTTGTTCCACCAGATGGAATAGTTAGGGCCTAAGAAGTCAACGCCAGAAGCATAAAATACGATATAAATACAACAGCTTTTCCATCGTATAAAACGTATAATTGCTACCAGTGTGAAAGTTATGGTCATTTCTACGTTCCGAGCGGCCTAGGCTTCACTCTAGGGCGGTGTTCCACCAGATCAAACACTTAGGGCCTTAGAAGTCAACGCCCGTAGCATTAAATACAAAATAAATACAACAGTTTTTCCATTGTATAAAACGAATAATTGCTACCAGTGTAAAAGTTATGGTCATTTCTACGTCTCGGGCAACCTAGGCTTCACCCTAGGCCGTTGTTCCACCAGATCAAACAGTTAGGGCCTAAGAAGTGAACGCCAGAAGCATAAAATACTATATAAATACAACAGTTTTTCCATCAAATAAAACGAATGATAGCGACCAGTGTGAAAGTTATGATCATTTCTACGTTCCGGGCAACGTAGGCTTCACTCTAGGGCGTTGCTCCACCAGATCGTATAGTTAGGGCCTTAGATGTCAACGCCCGAAGCATAAAATACAAAATAAATAAAACAGTTTCTCCATCGTATAAAACGTATAATTGCTACCAGTGTGAAAGTTATGGTCATTTCTACGTTCCGCGCAACCTAGGCTTCACTCTAGGGCGTTGCTCCACCAGATCGAATAGTTAGGGCCTTAGAAGTCAACGCCCGAAGCATAAAATACAAAATAAATAATACAGTTTTTCCATGGTATAAAACGAATAATTGCTACCAGTGTGAAAGTAATGGTCATTTCTACGTACCGGGCAACCTAGGCTCCACTCTAGGGCGTTGTTCCTCCAGATCGAATGGTTAGTGCCTTAGAAGTCAACGCCAGAAGCATAAAATACAATATAAATACAACAGCTTTTCGATTGTATAACAGGAATAATTGCAACCAGTGTGAAAGTGATGGTCATTTCTACGATCCGGGTAACCCAGGTTTCACTATAGGGCATTACTCCACCACATCGAATAGCTACGGCCGTAGAAGTCAACGCCTGAAGCATAAAATGCAATAAAAATACAACTATTTTTTCATCGTATAACACGAATAATTGCAGCAAGCGTGAAGGTAATGGTCATTTCTACGTTCCGGGCACCCTAGGCATCACTCTTGGGCGTTGTTCCACCAGATGGAATAGTTAGGGCCTAAGAAGTCAACGCCAGAAGCATAAAATACGATATAAATACAACAGCTTTTCCATCGTATAAAACGAATAATGGTAACCAGTGTGAAAGTTATGGTCATTTCTACGTTCCGGGCAACCTAGGCTTCACTCTAGGACGATGCTCCACCAGATCGAATAGTTAGGGCCTAAGAAGTCAACGCCAGAAGCATAAAATACAATAAAGATGCAACAGTTGTTCCATTGTTTAACAGGAATAATTGCAAACAGTGTTAAAGTACAGGTCATTTCTACGTTCCGTGCAAGCTAGGCTTCACTCTAGGGCGTTGTTCCACCAGATCGAATAGTTAGGAACTAAGAAGTCAACGCCAGAAGCATAAAATACAATAAAGATGCAACAGTTGTTCCATTGTTTAACAGGAATAATTGCAACCCGTGTGAAAGTGATGGTCATTTCTACGTTCCAAGCAACCTAGGCTTCACTCTAGGGCGTTGTTGCACCAGATCGAATAGTTCGGGCCTAAGAAGTCAACGCCAGAAGCATAAAATACAATATACATATAACAGTTTTTCCATCGTATAAAACGAATAATAGAAACCAGTGTGAAAGTTATGGTCATTTCTACGTTCCGAGCGGCCTAGGCTTCACTCTAGGGCGGTGTTCCACCAGATCAAACAGTTAGGGCCTTAGAAGTCAACGCCCGTAGCATTAAATACAAAATAAATAGAACAGTTTTTCCATTGTATAAAACGAATAATTGCTACCAGTGTAAAAGTTATGGTCATTTCTACGTCTCGGGCAACCTAGGCTTCACCCTAGGCCGTTGTGCCACCAGATCAAACAGTTAGGGCCTAAGAAGTGAACGCCAGAAGCATAAAATACAATATAAATACAACAGTTTTTCCATCAAATAAAACGAATGATAGCGACCAGTGTGAAAGTTATGATCATTTCTACGTTCCGGGCAACGTAGGCTTCACTCTAGGGCGTTGCTCCACCAGATCGTATAGTTAGGGCCTTAGATGTCAACGCCCGAAGCATAAAATACAAAATAAATAAAACAGTTTCTCCATCGTATAAAACGTATAATTGCTACCAGTGTGAAAGTTATGGTCATTTCTACGTTCCGCGCAACCTAGGCTTCACTCTAGGGCGTTGCTCCACCAGATTGAATAGTTAGGGCCTTAGAAGTCAACGCCCGAAGCATAAAATACAAAATAAATAATACAGTTTTTCCATGGTATAAAACGAATAATTGCTACCAGTGTGAAAGTAATGGTCATTTCTACGTACCGGGCAACCTAGGCTCCACTCTAGGGCGTTGCTCCTCCAGATCGAATGGTTAGTGCCTTAGAAGTCAACGCCAGAAGCATAAAATACAATATAAATACAACAGCTTTTCGATTGTATAACAGGAATAATTGCAACCAGTGTGAAAGTGATGGTCATTTCTAAGATCCGGGTAACCCAGGTTTCACTATAGGGCATTACTCCACCACATCGAATAGCTACGGCCGTAGAAGTCAACGCCTGAAGCATAAAATGCAACAAAAATACAACTATTTTTTCATCGTATAACACGAATAATTGCAGCAAGCGTGAAGGTAATGGTCATTTCTACGTTCCGGCCACCCTAGGCATCACTCTTGGGCGTTGTTCCACCAGATGGAATAGTTAGGGCCTAAGAAGTCAACGCCAGAAGCATAAAATACGATATAAATACAACAGCTTTTCCATCGTATAAAACGTATAATTGCTACCAGTGTGAAAGTTATGGTCATTTCTACGTTCCGAGCGGCCTAGGCTTCACTCTAGGGCGGTGTTCCACCAGATCAAACACTTAGGGCCTTAGAAGTCAACGCCCGTAGCATTAAATACAAAATAAATACAACAGTTTTTCCATTGTATAAAACGAATAATTGCTACCAGTGTAAAAGTTATGGTCATTTCTACGTCTCGGGCAACCTAGGCTTCACCCTAGGCCGTTGTTCCACCAGATCAAACAGTTAGGGCCTAAGAAGTGAACGCCAGAAGCATAAAATACTATATAAATACAACAGTTTTTCCATCAAATAAAACGAATGATAGCGACCAGTGTGAAAGTTATGATCATTTCTACGTTCCGGGCAACGTAGGCTTCACTCTAGGGCGTTGCTCCACCAGATCGTATAGTTAGGGCCTTAGATGTCAACGCCCGAAGCATAAAATACAAAATAAATAAAACAGTTTCTCCATCGTATAAAACGTATAATTGCTACCAGTGTGAAAGTTATGGTCATTTCTACGTTCCGCGCAACCTAGGCTTCACTCTAGGGCGTTGCTCCACCAGATCGAATAGTTAGGGCCTTAGAAGTCAACGCCCGAAGCATAAAATACAAAATAAATAATACAGTTTTTCCATGGTATAAAACGAATAATTGCTACCAGTGTGAAAGTAATGGTCATTTCTACGTACCGGGCAACCTAGGCTCCACTCTAGGGCGTTGTTCCTCCAGATCGAATGGTTAGTGCCTTAGAAGTCAACGCCAGAAGCATAAAATACAATATAAATACAACAGCTTTTCGATTGTATAACAGGAATAATTGCAACCAGTGTGAAAGTGATGGTCATTTCTACGATCCGGGTAACCCAGGTTTCACTATAGGGCATTACTCCACCACATCGAATAGCTACGGCCGTAGAAGTCAACGCCTGAAGCATAAAATGCAATAAAAATACAACTATTTTTTCATCGTATAACACGAATAATTGCAGCAAGCGTGAAGGTAATGGTCATTTCTACGTTCCGGGCACCCTAGGCATCACTCTTGGGCGTTGTTCCACCAGATGGAATAGTTAGGGCCTAAGAAGTCAACGCCAGAAGGATAAAATACGATATAAATACAACAGCTTTTCCATCGTATAAAACGAATAATGGTAACCAGTGTGAAAGTTATGGTCATTTCTACGTTCCGGGCAACCTAGGCTTCACTCTAGGACGATGCTCCACCAGATCGAATAGTTAGGGCCTAAGAAGTCAACGCCAGAAGCATAAAATACAATAAAGATGCAACAGTTGTTCCATTGTTTAACAGGAATAATTGCAAACAGTGTTAAAGTACAGGTCATTTCTACGTTCCGTGCAAGCTAGGCTTCACTCTAGGGCGTTGTTCCACCAGATCGAATAGTTAGGAACTAAGAAGTCAACGCCAGAAGCATAAAATACAATAAAGATGCAACAGTTGTTCCATTGTTTAACAGGAATAATTGCAACCCGTGTGAAAGTGATGGTCATTTCTACGTTCCAAGCAACCTAGGCTTCACTCTAGGGCGTTGTTGCACCAGATCGAATAGTTCGGGCCTAAGAAGTCAACGCCAGAAGCATAAAATACAATATACATATAACAGTTTTTCCATCGTATAAAACGAATAATAGAAACCAGTGTGAAAGTTATGGTCATTTCTACGTTCCGAGCGGCCTAGGCTTCACTCTAGGGCGGTGTTCCACCAGATCAAACAGTTAGGGCCTTAGAAGTCAACGCCCGTAGCATTAAATACAAAATAAATAGAACAGTTTTTCCATTGTATAAAACGAATAATTGCTACCAGTGTAAAAGTTATGGTCATTTCTACGTCTCGGGCAACCTAGGCTTCACCCTAGGCCGTTGTGCCACCAGATCAAACAGTTAGGGCCTAAGAAGTGAACGCCAGAAGCATAAAATACAATATAAATACAACAGTTTTTCCATCAAATAAAACGAATGATAGCGACCAGTGTGAAAGTTATGATCATTTCTACGTTCCGGGCAACGTAGGCTTCACTCTAGGGCGTTGCTCCACCAGATCGTATAGTTAGGGCCTTAGATGTCAACGCCCGAAGCATAAAATACAAAATAAATAAAACAGTTTCTCCATCGTATAAAACGTATAATTGCTACCAGTGTGAAAGTTATGGTCATTTCTACGTTCCGCGCAACCTAGGCTTCACTCTAGGGCGTTGCTCCACCAGATCGAATAGTTAGGGCCTTAGAAGTCAACGCCCGAAGCATAAAATACAAAATAAATAATACAGTTTTTCCATGGTATAAAACGAATAATTGCTACCAGTGTGAAAGTAATGGTCATTTCTACGTACCGGGCAACCTAGGCTCCACTCTAGGGCGTTGCTCCTCCAGATCGAATGGTTAGTGCCTTAGAAGTCAACGCCAGAAGCATAAAATACAATATAAATACAACAGCTTTTCGATTGTATAACAGGAATAATTGCAACCAGTGTGAAAGTGATGGTCATTTCTACGATCCGGGTAACCCAGGTTTCACTATAGGGCATTACTCCACCACATCGAATAGCTACGGCCGTAGAAGTCAACGCCTGAAGCATAAAATGCAATAAAAGTACAACTATTTTTTCATCGTATAACACGAATAATTGCAGCAAGCGTGAAGGTAATGGTCATTTCTACGTTCCGGGCACCCTAGGCATCACACTTGGGCGTTGTTCCACCAGATGGAATAGTTAGGGCCTAAGAAGTCAACGCCAGAAGCATAAAATACGATATAAATACAACAGCTTTTCCATCGTATAAAACGAATAATGGTAACCAGTGTGAAAGTTATGGTCATTTCTACGTTCCGGGCAACCTAGGCTTCACTCTAGGACGATGCTCCACCAGATCGAATAGTTAGGGCCTAAGAAGTCAACGCCAGAAGCATAAAATACAATAAAGATGCAACAGTTGTTCCATTGTTTAACAGGAATAATTGCAAACAGTGTTAAAGTACAGGTCATTTCTACGTTCCGTGCAAGCTAGGCTTCACTCTAGGGCGTTGTTCCACCAGATCGAATAGTTAGGAACTAAGAAGTCAACGCCAGAAGCATAAAATACAATAAAGATGCAACAGTTGTTCCATTGTTTAACATGAATATTTGCAAACAGTGTGAAGGTAATGGTCATTTCTACGTTCCGGGTAATCCAGGTTTCACTCTAGGGCGTTGCTCCACCAGATCGAATAGCTAGGGCGTTAGAGGTCAACGCCCGAAGCATAAAATATAAAATAAATAGAACAGCTGTTCCATGTATAAAACGAATAATTGTTTCCAGTGTGAAAGTTATGGTCATTTCTACGTTTCGGGGAACCTAGGCTTCACCATAGGGGGTTGCTCCACCAGATGGAATAGTTGGGGCCTAAGAAGTCAACGCCAGAAGCATAAAATACGATATAAATACAACAGCTTTTCCATCGTATAATACGAATAATGGCAACCAGTGTGAAAGTTATGGTCATTTCTACGTTCCGGGCAACCTAGGCTTCACTCTAGGCTGTTGCTCCACCAGATCGAATAGCTAGGGCCTAAGAAGTCAGCGCCCGAAGCATAACATACAAAATAAATACGACAGCTTTTCCATGTATAAAACGAATAATTGCTTCCTGTGTGAAAGTTATGGTCATTTCTACGTTCCGGGCAGCCTAGGCTTCACCAGAGGGCGTTGTTCTACCAGATCGAATAGCTAGGGACTTAGAATTCAATGCCAGAAGCATAAAATGCAATATATATATAACAGCTTTTCCATGTATAAAACGAATAATTGCTACCAGTGTGAAAGAGTTGGTCATTTCTACGTTCCGGGCAACCTAGGCTTCACCCTAGGGCGTTGTTCCACCAGATTTAATAGTTAGGGCCTAAGAAGTCAACGCCAGAAGCATAAAATACAAATAAATACAACAGTTTTTCCATCGTATAAAACGAATAATTGCAACCAGTATGAAACTTATGGTCATTTCTACTTTCGGGGCAACCTAGGCTTCACTCTATGGCGTTCTACCACCACGTCGAATAGCTACGGCCACAGAAATCAACGCCTGATGTATAAAATACAATAAATATACAACAGTCTTTCCATCCTATAACAGGAATAATTGCAACCCGTGTGAAAGTGATGGTCATTTCTACGTTCCAAGCAACATAGGCTTCACTCTAGGGCGTTGTTGCACCAGATCGAATAGTTCGGGCCTAAGAAGTCAACGCCAGAAGCATAAAATACAATATACATATAACAGTTTTTCCATCGTATAAAACGAATAATAGAAACCAGTGTGAAAGTTATGGTCATTTCTACGTTCCGAGCGGCCTAGGCTTCACTCTAGGGCGGTGCTCCACCAGATCAAACAGTTAGGGCCTTAGAAGTCAACGCCCGTAGCATTAAATACAAAATAAATAGAACAGTTTTTCCATTGTATAAAACGAATAATTGCTACCAGTGTAAAAGTTATGGTCATTTCTACGTCTCGGGCAACCTAGGCTTCACCCTAGGCCGTTGTTCCACCAGATCAAAGAGTTAGGGCCTAAGAAGTGAACGCCAGAAGCATAAAATACAATATAAATACAACAGTTTTTCCATCAAATAAAACGAATGATAGCAACCAGTGTGAAAGTTATGATCATTTCTACGTTCCGGGCAACGTAGGCTTCACTCTAGGGCGTTGCTCCACCAGATCGTATAGTTAGGGCCTTAGATGTCAACGCCCGAAGCATAAAATACAAAATAAATAAAACAGTTTCTCCATCGTATAAAACGTATAATTGCTGCCAGTGTGAAAGTTATGGTCATTTCTACGTTCCGGGCAACCTAGGCTTCACCCTAGGGCGTTGCTCCAACAGATTGAATAGTTAGGGCCTTAGAAGTCAATGCCCGAAGCATAAAATGCGATAAAAATACAACAGTTTTTCCATCATATAACAGGAATAATTGCAACCAGTTTGAAAGTGATGGTCATTTCTACGTTCCGGGCGATCTAGGCTTCACTCTAGCGCGTTGATCCACTAGACGGAATAGTTAGTGCCTTAGAAGTCAACGCTGGATGCATAAAATACAATATAAATACAGCAGCTTTTCCATCGTATAAAACTAATAATTGCAACCAATATGAAAGTTAACGTCATTTCTGCTTTCCGGGCAACCTAGGCTTCACCCTAGGGCGTTGCTCCAACAGATTGAATAGTTAGGGCCTTAGAAGTCAACGCCCGAAGCATAAAATACAAAATAAATGAAACAGTTTTTCCATCGTATAAAACGAATAATTGCTACCAGTGTGAAAGTTATGGTCATTTCTACTTTCCGGGCAACCTACGCTTTACCCTAGGGCGTTGTTCCACCAGATGGAACAGTTACGGCCTAAGAAGTCAACGCCAGAAGCATAAAATACGATATAAATACAACAGCTTATCCATCGTATAAAACGAATAATTGCAACCAGTGTGAAAGTTATGGTCATTTCTACGTTCCGGGCAACCTAGGATTCACCCTAGGGCGCTGTTCCACCACATCGAATAGCTACGGCCTCAGAAGTCAACGACAGAAGCATAAAATACAATATAAATATAACAGTTTTTCCATCGTATATAACGAATAATAGCAACCAGTGTGAAAGTTATGGTCATTTCTACGTTCCGGGCAACCTAGGCTTCACCCTAGGGCGTTGCTCCACCACATCAAACAGTTAGGGCCTTAGAAGTCAACGCCCCAAACATAAAATGCAAAATAAATATAACAGTTTTTCCATCGTATGAAACGAATAATAGCAACCAGTGTGAAAGTTATGGTCACTTCTACGTTCCGGGCAACCTAGGCTTCACTCTAAGGCGTTGCTCCACCAGATCAAACAGTTAGGGCCTTAGAAGCCAACGCCCGAAGCATTAAATACAAAATAAATAGAACAGTTTTTCCATTGTATAAAACGAATAATTGCTACCAGTGTAAAAGTTATGGTCATTTCTACGTTCCGGGCAACCTAGGGTTCACCCTAGGGCGTTGTTCCACCAGATGGAATAGTTAGGGCCTAAGAAGTCAACGCCAGAAGCATAAAATACGATATAGATACAACAGCTTTTCCATCGTATAACAGGAATAATTGCAACCAGTTTGAGAGTGATGGTCATTTCTACGTACCGGGCAACATACGCTTCACTCTAGGGCGTTAGGCCACCAGATCCAATACTTAGGGCCTAAGAAGTCAACGCCAGAAGCACAAAATTAAGAATAAATGGAACAGTTTTCCATTGTATAGAACGAATAATTGCAACCAGTGTGAAAGTTATGGTAATTTCTACGTTCCGGGCAACCTGGGCTTCACTCTAGGGCGTTGGTCCAACATATCGAATAGTTAGGGCCTAAGAAGTCACCGCCAGAAGCATAAAACACAATATAAATAAAACAGTTTTTCCATCGTATAAAACGAATAATTGCAATCAGTGTGAAAGTAATGATCATTTCGACGTTTCGGGCATCCTAGATTTAACTGTGAGGCATTGCTCCACCAGATCGAATACGTAGCGCCATAGAAGTCAACGCCAGAAGCATAGAGTACAATAAAAATGCAACAGCTTGTCCATCGTATAACAGGAATAACTGCAACCAGTGTGAAAGTGATGGTCATTTCTACGTTTCGGGCAACCTAGGCTTCACTCTAGGGCGTTGCTCCGCCAGATCGAATAGTTAGGGCCTGAGAAGTCAGCGCAAGAAGCATAAAGTACAATATAAATACAACACCTTTTCCATCGTATAACAGGGATAATTGCAACCAGTGTTAAGGTTATGGTCATTTCTACGTTCCGGGCAACCTAGGCTTCATTCTAGGGCGTTGCTCCACTAGATCGAATAGTTAGGGCCTTAGAAGTCAACGCCAGAAGCATAAAATACGATATAGATACAACAGTTTTTCCATTGTATAAAACGAATAATTGCAACCTGTGTGAAAGTAATGGCCATATCTACGTTCCGGGCACCCTAGGCTTCACTCTAAGGCGTTGCTCCACCAGATCAAACAGTTAGGGCCTTAGAAGCCAACGCCCGAAGCATTAAATACAAAATAAATAGAACAGTTTTTCCATTGTATAAAACGAATAATTGCTACCAGTGTAAAAGTTATGGTCATTTCTACGTTCCGGGCAACCTAGGGTTCACCCTAGGGCGTTGTTCCACCAGATGGAATAGTTAGGGCCTAAGAAGTCAACGCCAGAAGCATAAAATACGATATAGATACAACAGCTTTTCCATCGTATAACAGGAATAATTGCAACCAGTTTGAGAGTGATGGTCATTTCTACGTACCGGGCAACATACGCTTCACTCTAGGGCGTTAGGCCACCAGATCCAATACTTAGGGCCTAAGAAGTCAACGCCAGAAGCACAAAATTAAAAATAAATGGAACAGTTTTCCATTGTATAGAACGAATAATTGCAACCAGTGTGAAAGTTATGGTAATTTCTACGTTCCGGGCAACCTGGGCTTCACTCTAGGGCATTGGTCCAACAGATCGAATAGTTAGGGCCTAAGAAGTCACCGCCAGAAGCATAAAACACAATATAAATAAAACAGTTTTTCCATCGTATAAAACGAATAATTGCAATCAGTGTGAAAGTAATGGTCATTTCTACGTTTCTGGCAACATACGCTTCACTCTTGAACGTTGCCCCACGAGATCGAACATCGAGGACCTTAGAAGTCAACGCCAGAAACATAAAATACTATAAAAATGCAACAGTTTTTCCATCGTATAACAGGAATAACTGCAACCAGTGCGAATGTAATGGTCATTTCTACGTTTCGGGCAACATATGCTTCACTCTTGGACGCTGCCCCCGAGATCGAATAGTTAGGGCCTAAGAAGTCAACGCCAGAAGCATAAAATACAAAATAAATAGAACAGTTTTCCATTGTATATAACGAATAATTGCTACCAGTGTGAAAGTTATGGTAATTTCTACGTTCCGGGCAACCTGGGCTTCACTCTAGGGCGTTGGTCCAACAGATCGAATAGTTAGGGCCTAAGAAGTCACCGCCAGAAGCATAAAACACAATATAAATAAAACAGTTTTTCCATCGTATAAAACGAATAATTGCAATCAGTGTGAAAGTAATGATCATTTCGACGTTTCGGGCATCCTAGATTTAACTGTGAGGCATTGCTCCACCAGATCGAATACGTAGCGCCATAGAAGTCAACGCCAGAAGCATAGAGTACAATAAAAATGCAACAGCTTGTCCATCGTATAACAGGAATAACTGCAACCAGTGTGAAAGTGATGGTCATTTCTACGTTTCGGGCAACCTAGGCTTCACTCTAGGGCGTTGCTCCGCCAGATCGAATAGTTAGGGCCTGAGAAGTCAGCGCAAGAAGCATAAAGTACAATATAAATACAACACCTTTTCCATCGTATAACAGGGATAATTGCAACCAGTGTTAAGGTTATGGTCATTTCTACGTTCCGGGCAACCTAGGCTTCATTCTAGGGCGTTGCTCCACTAGATCGAATAGTTAGGGCCTTAGAAGTCAACGCCAGAAGCATAAAATACGATATAGATACAACAGTTTTTCCATTGTATAAAACGAATAATTGCAACCTGTGTGAAAGTAATGGCCATTTCTACGTTCCGGGCACCCTAGGCTTCACTCTACGGCATTGCTCCACCAGGTCGAACAGTAAGGGCCTTAGATAGCATCTCCAGACGCATAAAATACAATAAAAATACAACAGTTCTTCCATCGTATAAAAAGAATACTTGTAACCAGTGTGAAAGTAATGGTCATTTCTACGTTTCGGGCAACATACGCTTCACTCTTGAACGTTGCTCCACCAAATCGAATATCTAGGGCCATAGAAGTCAACGCCCAAAGCATAAAATACAATAAAAGTACAACAGTTTTTCCATCGTATAAAAAGGATAATTGCAACCAGTGTGAATGTTATGGTAATTTCTGCGTTCCGGGTAACCTGGTCTTCACTCTAGGGCGTTGTTCCAACAGATCGAATAGTTAGGGCCCAAGAAGTCACCGCCAGAAGCATAAAATACAATACAAATACAACAGTTTTTCCATCGTATAACAGGAATAATTGCAACCAGTGATAAAGCGCTGTTCATTTCTATGTTCCCGGCAACCTAGGCTTCACTCTAGGGCGTCAGTCCACCAGATCCAATAGTGAGAGCCTAAGAAGTCAACGCCAGGAGCACAAAATACAATAAAGGTACAACAGCTTTTCCATCGTATAACAGGATTAATTGCAACCAGTGTGAAGGTATTGGTCATTTCTACGTTCCGGACAACATAGGCTTCACTCTAGGGCGTTGCTCCTCCACACCGAACACCTACAGCCTTAGAAGTCGACGCCTGAAGCATAAAATGCAATAAAAATACAACAGTTTTTCCATCGTATAAAACGAATAATTGCTACCAGTGTAAAAGTTATGGTCATTTCTACGTTCCTGGCAACCTAGGCTTCACCCTCGGCCGTTGTTCCACCAGATCGAATAGTTCGGGCCTAAGAAGTGAACGCCAGAAGCATAACATACAATATAAATACAACAGTTTTTCCATCGTATAAAACGAATAATTGCAACCACTATGAAAGTTAACGTCATTTCTACTTTCCGAGCAACCTAGGCTTCACCCTAGGGCGTTGCTCCAACAGATTGGATAGTTAGGGCCTTAGAAGTCAATGCCCGAAGCATAAAAGGCAATAAAAATACAACAGTTTTTCCATCGTATGACAGGATTAATTGCAACCAGTTTGAAAGTGATGGCCAATTCTACGTTCCGGGCAACCTAGGCTTCACTCTAGGGCGTTGCTCCACCAGATCGAATGGTTGGTGCCTTAGAAGTCAACGCCAGAAGCATAAAATACAATATAAATACAACAGTTTTTCCAATGTATAAAACGAATAATTGCAACCAGTATGAAACTTATGGTCATTTCTACTTTCCGAGCAACCTAGGCTTCACCCTAGGGCGTTGCTCCAACAGATTGAATAGTTAGGGCCTTAGAGGTCAATGCCCGAATCATTAAATGAAATAAAAATCCAACAGCTTTTCCATTGTATAACGGGAATAATTGCAACCAGTGTGAAGGTAATGGTATGTTCTACGTTCCGGGCAACCTAGGCTTCACTCTAGGGCGGTGCTCCACCAGGTTAAATAGTTAGGGCCTAAGAAGTCAACGCCAGAAGCATAAAATGCAATATAAGTACAACAGTTTACCATCGTATAAAATGAATAATTGCAAACATTGTGAAAGTAATGGTCATTTCTACGTGCCGGGCAACCTAGGCGTCACTCTAGGGCGTTGCTCCACCACAGCTAAAAGCTACGGCCTTAGAAGTCAACGCCAGAAGCATAAAATACAATAAATATGCAACTGATTTTCCATCGTATAGCATGACTAATTGCAACCAGTGCGAAAGTAATGACCATTTCGACGTTTCGGGCATCCTAGGCTTAACTCTGAGGCGTTGCTCCACCAAATCGAAGAAATAGGGCCTTAGAAGTCAACGCCCCAAACATAAAATGCAAAATAAATATAACAGTTTTTCCATCGTATGAAACGAATAATAGCAACCAGTGTGAAAGTTATGGTCAGTTCTACGTTCCGGGCAACCTAGGCTTCACTCTAAGGCGTTGCTCCACCAGATCAAACAGTTAGGGCCTTAGAAGCCAACGCCCGAAGCATTAAATACAAAATAAATAGAACAGTTTTTCCATTGTATAAAACGAATGATTGCTACCAGTGTAAAAGTTATGGTCATTTCTACGTTCCGAGCAACCTAGGGTTCACCCTAGGGCGTTGTTCCACCAGATGGAATAGTTAGGGCCTAAGAAGTCAACGCCAGAAGCATAAAATACGATATAGATACAACAGCTTGTCCATCGTATAACAGGAATAACTGCAACCAGTGTGAAAGTGATGGTCATTTCTACGTTTCGGGCAACCTAGGCTTCACTCTAGGGCGTTGCTCCGCCAGATCAAACAGTTAGAGCCTTAGAAGTCAACGCCCGAAGCATAAAATACAAAATAAATAAAACAGTTTTTCCATCGTATATAACGTATAATTGCTACCAGTGTGAAAGTTATGGTCATTTCTACGTTCCGGGCAACCTAGGCTTCACGCTAGGGCGGTGCTCCACCAGATCAAATAGTTAGGGCCTAAGAAGTCAACGCCAGGAGCATAAAATACAACATAAATACAACAGACTTTCCATCGTATATAATGTATATTTGCAAACAGTGTGAAAGTAATGGTCATTTCTACGTACCGGGCAACCTAGGCTCCACTCTAGGGCGTTGCTCCACCAAATCGAATAGCTAGGGCCTTAGAAGTCAACGCCAGAAGCATAAAATACAATAAAGGTGCAAATGTTTTTCCATCGTATAACAGGAGTAACTGCAAACAGTATGAAAGTACTGGTCATTTCTACGTTCCGGGTAACCTAGGTTTCACTCTAGGGCGTTGCTCCACCAGATCGAATAGCTAGGGAATTAGAATTCAACGCCATAAGAATAAAATACAATATAAGTCCAACAGTTTTTCCATCGTATAAAATGAATAATTGCAACCAGTGTGAAAGTTATGGTCATTTCTACATTTCGAGGAACCTAGGCTTCACTCTAGGGCGTTGCTCCACCTGATCGAATAGTTAGGGCCTTAGAAGTCAACGCCAGAAGCATAAAATACAATAAAGATGCAACAGTTTTTCCATCGTATAACAGGAATAACTGCAAACAGTGTGAAAGTACTGGTCATTTCTACGTTCCGGGTAACCTAGGATTCACTCTAGGGCGTTGCTCCACCAGATCGAATAGCTAGGGACTTAGAATTCAACGCCATAAGAATAAAATGCAATATAAATATAACAGTTTTTCCTTCGTATAAAACGAATATTAGCAACCAGAGTGAAAGTTATGGTCATTTCAACGTTCCGGGCAATCTGGGCTTCACACTAGGGCGTTGCTCCACCAGATCAAACAGTTAGGGCCTTAGAAGTCAACGCCCGAAGCATAAAATACAAAATAAATAGAACGGTTTTTCCATTGTATAAAACGAATAAATGCTACCAGTGTAAAAGTTATGGTCATTTCTACGTCTCGGGCAACCTAGGCATCACCCTGGGCCGTTGTCCCACCAGATCGAATAGTTAGGGCCTTAGAAGTCAACGCCCGAAGCATAAAATACAATATAAGTCCAACAGTTTTTCCATCGTATAAAATGAATAATTGCAACCAGAGTGAAAGTTATGGTCATTTCTACATTTCGAGCAACCTAGTCTTCACTCTAGGGCGTTGCTCCACCTGATCGAATAGTTAGGGCCTTAGAGGTCAACGCCAGAAGCATAAAATACAATAAAGATGCAACAGTTTTTCCATCGTATAACAGGAATAACTGCAAACAGTGTGAAAGTACTGGTCATTTCTACGTTCCGGGTAACCTAGGTTTCACTCTAGGGCTTTGCTCCACCAGATCGAATAGCTAGGGACTTAGAATTCAACGCCATAAGAATAAAATGCAATATAAATATAACAGTTTTTCCATCGTATAAGATGAATATTAGCAACCAGAGTGAAAGTTATGGACATTTCAACGTTCCCGGCAATCTGGGCTTCACACTAGGGCGTTGCTCCTCCAGATCAATCAGTTAGGGCCTTAGAAGTCAACGCCCGAAGCATAAAATGCAAAATAAATAGAACAGTTTTTCCATTGTATAAAACGAATAATTGCTACCAGTGTAAAAGTTATGGTCATTTCTACGTTCCGGACAACCTAGGCTTCACCCTAGGGCGTTCTTCCACCAGATCGAGTAGTTAGGGCCTAAGAAGTGAACGCCAGAAGCATAAAATAGAATATAAATACAAGAGTTTTTCCATCATATAAAACGAATAATTGCAACCAGTATGAAAGTGATGGTCATTTCTACGTACCGGGCAACCTAGGCTTCACTCTAGGGCGTTCTTCCACCAGATCGAGTAGTTAGGGCCTAAGAAGCCAACGCCCGAAGCATTAAATACAAAATAAATAGAACAGTTTTTCCATTGTATAAAACGAATAATTGCTACCAGTGTAAAAGTTATGGTCATTTCTACGTTCCGGGCAACCTAGGGTTCACCCTAGGGCGTTGTTCCACCAGATGGAATAGTTAGGGCCTAAGAAGTCAACGCCAGAAGCATAAAATACGATATAGATACAACAGCTTTTCCATCGTATAACAGGAATAATTGCAACCAGTTTGAGAGTGATGGTCATTTCTACGTACCGGGCAACATACGCTTCACTCTAGGGCGTTAGGCCACCAGATCCAATACTTAGGGCCTAAGAAGTCAACGCCAGAAGCACAAAATTAAAAATAAATGGAACAGTTTTCCATTGTATAGAACGAATAATTGCAACCAGTGTGAAAGTTATGGTAATTTCTACGTTCCGGGCAACCTGGGCTTCACTCTAGGGCATTGGTCCAACAGATCGAATAGTTAGGGCCTAAGAAGTCACCGCCAGAAGCATAAAACACAATATAAATAAAACAGTTTTTCCATCGTATAAAACGAATAATTGCAATCAGTGTGAAAGTAATGGTCATTTCTACGTTTCTGGCAACATACGCTTCACTCTTGAACGTTGCCCCACGAGATCGAACATCGAGGACCTTAGAAGTCAACGCCAGAAACATAAAATACTATAAAAATGCAACAGTTTTTCCATCGTATAACAGGAATAACTGCAACCAGTGCGAATGTAATGGTCATTTCTACGTTTCGGGCAACATATGCTTCACTCTTGGACGCTGCCCCCGAGATCGAATAGTTAGGGCCTAAGAAGTCAACGCCAGAAGCATAAAATACAAAATAAATAGAACAGTTTTCCATTGTATATAACGAATAATTGCTACCAGTGTGAAAGTTATGGTAATTTCTACGTTCCGGGCAACCTGGGCTTCACTCTAGGGCGTTGGTCCAACAGATCGAATAGTTAGGGCCTAAGAAGTCACCGCCAGAAGCATAAAACACAATATAAATAAAACAGTTTTTCCATCGTATAAAACGAATAATTGCAATCAGTGTGAAAGTAATGATCATTTCGACGTTTCGGGCATCCTAGATTTAACTGTGAGGCATTGCTCCACCAGATCGAATACGTAGCGCCATAGAAGTCAACGCCAGAAGCATAGAGTACAATAAAAATGCAACAGCTTGTCCATCGTATAACAGGAATAACTGCAACCAGTGTGAAAGTGATGGTCATTTCTACGTTTCGGGCAACCTAGGCTTCACTCTAGGGCGTTGCTCCGCCAGATCGAATAGTTAGGGCCTGAGAAGTCAGCGCAAGAAGCATAAAGTACAATATAAATACAACACCTTTTCCATCGTATAACAGGGATAATTGCAACCAGTGTTAAGGTTATGGTCATTTCTACGTTCCGGGCAACCTAGGCTTCATTCTAGGGCGTTGCTCCACTAGATCGAATAGTTAGGGCCTTAGAAGTCAACGCCAGAAGCATAAAATACGATATAGATACAACAGTTTTTCCATTGTATAAAACGAATAATTGCAACCTGTGTGAAAGTAATGGCCATTTCTACGTTCCGGGCACCCTAGGCTTCACTCTACGGCATTGCTCCACCAGGTCGAACAGTAAGGGCCTTAGATAGCATCTCCAGACGCATAAAATACAATAAAAATACAACAGTTCTTCCATCGTATAAAAAGAATACTTGTAACCAGTGTGAAAGTAATGGTCATTTCTACGTTTCGGGCAACATACGCTTCACTCTTGAACGTTGCTCCACCAAATCGAATATCTAGGGCCATAGAAGTCAACGCCCAAAGCATAAAATACAATAAAAGTACAACAGTTTTTCCATCGTATAAAAAGGATAATTGCAACCAGTGTGAATGTTATGGTAATTTCTGCGTTCCGGGTAACCTGGTCTTCACTCTAGGGCGTTGTTCCAACAGATCGAATAGTTAGGGCCCAAGAAGTCACCGCCAGAAGCATAAAATACAATACAAATACAACAGTTTTTCCATCGTATAACAGGAATAATTGCAACCAGTGATAAAGCGCTGTTCATTTCTATGTTCCCGGCAACCTAGGCTTCACTCTAGGGCGTCAGTCCACCAGATCCAATAGTGAGAGCCTAAGAAGTCAACGCCAGGAGCACAAAATACAATAAAGGTACAACAGCTTTTCCATCGTATAACAGGATTAATTGCAACCAGTGTGAAGGTATTGGTCATTTCTACGTTCCGGACAACATAGGCTTCACTCTAGGGCGTTGCTCCTCCACACCGAACACCTACAGCCTTAGAAGTCGACGCCTGAAGCATAAAATGCAATAAAAATACAACAGTTTTTCCATCGTATAAAACGAATAATTGCTACCAGTGTAAAAGTTATGGTCATTTCTACGTTCCTGGCAACCTAGGCTTCACCCTCGGCCGTTGTTCCACCAGATCGAATAGTTCGGGCCTAAGAAGTGAACGCCAGAAGCATAACATACAATATAAATACAACAGTTTTTCCATCGTATAAAACGAATAATTGCAACCACTATGAAAGTTAACGTCATTTCTACTTTCCGAGCAACCTAGGCTTCACCCTAGGGCGTTGCTCCAACAGATTGGATAGTTAGGGCCTTAGAAGTCAATGCCCGAAGCATAAAAGGCAATAAAAATACAACAGTTTTTCCATCGTATGACAGGATTAATTGCAACCAGTTTGAAAGTGATGGCCAATTCTACGTTCCGGGCAACCTAGGCTTCACTCTAGGGCGTTGCTCCACCAGATCGAATGGTTGGTGCCTTAGAAGTCAACGCCAGAAGCATAAAATACAATATAAATACAACAGTTTTTCCAATGTATAAAACGAATAATTGCAACCAGTATGAAACTTATGGTCATTTCTACTTTCCGAGCAACCTAGGCTTCACCCTAGGGCGTTGCTCCAACAGATTGAATAGTTAGGGCCTTAGAGGTCAATGCCCGAATCATTAAATGAAATAAAAATCCAACAGCTTTTCCATTGTATAACGGGAATAATTGCAACCAGTGTGAAGGTAATGGTATGTTCTACGTTCCGGGCAACCTAGGCTTCACTCTAGGGCGGTGCTCCACCAGGTTAAATAGTTAGGGCCTAAGAAGTCAACGCCAGAAGCATAAAATGCAATATAAGTACAACAGTTTACCATCGTATAAAATGAATAATTGCAAACATTGTGAAAGTAATGGTCATTTCTACGTGCCGGGCAACCTAGGCGTCACTCTAGGGCGTTGCTCCACCACAGCTAAAAGCTACGGCCTTAGAAGTCAACGCCAGAAGCATAAAATACAATAAATATGCAACTGATTTTCCATCGTATAGCATGACTAATTGCAACCAGTGCGAAAGTAATGACCATTTCGACGTTTCGGGCATCCTAGGCTTAACTCTGAGGCGTTGCTCCACCAAATCGAAGAAATAGGGCCTTAGAAGTCAACGCCCCAAACATAAAATGCAAAATAAATATAACAGTTTTTCCATCGTATGAAACGAATAATAGCAACCAGTGTGAAAGTTATGGTCAGTTCTACGTTCCGGGCAACCTAGGCTTCACTCTAAGGCGTTGCTCCACCAGATCAAACAGTTAGGGCCTTAGAAGCCAACGCCCGAAGCATTAAATACAAAATAAATAGAACAGTTTTTCCATTGTATAAAACGAATGATTGCTACCAGTGTAAAAGTTATGGTCATTTCTACGTTCCGAGCAACCTAGGGTTCACCCTAGGGCGTTGTTCCACCAGATGGAATAGTTAGGGCCTAAGAAGTCAACGCCAGAAGCATAAAATACGATATAGATACAACAGCTTGTCCATCGTATAACAGGAATAACTGCAACCAGTGTGAAAGTGATGGTCATTTCTACGTTTCGGGCAACCTAGGCTTCACTCTAGGGCGTTGCTCCGCCAGATCAAACAGTTAGAGCCTTAGAAGTCAACGCCCGAAGCATAAAATACAAAATAAATAAAACAGTTTTTCCATCGTATATAACGTATAATTGCTACCAGTGTGAAAGTTATGGTCATTTCTACGTTCCGGGCAACCTAGGCTTCACGCTAGGGCGGTGCTCCACCAGATCAAATAGTTAGGGCCTAAGAAGTCAACGCCAGGAGCATAAAATACAACATAAATACAACAGACTTTCCATCGTATATAATGTATATTTGCAAACAGTGTGAAAGTAATGGTCATTTCTACGTACCGGGCAACCTAGGCTCCACTCTAGGGCGTTGCTCCACCAAATCGAATAGCTAGGGCCTTAGAAGTCAACGCCAGAAGCATAAAATACAATAAAGGTGCAAATGTTTTTCCATCGTATAACAGGAGTAACTGCAAACAGTATGAAAGTACTGGTCATTTCTACGTTCCGGGTAACCTAGGTTTCACTCTAGGGCGTTGCTCCACCAGATCGAATAGCTAGGGAATTAGAATTCAACGCCATAAGAATAAAATACAATATAAGTCCAACAGTTTTTCCATCGTATAAAATGAATAATTGCAACCAGTGTGAAAGTTATGGTCATTTCTACATTTCGAGGAACCTAGGCTTCACTCTAGGGCGTTGCTCCACCTGATCGAATAGTTAGGGCCTTAGAAGTCAACGCCAGAAGCATAAAATACAATAAAGATGCAACAGTTTTTCCATCGTATAACAGGAATAACTGCAAACAGTGTGAAAGTACTGGTCATTTCTACGTTCCGGGTAACCTAGGATTCACTCTAGGGCGTTGCTCCACCAGATCGAATAGCTAGGGACTTAGAATTCAACGCCATAAGAATAAAATGCAATATAAATATAACAGTTTTTCCTTCGTATAAAACGAATATTAGCAACCAGAGTGAAAGTTATGGTCATTTCAACGTTCCGGGCAATCTGGGCTTCACACTAGGGCGTTGCTCCACCAGATCAAACAGTTAGGGCCTTAGAAGTCAACGCCCGAAGCATAAAATACAAAATAAATAGAACGGTTTTTCCATTGTATAAAACGAATAAATGCTACCAGTGTAAAAGTTATGGTCATTTCTACGTCTCGGGCAACCTAGGCATCACCCTGGGCCGTTGTCCCACCAGATCGAATAGTTAGGGCCTTAGAAGTCAACGCCCGAAGCATAAAATACAATATAAGTCCAACAGTTTTTCCATCGTATAAAATGAATAATTGCAACCAGAGTGAAAGTTATGGTCATTTCTACATTTCGAGCAACCTAGTCTTCACTCTAGGGCGTTGCTCCACCTGATCGAATAGTTAGGGCCTTAGAGGTCAACGCCAGAAGCATAAAATACAATAAAGATGCAACAGTTTTTCCATCGTATAACAGGAATAACTGCAAACAGTGTGAAAGTACTGGTCATTTCTACGTTCCGGGTAACCTAGGTTTCACTCTAGGGCTTTGCTCCACCAGATCGAATAGCTAGGGACTTAGAATTCAACGCCATAAGAATAAAATGCAATATAAATATAACAGTTTTTCCATCGTATAAGATGAATATTAGCAACCAGAGTGAAAGTTATGGACATTTCAACGTTCCCGGCAATCTGGGCTTCACACTAGGGCGTTGCTCCTCCAGATCAATCAGTTAGGGCCTTAGAAGTCAACGCCCGAAGCATAAAATGCAAAATAAATAGAACAGTTTTTCCATTGTATAAAACGAATAATTGCTACCAGTGTAAAAGTTATGGTCATTTCTACGTTCCGGACAACCTAGGCTTCACCCTAGGGCGTTCTTCCACCAGATCGAGTAGTTAGGGCCTAAGAAGTGAACGCCAGAAGCATAAAATAGAATATAAATACAAGAGTTTTTCCATCATATAAAACGAATAATTGCAACCAGTATGAAAGTGATGGTCATTTCTACGTACCGGGCAACCTAGGCTTCACTCTAGGGCGTTGCTCCACCAGATCGAATAGTTAGGGCCTTAGAAGTCAACGCCCGAAGCATAAAATACAAAATAAATAAAACAGTTTTTCCATCGTATAAAACGAATAATTGCTACCAGTGTGAAATGAATGGTCATTTCTACGTTCCGGGCAACCTAGGCTTCACGCTAGGGCGGTGCTCCACCAGATCAAATAGTTAGGGCCTAAGAAGTCAACGCCAGGAGCATAAAATACAACATAAATACAACAGACTTTCCATCGTATATAATGTATATTTGCAAACAGTGTGAAAGTAATGGTCATTTCTACGTACCGGGCAACCTAGGCTCCACTCTATGGCGTTGCTCCACCAAATCGAATAGCTAGGGCCTTAGAAGTCAACGCCAGAAGCATAAAATACAATAAAGGTGCAAATGTTTTTCCATCGTATAACAGGAATAACTGCAAACAGTATGAAAGTACTGGTCATTTCTACGTTCCGGGTAACCTAGGATTCACTCTAGGGCGTTGCTCCACCAGATCGAATAGCTAGGGACTTAGAATTCAACGCCATAAGAATAAAATGCAATATAAATATAACAGTTTTTCCATCGTATAAAACGAATAATAGAAACCAGTGTGAAAGTTATGGTCATTTCTACGTTCCGGGCAACCTAGGCTTCACTCCAGGGCGTTGCTCCACCAGATCAAACAGTTAGGGCCTTAGAAGTCAACGCCCGAAGCATAAAATACAAAATAAATAAAACAGTTTTTCCATCGTATATAACGTATAATTGCTACCAGTGTGAAAGTTATGGTCATTTCTACGTTCCGCGCAACCTAGGCTTCACTCTAGGGCGTTGCTCCACCAGATCGAATAGTTAGGGCCTTAGAAGTCAACGCCCGAAGCATAAAATACAAAATAAATAAAACAGTTTTTCCATCGTATAAAACGAATAATTGCTACCAGTGTGAAATGAATGGTCATTTCTACGTTCCGGGCAACCTAGGCTTCACGCTAGGGCGGTGCTCCACCAGATCAAATAGTTAGGGCCTAAGAAGTCAACGCCAGGAGCATAAAATACAACATAAATACAACAGACTTTCCATCGTATATAATGTATATTTGCAAACAGTGTGAAAGTAATGGTCATTTCTACGTACCGGGAAACCTAGGCTCCACTCTAGGGCGTTGCTCCACCAAATCGAATAGCTAGGGCCTTAGAAGTCAACGCCAGAAGCATAAAATACAATAAAGGTGCAAACGTTTTTCCATCGTATAACAGGAATAACTGCAAACAGTATGAAAGTACTGGTCATTTCTACGTTCCGGGTAACCTAGGTTTCACTCTAGGGCGTTGCTCCACCAGATCGAATAGCTAGGGAATTAGAATTCAACGCCATAAGAATAAAATACAATATAAGTCCAACAGTTTTTCCATCGTATAAAATGAATAATTGCTACCAGTGTGAAAGTTATGGTCATTTCTACATTTCGAGCAACCTAGGCTTCACTCGAGGGCGTTGCTCCACCTGATCGAATAGTTAGGGCCTTAGAAGTCAAGGCCAGAAGCATAAAATACAATAAAGATGCAACAGTTTTTCCATCGTACAACAGGAATAACTGCAAACAGTGTGAAAGTATTGGTCATTTCTACGTTCCGGGTAACATAGGATTCACTCTAGGGCGTTGCTCCACCAGATCGAATAGCTAGGGACTTAGAATTCAACGCCATAAGAATAAAATGCAATATAAATATAACAGTTTTTCCATCGTATAAAACGAATAATAGAAACCAGTGTGAAAGTTATGGTCATTTCTACGTTCCGGGCAACCTAGGCTTCACTCCAGAGCGTTGCTCCACCAGATCAAACAGTTAGGGCCTTAGAAGTCAACGCCCGAAGCATAAAATACAAAATAAATAAAACAGTTTTTCCATCGTATATAACGTATAATTGCTACCAGTGTGAAAGTTATGGTCATTTCTACGTTCCGCGCAACCTACGCTTCACTCTAGGGCGTTGCTCCACCAGATCGAATAGTTAGGGCCTTAGAAGTCAACGCCCGAAGCATAAAATACAAAATAAATAAAACAGTTTTTCCATCGTATAAAACGAATAATTGCAACCAGTATGAAAGTGATGGTCATTTCTACGTACCGGGCAACCTAGGCTTCACTCTAGGGCGTTGCTCCACCAGATCGAATAGTTAGGGTCTTAGAAGTCAACGCCCGAAGCATAAAATATAAAATAAATAGAACAGTTTTTCCATCGCATAAAACGAATAATTGCTACCAGTGCGAAAGTTATGGTTATTTCTACTTTCCGGGCAACCTAGGCTTCACCCTATGGCGTTGTTCCACCAGATGGAATAGTTAGGGCCTAAGAAGTCAACGCCAGAAGCATAAAATACGATATAAATACAACAGCTTTTCCATCGTATAAGACGAATAATTGCAACCAGTTTGAAAGTGATGGTCATTTCTACGTACCGGGCAACCTAGGCTTCACTCTAGGGCGTTGCTCCTCCTGATCGAATAGTTAGGGCCTTAGAAGTCAACGCCCGAGGCATAAAATACAAAATAAATACAATAGCTTTTCCATCGTATAAAACGAATAATTGCAACCAGTGTGAAAGTTATGGTCATTTCTACGTTCCGGGCAACCTAGGCTTCACCCAAGGGCGTTGCTCCAACAGATTGAATAGTTAGGTCCATAGAAGTCAATGCCCGAAGCATAAAGTGCAATAAATATACAACAGCATTGCCATCGTATAAAATGAATAATTGCAAACAGTGTCAAAGATATGGACATTTCTACGTTCCGGGCAACCTAGGCTTCACTCTATGGCGTCCATCCACCACATCGAATAGCTACGGCCTCGGAAGTCAACGCGTGAAGCATAAAATACAATAAAAATACAACAGTCTTTCCATCCTATAACAGGAATAATTGCAACCCGTGTGAAAGTGATGGTCATTTCTACGTTCCAGGCAACCTAGGCTCCACTCTAGGGCGTTTCTCCACCAAATCGAATAGCTAGGGCCTTAGAAGTCAACGCCCGAAGCATAAAATACAAAATAAATAGAACGGTTTTTCCATTGTATAAAACGAATAAATGCTACCAGTGTAAAAGTTATGGTCTTTTCTACGTTCCGGGCAACCTAGGCTTCTATCTAGGGCGTTGCTCCACCAGATCGAATAGTTAGGGCCTTAGAAGTCGACGCCCGAAGCACAAAATACAAAATAAATGAAACAGTTTTTCCATCGTATAAAACGAATAATTGCTACCAGTGTGAAAGTTATGGCCATTTCTACGTTCCGCGCAACCTAGGCTTCACTCTATGGCGTTCATCCACCAGATCGAATAGCTACGGCCTTAGATGTCAACGCCAGAAGCATAAAATACAATAAAGGTGCAACAGTTTTTCCATCGTATAACAGGAATAACTGCAACCAGTGTGAAAGTACTGGTCATTCCTACGTTCCCGGTAACCTAGGTTTCACTCTAGGGCGTTGCTCCACGAGATCGAAAAGCTAGGGACTTAGAATTCAACGCCAGAAGAATAAAATACAATATAACTACAACAGTTTTTCCATCGTATAAAATGAATATTCGCATACATTGTGAAAGTAATGGTCATTTCTACGTTCCGGGCAACCTATGCGACACTCTAGAGCGTTGCTCCACCACATCTAATAGCTACGGCCTTAAAAGTCAACGCCAGAAGAATAAAATGCAATATAAATACAACTGCATTTCCATCGTATAAAATGAATAATTGCAAACAGTGTCAAAGTAATGGTCATTTGTACGTTCCGGGCAACCTAGGCTTCACCCTCGGCCGTTGTTCCACCAGATCGAATAGTTCGGGCCTAAGAAGTGAACGCCAGAAGCATAAAATACAATATAAATACAACAGTTTTTCCATCGTATAAAACGAACAATAGCAACCAGTGTGAAAGTTATGGATATTTCTACGTTCCGGGCAACCTAGGATTCACCCTAGGTCGCTGTTCCACCACATCGAATAGCTACGGCCTCAGAAGTCAACGACAGAAGCATAAAATACAATATAAATATAACAGTTTATCCATCGTATATAACGAATAATAGCAACCAGTGTGAAAGTTATGGTCATTTCTACGTTCCGGGCAACCTAGGCTTCACCCTAGGGCGTTGCTCCACCACATCAAACAGTTAGGGCCTTAGAAGTCAACGCCCCAAACATAAAATACAAAATAAATATAACAGTTTTTCCATCGTATAAAACGAATAATAGCAACCAGTGTGAAAGTTATGGTCACTTCTACGTTCCGGGCAACCTAGGCTTCACTCTAGGGCGTTGCTCCACCAGATCAAACAGTTAGGGCCTTAGAAGCCAACGCCCGAAGCATTAAATACAAAATAAATAGAACAGTTTTTCCATTGTATAAAACGAATAATTGCTACCAGTGTAAAAGTTATGGTACTTTCTACGTTCCCGGCAACCTAGGCTTCACCCTCGGCCGTTGTTCCACCAGATCGAATAGTTCGTTCCTAAGAAGTGAAAGCCAGAAGCATAAAATACAATATAAATACAACAGTTTTTCCATCGTATAAAACGAATAATTGCAACCAGTATGAAACTTATGGTCATTTATATTTTCCGGGCAACCTAGGCTTCACCCTAGGGCATTGCTCCAACAGATTGAATAGTTAGAGCCTTAGAAGTCAATGCCCGAAGCATAAAATGCAATAAAAATACAACAGTTTTTCCATCATATAACAGCAATAATTGCAACCAGTTTGAGAGTGATGGTCATTTCTACGTACCGGGCAACCTAGGCTTCACTCTAGGGCGTTAGGCCACCAGATCCAATACTTAGGGCCTAAGAAGTCAACGCCAGAAGCACAAAATAAAAAATAAATGGAACAGTTTTCCATTGTATAGAACGAATAATTGCAACCAGTGTGAAAGTTATGGTAATTTCTACGTTCCGGGCAACCTAGGCTTCACTTTAGGGCGTTAGTCCACCAGATCCAATAGTTAGGGCCTAAGAAGTCAACGCCTGGAGCATAAAATACAAAATAATTAAAACAGTTTTCCATTGTATAAAACGAATAATTGCAACCAGTGTGAAAGTTATGTTAATTTCTACGTTCCGGGCAACCTAGGCTTCACTCTAGATCGTTGTTCCAGCAGATCGAATAGTTAGGGCCTAAGAAGTCAACGCCAGAAGCATAAAATACAAAATAAATAGAACAGATTTCCATTGTATAAAACGAATAATTGCAACCAGTGTGAAAGTAATGGTCATTTCTACGTTCCGGGCAACCTAGGCTTCACGCTAGGGCGGTGCTCCACCAGATCAAATAGTTAGGGCCTAAGAAGTCAACGCCAGGAGCATAAAATACAACATAAATACAACAGACTTTCCATCGTATATAATGTATATTTGCAAACAGTGTGAAAGTAATGGTCATTTCTACGTACCGGGCAACCTAGGCTCCACTCTAGGGCGTTGCTCCACCAAATCGAATAGCTAGGGCCTTAGATGTCAACGCCAGAAGCATAAAATACAATAAAGGTGCAAATGTTTTTCCATCGTATAACAGGAATAACTGCAAACAGTATGAAAGTACTGGTCATTTCTACGTTCCGGGTAACCTAGGTTTCACTCTAGGGCGTTGCTCCACCAGATCGAATAGCTAGGGAATTAGAATTCAACGCCATAAGAATAAAATACAATATAAGTGCAACAGTTTTTCCATCGTATAAAATGAATAATTGCTACCAGTGTGAAAGTTATGGTCATTTCTACATTTCGAGCAACCTAGGCTTCACTCTAGGGCGTTGCTCCACCTGATCGAATAGTTAGGGCCTTAGAAGTCAAGGCCAGAAGCATAAAATACAATAAAGACGCAACAGTTTTTCCATCGTACAACAGGAATAACTGCAAACAGTGTGAAAGTACTGGTCATTTCTACGTTCCGGGTAACATAGGATTCACTCTAGGGCGTTGCTCCACCAGATCGAATAGCTAGGGACTTAGAATTCAACGCCATAAGAATAAAATGCAATATAAATATAACAGTTTTTCCATCGTATAAAACGAATAATAGAAACCAGTGTGAAAGTTATGGTCATTTCTACGTTCCGGGCAACCTAGGCTTCACTCCAGGGCGTTGCTCCACCAGATCAAACAGTTAGGGCCCTAGAAGTCAACGCCCCAAGCATAAAATACAAAATAAATAGAACGGTTTTTCCATTGTATAAAACGAACAAATGCTGCCAGTGTAAAAGTTATGGTCTTTTCTACGTTCCGGGCAACCTAGGCTTCAATCTAGGGCGTTGCTCCACCAGATCGAATTGTTAGGGCCTTAGAAGTCAACGCCCGAAGCATAAAATACAAAATAAATGAAACAGTTTTTCCATCGTATAAAACGAATAATTGCTACCAGTGTGAAAGTTATGGTCATTTCTACGTTCCGCGCAACCTAGGCTTCACTCTAGGGCGTTGCTCCACCAGATCGAATAGTTAGGGCCTTAGAAGACAACGCCCGAAGCATAAAATACAAAATAAATAAAACAGCTTTTCCATCGTATAAAACGAATAATTGCTACCAGTGTGAAATGAATGGTCATTTCTGCGTTCCGGGCAACCTAGGCTTCACGCTAGGGCGGTGCTCCACCAGATCAAATAGTTAGGGCCTAAGAAGTCAACGCCAGGAGCATAAAATACGATATAAATACAACAGCTTTTCCATCGTATAAAACGAATAATTGCAACCAGTATGAAACTTATGGTCGCTTCTACTTTCCGGGCAACCTAGGCTTCACTCTATGGCGTTCTACCACCACATCGAATAGCTACGGCCGCAGAAGTCAACGCCTGAAGCATAAAATACAATAAAAATACAACAGTCTTTCCATCCTATAACAGGAATAATTGCAACCCGTGTGAAAGTGATGGTCATTTCTACGTTCCAGGCAACCTAGGCTTCACTCTAGGGCGTTGTTGCACCAGATCGAATAGTTCGGGCCTAAGAAGTCAACGCCAGAAGCATAAAATACAATATAAATATAACAGTTTTTCCATCGTATAAAACGAATAATAGAAACCAGTGTGAAAGTTATGGTCATTTCTACGTTCCGGGCAACCTAGGCTTCACTCCAGGGCGTTGCTCCACCAGATCAAACAGTTAGGGCCTTAGAAGTCAACGCCCCAAGCATAAAATACAAAATAAATAGAACGGTTTTTCCATTGTATAAAACGAATAAATGCTACCAGTGTAAAAGTTATGGTCTTTTCTACGTTCCGGGCAACCTATGCTTCAATCTAGGGCGTTGCTCCACCAGATCGAATAGTTAGGGCCTTAGAAGTCAACGCCCGAAGCATAAAATACAAAATAAATAAAACAGTTTTTCCATCGTATAAAACGAATAATTGCTACCAGTGTGAAAGTTATGGTCATTTCTACGTTCCGCGCAACCTAGGCTTCACTCTAGGGCGTTGCTCCACCAGATCGAATAGTTAGGGCCTTAGAAGTCAACGCCCGAAGCATAAAATACAAAATAAATAAAACAGTTTTTCCATCGTATAAAACGAATAATTGCTACCAGTGTGAAATGAATGGTCATTTCTACGTTCCGGGCAACCTAGGCTTCACGCTAGGGCGGTGCTCCACCAGATCAAATAGTTAGGGCCTAAGAAGTCAACGCCAGGAGCATAAAATACAACATAAATACAACAGCCTTTCCATCGTATATAATGTATATTTGCAAACAGTGTGAAAGTAATGGTCATTTCTACGTACCGGGCAACCTAGGCTCCACTCTATGGCGTTGCTCCACCAAATCGAATAGCTAGGGCCTTAGAAGTCAACGCCAGAAGCATAAAATACAATAAAGGTGCAAATGTTTTTCCATCGTATAACAGGAATAACTGCAAACAGTATGAAAGTACTGGTCATTTCTACGTTCCGGGTAACCTAGGTTTCAGTCTAGGGCGTTGCTCCACCAGATGGAATAGCTAGGGAATTAGAATTCAACGCCATAAGAATAAAATACAATATAAGTCCAACAGTTTTTCCATCGTATAAAATGAATAATTGCTACAAGTGTGAAAGTTATGGTCATTTCTACATTTCGAGCAACCTAGGCTTCACTCTAGGGCGTTGCTCCACCTGATCGAATAGTTAGGGCCTTAGAAGTCAAGGCCAGAAGCATAAAATACAATAAAGATGCAACAGTTTTTCCATCGTACAACAGGAATAACTGCAAACAGTATGAAAGTACTGGTCATTTCTACGTTCCGGGTAACCTAGGATTCACTCTAGGGCGTTGCTCCACCAGATCGAATAGCTAGGGACTTAGAATTCAACGCCATAAGAATAAAATGCAATATAAATATAACAGTTTTTCCATCGTATAAAACGAATAATAGAAACCAGTGTGAAAGTTATGGTCATTTCTACGTTCCGGGCAACCTAGGCTTCACTCCAGGGCGTTGCTCCACCAGATCAAACAGTTAGGGCCTTAGAAGTCAACGCCCGAAGCATAAAATACAAAATAAATAAAACAGTTTTTCCATCGTATATAACGTATAATTGCTACCAGTGTGAAAGTTATGGTTATTTCTACTTTGCGGGCAACCTAGGCTTCACCCTATGGCGTTGTTCCACCAGATGGAATAGTTAGGGCCTAAGAAGTCAACGCCAGAAGCATAAAATACGATATAAATACAACAGCTCTTCCATCGTATAAGACGAATAATTGCAACCAGTTTGAAAGTGATGGTCATTTCGTCGTACCGGGCAACCTAGGCTTCACTCTAGGGCGTTGCTCCACCTGATCGAATTGTTAGGGCCTTAGAAGTCAACGCCCGAAGCATAAAATACAAAATAAATAGAACAGTTTTTCCATCGTATAAAAAGAATAATTGCTACCAGTGTGAAAGTTTTGGTCATTTCTACTTTCCGGGCAACCTACGCTTCACCCTAGGGCGTTGTTCCAACAGATGGAATAGTTAGGGCCTAAGAAGTCAACGCCAGAAGCATAAAATACGATATAAATATAACAGTTTTTCCATCGTATAAACGAATAATAGCAACCAGTGTGAAAGTTATGGTCATTTCTACGTACCGGGCAACCTAGGCTTCACACTAGGGCGTTGCTCCACCAGATCAAACAGTTAGGGCCTTAGATGTCAACGCCAGAAGCATAAAATACAATAAAGGTGCAACAGTTTTTCCATCGTATAACAGGAATAACTGCAACCAGTGTGAAAGTACTGGTCATTCCTACGTTCCCGGTAACCTAGGTTTCACTCTAGGGCGTTGCTCCACGAGATCGAAAAGCTAGGGACTTAGAATTCAACGCCAGAAGAATAAAATACAATATAAGTACAACAGTTTTTCCTTCGTATAAAATGAATATTCGCATACATTGTGAAAGTAATGGTCATTTCTACGTTCCGGGCAACCTATGCGACACACTAGAGCGTTGCTCCACCACATCTAATAGCTACGGCCTTAAAAGTCAACGCCAGAAGAATAAAATGCAATATATATACAACTGCATTTCCATCGTATAAAATGAATAATTGCAAACAGTGTCAAAGTAATGGTCATTTGTACGTTCCGGGCAACCTAGGCTTCACTCTAGGGCGTTGCTCCACCGGATCGAATAGTTGAGGGCCTTAGAAGTCAAGGCCAGAAGCATAAAGTACGATATAAATACAACAGCTTTTCCATCGTATAAAACGAATACTAGCAACCAGTGTGAAAGTTCTGGTCATTTCTACGTTCCGGGCAACCTAGGCTTCACTCCAGGGCGTTGCTCCACCAGATCAACAGTTAGGGCCTTAGAAGTCAACGCCCGAAGCATAAAATACAAAATAAATAGAACGGTTTTTCCATTGTATAAAACGAATAATTGCTACCAGTGTGAAAGTTATGGTCATTTCTACGTTCCGCGCAACCTAGGCTTCACTCTAGGGCGTTGCTCCACCAGATCGAATAGTTAGGGCCTTAGAAGACAACGCCCGAAGCATAAAATACAAAATAAATAAAACAGTTTTACCATCGTATAAAACGAATAATTGCTACCAGTGTGAAATGAATGGTCATTTCTACGTTCCGGGCAACCTAGGCTTCACGCTAGGGCGGTGCTCCACCAGATCAAATAGTTAGGGCCTAAGAAGTCAACGCCAGGAGCATAAAATACGATATAAATACAACAGCTTTTCCATCGTATAAAACGAATAATTGCAACCAGTATGAAACTTATGGTCGCTTCTACTTTCCGGGCAACCTAGGCTTCACTCTATGGCGTTCTACCACCACATCGAATAGCTACGGCCACAGAAGTCAACGCCTGAAGCATAAAATACAATAAAAATACAACAGTCTTTCCATCCTATAACAGGAATAATTGCAACCCGTGTGAAAGTGATGGTCATTTCTACGTTCCAGGCAACCTAGGCTTCACTCTAGGGCGTTGTTGCACCAGATCGAATAGTTCGGGCCTAAGAAGTCAACGCCAGAAGCATAAAATACAATATAAATATAACAGTTTTTCCATCGTATAAAACGAATAATAGAAACCAGTGTGAAAGTTATGGTCATTTCTACGTTCCGGGCAACCTAGGCTTCACTCCAGGGCGTTGCTCCACCAGATCAAACAGTTAGGGCCTTAGAAGTCAACGCCCCAAGCATGAAATACAAAATAAATAGAACGGTTTTTCCATTGTATAAAACGAATAAATGCTACCAGTGTAAAAGTTATGGTCTTTTCTACGTTCCGGGCAACCTATGCTTCAACCTAGGGCGTTGCTCCACCAGATCGAATAGTTAGGGCCTTAGAAGTCAACGCCCGAAGCATAAAATACAAAATAAATAAAACAGTTTTTCCATCGTATAAAACGAATAATTGCTACCAGTGTGAAAGTTATGGTCATTTCTACGTTCCGCGCAACCTAGGCTTCACTCTAGGGCGTTGCTCCACCAGATCGAATAGTTAGGGCCTTAGAAGTCAACGCCCGAAGCATAAAATACAAAATAAATAAAACAGTTTTTCCATCGTATAAAACGAATAATTGCTACCAGTGTGAAATGAATGGTCATTTCTACGTTCCGGGCAACCTAGGCTTCACGCTAGGGCGGTGCTCCACCAGATCAAATAGTTAGGGCCTAAGAAGTCAACGCCAGGAGCATAAAATACAACATAAATACAACAGACTTTCCATCGTATATAATGTATATTTGCAAACAGTGTGAAAGTAATGGTCATTTCTACGTACCGGGCAACCTAGGCTCCACTCTATGGCGTTGCTCCACCAAATCGAATAGCTAGGGCCTTAGAAGTCAACGCCAGAAGCATAAAATACAATAAAGGTGCAAATGTTTTTCCATCGTATAACAGGAATAACTGCAAACAGTATGAAAGTACTGGTCATTTCTACGTTCCGGGTAACCTAGGTTTCACTCTAGGGCGTTGCTCCACCAGATCGAATAGCTAGGGAATTAGAATTCAACGCCATAAGAATAAAATACAATATAAGTCCAACAGTTTTTCCATCGTATAAAATGAATAATTGCTACCAGTGTGAAAGTTATGGTCATTTCTACATTTCGAGCAACCTAGGCTTCACTCTAGGGCGTTGCTCCACCTGATCGAATAGTTAGGGCCTTAGAAGTCAAGGCCAGAAGCATAAAATACAATAAAGATGCAACAGTTTTTCCATCGTACAACAGGAATAACTGCAAACAGTATGAAAGTACTGGTCATTTCTACGTTCCGGGTAACCTAGGATTCACTCTAGGGCGTTGCTCCACCAGATCGAATAGCTAGGGACTTAGAATTCAACGCCATAAGAATAAAATGCAATATAAATATAACAGTTTTTCCATCGTATAAAACGAATAATAGAAACCAGTGTGAAAGTTATGGTCATTTCTACGTTCCGGGCAACCTAGGCTTCATTCCAGGGCGTTGCTCCACCAGATCAAACAGTTAGGGCCTTAGAAGTCAACGCCCGAAGCATAAAATACAAAATAAATAAAACAGTCTTTCCATCGTATATAACGTATAATTGCTACCAGTGCGAAAGTTATGGTCATTTCTACGTTCCGCGCAACCTAGGCTTCACTCTAGGGCGTTGCTCCACCAGATCGAATAGTTAGGGCCTTAGAAGTCAACGCCCGAAGCATAAAATACAAAATAAATAAAACAGTTTTTCCATCGTATAAAACGAATAATTGCTACCAGTGTGAAATGAATGGTCATTTCTACGTTCCGGGCAACCAAGGCTTCACGCTAGGGCGGTGCTCCACCAGATCAAATAGTTAGGGCCTAAGAAGTCAACGCCAGGAGCATAAAATACAACATAAATACAACAGACTTTCCATCGTATATACTGTATATTTGCAAACAGTGTGAAAGTAATGGTCATTTCTACGTTCCGGGTAACCTAGGTTTCACTCTAGGGCGTTGCTCCACCAGGTCGAATAGCTAGGGAATTAGAATTCAACGCCATAAGAATAAAATACAATATAAGTCCAACAGTTTTTCCATCGTATAAAATGAATAATTGCAACCAGTGTGAAAGTTATGGTCATTTCTACATTTCGAGCAACCTAGTCTTCACTCTAGGGCGTTGCTCCACCTGATCGAATAGTTAGGGCCTTAGAGGTCAACGCCAGAAGCATAAAATACAATAAAGATGCAACAGTTTTTCCATCGTATAACAGGAATAACTGCAAACAGTGTGAAAGTACTGGTCATTTCTACGTTCCGGGTAACCTAGGTCTCACTCTAGGGCTTTGCTGCACCAGATCGAATAGCTAGGGACTTAGAATTCAACGCCATAAGAATAAAATGCAATATAAATATAACAGTTTTTCCATCGTATAAGACGAATATTAGCAACCAGAGTGAAAGTTATGGACATTTCGACGTTCCCGGCAATCTGGGCTTCACACTAGGGCGCTGCTCCTCCAGATCAATCAGTTAGGGCCTTAGAAGTCAACGCCCGAAGCATAAAATGCAAAATAAATAGAACAGTTTTTCCATTGTATAAAACGAATAATTGCTGCCAGTGTAAAAGTTATGGTCATTTCTACGTTCCGGACAACCTAGGCTTCACCCTAGGGCGTTCTTCCACCAGATCGAATAGTTAGGGCCTAAGAAGTGAACGCCAGAAGCATAAAATACAATATAAATACAAGAGTTTTTCCATCATATAAAACGAATAATTGCAACCAGTATGAAAGTGATGGTCATTTCTACGTACCGGGCAACCTAGGCTTCACTCTAGGGTGTTGTTCCACCAGATCGAATAGTTAGGGCCTGAGAAGCCAACGCCAGAAGCATAAAATACAATATAAATATAACAGTTTTTCCATCGTATAAAACGAGTAATAGCAACCAGTGTGAAAGTTATGGTCATTTCCACGTTCCGGGCAACCTAGGCTCCACTCTAGGGCGTTTCTCCACCAAATCGAATAGCTAGGGCCTTAGAAGTCAACGCCCGAAGCATAAAATACAAAATAAATAGAACGGTTTTTCCATTGTATAAAACGAATAAATGCTACCAGTGTAAAAGTTATGGTCTTTTCTACGTTCCGGGCAACCTAGGCTTCAATCTAGGGCGTTGCTCCACCAGATCGAATAGTTAGGGCCTTAGAAGTCAACGCCCGAAGCACAAAATACAAAATAAATGAAACAGTTTTTCCATCGTATAAAACGAATAATTGCTACCAGTGTGAAAGTTATGGTCATTTCTACGTTCCGCGCAACCTAGGCTTCACTCTAGGGCGTTGCTCCACCAGATCGAATAGTTAGGGGCTTAGAAGTCAACGCCCGAAGCGTAATATACAAAATAAATAAAACAGCTTTTCCATCGTATAAAACGAATAATTGCTACCAGTGTGAAATGAATGGTCATTTCTACGTTCCGGGCAACCTAGGCTTCACGCTAGGGCGGTGCTCCACCAGATCAAATAGTTAGGGCCTAAGAAGTCAACGCCAGGAGCATAAAATACAACATAAATACAACAGACTTTCCATCGTATATAGTGTATATTTGCAAACAGTGTGAAAGTAATGGTCATTTCTACGTACCGGGCAACCTAGGCTCCTCTCTAGGGCGTTGCTCCACCAAATCGAATAGCTAGGGCCTTAGAAGTCAACGCCAGAAGCATAAAATATAAAATAAATAGAACAGTTTTTCCATCGTATAAAACGAATAATTGCTACCAGTGTGAAAGTTATGGTTATTTCTACTTTGCGGGCAACCTAGGCTTCACCCTATGGCGTTGTTCCACCAGATGGAATAGTTAGGGCCTAAGAAGTCAACGCCAGAAGCATAAAATACGATATAAATACAACAGCTCTTCCATCGTATAAGACGAATAATTGCAACCAGTTTGAAAGTGATGGTCATTTCGTCGTACCGGGCAACCTAGGCTTCACTCTAGGGCGTTGCTCCACCTGATCGAATAGTTAGGGCCTTAGAAGTCAACGCCCGAAGCATAAAATACAAAATAAATAGATCAGTTTTTCCATCGTATAAAACGAATAATTGCTACCAGTGTGAAAGTTATGGTCATTTCTACTTTCCGGGCAACCTACGCTTCACCCTAGGGCGTTGTTCCAACAGATGGAATAGTTAGGGCCTAAGAAGTCAACGCCAGAAGCATAAAATACGATATAAATATAACAGTTTTTCCGTCGTATAAAACGAATAATAGCAACCAGTGTGAAAGTTATGGTCATTTCTACGTACCGGGCAACCTAGGCTTCACTCTAGGGCGTTGCTCCACCAGATCAAACAGTTAGGGCCTTAGATGTCAACGCCAGAAGCATAAAATACAATAAAGGTGCAACAGTTTTTCCATCGTATAACAGGAATAACTGCAACCAGTGTGAAAGTACTGGTCATTCCTACGTTCCCGGTAACCTAGGTTTCACTCTAGGGCGTTGCTCCACGAGATCGAAAAGCTAGGGACTTAGAATTCAACGCCAGAAGAATAAAATACAATATAAGTACAACAGTTTTTCCATCGTATAAAATGAATATTCGCATACATTGTGAAAGTAATGGTCATTTCTACGTTCCGGGCAACATATGCGACACTCTAGAGCGTTGCTCCACACATCTAATAGCTACGGCCTTAAAAGTCAACGCCAGAAGAATAAAATGCAATATAAATACAACTGCATTTCCATCGTATAAAATGAATAATTGCAAACAGTGTCAAAGTAATGGTCATTTGTACGTTCCGGGCAACCTAGGCTTCACTCTAGGGCGTTGCTCCACCGGATCGAATAGTTGAGGGCCTTAGAAGTCAACGCCAGAAGCATAAAGTACGATATAAATACAACAGCTTTTCCATCGTATAAAACGAATAATAGCAACCAGTGTGAAAGTTCTGGTCATTTCTACGTTCCGGGCAACCTAGGCTTCACTCCAGGGCGCTGCTCCACCAGATCAACAGTTAGGGCCTTAGAAGTCAACGCCCGAAGCATAAAATACAAAATAAATAGAACGGTTTTTCCATTGTATAAAACGAATAATTGCAACCAGTAAGAAACTTATGGTCATTTCTACTTTCCGGGCAACCTAGGCTTCACTCTATGGCGTTCTACCACCACATCGAATAGCTACGGCCACAGAAGTCAACGCCTGAAGTATAAAATACAATAAAATACAACAGTCTTTCCATCCTATAACAGGAATAATTGCAACCCGTGTGAAAGTGATGGTCATTTCTACGTTCCAGGCAACCTAGCCTTCACTCTAGGGCGTTGTTGCACCAGATCGAATAGTTCGGGCCTATGAAGTCAACGCCAGAAGCATAAAATGCAATAAAAATACAACTATTTTTTCATCGTATAACACGAATAATTGCAGCAAGCGTGAAGGGAATGGTCGTTTCTACGTTCCGGGCACCCTAGGCATCACTCTTGGGCGTTGTTCCACCAGATCGAATAGTTAGGGCCTAAGAAGTCTACGCCAGAAGCATAAAATACGATATAAATACAACAGCTTTTCCATCGTATAAAACGAAGAATGGTAACCAGTGTGAAAGTTATGGTCATTTCTACGTTCCGGGCAACCTAGGCTTCACTCTAGACTGCTGCTCCACCAGATCGAATAGCTAGGGCCTTAGAAGTCAACGCCCGATGCATAAAATACAAAAAAATAGAACAGTTTTTCCATGAGTAAAACGAATAATTGCTACCAGTGTGAAAGTAATGGTCATTTCTACGTTCCGGTCAACCTAGGCGTCATTCTAGGGCGTTGCTCCACCACATCTAATAGCTACGGCCTTAGAAGTCAACGCCAGGAGCATAAAATACAATATAAATACAACAGCTTTTCCATCGTATAAAACGAATAATTGCAACCTGTGTGATGGTTATGGACATATCTACGTTCCGGGCAACCTAGGCTTCACTGTAGGGCGTTGCTCCACCAAATCGAATAGTTAGGGCCTTAGAAGTCAACGCCCGAAGCATAAAATACAATATAAGTACAACAGTTTTTCCATCGTATAAAATGAATGATTGCGGACATTGTGAAAGTAATGGTCATTTCTACGTTCCGGACAACCTACGCGTCACTCTAGGGCGTTGCTGCTCCACATCTGATAGCTACGGCCTTAGAAGTTAACGCCGGAAGCATAAAATACAATATAAATACAACAGCTTTGCCATCGTATAAAATGAATAATTGCAAACAGTGTGAATGTAATGGTCGTTTCTACGTTCCGAGCAACCTAGGCTTCACTCTAGGGCGTTGTTCCACCAGATCGAATAGTTAGGGCCTGAGAAGCCAACGCCAGAAGCATAAAATACAATATAAATATAACAGTTTTTCCATCGTATAAAACGAGTAATAGCAACCAGTGTGAAAGTTATGGTCATTTCCACGTTCCGGGCAACCTAGGCTCCACTCTAGGGCGTTTCTCCACCAAATCGAATAGCTAGGGCCTTAGAAGTCAACGCCCGAAGCATAAAATACAAAATAAATAGAACGGTTTTTCCATTGTATAAAACGAATAAATGCTACCAGTGTAAAAGTTATGGTCTTTTCTACGTTCCGGGCAACCTAGGCTTCAATCTAGGGCGTTGCTCCACCAGATCGAATAGTTAGGGCCTTCGAAGTCAACGCCCGAAGCACAAAATACAAAATAAATGAAACAGTTTTTCCATCGTATAAAACGAATAATTGCTACCAGTGTGAAAGTTATGGTCATTTCTACGTTCCGCGCAACCTAGGCTTCACTCTAGGGCGTTGCTCCACCAGATCGAATAGTTAGGGGCTTAGAAGTCAACGCCCGAAGCGTAAAATACAAAATAAATAAAACAGTTTTTCCATCGTATAAAACGAATAATTGCTACCAGTGTGAAATGAATGGTCATTTCTACGTTCCGGGCAACCAAGGCTTCACGCTAGGGCGGTGCTCCACCAGATCAAATAGTTAGGGCCTAAGAAGTCAACGCCAGGAGCATAAAATACAACATAAATACAACAGACTTTCCATCGTATATACTGTATATTTGCAAACAGTGTGAAAGTAATGGTCATTTCTACGTTCCGGGTAACCTAGGTTTCACTCTAGGGCGTTGCTCCACCAGGTCGAATAGCTAGGGAATTAGAATTCAACGCCATAAGAATAAAATACAATATAAGTCCAACAGTTTTTCCATCGTATAAAATGAATAATTGCAACCAGTGTGAAAGTTATGGTCATTTCTACATTTCGAGCAACCTAGTCTTCACTCTAGGGCGTTGCTCCACCTGATCGAATAGTTAGGGCCTTAGAGGTCAACGCCAGAAGCATAAAATACAATAAAGATGCAACAGTTTTTCCATCGTATAACAGGAATAACTGCAAACAGTGTGAAAGTACTGGTCATTTCTACGTTCCGGGTAACCTAGGTCTCACTCTAGGGCTTTGCTGCACCAGATCGAATAGCTAGGGACTTAGAATTCAACGCCATAAGAATAAAATGCAATATAAATATAACAGTTTTTCCATCGTATAAGACGAATATTAGCAACCAGAGTGAAAGTTATGGACATTTCGACGTTCCCGGCAATCTGGGCTTCACACTAGGGCGCTGCTCCTCCAGATCAATCAGTTAGGGCCTTAGAAGTCAACGCCCGAAGCATAAAATGCAAAATAAATAGAACAGTTTTTCCATTGTATAAAACGAATAATTGCTGCCAGTGTAAAAGTTATGGTCATTTCTACGTTCCGGACAACCTAGGCTTCACCCTAGGGCGTTCTTCCACCAGATCGAATAGTTAGGGCCTAAGAAGTGAACGCCAGAAGCATAAAATACAATATAAATACAAGAGTTTTTCCATCATATAAAACGAATAATTGCAACCAGTATGAAAGTGATGGTCATTTCTACGTACCGGGCAACCTAGGCTTCACTCTAGGGTGTTGTTCCACCAGATCGAATAGTTAGGGCCTGAGAAGCCAACGCCAGAAGCATAAAATACAATATAAATATAACAGTTTTTCCATCGTATAAAACGAGTAATAGCAACCAGTGTGAAAGTTATGGTCATTTCCACGTTCCGGGCAACCTAGGCTCCACTCTAGGGCGTTTCTCCACCAAATCGAATAGCTAGGGCCTTAGAAGTCAACGCCCGAAGCATAAAATACAAAATAAATAGAACGGTTTTTCCATTGTATAAAACGAATAAATGCTACCAGTGTAAAAGTTATGGTCTTTTCTACGTTCCGGGCAACCTAGGCTTCAATCTAGGGCGTTGCTCCACCAGATCGAATAGTTAGGGCCTTAGAAGTCAACGCCCGAAGCACAAAATACAAAATAAATGAAACAGTTTTTCCATCGTATAAAACGAATAATTGCTACCAGTGTGAAAGTTATGGTCATTTCTACGTTCCGCGCAACCTAGGCTTCACTCTAGGGCGTTGCTCCACCAGATCGAATAGTTAGGGGCTTAGAAGTCAACGCCCGAAGCGTAATATACAAAATAAATAAAACAGCTTTTCCATCGTATAAAACGAATAATTGCTACCAGTGTGAAATGAATGGTCATTTCTACGTTCCGGGCAACCTAGGCTTCACGCTAGGGCGGTGCTCCACCAGATCAAATAGTTAGGGCCTAAGAAGTCAACGCCAGGAGCATAAAATACAACATAAATACAACAGACTTTCCATCGTATATAGTGTATATTTGCAAACAGTGTGAAAGTAATGGTCATTTCTACGTACCGGGCAACCTAGGCTCCTCTCTAGGGCGTTGCTCCACCAAATCGAATAGCTAGGGCCTTAGAAGTCAACGCCAGAAGCATAAAATATAAAATAAATAGAACAGTTTTTCCATCGTATAAAACGAATAATTGCTACCAGTGTGAAAGTTATGGTTATTTCTACTTTGCGGGCAACCTAGGCTTCACCCTATGGCGTTGTTCCACCAGATGGAATAGTTAGGGCCTAAGAAGTCAACGCCAGAAGCATAAAATACGATATAAATACAACAGCTCTTCCATCGTATAAGACGAATAATTGCAACCAGTTTGAAAGTGATGGTCATTTCGTCGTACCGGGCAACCTAGGCTTCACTCTAGGGCGTTGCTCCACCTGATCGAATAGTTAGGGCCTTAGAAGTCAACGCCCGAAGCATAAAATACAAAATAAATAGATCAGTTTTTCCATCGTATAAAACGAATAATTGCTACCAGTGTGAAAGTTATGGTCATTTCTACTTTCCGGGCAACCTACGCTTCACCCTAGGGCGTTGTTCCAACAGATGGAATAGTTAGGGCCTAAGAAGTCAACGCCAGAAGCATAAAATACGATATAAATATAACAGTTTTTCCGTCGTATAAAACGAATAATAGCAACCAGTGTGAAAGTTATGGTCATTTCTACGTACCGGGCAACCTAGGCTTCACTCTAGGGCGTTGCTCCACCAGATCAAACAGTTAGGGCCTTAGATGTCAACGCCAGAAGCATAAAATACAATAAAGGTGCAACAGTTTTTCCATCGTATAACAGGAATAACTGCAACCAGTGTGAAAGTACTGGTCATTCCTACGTTCCCGGTAACCTAGGTTTCACTCTAGGGCGTTGCTCCACGAGATCGAAAAGCTAGGGACTTAGAATTCAACGCCAGAAGAATAAAATACAATATAAGTACAACAGTTTTTCCATCGTATAAAATGAATATTCGCATACATTGTGAAAGTAATGGTCATTTCTACGTTCCGGGCAACATATGCGACACTCTAGAGCGTTGCTCCACACATCTAATAGCTACGGCCTTAAAAGTCAACGCCAGAAGAATAAAATGCAATATAAATACAACTGCATTTCCATCGTATAAAATGAATAATTGCAAACAGTGTCAAAGTAATGGTCATTTGTACGTTCCGGGCAACCTAGGCTTCACTCTAGGGCGTTGCTCCACCGGATCGAATAGTTGAGGGCCTTAGAAGTCAACGCCAGAAGCATAAAGTACGATATAAATACAACAGCTTTTCCATCGTATAAAACGAATAATAGCAACCAGTGTGAAAGTTCTGGTCATTTCTACGTTCCGGGCAACCTAGGCTTCACTCCAGGGCGCTGCTCCACCAGATCAACAGTTAGGGCCTTAGAAGTCAACGCCCGAAGCATAAAATACAAAATAAATAGAACGGTTTTTCCATTGTATAAAACGAATAATTGCAACCAGTAAGAAACTTATGGTCATTTCTACTTTCCGGGCAACCTAGGCTTCACTCTATGGCGTTCTACCACCACATCGAATAGCTACGGCCACAGAAGTCAACGCCTGAAGTATAAAATACAATAAAATACAACAGTCTTTCCATCCTATAACAGGAATAATTGCAACCCGTGTGAAAGTGATGGTCATTTCTACGTTCCAGGCAACCTAGCCTTCACTCTAGGGCGTTGTTGCACCAGATCGAATAGTTCGGGCCTATGAAGTCAACGCCAGAAGCATAAAATGCAATAAAAATACAACTATTTTTTCATCGTATAACACGAATAATTGCAGCAAGCGTGAAGGGAATGGTCGTTTCTACGTTCCGGGCACCCTAGGCATCACTCTTGGGCGTTGTTCCACCAGATCGAATAGTTAGGGCCTAAGAAGTCTACGCCAGAAGCATAAAATACGATATAAATACAACAGCTTTTCCATCGTATAAAACGAAGAATGGTAACCAGTGTGAAAGTTATGGTCATTTCTACGTTCCGGGCAACCTAGGCTTCACTCTAGACTGCTGCTCCACCAGATCGAATAGCTAGGGCCTTAGAAGTCAACGCCCGATGCATAAAATACAAAAAAATAGAACAGTTTTTCCATGAGTAAAACGAATAATTGCTACCAGTGTGAAAGTAATGGTCATTTCTACGTTCCGGTCAACCTAGGCGTCATTCTAGGGCGTTGCTCCACCACATCTAATAGCTACGGCCTTAGAAGTCAACGCCAGGAGCATAAAATACAATATAAATACAACAGCTTTTCCATCGTATAAAACGAATAATTGCAACCTGTGTGATGGTTATGGACATATCTACGTTCCGGGCAACCTAGGCTTCACTGTAGGGCGTTGCTCCACCAAATCGAATAGTTAGGGCCTTAGAAGTCAACGCCCGAAGCATAAAATACAATATAAGTACAACAGTTTTTCCATCGTATAAAATGAATGATTGCGGACATTGTGAAAGTAATGGTCATTTCTACGTTCCGGACAACCTACGCGTCACTCTAGGGCGTTGCTGCTCCACATCTGATAGCTACGGCCTTAGAAGTTAACGCCGGAAGCATAAAATACAATATAAATACAACAGCTTTGCCATCGTATAAAATGAATAATTGCAAACAGTGTGAATGTAATGGTCGTTTCTACGTTCCGAGCAACCTAGGCTTCACTCTAGGGCGTTGTTCCACCAGATCGAATAGTTAGGGCCTGAGAAGCCAACGCCAGAAGCATAAAATACAATATAAATATAACAGTTTTTCCATCGTATAAAACGAGTAATAGCAACCAGTGTGAAAGTTATGGTCATTTCCACGTTCCGGGCAACCTAGGCTCCACTCTAGGGCGTTTCTCCACCAAATCGAATAGCTAGGGCCTTAGAAGTCAACGCCCGAAGCATAAAATACAAAATAAATAGAACGGTTTTTCCATTGTATAAAACGAATAAATGCTACCAGTGTAAAAGTTATGGTCTTTTCTACGTTCCGGGCAACCTAGGCTTCAATCTAGGGCGTTGCTCCACCAGATCGAATAGTTAGGGCCTTCGAAGTCAACGCCCGAAGCACAAAATACAAAATAAATGAAACAGTTTTTCCATCGTATAAAACGAATAATTGCTACCAGTGTGAAAGTTATGGTCATTTCTACGTTCCGCGCAACCTAGGCTTCACTCTAGGGCGTTGCTCCACCAGATCGAATAGTTAGGGGCTTAGAAGTCAACGCCCGAAGCGTAAAATACAAAATAAATAAAACAGCTTTTCCATTGTATAAAACGAATAATTGCTACCAGTGTGAAATGAATGGTCATTTCTACGTTCCGGGCAACCTAGGCTTCACGCTAGGGCGGTGCTCCACCAGATCAAATAGTTAGGGCCTAAGAAGTCAACGCCAGGAGCATAAAATACAACATAAATACAACAGACTTTCCATCGTATATAATGTATATTTGCAAACAGTGTGAAAGTAATGGTCATTTCTACGTACCGGGCAACCTAGGCTCCTCTCTAGGGCGTTGCTCCACCAAATCGAATAGCTAGGGCCTTAGAAGTCAACGCCAGAAGCATAAAATATAAAATAAATAGAACAGTTTTTCCATCGTATAAAACGAATAATTGCTACCAGTGTGAAAGTTATGGTTATTTCTACTTTGCGGGCAACCTAGGCTTCACCCTATGGCGTTGTTCCACCAGATGGAATAGTTAGGGCCTAAGAAGTCAACGCCAGAAGCATAAAATACGATATAAATACAACAGCTCTTCCATCGTATAAGACGAATAATTGCAACCAGTTTGAAAGTGATGGTCATTTCGTCGTACCGGGCAACCTAGGCTTCACTCTAGGGCGTTGCTCCACCTGATCGAATAGTTAGGGCCTTAGAAGTCAACGCCCGAAGCATAAAATACAAAATAAATAGAACAGTTTTTCCATCGTATAAAACGAATAATTGCTACCAGTGTGAAAGTTATGGTCATTTCTACTTTCCGGGCAACCTACGCTTCACCCTAGGGCGTTGTTCCAACAGATGGAATAGTTAGGGCCTAAGAAGTCAACGCCAGAAGCATAAAATACGATATAAATATAACAGTTTTTCCATCGTATAAAACGAATAATAGCAACCAGTGTGAAAGTTATGGTCATTTCTACGTACCGGGCAACCTAGGCTTCACTCTAGGGCGTTGCTCCACCAGATCAAACAGTTAGGGCCTTAGATGTCAACGCCAGAAGCATAAAATACAATAAAGGTGCAACATTTTTTCCATCGTATAACAGGAATAACTGCAAACAGTGTGAAAGTACTGGTCATTTCTACGTTCCGGGTAACATAGGATTCACTCTAGGGCGTTGCTCCACCAGATCGAATAGCTAGGGACTTAGAATTCAACGCCATAAGAATAAAATGCAATATAAATATAACAGTTTTTCCATCGTATAAAACGAATAATAGAAACCAGTGTGAAAGTTATGGTCATTTCTACGTTCCGGGCAACCTAGGCTTCACTCCAGGGCGTTGCTCCACCAGATCAAACAGTTAGGGCCTTAGAAGTCAACGCCCGAAGCATAAAATACAAAATAATTAGAACAGTTTTCCATTGTATAAAACGAATAATTGCAACCAGTGTGAAAGTTATGGTAATTTCTACGTTCCGGGCAACCTAGGCTTCACCCTAGGGCGTTGTTCCACCAGATGGAATAGTTAGGGCCTACGAAGTCAACGCCCAAAGCATAAAATACAGTAAAAATACAACAGTTTTTCCATCGTATAGCATGAATAATTGCAACCAGTGTGAAAGTAATGGTCATTTCTACGTTTCGGGCAACCTAGGCTTCATTTTAGGCCGTTGCTCCGCCAGATCGAGTAGTTAGGGCCTTAGAAGTCAACGCCAGGAGCATAAAATGCAATATAAATACAACAGTTTTTCCAATGTATAAAATGTATAATTGCAACCAGTGTGAAAGTTATGGTCATTTCTACGTTCCGTGCAACATAGGCTTCAGTCTAGGGCGTTGCTCCACCACACCGAATAGCTACAGCCTTAGAAGTCGACGCCTGAAGCATAAAATGCAATAAAAATACAACAGTTTTTCCATCGTATAACAGGAATAATTGCAACCAGTGTGAAAGACATTGTCATTTCTACGTTCCGGGCATCCTAGGTTTCACTCTAGGGCGTTGCTCAGCCAGATCGAATAGTTAGGGCCTAAGAAGTCAACGCCCGAAGCATAAAATACACTAAAAATCCAATAGCTTTTCCATCGTATAACAGGAATAAATGCAAACAGTGTGAAAGTAATGGTCATTTCCACGTTCCGGGCAATCTGGGCTTCACTCTAGGGCGTTGCTCCACCAGATCGAATAGCTAGGGCCTTAGAAGTCGACGCCCGAAGCATAAAATACACTAAAAATCCAATAGCTTTTCCATCGTATAACAGGAATAATTGCAAACAGTGTGAAAGTAATGGTCATTTCCACGTTCCGGGCAACCTGGGCTTCACTCTAGGGCGTTGCTCCACCAGATCGAGTAGTTAGGGCCTTAGGAGACAACGACCGAAGCTTAAAATACAATAAAAATACAGCAGCTTTTCCATCGTATAAAAGGAATAATTGCAACCAGTGTGAAGCTAATGGTCATTTCTGCGTTGCGGGCAACCTAGGCTCCACTCTAGGGCATTGCTCTACCAGATCGAATAGTTACGGCCTTAGAAGTCAACGCCCGAAGCATAAAATGCAAAATAAATAGAACAGTTTTTCCACTGTATAAAACGAATAACTGCAACCAGTGTGAAAGTACTGGTCATTTCTACGTTCCGGGTAACCTAGGCTTCACTCTAGTGCGTTGCTCAACCAGATCGAATAGCTAGGGACTTAGAATTCAACGCCAGAAGGATAAAGTACAATATAAGTACAACAGTTTTTCCATCGTATAAAATGAATAATTGCAGACATTGTGAAAGTAATGGTCTTTTCTACGTTCCGGTCAACCTAGGCGTCACTCTAGGGCGTTGCTGCACCACATCTAATAGCTACGGCCTTAGAAGTCAACGCCAGAAGCACAAAATACAATAAAATGAAGCAGTTTTTCCATCGTATAGCATGACTAATTGCAACCAGTGCGAAAGTAATGATCATATCGACATTTCGGGCATCCCAGACTTAACTCTGAGGCGTTGCTCCCCCAGATCGAAGAGTTAGGGCCTTAGAAGTCAACGCCAGAAGCATAAACTACAAAATAAATACAACAGTCCTTCCATCGTATAAAACGAATAATTGCAACCTGTGTGATGGTTATGGACATATCTACGTTCCGGGCAACCTAGGCTTCACTGTAGGGCGTTGCTCCACCAAATCGAATAGTTAGGGCCTTATAATTCAACGCCCGAAGCATAAAATACAATATAAGTACAACAGTTTTTCCATCGTATAAGAGGAATAATTGCAACCAGTGTGAAGGCAATGGTATGTTCTACGTTCCGGGCAACCTAGGCTTCACTCTAGGGCAGTGCTCCACCAGATCAAATATTTAGGGCCTAAGGAGACAACGCCAGTAGCATAAATTACAATATAAGTACAACAGATTTTCCATCGTATATAATGTATATTTGCAAACAGTGTGGAAGTAATGGCCACTTCTACGTTCCGGGCAACCTAGGCTTCACCCTAGGGTGTTGCCCCACCAGATGGGATTGCTAGGGACTTAGAATTCAATGCCTGAAGCATAAAATTCAATATAAATATAACAGCTTTTCCATCGTATAAAACGAATAATAGCAACCAGTGTGAAAGTTATGGTCATTCCTCCTCCCCGGCAACCTAGGCTTCACTCTAGGGCGTTGCTCCACCAGATCGAATAGGTAGGGCCTTAGAAGTCAACGCCCGAAGCATAAGATGCAAAATAAATAGAACAGTTGTTTCATTGTGTAAAACGAATAATTGCTACCAGTGTGAAAGTAATGGTCATTTCTACGTTCCGGTCAACCTAGGCGTCACCCTAGGGCGTTGCTCCACCACATCTAATAGCTACGGCCTTAAAAGTCGACGCCAAAAGCATAAAATACAATATATATACAACAGCTTTTCCATCGTATAAAACGAATAATGGTAACCAGTGTGAAAGTTATGGTCATTTCTACGTTCCAGTCAACCTAGGCTTCACTCTAGGACGTTGCTCCACCAGATCGGATAGTTAGGGCCTATGAAGTCAACGCCAGAAGCATAAAATACAATAAAGGTGCAACAGTTTTTCCATCGTATAACAGGAATAATTGCAACCAGTGTGAAGGGAATGGTATGTTCTACGTTCCGGGCAGCCTAGGCTTCACTCTAGGGCGGTGCTCCACCAGATCAAATAGTTAGGGCCTAAGAAGTCAACGCTCGAAGCATAAAATACAAAAAAATAGAGCAGTTGTTCCATTGTATAAAACGAATAACTGCAACCAGTGTGAAAGTACTGGTCATTTCTACGTTCCGGCAACCTAGGCTTCACCCTAGGGCGTTGTTCCACCAGATGGAATAGTTAGGGCCTACGAAGTCAACGCCCAAAGCATAAAATACAGTAAAAATACAACAGTTTTTCCATCGTATAGCATGAATAATTGCAACCAGTGTGAAAGTAATGGTCATTTCTACGTTTCGGACAACCTAGGCTTCATTTTAGGCCGTTGCTCCGCCAGATCGAGTAGTTAGGGCCTTAGAAGTCAACGCCAGGAGCATAAAATGCAATAAAAATACAACAGTTTTTCCATCGTATAACAGGAATAATTGCAACCAGTGTGAAAGACATTGTCATTTCTACGTTCCGGGCATCCTAGGTTTCACTCTAGGGCGTTGCTCAGCCAGATCGAATAGTTAGGGCCTAAGAAGTCAACGCCCGAAGCATAAAATACACTAAAAATCCAATAGCTTTTCCATCGTATAACAGGAATAAATGCAAACAGTGTGAAAGTAATGGTCATTTCCACGTTCCGGGCAATCTGGGCTTCACTCTAGGGCGTTGCTCCACCAGATCGAATAGCTAGGGCCTTAGAAGTCGACGCCCGAAGCATAAAATACACTAAAAATCCAATAGCTTTTCCATCGTATAACAGGAATAATTGCAAACAGTGTGAAAGTAATGGTCATTTCCACGTACCGGGCAACCTGGGCTTCACTCTAGGGCGTTGCTCCACCAGATCGAGTAGTTAGGGCCTTAGGAGACAACGACCGAAGCTTAAAATACAATAAAAATACAGCAGCTTTTCCATCGTATAAAACGAATAATTGCAACCAGTGTGAAGCTAATGGTCATTTCTGCGTTGCGGGCAACCTAGGCTCCACTCTAGGGCATTGCTCTACCAGATCGAATAGTTAGGGCCTTAGAAGTCGACGCCCGAAGCATAAAACACAATATAAATACAACAGCTTTTCCATCGTATAAAACGAATAATTGTAACCAGTGTGAAAGTTATGGTCATTTCTACGTTCCGGGCAAGCTACGGTTCATTCTAGGGCGTTGCTCCACCACATCGAGTAGCTACGGCCTTACACGTCAACGCCAGAAGCATGAAATACAATATAAATACAACATTTTTTCCATCGTATAAAACGAATAATTGCAACCAGTATGAAACTTATGGTCATTTCTACTTTCCGAGCAACATAGGCTTCACCCTAGGGCGTTGCTCCAACAGATTGAATAGTTACGGCCTTAGAAGTCAACGGCCGAAGCATAAAATACAAAATAAATAGAACGGTTTTTCCATTGTATAAAACGAATAATTGCTTCCAGTGTAAAAGCTATGGTCATTTCTACGTTCCGGGCAACCTAGGCTTCACCCTAGGGCGTCGTTCCACCAGATCGAATAGTTAGGGCCAAAGAAGTGGACGCCAGAAGCATAAAATACAATATAAATACAACAGTTTTTCCATCGTATAGCAGGAATAATTTGCAACCAGTGTGATAGTAGTGGTCATTTCTACGTTCCGGGCAACCCAGGTTTCACTCCAGGGCGTTGCTCCACCAGATCGGATAGCTACGGCCTAAGACGTCAACGCCAGAAGCACGAAATACGATAAAGATGCAACAGTTTTTCCATCGTATAAAATGAATAATTGCAAACAGTGTGAAAGTAATGGTCATTTCTACGTTCCGGGCAACCTAGGCTTCACTCTACGTCGTTGTTCCACCAGATCGAATAGTTAGGGCCTAAGAAGTCAACGCCAGAAGCATAAAATACGATATAAATACAACAGCTTTTCCATCGTATAAAAGGAATAATTGCAAACAGTGTGAAAGTAATGGTCATTTCTACGTTCCGGCCAACCTAGGTTTCACTCTACGGCGTTGCTTCACCAGATCGGATAGTTACGGCCTAAGACGTCAACGCCAGAAGCATGAAATACGATAAGGATGCAACAGTTTTTCCATCGTATAAAATGAATAATTGCAGACAGTGTGAAAGTAATGGTCATTTCTACGTTCCGGGCATCCTAGACTTAACTCTGAGGCATTGTTCCACCAGATCGAATAATTAGGGCCTGAGAAGTCAACGCCAGAAGCATAAAATACAATATAAATACAACAGTTTTTCCATCGTATAAAACGAATTATTGCAACCAGTATGAAACTTATGGTCATTTCTACTTTCCGAGCAACCTAGGCTTCACCCTAGGGCTTTGCTCCAACAGATTGAATAGTTAGGGCCTTAGAAGTCAACGCCCGAAGCATAAAATACAGAATAAGTAGAACGGTTTTTCCATTGTATAAAACGAATAATTGCTACCAGTGTAAAAGCTATGGTCATTTCTACGTTCCGGGCAACCTAGGCTTCACCCTAGGGCGTTGTTCCACCAGATCGAATAGTTAGGGCCTAAGAAGTGAACGCGGGAAGCATAAAATACAATATAAATACAACAGTTTTTCCATCGTATAAACCGAATAATTGCAACCAGTATGAAACTTATAGTCATTTCTACGTTCCGGGCAACCTAGGCTTCACTGTATGGAGTTCTTCCACCACATCGAATAGCTACGGCCTCTGAATTCAACGCCTGAAGTATAAAATACAATAAAAATACAACAGTCTTTCCATTCTATAACAGGAATAATTGCAACCCGTGTGAAAGTGATGGTCATTTCTACGTTCGAGGCAACCTAGGCTTCACTCTAGGGCGTTGTTCCACAAGATCGAATAGTTAGGGCCTAAGAAGTCAACGCCAGAAGCATAAAATACAATATAAATATAACAGTTTTTCCATCGTATAAAACGAATAATAGCAACCAGTGTGAAAGTTATGGTCTATTCTACATTCCGGGCAACCTAGGCTTCACTGTATGGCGTTCTTCCACCACATCGAATAGCTACGGCCTCAGAAGTCCACGCCTGAAGCATAAAATACAATAAAAATACAACAATCTTTTCATCGTATAACTGGAATAATTGCAACAAGCGTGAAAGTAATGATCATTTCGGCGTATCGGGCATCCTAGACTTAACTCTGAGGCATTGCTCCACCAAATCGAATAATTAGGGCCTTAGAAGTCAACGCCAGAAGCATAAAATACAATATAAATACAACAGTTTTTCCATCGTATAAAACGAATAATTGCAAACAGTATGAAACTTATGTCATTTCTACTTTCCGAGCAACCTAGGCTTCACCCTAGGGCGTCGTTCCAAGAGATCGAATAGTTAGGGCCTAAGAAGTGAACGCCAGAAGCATAAAATACGATATAAATACAACAGCTTTTCCATCGTATAACAGGAATAATTGCAACCACTGTGAAAGTGATGGTCATTTCTACGTTCCGGGCAACCTAGGCGCCACTCTATGGCGTTGCTCCACCACATCTAATAGCTACGGCCTTAGAAGTCATCGCCAGAAGCATAAAATACAATATAAATACAACAGTTTTTCCATCGTATATAATGTATATTTGCAAACAGTGTGATCGTAATGGTCAGTGCTACGTTCCGGGCAACCTAGGCTTCACTCTAGGGCGTTGTTCCACCAGGTCGGATAGTTAGGGCCTAAGAAGTCAACGCCAGAAGAATAAAATACAATATAAGTACAACAGCTTTTCCATCGAATAAAATGAATAATTGCAAACATTGTGAAAGTACTGGTCATTTCTACGTTCCGGGTAACCTAGGTTTAACTCTAGGGCGTTGCTCCACCAAATCGAATGGCTAGGGACTTAGAAATCAACGCCAGAAGAATAAAATACAATATAAGTACAACAGTTTTTCCATAGTATAAAACGAATAATTGCAACCAGTGTGAAAGTAATGGTCATTTCTAGGTTCCGGGCAACCTCGGCTTCACTCTAGGGCGTTGCTCCACCACATCGAATAGCTACGGCCTTAAAATACAACGTCAGAAGCATAAAATACATAATAAATACAACAGTTTTTCCATCGTATAAAAAGAATAATTGCAACCAGTGTGAAAATAATGTTCATTTCTACTTTCAGGGCACCCTAGGCTTCACTCTATGGCGCTGCTCAACCAGATCGAATAGTTAAGGCCTAAGAAGTCAACGCCAGAAGCACCAAATACAAAATGAATACAACAGTTTTTCCATCGTATAAAACGAATAATTGCAACCAGTGTGAATGTAATTGTCATTTCTACGTTCCGGGCAACCTAGGCTTCACCCTAGGTCGTTGTTCCACCAGATGGAATAGTTAGGGCCTAAGAAGTCAACGCCAGAAGCATAAAATACGATATAAATACAACAGCTTTTCCATCGTATAACAGGAATAATTGCAACCAGTGTGAAAGTGATGGTCATTTCTACGTTCCGGGCAACCTAGGCGTCACACTAGGGCGTTGCTGCACCACATCTGATAGCTACGGCCTTAGATGTCAACGCCAGAAGGATAAAAGACAATATAAATACAACAGCTTTTCCATCGTATAAAATGAATAATTGAAAACAGTGTGAAAGTAATGGTCATTTCTACGTTCCGGGCAACCTGGGCTTCACTATAGGGCGTTGCTCCACCAGATCGAATAGCTAGAGACTTAGAATTCAACGCCAGAAGCATAAAATACAATAAAAATAAAACAGTTTTTCCATCGTATAACAGGAATAATTGCAACTAGTGTGAATATAATGGTCATATCTACGATCCGTGCAACCTACGTTTTACTCTATGGCGTTGCACCACCAGACGGAATAGATATGGCCTAAGAAGTCAACGCCAGAAGCATAAAATACGATATAAATACAGCAACTTTTCCGTCGTATAAAATGAATAATTGCAACCAGTGTGAAAGATATCGTCATTTCTACGTTCCGGGCAACCTAAGCTTCACTGTAGGGCGTTGCTCCACGAGATCGAATACTTAGGGACTTAGAATTCAACGCCAGAAGCGTTATTTTTATAATTATTTATTATAATTATTCGTTTTATACAATGGAAAGACTGTTCTGTTTATTTTGCATTTTATGCTTCGGGCTTTGACTTCAAAGGCCCTACCTGTTCGATCTGGTGGAGCAACGCCCTAGAGTGAAGCCGAGATTGCCCGGAACGTAGAAATGACCATCACTTTCGAACTGGTTGCAATTATTCCTGTTATATGATGGAAAAACTGTTGTACTTTTATTGCATTTTATGCTTCGGGCATTGACTTCTAAGGCTCTAACTATTCAATCTGCTGGAGCAACGCCCTAGTGTGTAGCCTAGGTTGCCTGGAAAGTAGAAATGACCATAACTTTCATACTGGTTGCAATTTCTCGTTTTATATGATGGAAAAACTGTTGTATTTATATTGAATTTTATGCTTCTGGCGTTCACTTCTTAGGCCCTAACTATTCAATCTGCTGGAGCAACGCAATAGAGTGAAGCCTAGGTTGCTCGGAATTTAGAAATGACCATAACTTTCACACTGGTTGCAATTATTCGTTTTATACGATGGTAAAACTGTTGCATCTTTATCGTATTTTATGCTTCTGGCGTTGACTTCTTAGGCCCCAGCTGTTTGATCTGGTGGAGCACCGCACTTGAGTGAAGCCTACGTTGCCCGGAACGTAGAACATACCATTACCTTCACACTGGTTGCAATTACGCCTGTTATACGATGGAAAAACTGTTGCGTCTTTATTGTATCTTATGCTTCTGGCGTTGTCTTCTAAGGCCCTAACTCTTCGATCTGGTGGAGCAACGCTCTAGAGTGAAGCCTAGGTTGCACGGTACGTCGGAATGACCATTACTTTCACACTGGTTGCAATTACTCCTTTTATACGATGGAAAGACTGTTGTATTTTTATTATATTTTATGCCTCTGGCGTTTAATTGTAAGTCGCTAGCTATTCCATCTGGTGGAGCAACACCCTAGAGTGCAGCCTAGGTTGCCCGGAACGTAGAAATGACCATTACTTGCACAGTGTTTGCAGTTATTCATTTTATACGATGGAAAAGCTGTTGTATTTATGTTGTATTTTATGCTCCTGGCGTTGACTTCTAAGGCCGTAGCTATTAGACGTGGTGGAGCAACGCCCTAGAGTGACGCCTAGGTTGACCGGAACGTAGAAATGACCATTACTTTCACAACGTCTGCAATTATTCATTTGATACGATGGAAAAACTGTTGTACTTATATTGTATTTTATGCTTCTGGCGTTGGCTTCCTAGGCCCTAACTTTTCGATCTGGTGGAACAACGCCCTAGGGTGAAGCCTAGGTTGCCCGGAACGTAGAAATGACCATAACTTTTACACTGGTAGCAATTATTCGTTTTATACAAAGGAAAAACTGTTCTATTTATTTTGTATTTTATGCTCCGGGCGTTGACTTCTAAGGCCCTAACTGTTTGATCTGGTGGAGCAACGCCCTAGAGTGAAGCCTAGGTTGCCCGGAACGTAGAAATGACCACTACTTTCACACTGTTTGCATTTATACCTTTTATACGATGGAAAAGCTGTTGTATTTCTATCGTATTTTATGCTTCTAGCGTTGGCTTCTAAGGCCCTAGCTATTCGATCTAGTGGAGCAACGCCCTAGAGTGAAGCCTAGGTTGCCCGGAACGTAGAAATGACCATTACATTCACAATGGTTGCAATTATTCGATTTATACGATGGAAAAACTGTTGTATTTTTATTGTATTTTATGCTTCTGGCGTTCACTTGTTAGGCCCTAACTATTGGATGTGGTGGAACAACGCCCTAGGGTGAAGCCTAGGTTGCCCGGAACGTAGAAATGACCGTCACTCTCACACAGGTTGCAATTACTCCTGTTATAGGATGGAAAAGCTGTTGTATTTATATCGTATTTTATGCGTCTGGCGTTGACTTCTAAGGCCCTAGCTATTCGATCTAGTGGAGCAACGCCCTAGAGTGAAGCCTAGGTTGCCCGGAACGTAGAAATGACCATTACATTCACACTGGTTGCAATTATTCGATTTCTACGATGGAAAAACTGTTGTATTTTTATTGTATTTTATGCTTCTGGCGTTCACTTGTTAGGCCCTAACTATTCGATGTGGTGGAACAACGCCCTAGGGTGAAGCCTAGGTTGCCCGGAACGTAGAAATGACCGTCACTCTCACACAGGTTGCAAATACTCCTGTTATAGGATGGAAAAGCTGTTGTTTTTATATCGTATTTTATGCTTCTGGCGTTGACTTCTAAGGCCCTAGCTATTCGATCTAGTGGAGCAACGCCCTAGAGTGTAGCCTAGGTTGCCTGGAACGTAGAAATGACCATCACTTTCAAACTGGTTGCAATTAATCCTGTTGTACGATGGAAGAACTGTTGTATTTTTATTGCATTTTATGCTTCGGGCGTTGACTTCTAAGGACCTTACTATTCAATCTGTCGGAGCAACGCCCTAGAGTGAAGCCTAGGTTGCTCGGAATGTAGAAATGACCATAGCTTTC